>NC_136068.1:322555687-323755687 GCF_964261635.1 Lissotriton helveticus
CTTAACTTTGGTAATATGCCCCAACGTCTGTTAACGTTCGATTCGAAGGAAATCAGGAAGTGTTGAAAAACATTGTCTGCGCCATCTTGTCTTTTTTCAAATGCCACACTTTTGTCGTGCACGGCAGCCATTTTAGATGCCTTGACCAGACCCACTCTGTGCACGCTGTCGATCCTTAGCATGGCTCCCCACCCTCGCAAGCATCTCCCCCAGGCAGTGGTCACCCCCGCTCTCTGTCTTATGCATGGGTAATAAACCTCCCCCATCTGCGCTGCTGTTCCCTGAGAATCACACCCTGTGCCCGCCCGACACCTCCCTTTCGCCCTATTCACTACCGCACCCTCTGACACTCCTTTTCCTCTGTGTCCGATTGTCCAGGCTGGTCCTAGGGTATCAGCTAGCCCTGCAGATGTAGTTTATGGCCACAGCTGTAAAGAATCACCCCTCTTCAAAGGAGTTATAGTAGATCAAGGCCCACACTCGATGAGATCCGTCACAGCAGAAGCGTTGCTATTATCTGAAAACCATCCTGTATTGTGATTGGGGAGGGGACCGAGCCTGAAGCGGAAGATTCCAGGGATGACTGTTTGTACATCAAAGTTTTTACAATTATGTGTCACATTAAAAATATATAGCACTCCGACAAAGTAGTAAGATTATAAAACTTTAATAATTTATAAATATATACAAGAAAACAAAAATAGTAATAACATATAAACATTTTTAGGGAAAAACAACGAAGTAGCGGTCGGCTGTGCGAATAGTCCCAACGCTGCACAACGTCCAGATTTCCGGCGTGGGGCGTCGCGGGGGGTGGGTCATCAGTAGCAAACTGTTGTGCGAATAGTTCCAAGGCAGCAGAACGCGCTGAAATCTAGATGACACGAAAGTGATGTCTAGTAAGTTGCCACCCAGCAAATAACGGCGTGGGGCGTCGCGGGGGGTGGGTCTTCAGTAGCAAACTGTTGTGCGAATAGTTCCAAGGCAGCAGAACGATGGCACCAAGGTGATGTCCAGTAAGTTGCCGCACTGGTTTTGGTATCCTACAATGCTGCTCCGAATAACGGCGTGGGGCGCCCCGGGGGAGGCGGCGTGAACGGGCCTCTCCAGGTGGAGTGTCATCTGTTGTAGTGGGGCGCCCCTTTACCGTTTCAGTTGCCATTCCGTCCGTTTTTGGTCCACTGTGTCAAAAGCCGCAATTCAGCTGAGTTGCGCCCACTCTTGCGGTGCAGCGATAGGCGGCTGTCACAGGACTCTCAAAATGGCGGCAGGCTCTTTCCTTTTTGGGCCTGGTCCACTGAAATGGCCCTGGGACACCTTGGAAATCGGACGCTTGTCTGCTAGGTCTTGGACCCCATTCTCGAAAGCGTCCCCTCCGCCTTGAGAATTCATCAAAAGTTTTGGGGGCCCCGACTCCTGCAGGCTTCTGGTGGGGAGCGGCTGCCATGATTGCTCGCGGAATGACCACGACGGAGCTACGAGATGGTGGTGCTCTCATGCTGACGCCAGCTTCAGTCTGAAACATCCAGAAACAAGGTGGGGCTTTCATCGTTTGGAAAAAAAAAAAAGTTTTCATCCAATGAAAAGTGTTGTTTTTAGGTCATATGATCAAGCCTTCCATCATTAGGAAACCAAAAGTAAAATGAACCAATGAAAAGTTTTATAAACAAGTCACATGACCTGTTATGCGGCATAGGGTATAAAATGCGGAGAAAATACGTTGGCACGTGAGGCGGCGTCAGTAGCGGACCGATGTGCGAATAGGCCGAAGGCAACACAGCGCGCCAAGATCCGGATGGCACCGAGGTGGTGTCCAGCAAGTTGCAGCACTGGTGTGGCCATCCTACAATGTTGAAAGTCGGCGTGGGGCGCCCCGTTGGCCTGTGAGTTTGCGTCAGTAGCGGACCGATGTGCGAATAGGCCGAAGGCAGCACAACGCGCCAAGATCCGGATGGCACCGAGGTGGTGTCTAGTAAGTTGCCGCACTGGTGTGGCCATCCTACAATGCTGAAAGTCGGCGTGGGGCGCCCTGTTGGCCTGTGAGATGGTGTCAGTAGCGGACTGATGTGCGAATGGGGCCAAAGGCAGCGCAACAATATTTTCTGACTGACACCACAAGGCGCTGAGATGCCAAGATCCGGATGGCACCGAGGTGATGTCTAAGTTGCGGACTGATGTGCGAATGGGGCCAAAGGTAGCGTAACAATATTTTCTGTATGGAAGATACCACTAGGCGTTGAGATGCCAAGATTCGGATGGCACCGAGGTGATGTCTAGCAAGTTGCTGTACTGGTGTGGTCATCCTACAATGCTGAAACTCGGCGTGGGTCGCCCCATTAGCCTGTGAGATGGCGTCAGTAGCGGACCGATGTGCGAATAGGCCGAAGGCAGCAGAACGCGCTAAGATCCGGATGTCACAGTGGTGGTTTCATAGTTGAGAGGCACTTCATCTGCAGTGGGGCGCCGAGATCCGGATGGCACCGAGGTGATGTCTAGCAAGTTGCTGTACTGGTGTGGTCATCCTACAATGCTGAAAGTCGGCGTGGGGCGCCCCATTAGCCTGTGAGATGGCGTCAGTAGCGGACTGATGTGCGAATGGGGCCAAAGGCAGCACAACGCGCCAAGATCCGGATGGCACCGAGGTGGTGTCCAGCAAGTTGCCGCACTGGTGTGGCCATCCTACAATGCTGCGCCGAAAGTCGGCGTGGGGCGCCCCGTTGGCCTGTGAGTTCGCGTCAGTCAGTGGGGGCTGTTTGAGGATCTGACTGCATTGGAAAGCAATGTGATGCTGTGCGTCGCCCCCAAGATGGAGGTTCCTCGGCTGCAGTGGGGCGCCCCTTGGTGTTTCACTCGCTATGCAGCTGAGTTGCGTGCGCACTTGTGGCGAATAGGCCGAAGGCAGCACAACGCGCCGAGATCTGGATGGCACCGAGGTGGTGTCCAGCAATTTGCCGCACTGGTGTGGCCATCCTACAATGCTGCGCCGAAAGTCGGCGTGGGGTGCCCCGTTGGCCTGTGAGGTGGCGTCAGTAGCGGACCGATGTGTGAATAGGCCGGAACCAGCACAAGGCGCCAAGATCCGGATGGCACCGAGGTGGTGTCATAGTTGAGAGTTCTGAGCAGCGCTTGTAACACTGTCTGAAGCTTATTTGCACCTGCTGCAGCTTCACTATTGCCCTGGTGTGGCCTAAGATTGCCCATGACATAGGCGGCCACCTCCCGGGGTCCGGCGGAACTTTTTTCCTTTTCCTTTGTGCATCTTGTCCCACAATCCGTTTGACCTGAAGACACGACCAGGTCCCTGAATGTGTGCAGGGGGACGCTATTGATTGAATCAAAATGGCGGCTTCACACAAAGCTGACTCAAGCGTTGCTGCTGATGCTATACAGATAAAAACTGGTTTTCAGTTTGTACATTCTTCAGGATTTTTCCATCCAAGGCTGGTTGAGAGTTTGTATAACAATGGCTTCAGATTTTCAACATACTACTCTTCAACATTCTTCCTAAATGTAACAATGTGAGACTCACTAGGAGAACGGTGTAGTGAGGGCCACAAACGGCTGTTTATCTTTCCTTTCAAAATGCTGCCAACAATATTTTCGGAATGGAAGACAACACAAGGCGCTGAGATTCGGTTGGCACCGAGGTGGTGTCCAGCAAGTTGCCGCACTGGTGTGGCCATCCTACAATGCTGCGCCGAAAGTCGGCGTGGGGTGCCCGAAGGGGGGGGGGGGAGGCGGCGCAAACGAGCCTCTCCCGCTTCTCCATGTGGAGGCAGTTCATCTGCAGTGGGGCGCCGAGATCCGGATGGCACCGAGGTGGTGTCTAGCAAGTTGCCGCACTGGTGTGGCCATCCTACAATGCTGCGCCGAAAGACGGCGTGGGGTGCCCGAAGGAAGTGTCCTTATCCAGGGCATTATCGCTGTATCATGTCCTCCACTAAAATGGCCCTGGGACACCTTAGAACTCGGACGCTCGATTTTTTTTTCCTTTCCTGTACATGCAAAAAAAGGTAAATGCCCGGTACGTTACACGCTTCATCTGCCACGATGAACTCTCCAGAGGAACCGAAAAAAAATATAGTTGTGGTAACTATACCATGCATCGTCATATGGAGAGGTGGCACCAATTAATTATAGTGCTGCATAAAAGAGAGATTTGGAGGAGAACCCCTGACCTGCTAGTACATTCATCAAAGAAGTGGCACTGAGAGCTTCAGAGGCAAGGGAAACGGTCCCAAATATTTAGAAGAACTTTGGAAAGATTAAAATGACATGTTTAGATTGTGGCAAATTAATTTCATGTGGACAGATGAGTGTTACTCTAATAAATACAGCATATGAACATCATCATAGTCGATGGTTGGTAGAGACATTTTGACTATATCCTGGACCTGCCCGTCCTCGCCCAAAATGGCGCCGGAATAAATGGGACTCGTACTCCTTGTTGTGTACTGGTTGCAGAACCTTGAAATCACGAGATACGTATGCAGTTTTGAAGCACATGGCGGGCGGGGACGAGAATTGATTGAATATTTCGACATCCCTATTGATATTAAGTTCTGATGTGTTATTGATTACTGTACTGTTGAAAGTTCGAATTAACGTCACCCATGGTACTTGCCCACAAATGTATATCTAGATAATTTTATTGTAACTGGCCCTGTCGTATTTTAATTATAAAATGTACGTCCACCGATTCCGTAACTGTTAGACACCTTAGTTCTTGCAACCTAATGGCCCGCCCGTTACGTTCCTCTACAGTGTAAATGTCTACTCATCACATACGATTACAGTTTGCTCCGTGGCCGGCCCACGTGGTTATAGGCTCGTATTTGTATAATGAAATTTTCACAATAAAGGTTTTTAAAAGAAAACATGGTAGTAGTATATACATTGGTAAAGTTTGTAATAATAGTCACTGTTTTAGAATCATTAAAAGGCAAGTGAAATAAAGCAGACCAATTACATGAAGGGTAAAAGGTATAATACGAAGGAACGCAGTAAAGATAAATGGTCAAGGGCTGTTGTGTTTTCTATTCCTGCAACATAAAGTGATCGATAAGAATCTCATATTCAGGCGTATCGGCGACTAAGACAGCAGGTCGACCCTCTTTTGCTCAACGGCTCCATCATGGGACGAAGAAACGCTCTTTTTCTCGAAAAAAGAATATATTTTACTTGCAGGACAGTTGTAAAATTTCCGGGAAAGTACATTAGCCTGGAACATTATAACATATATTTAAGAAAAAATAATGTTCGGAAGTAATGAAAAGCGTAATTTTTAGGTCATATGACCAAGCCTTTCATCATTACAATAAGAAAAGTAAAATGAACCAATGAAAAGTTTTATTAACAAGTCACATGACTTGTTATGCTTACGTTACGCGCTGCGCGCCCCGGATGACTTCCGGATGCGCTAACGCGGCACGTCATATGACGCATTACGCGACAACGCAGGTCCAGAATATAGTCAAAATGTCTCCACCAACCAGCGGTCGGAACACAACCCCTTTCAGCAGGCTAAATAGTTCTGTTAAATGAGAACAGAAGGGACAGGCAACAAGAACCATCAGTCAAAGAGGGGAGGGCTAGTTCTTCTCTACCGGGTTACATTGGGGCGCTACCGGAACTGATCGAATTGGTAGTCTACAGTGTTTGTGGATGTTTCAGACTGAAGCTGGGGTTAGCATGAGAGCAGCATCATTTCGTAGCTCCGTCGTGGCCATTCCGCAACCAATCATGGCAGCCGCTCTTTATCGTTATTTTGGGCGGGGTGGGTGGCGGAGCCGAGCTGTTTTGCAGCCATCATTGTGTGGAGTTCAGTTCATCTCACTAGTTTTGTATTTGTCATGAGGGGTTGTTCCTAATGTTTCTATTTTAGCGAGGTCAAAAAGAGATCCCATTAGTGGCCTACTGATTTTGCTCGATTCCTTTTCTTTTTTTTTTTACACGATTTTTCGTTATCTGCAAAGACTAAACAGAGTATTGCGACTCTGTGTTTGTTTGTAAATAGAGAATGAACCAAAGAGAACTAATTCTAAAACAGTAAATACTTGGATAACAATCAATCAAATGGAGAGAGAAGCAGGCACGACGGATTACAACGGGGGCAAAGGCCTGCGTTAACTACCTTTCACTATCTGCAAAGAGAGAGTACTCCTAATAGAAATGAGGGGGGGGGGGGCACCATTCAAAGCAGATCAGTGTGCATAAACACGAAAATGTTTTCACTTACCACGTACTTGACATTCGACAGCTTATGATATTTGCTATTAAAAAACCATTGAAATTCACTGAAAAAACCATAGGTTATAGACCATATATAGTTAGGAATTAGCATTTACAAAACCTTGAAAATTCACTGAAAAAACCATAGGTTATAGACCATATATAGTTAGGAATTAGCATTTAAAAAACCTTATTTTACTCACACAAAACCATTGAAATTCCATATATAGTTAGTTGCACTAACTATATATCGCGCACCCGCAATCCACTGCTGATGATGTCACATATTACATCATTCATGACATGGTCAGTGACATCACTGATGACATCACTGATGACATCTCAAATGACATCACTGATGACATCACTGATGACAACATCTAGTGACTGTATGTTTCTGTAAAGTTAAAATATGTCTTACATATTGAAGAATGAGTGGATATATAAGTGTCTGGATGAAGGATTTAGTAGGTGCGTGACTGACTGTATGAGTGAGTGAATAAATGTGTCGTACTAAATGCATGGGTTAGTGACTAAACTGTCTGAATGTGTGCATCAGTATGTCTGTTGTGATGTAAACTGCTGCATGTGTTGTTCATTAGCTATACGAGAGGCTATATGTGTTATTGATTGGTTGCCCAAGTATTTGTATGGGAGATTGAGTTTGTGTGGGGGTGGCTGGGAGGTGTGTGACTCTGTGCATTGATGTGTGAGCAGTTGATTCACTAGGTGTATGAGTTCAAGAGTGCATGTGGAAACAGCTACATGGGCAGTTGACTGTGTGCATGAGTGTATTGATGAGTGAATGGATATCTCAATGCTACATGTCATAGTAAGTACATATGTAAAACACAATACATGTGAGAGTTGGCACATATAAATAACTGTGCATGAGAGCCACTGAATGTGTGAGTGGCTGTATGGATCATTGTGAACTTGTATCAGGGATTGTATAAGAGAGTAAATATGTGTTAGTATATGTTTGAATAAGTAAGGTGTGTATAACTGTATAGTTGAGGAAATGGAGGTGAGATTGTTTCTTTGCATGACTGACAAGGTGTGTGAGTAACTCCATGGATGAGTGACAGTGTGTGAGTGTCTGTATACACTGAGTGTATCTAAGGTTATATTAGAGTCTGAAGAGGTTTATCGTATTAGCACGAGAATGATGTCAAATGAGATGTCATCAGTGATGTCATCAGTGATGTCATTTGAGATGTCATCAGTGATGTCATCAGTGATGTCACTGACCATGTCATGAATGATGTAATATGTGACATCATCAGCAGTGGATTGCGGGTGCGCGATATATAGTTAGTGCAACTAACTATATATGGAATTTCAATGGTTTTGTGTGAGTAAAATAAGGTTTTTTAAATGCTAATTCCTAACTATATATGGTCTATAACCTATGGTTTTTTCAGTGAATATATATATATATATATATATATATTATACACACAAGCAGGTTTAGCCCCAAAAGAGTTCCACCACAAGGAAATGCGTGGTTTGCCAATTTTATTCAATGACTTGCAAGCAGGCAGCACAACGGACAAAGGCATCAGTTCAATAAAAGCGCCAGTACAGTCAAAGCGCCAAACATGTTTCGGGATTCCAATCCTCCCTTCTTCGGTGGCAACTGGCTCTGCATGTAAGAAGTGAGCAACATTTCTCGAGCACTTGAAATAATAATCATCACCTGCTAAGATAGGCGTGGCCCTCGCAGAGCCTTCTGGTTGATGTAGTGCTGCGAGGTATTTCCATGTGGGCGCGCTCATTCCTTCATGCCATAAACAGAAGTATTACCCTTGTGGGTTCGTGCCAAGTCCGTGGGTTTGCCTGCCCCGCTTTTTAGACATCAAACAGCAAACATGAGCCAAAACCCGTCCTGCACAGGCTTCAGCAAAATCCTTTCCAAGGTGAAAGCACCCACTTGGCGCTTGCACAGACCTGCGCTCGAGCAGTAGGCAGAACTCCACGGCTGGGCAACAGCCGTTACTTCAATTATACACACAAGCAGGTTTAGCCCCAAAAGAGTTCCACCACAAGGAAATGCGTGGTTTGCCAATTTTATTCAATGACTTGCAAGCAGGCAGCACAACGGACAAAGGCATCAGTTCAATAAAAGCGCCAGTACAGTCAAAGCGCCAAACATGTTTCGGGATTCCAATCCTCCCTTCTTCGGTGGCAACTGGCTCTGCATGTAAGAAGTGAGCAACATTTCTCGAGCACTTGAAATAATAATCATCACCTGCTAAGATAGGCGTGGCCCTCGCAGAGCCTTCTGGTTGATGTAGTGCTGCGAGGTATTTCCATGTGGGCGCGCTCATTCCTTCATGCCATAAACAGAAGTATATATATATATATATATATATATATATATATATATGAAAAGACACCATTCCACCCAGGGCCAGTCGAACTCACGGCGGGTGCAACCGGAAAGCGGAGGTGGAACCGCTTTAAAGATCAACAAACACATGGTAACTTCGGTGCACACTCGGGGCATTAGTGGGCTTTGTCATATCCGCAGACGCGTGTCTGGCTTCTGCCTTCATCAGGGCGGAAAAGTCATCGATGATTGACCACAGTCTTTTAAACAGTCCTGCCATTTGATAGGTGTATCCTTGGCCAATGAGCGGCCAGCAATGGGGCGTCTTCATTCCCGTTGTTTCTTGCCAATCGCAATGTTCATGGCGCACCCATCATTGCAATTAAATGACAGCTGCATTTCCTGTGGCCCTGTGTCCCCTCGCCTGCCGCTCCACACCTGTGAGTGCCCCACGTATTAGAGAAACAGTCCTGCTTTGTATAAGCAACGACCTCACTCCGTTGACAGCATCTGTTAGCGGCGTTTCCGGCAGCCCAAATTACCAGAAAAGACACCATTCCACCCAGGGCTAGCCGAACTCATGGTGGGTGCTGAGGTTCCGTGACGATTTGAACCCGTGTTTTTAACATTGTCGCAAATACATAATTTTGGTATCAGTGAACCGCAAATGATCCATTTAGTATATCCTGGTGTTTTCGCTATGCTACGAGCAAGAGCACTCCTGTTACAAACACATTTCTGATCTACCCGTGGCATCCATTTTAGAACACGGAAGCCATTTTGTATTCTTTGCCCTCACATAGTCAATGAACACGCAATAACCTCTTTCAATTAAGGACACATAGGCTTTAGCCGGCAAGTCACCTTGCTAGTGACACGTGCACCTTAGGCAAGCAACGCTGTGGCAGCATGATTCAGCAAGAGCTGCCTCCCCAGCCTGAGGCCAGTCCTGCTATACTGGTTCTCGTGTCCGTTGGCTTGATCATGATTAGGCGGCCGAAGCTGGTAGCCTTGCCCATTTACGACCCACAAACATCTCTTATCCTACTGTTCTATCTTCTGCACCTGGCTCTGCTCCTTTCCTTCTGGGCCTTTATTAGGGGGAGGTAACGAAATTTACGATGAGGCGGTCCGGGTCTTGAATGAGAAATTGACATGGGATTATGATGGAATAGTGGGAACCCCTCGTTCGTAATGTTTTGACATCAGATATTGTTGACGATTCCTGTGCAACGCCAAATATTTATTGTACAAGATACAAAGGTTTTGGAATGTGCTAACATGTAAAGAATTTGCCTGAAGCCCAATATTCAGTATATAAGGAGCAACCCTCTTTGTACAAATTGAACAGGCTCCTAGATACTGCCCATGTGTAGTTTCTGTGACTTCTGTGTCCCTGCAGTAATAAACCTTTGGTCTTTGACGCCACCATCGAGAAGCCCGTGTTTCTGTTTGTTTGTGCACCGAGGCAGGTTGAACTCCGGGGTCTTCGGGTGTTATCCCTGACACCTCTGGACGGAACCAAAAAGTCCAGAACTCCAATTGGCGCCCACGTGGGGCGACGTCATTCGGTACCGGTCCAAAAGCCTGAAGAGTTCGAGAAGCTTCGTGTGAAGATTTCAGAGGGAGGCGCCCCACTTCATCGATCCCGGCATATCGCAAAAGTGGCCCGACGTTCTCTTCCACGAGGGTTCCCGTTCAGACGGCTGCAGTGGTTCGTTGCCTTGACCGTCGCCCTGTCTTGGACCCGAGGTGCAGTCCTTAGTACGGCGAGACGTGACGGGTTTCTCCTTGGTGACGTCTTCAGTGCCTCAGTTAAGTATTAAGTGGTTGCTAGTTGGTTACTTCGTAAGGGTTGCTCTTGTTTGGATATTCCTTTTAGCTTTTGGTTTGGTTTGGTTTCGTAAGATTATCACTGGTTGTTCTGGTTAAGATAATCATTTGGTTTAGTTTGGGTATCGATACATTTGTTCGCTTTGGTAGGCCTAAGTTCTTGGTTCGAGTGCGCACCCATTGTTTGTGTTTTGTCTGTTCTGTGTTCCGGATTATAAAATGGTAAGTCGGAAAAATTGTATGTTGTCTTGTTTTAGTTGCAACAGTGATTCCCAGTTGGAGGACTCGTGTTTGGTTCCTCCGATTGGAACTCCCCTTTATGGTCTATATTGCAAATTTGGTGTGGGCCCTATCTCTTATAACGAGGTATGGATCCACTATACAGAGAAAGATGGTGTCCTTAGTTGGCCACTGCATGGTAGTTTTGAACCCCAAGTTCTTGATAATTTAGAAACGAAATTGTTCAAGAAGAAAGCCCGGCCGGCAATGTTTGATTCTTTCCGTTATTGGCGAAAAGAATCTAAACAGAGAGAAATTAAAAAGTTGAAGAAAGAACAGAAAGAGCAAGAGTTGACTTTAGAACAGTCTGCTAAGCAGCTGCAACTCAACGAGTCTGAAAAAGCGATGGAGGTGGCCAATAGAGAGCGTAATTTAGCGATAGACAAGTGCTATCCTGTTTTGCCATCGAGTACAGCTAAGATAGTAGAGGACCCTGAAAAGGATCCCCTGTTGTCTTACTTGTTACGATCACCCCCACCGTATGCACAGGGTGCTACGGCTCCACCTATACCGAATGTTCAAGTACCGGTTGCTGGACAACCTGGTGTTCCTGCTCCTCTGAATCAAGTTCCTGTACCTCCTGTGGTCAATATTAATGTTCCTTCGACACCTCCTCTTCCAGGGTTGCCGGCTTCTTTACCTATACCTGTATCGCTCACACCTGCTAGTTCACAGGCTATTTTGCCCGCTACTCCTACTGTTCCTGATCTATCTGTTCCAACTGCTACTCTATTTACTGCTTCTGCTAATATTATGACTCCACTTTCTGTTCGTCGGAGAATCACTGATTCTGTCTCTAATATTCTATCTCCCTTCTATAAAACTCTGATTAAGACTCCTACCTCTGACTCTGTGCAGAGACGTAGTCAGCTTCCCAGTACTGAAGAGCGAGGAATATTAGATTCCACTGCTCTTAGATGGGTTTAGAAAGTTGGAAGATATAATGTACAAGATGTATTAGATACATTTATGCAATGGAACGAACCGACACAACGATATGTGTTCGATGAAATGTGCTTCCTTCTACGTGAGGAATTGGAAGAGGATGACCCTGAATCAAATCTAGAAGAATTAATTAATGTTCAGAAAGAGTTTGCTGCAGGTATGATAGTTGGTCAAAATATAAAAGAAGCGATGGAACTGATTTTAAGTTATAGGAATGATTCATCCCTTCGTTCACCGAGGGAGTTAGAGAAACGTAGTACGAAACAAAATCGTCAATACCCAATGAGGGAGGTTCCACCAATTTGGCGTGAAGCTGTGCAAGCTAATGCAAACCTTGGTATTGCAGCCGCTCCAGCCCAATTCCAGAGAGTATGGATACATATTCCATGGAAGCGAGCTGAAGTATTAGCAGTGAAACAGGCCTTGCCAGATCCGCGTAAAAACCCTGCAGGATACTACAAAGAGTTGGCTCAGACAGTTGACGCTTGTGTATTAAATCTAGCTGACATAGATCTGCTGTTTGGTAATGTAGTACCGCAACCAATTTGGGCTAAAATTCGTAAAGAGAATCATCCAGTTGCCCTAGGTGGTGATTGGGCAGCTATAATTGCAGCGGATGGTCAACAGATAGGTGGTTCTAAACCTGAACCCTTAATTGCTAATTTGCCTGGTAGAATAATCGATTTAATGAAAACCCTGATGCCTGCATTACGCGTTAATTGGGACAAATTGTCCGCGTGCAAACAGAAGAAAGACGAAAGCGTCTCCGACTTTTTCACAAGATTCGAGGAGACTTTTGTGGATCATAGTGGTCAGGATATGAGCACAGAAGGAGGCCAGAGATTATTTGTTGATAAATTCGTGCACAATTTGTTGCCAGAACTTAGTGGTAAATTAAAGAATTCTGAAAGTGCGTGGGCTGTCTCTACGACTGCGCAAATACTTGCGACTGCCCAGTACTATGAAAATAGGGATAAAGAGGAGAAAGAAAAATCAGATAAAAAGACGAAAGATTTAAAAACTAAAGTTCTTTTACAGCAAGCATATCCGCCTCGCACGAATAATTCTCATACACAGCAAGGGTCATATCAAAGGACGGAGTATAATTCTCAGAGGCCACAGTACCAATGGAATCAGTGTGCTTATTGTAAAATGGAAGGCCATTATAAGACTGAGTGTCCAGTCTTAGCGCAAAATAATGCTGCGACAGCTCAGAGAGGTCGTGGTAGTTCTATACAAAACTCTAGAGGTCGAGGACGAGGTGCTATGCCTCCACAGACAAGTGATCGCCCTTCTAATCATTTCGATCAGCGAAGTGGACAATCTGCCCAACAAAATAGGTCTCAACAATATCATGTTGAAGATTACTATGAAGCTAGTGAGGAAGTTCAGCCAAGGGAGTACTAGGACAGCCATGGACAAAGAGAGGGAGTAGTATCAGTTCCAGTAGATCAGAGTGGGCCTTATGTCGCAGTAGCAACATCAGGTATAGTCGAACCGTTTCTGTTGGATACTGGTGCAGCGAAAAGTTCTATCATACATGCGAAACTCCCTGGCGCACCTTTGTCTGGCTCAACAAACGTTTCAGTAGGTTTTTCAGGCGCCCCTGTTCACAACCCTGTTTCTGGTCCTTTGTCTATTTCTGTTGGACCCCGCCACTTGAAAGCTCCCCTGATTTTGACGACAGGTTGTAATGAAAATCTACTTGGTTTAGACTTATTAAAACGCCTGTACGCGACATTGTACTGTTCTCCGGCAGGAGTACAGCTTACGTTGGGTAAAAGAATAATTTATCCGATGTACTTGTCAATGGATGCGCTCCCACCAGAGCTGCGTTCTCTCCCTGATACTCTTTGGGCGACTGGTCCTAATGATGTAGGTCTTTTAGAAATTCCACCATATGTAGTAACTTTGAAAGCGAATGTAAAACTTCCACGAATACCACAATACAAGATCTCGAGTGAAGGTGAGCGTGCGCTCCTACTGATAGTACAAGATCTGATCAAGAAAGACGTTGTAGAAGAAACTAGAGGTAATGTCTGTAATAGTCCTGTACTGCCCATTCTGAAACAAACTGACCCAACAAAACCTCCAGTATATAGGTTTGTAATTGATCTTAGAGAGGTTAATAAAATTGTGATTCCACAGTTTCCTGTGGTTCCAGACATTACTGCATTGTTAACGATGATTCCCGCTACAGCAGCATGGTTTTCGGTTATCGACCTGAAAAATGCCTTTTTCAGCATTCCGATAGCCGAGGAAAGCAGAGATATCTTCGGTTTCTCTCTAGGAGGACGAAGCTTCAGGTTTAAACGTGCTGCACAAGGTTATTGTGAAAGCCCATCCATTTACAGTCAAGCATTAAAAAGCCAGTTAGACTCATTTGTACTTCCTCCTGGTTCTGCTTTAATACAATATGTCGATGATCTTCTAGTAGCTGCCGATGACAAGGAAACTTGCAAAACAGCTACAATTTCTTTATTGAATCATTTGTCAAATTTGAATCACAAGGTGTCACCTTCAAAAATGCAATACTGTTGCCAAGAAGTGACCTACCTAGGTCATCTCTTGTCAAAGGAGGGAAGGAAGTTGACCCCAGAGAGAATAAAAGCAATTACACAGATGAATGTTCCTAGCACGCAGAGAGAAGTACGTGCCTTTTTAGGTATTACCTCATATTGTAGGCAATGGATCCCAAATTTTTCTCTTTTGGCAAAACCGTTGGTAGCTTTGACTGGGAAAAATGTTCTGAGTCCAGTGCCATGGTCTGCCGAATGTCAGGAGAGTTTTTCTGAGTTACGAAATGCACTGTGTTCAGCTCCTGTATTGGGTACACCCGATTACAGTAAGCCATTCACGCTCTATGTCCATGAGAGAGAAGGTTGTGCGTTGAGTGTTTTGACACAGAAATTTGGTGATAAACAACGCCCTTGTGCGTATTTTTCATCAACGTTAGATCCGGTAGCTAGAGCGTTGCCTAGTTGCTTGAGAGCTACAGCCGCAGCTGCAGCCTCCATTCGACAATCTGCTGGTTTAGTAATGAACAACATGCTAGTGGTTATGGTTCCTCATGCTGTGGATACACTCATGAACCGAACCAAGACGCAGCACCTTACCAGTGCTAGATTATCAGGTTACGAACTGACATTGCTAGCGAGTCATATTCAGATCAAAAGATGCAATGTATTGAATCCAGCAACATTGTTGCCGACTAGTCAAGAGTCGAGTGATTCCGAACCACATGACTGTTGTTTCAGAACTGAGGAAGAAACAAAAGGACGAATTGATTTAAAAGAGACTCCATTATCAGATCCAGATGGCACGTTGTATGTTGACGGGTCTTGTTTCAAATTGGAGAATGGTGATGTGACTGCTGCCTATGCAGTAACGACTTTGCGTACGATTGTGGAGACTGCAAGAGTGAGTCAGAATTCTGCCCAGGCTGCAGAATTGATCGCGCTAACAAGAGCGTGCGTTTTAGCTAAGGGAAAGAGAGTGAATGTGTTCACAGATAGCCAGTACGCGTTCGGCGTGGCCCATAGTTTTGGCCGTTTGTGGAAAGAGAGAGGTTTCATTACGTCCCATGGGACTAAGATTCAACATGGTCAGCTAGTTAATGACTTGTTGGAATCTCTAACCTTGCCGACTGAAGTTGCGATTGTGAAATGCAGTGCTCATAAAGCAATCACGGATGATGTTGGTCGTGGGAATGCTTTTGCTGATGAGACTGCAAAACAGACAGCTAGAAATATGATGAGTAGAATGTATGTTGCAATGTCTGCAAGATGGATTTCTGAGTCTGGAATGTGTGAGGACACAGTGGAAAGCGTGAAAGAAATTCAGAAAGAGGCGACTGAGGAGGAAAAGCGTGCATGGAAAGAGAGCACGGGTAAATTGGACTCGAGTGGGTGTTGGATTGACTTGTCGGAACAACAGCGTTGGATGTTGCCTGATGCGTATGTGCTTGTAGTAGTAACGATGGCACATGGAGCAGCGCACATCAGTTCTACAGGGATTTGTAAGATGTTGGCTCCAGTTTGGAAGAATGATGGGATTAGTAAGTGTGCAGAGAGAGTGGTGAGAAATTGTATGGTATGCTTGATGCATAATCCTGGCAAGGGAATCCCCACACCTGCAGGTCACTTCGCTCCTCCTTCCTGCCCCTTTGAAGTGATTCAGTTAGACTTCATTCATATGGATCGTTGTAACAATCTAAAGTACGTCCTAGTGGTAGTTTGTGCGTTCTCTAGATGGATCGAAGCATACCCACTGAAGGACAATACTGCTTTGTCCACTGCCAAAATCCTTCTTAAAGAATACTTCCCCAGATTCGGAATGCCACGGATTGTATGGTCAGATAACGGAAGTGAGTTCGTAGGGAAAGTTATGCAGAGTGTGTGTGCCGGCCTAGGGATTAGACAAACGTTTCACAGTGCGAATCATCCCCAGTCCGCGGGTTTAGTTGAGGGTTACAATGGCACCCTTAAACTGAAACTTGCTAAGATACAAGCATCCGCGGGTTTGCCCTGGCCAGATGCACTGCCTTTGGCTTTGTTATCAACAAGAGCAACTGTACATTCTAGAGTAGGGCTTAGTCCATATGAAATAATTTTTGGTCGTCCTGCAAATGTTTGGGGGGTACCTAGACCGAAAGAATTTAAGCAGCTGGAATACCCAATGTTAATTGATTACCTTTTCGACTTGACTGCTAAATTGAGCCTTATTCACCAACAGGTTTTCGATGCATTGCCAAAGCCACCGGAGAGTCCAGGTCATCAGCTGAAACCTGGGGATCAAGTAGTCATTAGAAATTTTGCAAGAACGAAAAATCTTCAGCCCAGATTCGTTGGCCCTTTCCAAGTCTTATTGGCGACGAGAACTGCTATTCGTGTGGCCGGACGGAAGAATTGGATCCACACGACACACGTCAAACGTGTGCCTCTGCCACTTCCTTACGACAACTGGGTAAAGAAAGGAATCAGTGCCTCTGAAGCAGAACAAATACCCAGGTTCATCCCTTTCAGTGATGCAGAACTGATCACTGATACATCAAACTCTGACTCTCCTCCTGAAACTGCTCTTTTGAACCCTGAACATTTGCCATCTGCACCAAAAGAACATTTGTCATCTGCAAACGCGAACATTGCAACGTCGGGTGAAAATATATTGTTTCCAGACCAGACAGCTCCTGCAAAACTGAGATACAACTTGCGATCTCGCAATATGGACAAATAAAGCAGGAAACTGCCTACTTTCACATTTGAATTTTTGATACTTTGCCTCCAGCCAGGAAGTTTGCTATTATTTTGTTGTTTTATAATTGCCTTGCCGTCTGGGTAGCCGTAGGGTCGTGGCTGTGTGCCTAGTTGAATCTGCGGGGGTCAGACATAAGGTCGATCTTTCTGTTAGTTCTGGGAACTCCCAGGGCTGATAGAGGCATTTTCATCTACGTACACATCATCAGTGGTCACGAGCGGATTGTAGAAGATGGAGCTTCCTGAGCTGCAACGAAAGAATGTAATTTATGTTTGCAGAAATAGACTGTACCGAATACTTCACAGCAAATGCTTTCTAATGCAATGTGCAGTTACATTTTTAATTGTTTTGATAACGTTGGTGGGTGGAATCATCTTTGGTGTGCATTTGATTTTTATGCCGGTAACTACAGTACCTCCCCTTGATCCTACTACTTCTACGGTTTCTTCTATGCATTCTTTTCACTCGTTTCCTGAACACGAACAAGCTCGACGCTCAGAATTTATTAACAATACATTTGTACAGCTCTTGCATCAACACCAACTGGTAGTTAATACTACAGACTGCTGGGTGTGTGGCTTGATACCTCACACTATGGATAAAGGCATTCCCTATCTAGTCTTGCCTTTCAGCTATAATGGATCATTTCAGGCCTTTCAGACCATTTTTTCCTATGCCCTTGAGACTTATCCTCCGCGTCCACCACGGTCCACTAAATACAACTTAGCCAACAAAGCTTTAGTCCAGGGAATTATTGACATGATTAAAGACGTCAATAATACTCCATCTTACCCTAGAGATGAATTACGGGTGTATTTGAGTTGGAACTCTACCGAGTATCGCCTTAGTTTGGGAGAAAGCAAGCGTAAAAGCTCCACTTCAGTCTGGGTCGTGCCTCACCGAGGTCAGGTCTGTTTGCAAGGAAATGGGAGAAATCTGAGAGTTCAGCTAGGGAGGAGTGAGTGCGTTGAGACTTACGTATTTCCGTCTAACTTCTCCCCTGCCTTCCTTACTGCTAGGGGTACTTACTTCATCTGTCAAGACAGAGCGTATACATGGCTGCCTGCTGACTTCTCAGGTTCATGTTATATTGCTCGATTGTTACCTCCGACATACACTGCTTCTTCAGATTATCACAAGACCAGAGTAGCAAGAGGTGTCTTCAGCAAGGAAGATACCGCTGGTCAGGAAGCTGGAGACTTCTTCAAAGGTTTCCTTCCGTTTTGGGGGCCTATGGCCAATAGTAGAAATCTACGTCAACTAACACGGGTAGTTGAATCTACTATTACAGAAACTGCTGGTGCCCTTAGTAACTTAACAGCTGAGCTTCAGGCGGATCGTCTCATGACGTTGCAGAACCGTATGGTTCTAGACGTAATACTTGCAGATCGAGGTGGGGTATGCAGAATGATCCAATCGAGCTGCTGTGTTTTTATTCCCAATAATGCTCCAACCGTCTATGAAGCGATCTCTAAGCTACACAAGATATCCGACTCTATACACGTAGACAAGGGAAACTGGTCCTTCATGGAGTGGTTTTGGACTCTGGTATCAGCGTGGGGATGGAAGGTTCTGATGGTCATTGGTATCATCCTAGTATTTCTGTTCTCATGCTGCCTTATTATCCAATGTGGTCCCGCTTTGTGTAGTCTCTGTGCTGCAACCTGTTTCAGAAAACCACCTACATTTGGAAAGAAGGTACGAGACAAGATGATGATGCAACAACATGTCACTGACCTAATGAGCATAGAGTTAGATTCTGACATAGACTGAGTAATTGCCTATGTAAGGGCAAAAGGAGGGTCTGAGGTTCCGTGACGATTTGAACCCGTGTTTTTAACATTGTCGCAAATACATAATTTTGGTATCAGTGAACCGCAAATGATCCATTTAGTATATCCTGGTGTTTTCGCTATGCTACGAGCAAGAGCACTCCTGTTACAAACACATTTCTGATCTACCCGTGGCATCCATTTTAGAACACGGAAGCCATTTTGTATTCTTTGCCCTCACATAGTCAATGAACACGCAATAACCTCTTTCAATTAAGGACACGTAGGCTTTAGCCGGCAAGTCACCTTGCTAGTGACACGTGCACCTTAGGCAAGCAACGCTGTGGCAGCATGATTCAGCAAGAGCTGCCTCCCCAGCCTGAGGCCAGTCCTGCTATACTGGTTCTCGTGTCCGTTGGCTTGATCATGATTAGGCGGCCGAAGCTGGTAGCCTTGCCCATTTACGACCCACAAACATCTCTTATCCTACTGTTCTATCTTCTGCACCTGGCTCTGCTCCTTTCCTTCTGGGCCTTTATTAGGGGGAGGTAACGAAATTTACGATGAGGCGGTCCGGGTCTTGAATGAGAAATTGACATGGGATTATGATGGAATAGTGGGAACCCCTCGTTCGTAATGTTTTGACATCAGATATTGTTGACGATTCCTGTGCAACGCCAAATATTTATTGTACAAGATACAAAGGTTTTGGAATGTGCTAACATGTAAAGAATTTGCCTGAAGCCCAATATTCAGTATATAAGGAGCAACCCTCTTTGTACAAATTGAACAGGCTCCTAGATACTGCCCATGTGTAGTTTCTGTGACTTCTGTGTCCCTGCAGTAATAAACCTTTGGTCTTTGACGCCACCATCGAGAAGCCCGTGTTTCTGTTTGTTTGTGCACCGAGGCAGGTTGAACTCCGGGGTCTTCGGGTGTTATCCCTGACACCTCTGGACGGAACCAAAAAGTCCAGAACTCCAGTGCAACCGAAAAGCGGAGGTGGAACCGCTTTAAAGATCAACAAACAGACGGCAACTTCGGTGCACACTCGGGGCATTAGTGGGCTTTGTCATATCCGCAGACGCGTTTCTGGCTTCTGCCTTCATCAGTGCGGAAAAGCCATCGATGATTGGCCACAGTCTTTTAAACAGTCCTGCCATTTGATAGGTGTATCCTTGGCCAATGAGCGGCCAGCAATGGGGCGTCTTCATTCCCGTTGTTTCTTGCCAATCGCAATGTTCATGGCGCATCCATCGTTGCAATTAAATGACAGCTGCATTTCCTGTGGCCCTGTGTCCCCTCGCCTGCCGCTCCACACCTGTGAGTGCCCCACGTATTAGAGGGACACTCCTGCTTTGTATAAGCAACGACCTCACTCGGTTGAAAACATCTGTTAGCGGCGTTTCCGGAAGCCCAAATTAACAGAAAAGACACCATTCCACGCAGGGCCAGCCGAACTGTCACGATTCAGGCTCCCTAGACCTATGAACTACATGTCCCAGAGTGCCTGCTGCGTGGTCTGTTGTCTATGTTTAGCCTTCTCTGTCCTGTCTACTTCCTATATCTGCTCCTCCCTCCCGTTGCTCGGTGCTTGTCACCTGGATTCGACCACAGTTTCTGACCGGAGTGGATCTCGACTTGCCGATACTACGTTGCCCCTGGAGAGCCTTGGGGGATCTGAGACTTTATTTTCGTGATGGAGATTTGTTCCTGCCCGTGGTAAACAAATCAGTTTTCCGCGCATCGCTGTGCGCTTTGAAGTCAGGCGTGCATTTCTGGCTGCTGAACTCGCCGCACAAGCCGCGCTTTGCCCGAATAGAGATCCGCCTCCCTGTTGTCGCTAGTGATGTAACTAGCACCAGAACCCGAACTCGGATTTCTTTTGCCGTTTACACTGTCGGCCGGAGCCCCCGGATTTTGCGGCTTCCTTTGTACTTTCAACGAGCTGTTGAGAGGCTCGAATGTTCACGCTATTGAAGGCACTGGGCGCCTGGAAGAGGATATCTTTTTTCTTTTGTGGAATTGCTAGCAGCTTCTGTCTCAAGGTTCAGGACGTCTCTTCTGTGGATAAGTAGACACTTTCTTATCTACTGCAAGGCATTCATCTGATGCATTAACCTGCCGTAGCTCAACTACCAGTGCCTTCTTGTCTCTGTTTCTTTTATGAGTTATTTTTCCATTTTTGTGCCTTTTTTGTTCTAACTGTTTGCGGCAGCATACTTCAGTGAGTGTCTACTTATAGATCTCTTGATATATACCTGTGTTTAGGGGTAGGGGGGAAGATTGATGTGTATTCTTTGTGTCTTCCTGCAGGAAACAGAATACAGCTACCTAAAGTAACGCCTACCTGATCAACCCTTGCTGTAGATGGTTTCTGGCTGCCAAGCCGTTTTGTTGACTTTTTCCACTTTTTCCCCTTCCCTGTGTGTGGTCCTCTTTGTGGAGTGTGTACAGATATGACTCCTCAGGGACACCACTAGGAGGGAAGGGAGAAGTTAACATCATCATCGCTCCTGCTGTACTCGACTGCACAAGGTTAGTCAAGCTGCCTTGTTTCTGACAGAGTGACAAGCCCACGGTTAAATACAGCCCGAGCGATGGATACCAATACGGTTCTAACGTCAGTATTAGAATCCCTTACCGCCTTGAGAATGGAGGTGGATGCCTTCAGAGGTGAAAATCAGGATATGAGAAATGAGGTGGGTTCCCTTAGACGTGAAGTCGCGGGTATGGCTAGAACAGGTCCTGGGGGTTCCAGAGGAGCCCATTATATTAGAGATGCCACGTTACCCCCTCCTCCTTCCTCTACTCCCTTGGTAACTCCAGGAGGTCCTGCTCCTGCTACCATTAACGTTATCCAACCAGTGCAATTGCCATTAGCACCTCCGGAAAGGTTCCTAGGGGACCCCAAAAAGTTTGGCACATTCCTAGGGCAATGTAAATTACATTTCATGTGCAAACCCACAGTCTTTCCTGATGATCGGGCTAAAACCGCGTTTATGCTATCCTATTTAGGAGGTAACGCGGCTAGCTGGTCGTTTCCACTAATAGAAAGAAGTGATCCTGTACTGTCTAATTTTTCTGATTTTTGCGATGAAATGCGAAAATTGTTCGACCGCAAGGCACACATGCTTTCCTTAGATAAAGAGCTCATTACACTCAAACAGGGAACGCAGGATCTCTTGTCATATATAACAAATTTTAATCATCTTGTTATCGAAACTGACTGGCCAGCTGAAAAAAGAGTCTCCCTGTTTTGTCAAGGTCTAAGAGGGGAATTAAAGGATGTACTGGCCCAGGTGGTGAATATGCCCACCACGTGTGAAGAACTAATTGATTTGACGGTACAATTGGATCACCGTTTGCTTGAACGGAAAGGTGATAAACATCGCTATGATGTACGCTTTTCAACGTCCAGACCAAGAACTGTTGCAGAAAGTACACCATCCTCCACTGACAGCACCGAGCCCATGCAGATAGGAGGAATACGAGGGCCTTTGAGTATCGAGGAAAGAAACAGAAGACGCAGTCAGAAGCTCTGTATGTACTGCGGAAAAGCAGGGCATTTCATTAAAGACTGTAAGGCCAAGTCTAAAGGAGCCTACAAGGAGGACAGGAGTTCTAGAACTGCTCCGGTAGTATGTCGGGAAACGAGGAGGCTTAGACAAGTTGACGAACCCTTGTCTGAGCCAAGAAAAGAAAGAAGAGGTCTGTCATGCAGTAGCAAACACCATGCAACTCGCAGTGCCTCACATGAATTTGTGTGTCACCCTAACATGGCAAGGAAATATGCCTGTGTTGGTTCACGCCATGGTGGATTCAGGGGCTACAGGCAACTTTATTGATCAGCAATATGCTCTGAGCTTGGGAGTTCCGTGCATATGGAAAGAATCGCCTGAACTGGTAAAGGCAGTAAATGGTTCTGATTTGACGTCAGGGCCAGTATGTTTCCATACAAGCCTTCTCATCATGCAAGTGGGTCACGACCACTACGAGCATATATCATTCGATTTGATTGACGCACCTCAATTCAAGCTCATATTAGGAATGCCCTGGTTGACCCAACACGATCCTTTGGTTAAATGGTCGGCGCGTACCATAACCCTCAACTCGAATTACTGCCGGAGCACTGTACTCAGAATCAAGTACATGAAGAAATCAGGACTGAATCTCCAGCAAGCATGCTGGCGAGCGGAGGTACAGAAAGAAGCATATGTGCTGTTTCAACACTTCCTGATGTATACACCCCCTATTAGGACGTCTTCAGCGAAAAAAAAGCCAGCAAACTGCCTCCTCATCGGGACTATGATTGCGTAATAGACCTGGAACCAGGCGCCAGCATTCCTTGTAGCAGGATATATGCCCTCACAGAGGCAGAGACCACGTATCTACAGCAATATCTGAACACCTTATTGCAATCGGGATTCATCCGACCCTCTACCTCTCCTGCTTCGTCGCCCTTGTTTTTTATCCCTAAACGGGAAGGGGGCTTGATTGCTGGCCGCTCATTGGCCAAGGATACACCAAGGATACACCTATCAAATGGCAGGACTGTATAAAATATTGTGGCCAATCATCGATGGCTTTTCCGCACTGATGAAGGCAGAAGCCAGAAACGCGTCTGCGGATATGACAAAGCCCACTAATGCCCCGAGTGTGCACCGAAGTTGCCATGTGTTTGTTGGTCTTTAAAGCGGTTCCACCTCCGCTTTTCGGTTGCACCCGCCGTGAGTTCGGCTGGCCCTGGGTAGAATGGTGTCTTTTCTGTTAATTTGGGCTGCCGGAAACGCAGCTAACAGATGCTGTCAACCGAGTGAGGTCGTTGCTTATACAAAGCAGGAGTGTCTCTCTAATACGTGGGGCACTCACAGTTGTGGAGCGGCAGGCGAGGGGACACAGGGCCACAGGAAATGCAGCTGTCATTTAATTGCAACGATGGGTGCGCCATGAACATTGCGATTGGCAAGAAACAACGGGAATGAAGACGCCCCATTGCTGGCCGCTCATTGGCCAAGGATACACCTATCAAATGGCAGGACTGTTTAAAAGACTGTGGGCAATCATCGATGGCTTTTCCGCACTGATGAAGGCAGAAGCCAGAAACGCGTCTGCGAATATGACAAAAACCCACTAATGCCCGAGTGTGCACCGAAGTTGCCATGTGTTTGTTGATATAGATATATTACCTACTGGCGGTCGCCAGTAGGTATATATAGTTAGGATTTTTTCTCTATGGGATTTTTGAAAATTCTATGTCTAATAACTATGGCGTTTGTGGATGGAATTGGCTGACATTTTCATGAAAATGGAACATTTTGTTTCTGAGCAGCCCCTGAAAATTTCGGGGGGTTTCGTCAAGGGGGGGCCGAGAAAAAAGGGGGGTCCCAAAACGTGTTTTTAACATTGAGTTTTCCATAGGGCGGTTGGCCTCACTTTTAGCCCGAACGGCTGAATGGATTTGCACGAAACTTGGCAAAATTGTAGGGACTGGTAGCCCGATGTGCCTTTGCTAGGTCTCAATATATGTGCTCCAGTGGATTTTGAGAAATTAACGTTAAAAAAAAGATATATATCTGTAACAGCGGACCGGGCAGCGCTCCGGTTCGCGGACTTTTCGCGTTACGGAGCTTTGTGAAGCGAAGCTGATTGGTTCTCCGGCGTCTGTAAACATTCCAAACAGTCCGTAGCGGCCGCCATCTTGTCTCTCGGTAGGATCGAGAGACAAGAGGAGGCCAAAGCGAAGGGGCAAATGACCATAAGGGGGCATAGTAGATCCTCTCTGACCCTCTAGGTTTGATGTGGAGGTTTTAAAAGGGCCCCGCGGGGCAAAAAAAATAAATAAATAATAATAATCGAACGGCTGAATGGATTTGCACGAAACTTGGCAAAATTGTAGGGACTGGTAGCCCGATGTGCCTTTGCTAGGTCTCAATATATGTACTCCAGTGGATTTTGAGAAATTAACGTTCAAAAAAAGATATATATCTGTAACAGCGCTCCGCTTCGCGTACTTTTCGCGTAACGGAGCTTTGCGAAGTTGATTGGTTCTCCGGCGTCTGTAAACATTGCAAACAGTCCGTAGCGGCCGCCATCTTGTCTCTCGGTAGGGTCGAGAGACAAGAGGAGGCCAAAGCGAAGGGGCAAATGACCATAAGGGGGCATAGTAGATCCTCCCTGACCTCTTAGGTTTGATGTACCATTTTGCCAAGTTTGGTGTAATTCCGTTCAGCCATTCAGGCTGTAGACGTATGTAAATGTCCTATGGAAAATTGCATGGGGAAAACACATTTGAAAGTGTTGAAATTTAGAACCAATTAAAATGTTACTTTGGTTTTGTATTTGTGTGTGATGAAAGTTAATTGGTTATGTATATATCTAAAATGAGAGGAAACCACAGCCATTTTGTGATACTACTGTCTGAGGTACATTTGTGAGGAATTTTTGGTGCTCAATTTCTGGTGTTTGGTTTACACAGTACTAACACTTCTCCTACTTTTAAAAAGGTGAGTTGTTAATTTGTAAGGGGAACTATGTTGTACACTTTAAGATAATTTGAAAAATGTTTTCTGTTATTTATTTACAGTCCTTCTGTTATACTAAATACTTGATAAAGTTAGTTTTATATTATGTATTACTAAAAACGATAAATGAAAGTGATTATTTTTTTCTGCAATTTACAGCAAGCAATTTCAAAATAAAATGGCTCACAATGAAGAGACCGTGGCAATTTCTTTTGAATTATCCACTACATTTATTGAAATTGACAGCACCAATAATGAAATATTCTCACAAGGAGGAGATGACTTGAATGATTTTTTTGATCAATCTCTTGATGGCGAATTTATCGAATGTTTGGAGACCATAGAGTTACAAGAATCATCATTGCAGACTTTTCATGAGGAGATTCCAGATGAGATGATTGAAGAGGAAATTCCTGATGAGGACATGTTACTAGTTCTTTCAAATTTTGAAAATTCAGAAGAATAAATTTATATTTAGAAATACAAAAATTGTTTGAGACATTATTCATTTTTAATTTATGAGGTTGTAGCGAAGTGATTGTAGTATAAAATGAGACTTATAGTATAGAGTGGAACATTTTTATGTTACATGGTAAGTTTACTCATATTTACTTCCCTTCTTCCACTATATTATCTCCAATGTGTATTTGACATCTCTTCTTCATCTCCGGCCTCCTTTCTCTCACTGTCTGTCTCTGATGCATCTTATCGCTGCCATTTTGTGTAATTACAGAAGAGAGTAAAATAAAATAGTTCGGAATGTGAAAAGGGGGCAAAGTAGAGTACCCCTCACCCCCTAGGCCTTCTCAGGCGGTCCCAAAAGGATCAGTTTCTGCTTTCCTGAGAGATTATGGTATGAGTTCCATATACCACAATAACTTGCATTACAACATGCAAGATATCTATCTCCTATTACCAACTTTTGGAGATATTCGCGCTAAGCGCGAATATCTCCAAAAACTAACACCTGCCCTGAGCAGTTCTTAGCCATGTTATCCAATGGGAGGTGGATAACATGGCTAAGAGCATTAGCTCGGTAATGCATGAATATCGCTGACTTTTTAGCGATATTCATGCATTGCGGCCGTTTTTTATCGCATTTGCGATAAACCTTGATAATAGCAAGGTTTATCTTCGATAATTTCTGACGATGCTTAGCGGTAAAAAAATTTTTTGCTAAGCATCGTTAGCGATAAATATCGCTTAACTTTGGCAATATGCACCAACGTCTGTTAACGTTCGATTCGAAGGAAATGAGGAAGTGTTGAAAAACATTGTCTGCGCCATCTTGCCTTTTTTGAAATGCCACACTTTTGTTGTGCACGGCAGCCATTTTAGATGCCTTGACCAGACCCACTCTCTGCACGCTGTCGATTCGTAGCATGGCTCCCCACCCTCGCAAGCATCTTCCCCAGGCACTGCTCACCCCCGCTCTCTGTCTTATGCATGGGCAATAAACCTCCCCCCATCTGCGCTGCTCTTCCCTGAGAATCACACTCTGTGCCGGCCCGACACCTCCCTTTCGCCCTATTCACTACCGCACCCTCTGACACTCCTCTTCTTCTGTGTCCGATTGTCCAGGCCGGTCCTAGGCTATCAGCTAGCCCTGCAGATGTAGTTTATGGCCCCAGCTGTAAAGAATCACCCCTCTTCAAAGGAGTTATAGTAGATCAAGGCCCACACCCGATGAGATCCGTCACACCACACGTGTTCATACTATCTGAAAACCATCCTGTATTGTGATTGGGGAGGGGACCGAGCCTGAAGCGGAAGATTCCAGGGATGCCTCTTTGTACATCAAAGTTTTTACAATTATGTGTCACATGAAAAATATATAGCACTCCAACAAAGTAGTAGGAATATAAAACTTTAATAACTTATAAATATATACAACAAAACAAAAACAGTAAAAACATTTAAACAACAAAGAGACCGTGGCAATTTCTTTTGAATTATCCACTACATTTATTGAAATTGACAGCACCAATAATGAAATATTCTCACAAGGAGGAGATGACTTGAATGATTTTTTTGATCAATCTCTTGATGGCGAATTTATCGAATGTTTGGAGACCATAGAGTTACAAGAATCATCATTGCAGACTTTTCATGAGGAGATTCCAGATGAGATGATTGAAGAGGAAATTCCTGATGAGGACATGTTACTAGTTCTTTCAAATTTTGAAAATTCAGAAGAATAAATTTATATTTAGAAATACAAAAATAGTTTGAGACATTATTCATTTTTAATTTATGAGGTTGTAGCGAAGTGATTGTAGTATAAAATGAGACTTATAGTATAGAGTGGAACATTTTTATGTTACATGGTAAGTTTACTCATATTTACTTCCCTTCTTCCACTATATTATCTCCAATGTGTATTTGACATCTCTTCTTCATCTCCGGCCTCCTTTCTCTCACTGTCTGTCTCTGATGCATCTTATCGCTGCCATTTTGTGTAATTACAGAAGAGAGTAAAATAAAATAGTTCGGAATGTGAAAAGGGGGCAAAGTAGAGTACCCCTCACCCCCTAGGCCTTCTCAGGCGGTCCCAAAAGGATCAGTTTCTGCTTTCCTGAGAGATTATGGTATGAGTTCCATATACCACAATAACTTGCATTACAACATGCAAGATATCTATCTCCTATTACCAACTTTTGGAGATATTCGCGCTAAGCGCGAATATCTCCAAATACTAACACCTGCCCTGAGCAGTTCTTAGCCATGTTATCCAATGGGAGGTGGATAACATGGCTAAGAGCATTAGCTCGGTAATGCATGAATATCGCTGACTTTTTAGCGATATTCATGCATTGCGGCCGTTTTTTATCGCATTTGCGATAAACCTTGATAATAGCAAGGTTTATCTTCGATAATTTCTGACGATGCTTAGCGGTAAAAAAAATTTTTGCTAAGCATCGTTAGCGATAAATATCGCTTAACTTTGGCAATATGCACCAACGTCTGTTAACGTTCGATTCGAAGGAAATGAGGAAGTGTTGAAAAACATTGTCTGCGCCATCTTGCCTTTTTTGAAATGCCACACTTTTGTTGTGCACGGCAGCCATTTTAGATGCCTTGACCAGACCCACTCTCTGCACGCTGTCGATTCGTAGCATGGCTCCCCACCCTCGCAAGCATCTTCCCCAGGCACTGCTCACCCCCGCTCTCTGTCTTATGCATGGGCAATAAACCTCCCCCCATCTGCGCTGCTCTTCCCTGAGAATCACACTCTGTGCCGGCCCGACACCTCCCTTTCGCCCTATTCACTACCGCACCCTCTGACACTCCTCTTCTTCTGTGTCCGATTGTCCAGGCCGGTCCTAGGCTATCAGCTAGCCCTGCAGATGTAGTTTATGGCCCCAGCTGTAAAGAATCACCCCTCTTCAAAGGAGTTATAGTAGATCAAGGCCCACACCCGATGAGATCCGTCACACCACACGTGTTCATACTATCTGAAAACCATCCTGTATTGTGATTGGGGAGGGGACCGAGCCTGAAGCGGAAGATTCCAGGGATGCCTCTTTGTACATCAAAGTTTTTACAATTATGTGTCACATGAAAAATATATAGCACTCCAACAAAGTAGTAGGAATATAAAACTTTAATAACTTATAAATATATACAACAAAACAAAAACAGTAAAAACATTTAAACAACAAAGAGACCGTGGCAATTTCTTTTGAATTATCCACTACATTTATTGAAATTGACAGCACCAATAATGAAATATTCTCACAAGGAGGAGATGACTTGAATGATTTTTTTGATCAATGTCTTGATGGCGAATTTATCGAATGTTTGGAGACCATAGAGTTACAAGAATCATCATTGCAGACTTTTCATGAGGAAATTCCTGATGAGATGATTGAAGAGGAAATTCCTGATGAGGACATGTTACTAGTTCTTTCAAATTATGAAAATTCAGAAGATGTTGCCTGGGGGTGGGTTGTCAGTAGCGGTCTGTTGTGCGAATAGTTCCAAGGCAGCAGAACGCGCTGAAATCTGGATGTCACGAAGGTGATGTCTAGTAAGTTGCCGCCCAGCAAATAACGGCGTGGGGCGCCGCGGGGGGGGGGGGGAGGCAGTCCAAAGTTCCGTTAAAAGGGCAAAGGAAAGGATCGGTGGTTTGAACCATCAGTCAAAAAGGGGAGGGGGTGCAACAATTTTTCCTACCGGGTCACACTGTGCTTTCACCGGAACTGAGGTCTGCAGGATTCTAGTCATTCAAACTGAGGCTGGCGCCAGCATGGGAGCGCCGACGTCCCGCGGCTACAGTTTCGTCACTCCAAGGGCGATCATGGCAGTCATTCCCCATCGGGGGTGTCTGCGGGGGTCGGGGACTCACGCGGCTCCTCTAGAATCTTCAAGGTCGTGGAGGACTACGGTGGTGGAGTCAACCAGTGACCGGGCCATTTCTTTATGCTGGGCCCGCTCTTGCCAGGTCGACCGCCATTTTGAGAGTTCGGTAGCTACTGGAGATCGCGGGGTCAAATGAGCGGACGGGCTCCACCCTGCCGGGCGAGACGTTGCAGCATCGCCACAGTGGAAGAACCCTTTTCCGGGCGCCTGGAGCGCTGAGGGTGCAGGTGGGAAGCCTCCACCTGGGGAGGCGGGAGAGGCCTGTTCGCACCGTCTCTCCCTCCCAGTGCACCCCACGGCGTCTCGCTTGAGATTTGTTATGGCCGGACCAGGCGATGAGGACGAGAGGGGGGGGGGTCGGAGGCATGTGCAAGACATCCCCCCCCCCAGGGTTGTTGCAGCAATTATTCAAGAAAGAAGAAATGTCCCGTCCGTCTTTGGGCCGGACCTCCGGTGGATGGCGGCCGGACGCCCTTTGCTCTGGCCCCATGAACGGGTTCCTTGGCTCATCGGCTGCAGCCGGATCCCGTCGGCCCCAGCCCCCGGCCGTTGGTGGCCGGACCGGGAGAGAGTGTGGAGGGACAACCTGCAACTCTCAAGGGCCACCGCGGCCGGACTGGGAGAGAGAGGGGAGGGTCGAGGACACGGACATTCCCCCCCCTAAAACTCTCCAGTGTTGTCAATCCCCCTGGCCGGGTCCCGCTGGCCTCGGCCTCTCCTCCGGCTACACCCTACGTGATGATCTCCTGGCCGAGGCGTGGCAGCAGGACCCGCCTTATATGTGTTGCTTCCGGCTGGGCGTAGCCGAAAACCTGTTGCCCTTTGGAAGTTTCTAGAATGGGGCGGATGTCTGCTGACTTCTATCTTTCCCAGTTTGCCGTTATTTGGCCGTGGCAGGCGGTGGGACAGACACGTTTTGGGGCAGTGAGGGGCGATGTTTTCAGGTTTCTTATTACGGGCTTACTTCTAACGTTTCTTGTTTCTAGGACAATAATAGGTTTTATCATTACGTATTGTTATCGTTTCTTTGTTTGTAATTTAATAAAAAGTTCATCAGTGGCCTATAGATTTTCGTTTTCCTATTGTTTTCTTTCCAGGTTGTTTCATGCTAAAGTTTCTGTTAACAGGATACAGTGATCACTTCGTTATTATTGCATATGTCCTTTTCACTAGGGGTGCTCTCTTGTTGGGCCAGATGACCTATCTCTAGTAAATGGTCCGGGTGAAAAAGGTGCATCAATCAGTGGGGAGTAGATAGGCATGACAGATTACAACGGGGGAGAAAGGTCCGCATTACGTACCCTTTCACTACTTGCAAAGATTTTCCTACGTTTATTTGCAAACAGGGAATACCTCCAAAAAGAACTAATTCCCAAACAGTCAATGTTCGGACAATCAATCAATCAATGAGGAATGAAATAGGTACGACGTGTTAAAGGCTTGCGTTACCTACCCTTCACTATCTGCAAAGGGAGAGAGAATATTTCTATTCTTCCTCGTTTGCAGGCAGGAAGATCCTTAAGAGAACCAACTTCGAACAATTCAATGCTCGATTCAAACAATCAACAAGGGGTACTGTGAACACAAATGAACGCCGCTTATGTATATACACATTGCTATTTTCAACAGGTTGTTCCTAATGTTTCTATTTTAGCGAGGTCAAAAAGAGGTCCCATTAGTGGCCTACTGATTTTGCTCGATTCCTTTTGTTTTTTTACACGATTTTTCGCTATCTGCAAAGACTAAACAGAGTATTGCGACTCTGTGCTTGTTTGTAAATAGAGAATGAACCAAAGAGAACAATCAATCAAATGGAGAGAGAAGCAGGTACAACGGATTACAACGGGGGCAAAGGCCTGCGTTAACTACCCTTCACTATCTGCAAAGAGAGAGTACTCCTAATAGAAATGAGGGGTGGGGGGCAGCATTCAAAGCAGATCAGTGTGCATAAACACGAAAATGTTTTTACTTACCACGTACTTGACATTCGACAGCTTATGATATTTGCTATTAAAAAACCATTGAAATTCACTGAAAAAACCATAGGTTATAGACCATATATAGTTAGGAATTAGCATTTACAAAACCTTGAAAATTCACTGAAAAAACCATAGGTTATAGACCATATATAGTTAGGAATTAGCATTTACAAAACCTTGAAAATTCACTGAAAAAACCATAGGTTATAGACCATATATCGTTAGGAATTAGCATTTAAAAAACCTTATTTTACTCACACAAAACCATTGAAATTCCATATATAGTTAGTTGCACTAACTATATATCGCGCACCCGCAATCCACTGCTGATGATGTCACATATTACATCATTCATGACATGGTCAGTGACATCACTGATGACATCACTGATGACATCTCAAATGACATCACTGATGACATCTCATTTGACATCAATGACCACATCACTGATGATATCATTCATGTGACAATACAATGCATCTCCTCACATTTTAATATAACCTCTGTTTCACCCAGTGTTTAATACAGAATATAATTTTTGAAACCATTGACACACCAATACTAGTTACTACATACACACTCACTGATTCCTACGTCTACACACACCTTCACTCATTCACCCATACAATCATTCATACATACAATCACTCATCTTTACAACACTATCATATGCACTCATACACCTATACAGACACTCACAGTCTGTCACTCATCCATGGAGTTACTCACACACCTAGTCAGTCCTGTAAAGAATCAATGACACTTGCATTTTCTTGTCTATACAGTTAAACATAGAGCACCTTACATTTTCAAACATATACTAACTGTGGAAAAGTAAATTTTGCCATGTTCTGTGTCCCTACGCCTCATCCACCATATGTTATGTGTGCATGACCAATATGCATATGTTATTCCCCATGTCTGATTAATGACGCAATTACAGTTGTGTCCACCTCTGATATGTCAGTTTCCAGTCCTCGTGAATACTACGAATATCAGGCCTATGTAAAGTTATGTTGCCACGTTTCTTAGTGTGCACGTTATTCCATTGTAAAGTCCCCGTTTCCAGGCCTCAAAAGGGCCCGGACATCAGATTCAGCTCCTGTCTCCTGAAAGCCTCGCTGAGGAGCGATACAGCCCCCACCTGTATCCTCGACCCTTCACTTACTTCCTGCCTCGCAGTGCCCGGTGCAGCTTGGATCTGCCTCTGAGTCTGCCAAGAGTATGTTATAGTTCCAGTTATCAGTTCAGTCCTCCTCTTCTGCATTCCTAAGCTACTGAACTACATCAATAGTTTCCGTCATTGTCTAGCCTTTTCGTCTCCATGTTAGAGAAATACTGTATTAATGGTCATTTAATATTCTTCATCACGCACTACATGTAGAATAATGCATGGTCCAGTCTTAGAATCAAGTTAGCTTTTCCCCTCATGACTTCTAGTTTATATCAACATGTTCCCTAAACATTAGATACCAGATAGGGTTTAGGTACATGTCGCTCCGACCCTCCAGACTCAAGTCTCTGCTCCTAGCACAGAGTTCGTAGCCCCCAGCTTCTCCTAGTGACACGTCATTGCCAGTTTTCGCGCACCATTAGGTTAGAGGTCCCGGCTCCTTAGGTAGCCCCCTCCTATGTTTCCGCCCATTCGTGACATATTCTGTTACGTTTGCATCACATGTCTATGTATACTCCCAGTTACACCTACTTTTACTGTTATCTCTCGCGACTGCTACGCGTCACGCCTTCTGCTCCACCCACTGCTACGCCTACTGCAATGTAATGCTATGTGTTTGCGCTATGTATATAAGTTGATGTATTGTTATTAAAAGTTAGCGCGCTCATCCCAGACCCGGCCCCAGCAGCTGCTGGGTCATCCTATGCAGGTTGTCCTGATCCTGTCCTTATGCTGTAATAAACCTGCAGAAACTCCTACTACCTCGAATCTTGACTCTTATTTTATTGAGCTATCTGTTATTCATTCATTCATCCAAAAATAGATCCGGTATTATTTATTTATATACCACATAATGGCGCCCGAACAGGGACTTGCCCTTTCCCCACGCGTCGGTGAAGCCACGCCGACCCCCTGACCCTCTGCAGTCGTGACGGAACTCTTCTGCGCAGTGGCAGATATTTCTGCTCAAGTATCCCTCAGGCCCACGGAGGAGACGGAGGAGGCGGTCCAGCATCCGAACGAGACGGTGGAGGAACGCGGCGAGTCCCGACCAGAGCCCAAGCCGAGAGTCCAAGGTCCGAGGTATCCGGAGGCCCACCCGTAACTGAAGTCCGAAGTTCGTCGTCGTAGCAGTCCAGTCCAGTCCGAGGCCTTCCGTTCCGTGCTGCCCGGTGAGTACCATTGCTGGGGTAGTATCTAGACAGGACCAATCTAAATTGACTCCTGGTCCGTGGGTTGGTGGTGCCCAGACTCACAAACGAAGTGTTCACCTAGGTGGATACGGGTCTTGATGCGTCCCTTTATGGGACCGGTATGTTCCGTACTGTTACAGCAGTGCATCCAGTAACTCTAGTCTGTTCCGTTCTCGAGAAAATCTGTTCTGTTTCTGTTTTCAGTATTTTCAGGTAATATTCTGTTCGAACTGTTATGTTATGATATTGTTTAATGTAATTCCAATGTCGTGGTATGCCTGAATTGTTTTCCCAATTATTATTGTTCTTTGTGTATTGTATTGTGCTCCGATTCAAGTTTACAATGCCGCTCTTTTCCAAGTTACGACAGTTAAAAACTAGAAAGGGTTTATTAGAGGAAGCAGTTCCTGTCCCGCCTAGGGACAGTCCAGGTCACTTTATGTATCAGAAACATGGCATAAGCGCCATAATGTATCTAGATTTATGGGTAGAGTATACCAAACAGTTAGAAGAAAAGTATAGATGGCCCGTATCGGGTACATGGGATGCCGAAAGTATCATGCGAGTAGAAGAAGCATTATGGAAAAAGAAAGCCAGACAGTCACAGAAAGATGCCATCGAGTTATGGCGTAAAGAAGCTCATAGAAGAACTGAAAAGGAAGTCAGAAAGTCAGAGTTAAGTAGAGAATCCCAGGAACGAGCCCAAGAAAGAGAATTAATCGAGATAGGTGAACAAGTCAAAACCGAACAGTCAGACAGACAGAGGCATGCCCTCATTAAGGGTATGTATCCTCTTCTTGCCGAAGGTTTGCCAAAAGCGACCCCAGAGGCATCCAGTAATTTCCCGCCACCATTAGTTCCGACTAAGCTACGTCACAAACCGACCGCAGCTGATATTTTTATTTCGTCCTATTTGGACGACACAGTCCCCGAATATGCAAATCCTGTTCGCGCTCCGCCAGTCCCTGTAAATCAGGCACTTCCTGCTCCTCCAGACACCGGGGTGCCCTTAACAGCTCCCCCGGTCCAGTCCGCCATACAAGTCCAGCCCACGTTACAATTACCGACCCTGCCAGGACGAAGAATGTCAGTCGACGATTCCAGTTTAGGGGCCGCGGGAGGAGGTCCTCCTCAAACCCCGCCGCCACACAAGCGTTTAACATTACTCGAATTACATGCTCAAGCGTTACAGCGCACGCCCAAACATCAGTCTGTTACAGAAATCAGGCAAACCCTTAACGAATGTGTCTATGATCCAGTTCCAGGCGAATATAATATGGTTTTATATTCCTTACGTGTAAGGAGAGTGACCGAGTATCTAGTCACCTTGCCAAATATGAAAGAAGATCTAGACAGAATATATCGTTTCATCCGTACAGGGGATGATCCAGAAAGTATTGGCGAGATTATGTCTCAAAGGAAAGCCGAGATTCAGCTCATGATATTAAAGTTCCTGATCAATTGTCTAATAAGAGAACAAGATTACCCGTCTAAAGATCCCGCCGAAATGAGAATCCTGACAAGGTGGAGTGATAATATAGCCGAGGGTAAGCACAAGACCATTAGTGCTATGGAGAGTATGTACAAGAAAATCCGTAAAGAGATAGTAAAGATACACGAACAGCGTAAAGCAGCACAAGTAAGCGAGAAAGAAAGCATCTCTGATCCTGAAGAGGAAGAGAACGAGAATCCCGCCAGAATAGCGTATGTAGGAAAATCTAGATTTCCAGATCGCCATTTACGTCTAGAACGCAAGTCTATTTTTCATCATCCAGCACCAGAACAAGGTTCTCTAGAACAAGTATTTCAAGCTACCGATCACATTCTGAAATCACGAATCGGTTATAGTGAATTAAGTACCATGCATGAACAAGAACTAGCCCGATCAGCAGTCCGATGGATTACTGATTCTACCACTTTTCCAGACGAAATAGTGGCACAAATGTTTCTGAAACTGCCCCCAGCCGAGCAACGACTGGTGGGTATGTATATGATCCAGTACCTCATTACTCTGTATGAGGGTCAACACTCTGATCCAGGTCCGTTACACGATATCCTGAACGAGTTACTCCAGTATAGATGGAGAGGTCTAGGTACCGATTTAGTTAGTGTCATTCTAGAACAGCGTCACAAGTATAGAACGTTTCTGAACCCGCATTTTGTTCATGTCTCACCCCCAGAAAGTAAATCATTCTACATAGACAGACAGAATCCGTTACGAGAAGTCCACCCAGTCAGAGGGACGGGTGGCGAAATGCAACGAGTGTTTGTATACACTCCGATTTCAAAGATGGAACTTCTTGAAATGAAGAAATTAATTCCCTGTCATGACAAAGATCCAGCAGGGTTCCATAGAGAATTAAAAGACATGCTCCGTATGGGAGAATACACTTACCCAGATATCATTAAGATGTTAAAGGTCCTGTTACCCGCAGGGGTATATGAAAAATTAAAAGAAAAAGAATGGGAGGTGGGAGAGAAAAAGATCGATTGGGCAGCTCTAGAAGCTGAAGACAAGGCACGGGTACCAGGTACCGGTCTTGGAGATAAATGTAAAGAATTACCAGAATTATTGATTCAAGTTTTACCCAGATTATTGACAACGAGAAAAGAAGACTGGGATGCAATCTCAGCCTGTAAACAGAAACAAGATGAAGATATTAGTGATTTTTATTCTAGATTTGAGAAATGTTTCAGTATTAACAGTGGTCTCAAGACAAGTAGTGAGTCATACCCTCACCTTTTCGTTACCAAATTAGTCGAGAATTCAAGTCCACAAATTAAAAATCGAGTTTTGAAAGTCGAAAGCACCTGGCAAGCAAATACTCCGTCCCAGATGCTCCAGATGCTCCAGTATCACCAGAATAGAATAAGGGAAGAGCAAGAACACGAGAGAAAACGTATGAAAGACACGAAAATGAAAGTGCTAGTTGCACAAACTGTTCCTCAAGACAGTCAGAAGAGGGGTCCGAATCAAGCCAGCCATCCTGCAGCTCCCGTTAAAGGGAACTGCAATTATTGTAAACAGCCAGGTCATTTTATAAACGAGTGTGCAGTTCTGAAACATAATATAGCTACTGGTAAGACTAAAGAAAGACCACGTCCGCCGAGACAAGAACAAGTTTCACAGATTCCTCAGTCACAGAATGCACAACAGACAGTTTCCGCACCGCAGCCTATTGCGGCAACACAGCACGTTACATCGCAGATGTACCAGTATGCTCAGACAGAGTATCCAGAGTACCAGCCATATTCATGAAACAGCCTAGAGAGGGAGGTAGGCTTGCCTCTCATCGAGATACCTGTAGATCAAGAAGGTCCCTATGTTCACAGTCAAGTATTAGGGAAAGACAGAAAGTTTTTGATCGATACAGGGGCAAGTAGGACCACAATTAGTCATGCCGAAGTTCCAGGGGCTCCACTCTCAGGCTCAAGAAATGTTTCCCTTGGATTTTCAGGAAAGCCAATAGTTAATGAGATATCTAAGCCAGTTACTCTAGAAGTAGGTCCATTGTCCCGTACTACTGATCTGTTACTTACTAAGTCATGTCCAGAAAATCTATTAGGTATTAAAACACTGAAAGAGTTAGGTGCAGTTATTTGCTGTTCCCCAGAGGGAATACGTCTGTTCCTACGTGACTTTAAGGGTCACTATGTATTACGAGATTTTGATTCGAGATTGTCTAAAGTTCCACAGCATTTATGGGCGCAAGGTCCAACTGATGTAGGTTACATGCAAATCACACCCCATCGTGTGACTCTCAAACCAGGTGTAGTGTTACCCCGAATCAGACAGTACAGATTGCCACCTGAGGCTGTAGCAGCCTTATCCAAAATTATTGACGAGCTCATGGCTCAAGGAGTAGTTGTAGAAACTGACTCCAATGTATGCAATTCTCCGATCATTCCAGTCATGAAACGTACTGATCCAAATGCACCCCCAGTATATCGATTAGTGATTGATTTACGAGAGCTTAATAAATGTATTATTCCTCAGTACCCAGTTGTCCCAGATATTTCTTCCCTGTTAACAGCCATTGATTCCGAAGCCATGTTTTTCACTGTCATTGACCTCAAGAATGCATTTTTTAGTGTTCCAATTCATCCAGACAGCCAGTTTCTTTTCGGATTTTGTTTAAATGGAAGGAGCTATATGTTCACACGCGCTCCTCAAGGTTTCACAGAAAGCCCTAGTATTTACAGTCAAGCACTCAAGAGACAACTAGACAACATTCACATGCCAACTGACACTGCCCTGCTCCAGTATGTCGATGATCTCCTGATCACAGCCCGTTCTGAACGTGACTGCGAGCGAGCATCCCTTACAGTCTTGTATTTTCTAGCCGAGATGGGGCACAAGGTGTCACCTTCGAAGCTTCAATTCTGTGTCCAGCAAGTGGTATACTTAGGACACTTACTGTCCAAGAGGGGTAGGCAGTTGACACCAGACCGTATCCAGTTAATAGCGAGTCTTCCCCAGCCCAGAACCCAGAAGGAGGTACGTGCCTTTATCGGCCTTACTTCTTATTGTAGACAATGGATTCCCCAGTATGCATTTCTAGGCAAGCCACTGATACAGTTAACGACACAGGAGGCAGCCGTATCGACTGTCCTCCCTTGGACATCTGAACATACACTTAGTTTCAACGAGTTAAAGAAAGCCTTATGCCAAGCTCCAGTTCTAGCTACACCGAACTACAGTAAGCCTTTTACACTTTTCGTTACTGAACACGAAGGTACAGCATTATCTGTTCTCACACAAGATCAAGCAGGACAATACAAGCCCTGTGCTTATTTTTCGAGCACATTAGATCCAGTCGCCCAGGCGTTGCCTGCGTGCCTCAAGTCAGTTGCAGCCACAGCACTAGCTATCAGACAAAGTGATTCCATAGTTTTAGGACATACTCTGACAGTACAAGTCCCACATTCAGTAGAAGTTCTTTTAAACCGAACACAAACTCAGCACTTGACAATTGCACGTTTAACAGGTTATGAATTAACACTGTTCCAGCCACACATAGAAATTAGACGCTGCAACGTTCTGAATCCTGCTACACTGTTACCATCAGTTAATTCAAATCCAGACACACATGACTGTGTGGAAGTAGTTAACATTACGACTAAGCCAAGACAAGACCTGACAGACATTCCGTTACCAGATCCTGACCTGACACTTTATGTGGATGGTTCATGTATGAGAACTAGTACAGGAGAACTAGTCGCCGCATATGCAGTAACTACTGACACCGAAGTTATCGAAACACACCGTATTGATACCCTGTCCGCTCAAGCAGCAGAGCTAGTCGCTCTGACACAAGCCTGTATACATGCCAAGAACCTGAAAGTTAATGTTTACACAGATTCACGTTACGCATTCGGAGTTGTACACGACTTCGGAGTGCTCTGGCAGGAGAGAGGTTTCATGACTTCTCATGGAACCAAGATTCAGCATGGTCTCCTTATTCAAGCCCTGTTAGAAGCCATACATTTACCGACATCCATTGCTATCATGAAGTGCAAAGCACATACGAAAGTTACTGACATTATTTCCCAAGGTAATGATCTAGCAGACCGCACAGCCAAGCTTACAGCACAGACTCCAGACATTCCAGTTAATCAGACACATACTCCAGATCCGACTACATGCATGACAGTTAAGGACCCTACACAAGATGTCATAGATATCCAGTTACATGCTACCCCCGATGAAATCAAGAAATGGTCTGAACAAGGAGGGGTCCAGACAGATCAAGGATGGTTAACGAAGGGTAGAGCCACATGGTTTCTCCCCGACTCTATGGTTCAAGTCATTATTAATACCGCACATAGTCCAGCACATTTAGGAGAAAAAGCTATGTTAGACAGTATTCAGAACATTTGGTTCAACAAGCATTTACGAGCTGCAGCCAAGCAGAAAGTCCGTACCTGTATGATATGTTGTCAGTTTAATCCAGGTAAAAGTGTCCCGGTGGAACAAGGTGGTTTCCAGCCCCCTGACCACCCTTTTGAGGTCCTCCAGATGGATTATATTCAGATGGAGCGATGTCGAGGTTTCAAGTATGTCCTTGTAGTAGTATGCGCTTTGTCCAGGTGGACAGAAGCATATCCAGTCCCAGATTACACAGCCGCGACCACTGCCAGGCAGTTGGTTCGTGAATTCTTCCCTAGATACGGACTCCCTAGAGTCGTATATTCTGATAACGGTCAGCCATTCTCATCCGAACTCATGAAGCATGTTTCCCTTTTGTTAGGGTACCAGTGGAAGTTCCATTGTGTACGCCATCCTGAAGCAGCCGGTCTGGTCGAGAGACATAATCAGACCCTGAAAATCCGCATTGCTAAAATCTGTAAAGAAAAAGGTGTGGACTGGCTAGTAGCTCTGCCAGTTGCTCTGTTTTATATGCGCATGGTCGCACATTCCAGATCAGGTCTGTCCCCGTATGAGGTCGTATTCGGCCGCCCCCCTAACATGTGGGGTACTCCTAGACCCCGAAGTATTACCGATGTTTCATGTAATATGCTGACAGATTACCTAGCTTCCTTGATGTCTGCCCTCAACTCATGTCGTTCACAGGTTGCTGCCGCCTTTCCAGACAATACCGAGGTGGCACCGCACGAGATCGTTCCAGGCTCCCTAGTGATGGTCCGGAATTTCGACAGATCAAGTCCGCTGGAACCACGTTGGAAAGAGCCACGTCAGGTCCTCTTGACCACCCGTACCGCCGTCAAGTTGGAAGGCAGAAAAGGATGGATCCACCTTTCTCATGTTAAACTTTTTAAAGGACTGAAATCCGTTTCTAAAAACATTTCCCAGGATTTAAAGGACTGCCAGAATATTGCTCTTAAGGACTGTCCCGCACAAGACATTATTACAACCCCTCCCTTGTTAGAGAAAACTCCGCAGCAGGAGTATAAGTTAAAGCTCAGGTCTAGTAAAATAAGTCAGTCAGTTTGATTGTATAAGTCCTCCCCTAGGTGAAACGGTTAGACTGTTTCTGACATGTATAAAATAGACCCCCATAGTGAGAGAGTCAGTAATAACTCAATTCGATGTATCATTTTTCTGAGTTTCATATTATTCATCAGCATTTTGATTTCCTGCACCAGCTATGCGTTCTATCTGTATTTTCCAGTTCCTCATGTAAATATGTCTGCTAATGCTACAGTAGAACACACGTTTAGTGATCTGCCTCCTCACGAATATTCTTACCGCCTCGCTATGCGCAATAACACATTTATCCGTATGTTACATTATTCACACCAGACCAGCAATGCCACTAATTGTTGGGTGTGTGGTCGACTCCCCCCTTTCCAGACGCCGAAGGGAGTTCTGCCACTCTTTCCTTATCCATTCTCACACAATGGTTCGTGTGGAGCATGGTCCACGTTAACGTCATCCTCAACAGATATGTCTTTTCTTAACAGTACATGTTTTCCAGACAAGCAAGGTTTCCCCCACAGAACAGGTTTAGATCTAGAAAATGAAGTATATAATTTAGGTAATTATTCGTCGAATTTCATGGTCCTGAATGTTCAGTCTGATACTACTCCAGACTTACCTGCTATTTCAGTACTACCTGTCAAAGGCGAATTATGTGTCCGTAATTATGGTTCCGTACACGTAGGACATAGTGAATGTACTACTGTTGTCCAGTATAGTGACAGTGGGAAATCTGTTTTCAAAGCTTCACGTCATTCTTATTTTATTTGTGGTCAAACTGCATATGTTCATCTGCCCCTCGATTGGGAGGGAACCTGTTACATTGCTTTCCTACTGCCACCTGTTTTCCTAGCCCCATCTGATTATCACAGAAACACACATCTAGTACACATTAGACATAGAAGGGAGTCCCCAATTGTCGATTATACTGAAACTACTCTAGAACAGTATACAGATTTCAATAAAGGTTTCTTCTTCTTTGTTGGACCTGTCCAGAATAGTAAACTGATCCGTAGGTTAACAAGAACCCTTGAAGCTGTAGTAAATGAGACTGCCTCTGCTCTAGGTAACCTAACCGAAGAACAATCTGCTATGAGATTTGTCGTTTTGCAAAATCGTCTCGTCCTTGACGTCATACTGGCCGATAGGGGCGGGGCCTGTAGAGTCATCGGATCTAGTTGCTGCATTTTCATTCCAAATAACGCGCCGTCTGTTTATTCAGCTATAACCAGACTCCATAAAATTGCCCATCTGTTACGCCAAGATCCAGGCACCTGGGCATGGTCCGGTTGGTTCTGGAATATAATTTCCGCATGGGGATGGAAAGTCCTGTCCTTTTTAGGTATTGCAGTAACGATCATATTTAGCTGCTGCCTCTGTATACAATGTGGCCCTGCGATTTGCAGCATGTGCGCTACCTCTTGTATTCCTAGTTCCAAGCCCCGTTCTAAATCCCGTTCCAAGACAATTCGAGACGAGCAAATGGTACTGTATGAAATGATAGATGGTATCATGAAAATTGATGTTTCCTGATGGAAACGTAGTGACAAGGAGGGAATGTGGAAAAGTAAATTTTGCCATGTTCTGTGTCCCTACGCCTCATCCATCATATGTTATGTGTGCATGACCAATATGCATATGTTATTCCCCATGTCTGATTAATGACGCAATTACAGTTGTGTCCACCTCTGATATGTCAGTTTCCAGTCCTCGTGAATACTACGAATATCAGGCCTATGTAAAGTTATGTTGCCACGTTTCTTAGTGTGCACGTTATTCCATTGTAAAGTCCCCGTTTCCAGGCCTCAAAAGGGCCCGGACATCAGATTCAGCTCCTGTCTCCTGAAAGCCTCGCTGAGGAGCGATACAGCCCCCACCTGTATCCTCGACCCTTCACTTACTTCCTGCCTCGCAGTGCCCGGTGCAGCTTGGATCTGCCTCTGAGTCTGCCAAGAGTATGTTATAGTTCCAGTTATCAGTTCAGTCCTCCTCTTCTGCATTCCTAAGCTACTGAACTACATCAATAGTTTCCGTCATTGTCTAGCCTTTTCGTCTCCATGTTAGAGAAATACTGTATTAATGGTCATTTAATATTCTTCATCACGCACTACATGTAGAATAATGCATGGTCCAGTCTTAGAATCAAGTTAGCTTTTCCCCTCATGACTTCTAGTTTATATCAACATGTTCCCTAAACATTAGATACCAGATAGGGTTTAGGTACATGTCGCTCCGACCCTCCAGACTCAAGTCTCTGCTCCTAGCACAGAGTTCGTAGCCCCCAGCTTCTCCTAGTGACACGTCATTGCCAGTTTTCGCGCACCATTAGGTTAGAGGTCCCGGCTCCTTAGGTAGCCCCCTCCTATGTTTCCGCCCATTCGTGACATATTCTGTTACGTTTGCATCACATGTCTATGTATACTCCCAGTTACACCTACTTTTACTGTTATCTCTCGCGACTGCTACGCGTCACGCCTTCTGCTCCACCCACTGCTACGCCTACTGCAATGTAATGCTATGTGTTTGCGCTATGTATATAAGTTGATGTATTGTTATTAAAAGTTAGCGCGCTCATCCCAGACCCGGCCCCAGCAGCTGCTGGGTCATCCTATGCAGGTTGTCCTGATCCTGTCCTTATGCTGTAATAAACCTGCAGAAACTCCTACTACCTCGAATCTTGACTCTTATTTTATTGAGCTATCTGTTATTCATTCATTCATCCAAAAATAGATCCGGTATTATTTATTTATATACCACATTACCTTGTTATACAATCATTGATACAAGTACACATTGATCTGCACAGTCACACACCTCCCAGCCAGCCACACACACACTCAGTCTCCCATACAAATACTTGGACAATCAATCAGTAACCCATATAGTTAATCATATAGCTACTGATCAACACATGCAGCAGTTTACAGAACAACAGACATAATGATGCACAAATTAAGACACTTTAGTCACTAACCCATGCACTCAGTGAGACACATTTAATCACTCACTCATACATTCAGTCATGCACCTACTAAATCCTTTGTCCAGACACTTATACTTCCACTCATTCTTCAATATGTAAGACACATTTTAACTTTACAGAAACATACAGTCACTGGATGTTGTCATCAGTGATGTCATCAGTGATGTCATTTGAGATGTCATCAGTGATGTCATCAGTGATGTCACTGACCATGTCATGAATGATGTAATATGTGACATCATCAGCAGTGGATTGCGGGTGCGCGATATATAGTTAGTGCAACTAACTATATATGGAATTTCAATGGTTTTGTGTGAGTAAAATAAGGTGATTTAAATGCTAATTCCTAACGATATATGGTCTATAACCTATGGTTTTTTCAGTGAATATATATATATATATATATATATATATATATATATGTATGTATATATATATATATATATATATATGACATTAAACAACCTCATCTTCTTAACAAGCACTCAATCTCCTCCACAACTTTCCTAAGATTCTTAATAGCAAACTGAAGTTTTACGTGATTAAAATTCACAAGTATCTAGTTTGGGTTTTAATATTCTGCATGGGCTCTCTAATACCCCACGTCATGACCTCTATTTCTCGTTTTCAATTTTGTAACCTGAGAATGCCCCAACTTCTTCTGCCACCTTTTTCAATTCTGGTATTGATTGGACTGGTCTGCCGTTAAGATTAATGTATCATCAGCATATAATGCAACCTTCATGGTTTATCCTGAGTTCGGGAACGGGTTGAAGTTATAGTTTGTACATATCCACTACACAAATGGCTCAATATTTACATTGAAAAAGATGAGGGGAAGTGGACACCCTTCACTTGTCCCTCTTCTGAAGGGGTTTCATATAATGGCGTTGAAGTATTTATTGTCTTTTGGCTGAAACTAAATGCTTTCAAAGGTTCCCACAAATATGCCCAATTCACCTTATCAAATGTTTTTTCTGCACCCAAGGTAGCTGTAGCTAATGGTGATCAGTGGGTTACAGTAATATCTAGTGTTCAATCAGTAAATGGGCCTAATCAATTAGTTGCCTCCCTGGTAACAAGTCTTTTCGATCATGGTGTATTAATGATGGGATATTGTTGGTCACTCTTTTGGCAAGGATGCCAGCAAAGATTAAATTGTCACAATGTAAAAGTGAAATTGGTCTATAAGAGACTGGTGTCCTTGGATCCTTATTGGGTTTCAATATCAAAGTAATGGTTGCTTCTTTCCAGGAAGGGGGACATGCATTATTCTTGATCAGTATCTAATTAAGCATTGTTTTTCATACTGGTATCAGCTCATCAGCCAATGTCTTATAAAATTCACTGGGGATCCAGTCTGGGACATTCTTTAGCTTTCTTTTTTGACTTTCTATACCTTCTGTGATTAGTCTGGGCAGATCCCTGTTTGATAAACAATCTTTAATTCTATTTATTTCTATGAATTTTTAAGAAAAAAATCGTACTATCAAGTTATCAGCAAATAATTTGCTAGCATCAATGGTCTTATATAGGCTTAGTAGGAAGCCAGTTCATCTTGTTTTTGGGCAACTGTTCTTGTATTTAAATAAATTGTACCATATCGCATTGTATAAGATCTGCATAGCGGATTTTAATTTCTCATCGAATTTGAACTGTAATAATCTATGCTTCTTTTTAATGATTCTGTATGTTTTACTCTGTACCTTTTATGGTTCTACGAGATAAAATAAAGAAAAATGATGATGATATCCTCAAACCTTTCCTCTGTTTATAATATGCCAAAATATTCAACCATCTCTCTTTCTATATCTTCTGGGTTGCTGATTTCCCTTCCTGTGTCACTTTCTATTAAGGAAATTATGAACGTATTAGTCTCCTCAGATCTAACTTTCGATGCTAACAATGTTCCACATCTCTCCCCATATGCCAAATGATGTCATTTGCTGGTTCTCCTTGGGTCTTTCTCTTTTTTCCAAACTTATTTTTCTTTCAGGCCTTGATACAATGTTTGTTTGCTATTATAGCCTCATAGCCCGCCATAGAGGGCTATACCGGCTATTAAAGGCCCTGGCGAGGGCCTTTAACAAGGGAGAGGGACTTTAATAGCTGGTATAGCCCAGCTACGAAGGGCTATAAGGCTATTAGAACATTCTGCCACTAGAGGGCAGAATGTTCTAACAAAAAAAAAGCCTTATGGGAGTGTGAGGGGATTGGAATCCCCTCAGGATCCCTGAAGCCTTTGTTCTCAGCCAGAGCTGTGAAAAAAGAAACATTGGAATGTTGGAGCTCCAGGCTTATACAAGCAAGGGCGGTCTACGGAGTGAACAGGCGTACCAGCGCTGCGGGTTTGCTCCAGACCTTGCATTGGCACCCAATCCGTAAGCGGATTGTCTTCAAGGCCCTGACTTTGGCATATAAGGCCCTTCATGCGTCGGGAGCGAAGTATCTCCAGAGGAGACTGACTTTTTACCAACCAGCTCGCTCTCTGAGATCAGAATCTTTATTTCTGGCTACTGTCCCACGAGTGAAGAGAGCACGTCTGGGAGGTCGCTCCTTTGGATTACTGGCACCCCAATTATGGAATTCTCTGCCCCTCTCCCTCCGGGATCCACTGGCTTATTAGCCTTTAGAAAGGACCTTAAGACCTGGCTGTTTGTCCAGTAGGCCTGTCTTGTGTGCTGTGTTTTTTTCTTTACTTTTGTATCTTTTTCTCTTTTAATGTGTTATGTTAGTTTACTGCAGCCTTCTTCAATTAAAAGCGCCGGGACACTCTTTTTGAGTAGCCGTGCGCTCTACAAAAAACCATTTAACATAACATAACATAACATAACATAACAAGCCATTATATGCCCGGAGCACTCCATTGTTTTCAATGGAGCTCCCAGCATTCCAATGTTCTAATGTACAATGAATCCCCCTAACATAATCTTTGAATGTGCCCCACGCTATCCTACTATGGGCTCTAACTATGTTAAAACTGAAGAATTCATGGGTTTTCACTTTTACCTCTTCAACCTAGTTTGTATCCAACAATAATGGTCAATTTGGTTTCCATCCATGTTGCCTGTTAAATTCTTCATGCTATAAAACTGAAGTGACTCTGATGTGATCAGAGAGATAGGTAGGTACATGTCTCATTTTTTCAGCACTCTATCAGAGGGCAGTCTGGAAGGAAATAGTCTAATCTGGGGTGGTGTGTAGAGTTTTTGCTAAAAAACATAACCTACCTTACTCCTAATTATTTATCACTATATATTGCAAAGACCTAAATCGTACATCATACCTTTAAGCGTATGATGTGCTTTCTGATCATATATGTAATTATTATTTGTGACTCTGTCTAATTCCCTGTCTGGAACAACATGAACATCTCCTCCTACTGTAGAGGGTGGAGGAGCATTAACTAAATGTGACTCCAAGCAGTTTAGGAATGTGGGATCATCTCAATTTGGACTACAGACACCTGGACAGGTGTCAGTAGTCCAAATCTTCCAGACCAAATTAATGCCATAATCCATCTCCCTGAGTTGTCAGTTTTATTATTTACTATATTAACTCCCGTATTCTTTTCAATTAGTATTGCTACCCCTCTTGTGCTGTTCAGGTGATCTGTGCAAATAATATCTTGGACCCAAGAACTGCCTCTAAATAGTTTTTTACAACCTGTACTTCCTAAATGTGTTTTTTGTAATTTAATAATTTAATAATTCGGGCATTAGAGTCTTTTGAGTATTGTATCACTAAGCCTTGTTTTTATTTAGAGTGCAGTCCTTTTATATTCCAAGTTGTTATTTTAATCTATTTGTTACCCATTCCATAACTTCCCCTGAGCTCTACTTCTTCCACTTAAATGCCTATATTCTACTGAATTATACTGTGGACTCATTTTATTTATTTTTTTCACTTCCATGCTCCCTACCTGGTGCAAAAGCCTGCTGCTAAGGAATCCCTTCTTTATTTTTCAGCGACATTGCTTTGTCTTTCATAATCTCTTTTCTGGGTGGCTTATCTCTAATATGAGTTTTACATTACATGCCTCATCTAATCCCTCTCTCCCTTCTGTATACTATGATCATTAATTCCTTTCTTTCATTTTCCTTATAAAGTTGTCTACCTCCTCTACTCCCCTTAAATGTACCATTTATTTCCACATAACTTTCAGCAAAGCAGGGAATTCTAATTGGACTTTGGCCCCCAACTTCTGAAGTTCATCTATTCTAGATCCCAGCTCCCATTAACACTGGGCAGTCATTTTGACAACATCTAATATATCTTGATAAGTGAAATGTGCATCATTAATGACTGATTTTAGTGCGCTCCCTAGTATCTTTATCTTCAGGGTGTAACTATGAAAATCTACCAAAATGTACCTGGGAGGCATCCAATTAGGATTATGCTTGGAGGGGCCTCTGTGATTTTTTTTGAATTTCAGTCTCTAAGCTATACTTTGATAGCTCCCATAATTTCTTCTTTCAGGATCTTTATTATGGACCCCTCCAAATCATTTCTTTCTGCTCTTTCTGGTATGTTGAATAACCTCAGATTATTATGCCGGCAATAATGTTCTAATCTTTCAATATCTGTTATTCACGCCTGGTTTTGCAACCTTGGTTTTTCTATCTCTCGTATTTTCCAGCTAGTCTTTATTCATGTTCTCCATATTTTCTCCGAGAATCTTAATACTCTCTGACAGCTCATCTATCTTACACTAAAGATCATGGCAGGACCCTTGGATCTCCCTTTGGTTGCTCTCTTTGGTCTCAGATCTTGTCATTATCTTCCTTTTTAAGTTCAGTAAAATGGCTTCCAGGAAAGATTGTAGCAGAACATCACTTCCTGACCCCCTTCTCTCCTGACTCAAAGATCTCTCTATTCTCTGCCCCTCCTGTTCTCAATGGGGTAAGTTCATTATCATTAGTCTCTCCTGGTTATTCCGATCTTACAATTTCTCAAATATGTTCCCAGGGGGTTACCTAAGACTGAGGTATTAGTAATCACTTTTCACCCTTCAACACCTTCCATATTAACCAATATTTATCTGAACCAAACTAGACCAAAACAACACACATCCAGCATTCACAAGAAAAGATATTACTTTTCAAAGTTTAAATAAGGTAAGTCCATAGAATCTATGGATCAATTACTTTTAGCACAAAGTACCTTATATGCACTAAAAGACTCTGCGAGGTGCAGGGGAGGTGAGGCGCCAGCTTAGAAAAATGGTGTGTCAGTTCCTTACTCCCTGATTCCTTACTGCGGTACACTGTCAATGAGGAGGTTGGCACCCAGGAACAATGAGTCAAAAATGCAGACGCTCTAAGTCAATTCCACAGAGATGAAGCAGGTGCTGTGTCAGAGCTGGAGCGGTAAATCACGATCTTTGGTGATGCTGTGTTCAAAATTCATGGTGCAGTGGTTCTTCTGACGTGATGCGATGGAAATCTGGGGCCTGTGGCGAAAGCTGTGGTCAATGCACTGATTGGGAACCAAGCTCTGGTGCTGGCAGTTGCGATGCATCGAGGTTTGTAGCGATAGGCCAATAAAAACAGATGCTGGGATTCGATAAGTGAATTTTCTCCTTCAGTTCACCAGATTCTACTTCCAAGGGCAAGGAACTGGATTTAGCACCACTTGGCAAGTCAGGACGCCCAGCAGAAGTGCCCAGGCACTGGTACGTGAAGTCTTTGATGGCCCTGAGATTTCTTAACAGGAGGCAAGAATACACAAGCCCAAGGGTGATGATGGCCCATCAGGATATTCAAGGCACACCTCACCAACCTTTGTTTGACTGTTTAGATTGATTGTACAAGAGCCCAAATTTCATCCTAACCCAGACGTGGATTCTACAGACAGGCAGAGTCACAGAATGGTTAAGAATGAAAATGCCCACTTTCTAAAAGTGTCATTTTCAAACACGTAATTTTAAACTAACTTCACCAAAAGATGTACATTCAAATTGTGAGTTCAGAGACCACCAAAAGATGCGCATTCAAATTGTGAGTTCAGAGACCCCAAACTCTAAATCTCTATCAGCTCCCAATGGAAATTACACTTAAAAGATATCTTATGGCAATCCCCATGTTACCCTACAGGAGAGAGAGTCCTTGCAATAGCAAAAAACGAAATTAGCAGTATTTCACTATTAGGACATATAAAACACACTAGCACATGTCTTACCTTTTAAATACACTTCACCTCTCCTCTCCTCCTGGGGCTGCCTTTGGCCTACCTTAGGGACGACTTACGTGTAGTAAAAGCAAAGGTTTGGGCCTGGCAAGTGGGTGCCCTTGCCAGGTCAAAATGGCAGTTCAAAACTGCACACAGAGACACTGCAGTGGCAGGTGTGAGACATATTTGCAGGGCTACTTACTTGGGAGGCACAATCAGTGCTGCTGGCCCATTAGTAGCATTTGATTTACAGGCCCTGGGCACACCTGGTGCACTTTACTAGGAAGTTACTAGTAAATCCTATATGCCAATCATGGATAAAGCAATCACCAATACAGTTTGAACAGGGAGCACTTGCACTTTAGCACTGGTCAGCAGTAGCACAGTGCCCAGAGTCCTAATACCAGCAAAAACAAAATGTATTACACAGTCAAAAAAAGGAGGTCAGAACAAAAAAGACAGCAAAGCATGCCAGGTCTAACAATGCTCCACTATCTTAAAGAGAAGGTCCAGCAAGGTTGAGGGTTGTTTAATGTTGTCACAGTGAGGTGGGCCTATTCTTGGGTTTTCCTTTCTTACAAGTCGGAACCTTTTTTTTGTCGGTTGTCACTTTCCCTTACAGATCACCTCTCACCTTCTAATTGGTTTTCCTGCAGCTCACCTCAATTTCAAAAATGTTTTTCTCACTGGTCTACTTTAATGTATACCTTCTTCTTGTGGTTAATGCACTAGTTACAGGTTCTAAACTGTCTCTGGAATGCGCAGGGTAGACATGCCCTGAAAAATGTCTAAGTTGCTCCCTCAACAGATCCCTCCGCTTATCAAGTATGGGCTGTATATGCCTTCTACCTTGCCCTCCTTGAAAGAGGCATTTACCTGGTGAATGGGGGAATCACCGGTTCCTGCTTTCCTGCTTGATTTTTGTCTTGAGCGTAAATAGCTATATATTTCAGAGCCTTCTCATGGTCTCCTCACATCTGCTAATGCCACCACCACATTCCCAATGGTGACTAGTGCTGTCACTGCCAGAGTTTCAGTGAAGAAGGAGTCTTGCTGTTTCAGCTTGACCTCGCCTAAGCAGGAGATGCCCCCTGTCCCTGGAGGACAGTCCAGACTTGCCAAATCCTGGGAAGCAGTACACGAAACCCGTGCCTCCATACATCAAGACATAGTAGGCAATCATAAATGCTCAGTGGAAAGATCTGGTATTATTGATGCAAAAAACATATAGGGAGTAGAGAGAGAGTAGGTAAAGCACTCTTTACAGGGAGAAAGTCAAGTGTGTCACCCTTGAGTCCTGGGAACAGCCTCTAACCTGCCCCCCCATGTCCCTGTCCCTAATTGCCTTTTGACAGACACCCTCCGAAGGGTCATCATCCCTTTTACCATGACTTGGCTATAGTTCCCAACTTTGCTAGAAATAATATTAGAATGGTAATTCTACCCAGTTGGAGTTACATTGATACCAGGTGTGGGCAGTAAATTCCACTCCGCCGATCTAATTCACAGAATTTTGTACATTCTGCATTGCGATTGTAATGAGGCGTTCCCGCCAAACTCCTCCAACCATCAAGAAGCAGAGTTTTTCTCACGCGTGGCTGGCCAATGGTGAGTTGTGGAATATGAGCTAGAATTGTCATCCCTTAGTGCCATTTTTGGGCGCTAGGAGGGCACCCTTGTGAGAAAACTGCTGCTCGACTAGAAAATCTGCTCGAGCATCAGCATAGAAGTTGTGCCCTATGTCGCATCGTGTGGTGCCTTTTGCGCAGATTTTGCAGCATAGAATATGTTACCTGTGCTAAAAATCAGCATGAGCAGCATGATGTGCGGGACTCCGTAGAAGCTCACAGAGTTTTCATGTAACTCTGCGGAATTCCGCAGAGTGAAACTCCGTGAGTTCACTCCACCCCTAATCCTTACAAGATACTGATCGAGGTCGATCTAAGGAAAAATCTAAAAAGCACAGCTTGGTAGTGACAATGATGGCTGCCCCTTGAGAAGACTACACAGGGAGGTATCAAAAAAAGGAAGACTTTCTATGTGGGGGCACCTGTCACTGTTATGATGGATATATTTTGATGGAAGATGATCCTGCACTGAGGTAGTTGATGTATGCCCCATCACAGGGCTGCAGAACCCACACTGCACCACTGTTCACCTGCTCCACTACCTCCTGCTTACATGGGGCCATGGTTACTTACTTCCTGATAGAGATGCTGAATTCTGGGCTTGGACCCTCCACACTGCTTGTCTCTGTGCCACTCACCACAAACATTGCAGTAATGTACAAAATCAAGTGCACTATGTGACCTGAATGGCAGGGAGGTGAGCACGACAAAGGCAAACAAAGAGATGGTGCCCTGCCCTCCTCTGAATCTAATCTGGTACTGCTGTTCACAGGGCTATGGCCTCCTACAAGACACTGATCTATGGTCTGGCGCGTTCCTACCCCATGTTGGAGGCGAGTCAGCTGGAGCTTATCAGCTGCGGCTGTGGGTAGCAGCTCTCAGGCTGTAATATTCAGACTTGGGTTATATGTGATTAATCTGAAGTTCCATCTAGGGCCTATTTTGATATTTACAAGCCTCATTAATGATGGCATGTTTGTAGAGAGACCCCTTTGTCCTAGCTGAGAATCCACTCCAGCACTCTTCTGGATTTAATGCTATATAAGTTGGCCACCGCAGGATATAGGCGAAACTCTTGGTTGATTACATCACAAGCCACACCGGGCATGAATCACATGACTTGTCTTGCCCGTTGCATCCCCCTCACACAAGTGCTTCTAAGGTCTTCAGTGCACCCATGAACCAACTACTATTACAGCAATAATGCCAGAGGTGATTCACAACATTATATTGACAGAGATCTCCACCGAAGGCACCAGTATCTCCAGACTGATAGACAGGGTCTCCCACATGTTCGCAGAGATGACATTGATACAGAATAACATCCTGGCATTCCCTCAGTGTCTGAAAACCAAACAAAAGAGAAGAGGACAGATGACTTGGAGGAGCGACAGGAAAGTATCCTAGGGCATTTGGTAACAGAGTTCTGAAGGGACGGATCTCAAAGACCAATCAAGGAGGAAGAATATCCACATTGAAGGACTGCTTGAACTGATGGCAAAGGAAAACATGGTTGGTTTGCTGATAAGCCTACTTCCACACATGCTAAATATTAAATGTCCATAGCAGTTAGAGTTCCATAGTTCTCATTAAATTCCTATGTCAGGAAATCATTATTAACATATATTTGCATGCCTCTTACATCACAACCATGGGACATTAAGCATGAGCTTCTTAACCTGGCAGCCATAATCATTTTTAATAATAAGAAGACCAGCGAGTATGCTCAATGAGATGACATGGATGACTTCCTGGAAAAACTAGACACCAATGTCAGAGATATAAGCTCCGGCTGCCCTACATCACTTGGACTGCAGGATCCTTGTCAATGACCCCAGTGGGCCTAATGTTCTCATGGCAAACAATGAAGAAATAACATTGACAGTCTGAAAGAGTCAGGTAGCAGTGGTTTTAGTGAAGGAAGGTGAAAAAACCATGTTACATCTCAAGAATGATGTATTTCCACTGGCATCCAATAGTTCATAATATCTGTGCATATTTGTCTTCAAACTGAAGGATCCCTATGTGACCTAACTCATTTGCTGTCTGTAAATATAATGTATATGGGCATGCTTACCACTGGCTCAGCTCTCTGTTGTTTGTTTATGAATTGTGTGTTCTTTGTCCTTTTTGTGACATGAAGCATAGATATACGTCACTATGTTGGCCATTTAATCTCCTCCAGCTGTCTGATGACTCTGACATGAAGCCCCTATGGTCTGACTCTATTATATGTAGGCCTTGACTCCATATTACGTAATGGAGGTCGCCATCTTCTCAAACACAGACAACGGAAGTCGCCATCTTTTCTGATTTATGCAGAATCATTGTCATGTCTGCCATTTGCCGCATATGTCACCCATCCTTATCTTCTAAGAACTCTGAAAGTGTCAAGTCATTTGACTAATGACACAGATATAACACCTAATACAAAATTAGTTTGGGACATAAGTCTACTTTTCATCATGTCAAGGTTAAATAAGAACAAATACAGAAATATAGTCTAAATAATGTAATCTGAATTGAAGGACTTTTACCTTATATGTTCCTAAGCAAATGTCTGGTATGCACATAATCTATTTCAGAAATTCCTAAACATATAGTGTAACTTAGGGTATACTGTTCCACACTGACTAGTTAGACTCTCAATAGGGTTCTGATAGTAGTCACTGGGAGTGTGTGCATGTAAAAGAGCAAGTGCCCTCACCCAAAGAAGATGGCATACTCCATCATTGGGCTTGCTCCTCGTTGGGCTGGCCATGCAATGCCCAACGGGCCCCACAAGAGGACACTTTACCAGAGATATTTCTATAATCACCAATGGAGGACTGGAGAAGTGAGTGTGTTCCAGTCGGTGAGCGAGAAAATTGGAAAAAATGTGAGTTAAAATCAACTATAGACCTGGTGGAACTATCGATTTAATAGGGATCCAAGTATAATATGAATTAAAAACTGTGTGAGAAACCTACAGTTTCTCCAATGCAAAGGTATATTAGATGGCACAAGATCAAGTGGAAGTCATATCGTCTTAACTCTTAGTCTACATGTTTTATGCCTAAATATGTCATGGTGCGATTAAGTGGCATTTCTTCAGCATCTACGTTGGTGCATACCTGGTCTTCTCAAAATAGGGGGAGCCTAAAATATCTTAAAGTGTCCTCACCCCTATGGATGATGTGGTAATACAACCAAAACAGAAAGCAAGGAAACAGACACACTACTACGTCTATGTTCACATGAAAAAAGTGACCTAAATCAAGAACAGCAGATAAAACATATATCTTACACAATGTCACATCACAATAGGGAAACTTGACTTTACACTATGCACCCGTACGTAAAACATACATGACAAGTGGAAATCTCACTGCAATCACGGTCACAATCATCAGCATGTGTGTGGTGTGAATAACACAAGTGATGGGAGGTGAAGCAGTGTGCTCCCACATTGGTTTCCTGTTTATAAAGACTCCCTCGAGCAGGTCGAGCTGACGAGCTCGTGGAGATGCACCTGCGCGCCTTGAGAGGTACCGAGACCCGAGAACAGTTTGGCAGCCTGTTCAGCAACCCCGAATACTTGATGCCTAATCTCTCCTGATGACGGATAAAGATCCAGAAACACGTGTCCAGAGATGGCCAGCACAACTGTGTAATTACTCGAAACTTTCCGAAAAGCACACATGCTTGTGAACTAAATTGACCAGAATGATCAGGGGCGAACCCGCTGGGAGGTGAAGCAGTGTGCTCCCACATTGGTTTCCTGTTTATAAAGGCTCCTTCGAGCCGGTCGAGCTGACAAGCTCGTGGAGATGCACCTGCGCGCCTTGAGAGGTACCGAGACCCGAGAACACTTTGACAGCCTGCTCAGCAACCCCGAATACTTGATGCCTAATCTCTGCTGATGACGGAGAAAGATCCAGAAACACGTGTCCAGAGATGGCCAGCACAACTGTGTAATTACTCGAGACTTTCCGAAAAGCACACACGCTTGTGAACTACATTGACCAGAATGCTCAGTGGCTAACTCGCTGGGAGGTGAAGCAGTGTGCTCCCACATTGGTTTTCTGTTTATAAAGGCTCCCTCGAGTCGGTCGAGCTGACGAGCTCGTGGAGATGCACCTGCGCGCCTTGAGAGGTACCGAGAACACTTTGGAAGCCTGCTCAGCAACCCCGAATACTTGATGCCTAATCTCTGCTGATGACGGATACAGATCCAGAAACACGTGTCCAGAGATGGCCAGCACAACTGTGTAATTACTCGAGACTTTCCGAAAAGCACACATGCTTGTGAACTAAATTGACCAGAATGATCAGGGGCGAACCCGCTGGGAGGTGAAGCAGTGTGCTCCCACATTGGTTTCCTGTTTATAAAGGCTCCTTCGAGCCGGTCGAGCTGACAAGCTCGTGGAGATGCACCTGCGCGCCTTGAGAGGTACCGAGACCCGAGAACACTTTGACAGCCTGCTCAGCAACCCCGAATACTTGATGCCTAATCTCTGCTGATGACGGAGAAAGATCCAGAAACACGTGTCCAGAGATGGCCAGCACAACTGTGTAATTACTCGAGACTTTCCGAAAAGCACACACGCTTGTGAACTACATTGACCAGAATGCTCAGTGGCTAACTCGCTGGCAGGTGAAGCAGTGTGCTCCCACATTGGTTTCCTGTTTATAAAGGCTCCCTCGAGTCGGTCGAGCTGACGAGCTCGTGGAGATGCACCTGCGCGCCTTGAGAGGTACCGAGAACACTTTGGAAGCCTGCTCAGCAACCCCGAATACTTGATGCCTAATCTCTGCTGATGACGGATAAAGATCCAGAAACATGTGTCCAGAGATGGCCAACAAAACTGTGTGATTACTCGAGACTTTCCGAAAAGCACACACGCTTGTGAACTACATTGACCAGAATGCTCAGGGGCGAACCCGCTGGGAGGTGAAGCAGTGTGCTCCCACATTGGTTTCCTGATGGGTATTTGTATATATAACAGTCACCCGAATGGATAAAGTAGTACAGTCTGTTGCACTCTCCTAGGCTAGGTACCCTTAGTGAACAAGCACTTAACTCACTCACTGCAGGCTCCAAGATATACATAGGTATATGTTCCAGCACACGCTCCCAGTGACTTTTACCAGACCTCTATTAAGAGTCTAACTAGTCAGTGCGGAACAATATACTCTTAGTACAATTTCAGAAGAGAGTGCATACTCAACCGGAATTCACCTCATCCTCTCAAGTTTATATATTCCTAAACTTATGTCAGAAATTCCAATTTCTGATGAGATTATCAGCCTTATTCATCAACGGGCCGTTTTGCGAGCCCCTAATAGCGATTCATAGCGAATCGCTATTAAGGACTCGCAAAACGGTATTCATGTAGGAATTGCTAAATAAATAGCGATTCCTACACATTCCTTATTTGCGAGTAGCAAATTGCTAATCGCAAATAAGGAATAACTCCCCATTCATTCCTATGGGCCAAAAGGCCCATAGGAATGAATGGGGAGTATTCCTTATTTGCGATTAGCAATTAGCTAATCGCAAATAAGATAGCGATTGCAAGGGTGCCAGGGGTGTCCAAAGGACACCCTGTAGCACCCCTTAAATGCAAATTGAAACAGGTGTTGCGCACACACATGTCCAAAGGACATGTGTGTTTGCAACATGCAACTTAGAAAAATGCTTTTAAAAGCATTTTTCTAAGTTTTTGCTATTTACCGAGAGGTCTGACCTCTCGGTAAATAGCAGCCCAAAATTGCATTTTCGCAATTTTAAAATGCTTCATGAATTGCATTTAAGGAATCTCAAATAGAGATTGCTTAAATTCAATTCTTCGCAAATGTGCGAATTCTTAAATAGCGATTTTTGCATTTGGGATGATGAATCCCAAATGCAAAAATTGCACTCGCAAAAGGCAAGATTCTGAGAATCTTGCCCTTTGCGAGTGCAATTTAGCTTGATGAATCAGGCTGTTAGTATATAACGGCTCCCGCTTGACCACTTGCTAAAAGAGGCCCTTAGGCCTGATTATCACACAAGATTCCGCCCGATGTGGTCTCACCTATTGCCAGCAGACTTCACACACGCCACATCTCGCCTGAAGATGATTGAGCTGAGTTCCGGAGGAAGAGCGATACCGCTGCATGTGTTTGCCCTTAGAAGGGAATACTATCTTTACACCTACACTGATAAAGACAGCCTGTGCGCTCAACAAGGTATGCAATGTGTCTCTTCTCCATAATAAACTCTAGCCTGCAAGTTGCTCTGCCTTCCATGCTCTCTCAGTGTAGTACATAGAAGTAGATGTTAGGGTGTTAGGTTCTAGATGACATTTTAACCATGTTAGAAATTGACTTTTATTCTCATTGTTTATGATGTGCCTTCTTGCTATTTCTGTATAATAGTCAATGTAGTTGTTTTAGACTTACTGAGAAACAGGTTATTCCTGTAGTAATAAATACTTTTTATACACAAAAGTGTCCATTCTTCTTAGTACAGTTTGTGTGATGTTGTCAATAGCAAAATAGGTTTGTTACTGTTACCATGTTGTCCTTTATAGGGATTGTTAGTAACCCAAAGACAATAACTTTATTTCAATAACACAATGAGCATTGCTCTGTGGGGATACACTAACCTGTCTTTCACATTCATTGTTGGTGCATTGAACCAAGTTCCCCAGTGTCACTTGTTGGTGGGAAAGCACAGGTAGTGTATGCAACAAATTCTTAATGGACTATACTGGCTATTTGGCACACCCCTAAAGCCTACGTTCTGCTCAGAGGCCTGTTGGCTCTGACAAATCTACTTCCTACAACATTGCATCTGAGGATACTACCTGCTATGCTGGAGAAAGCTCCTAGACAAAAAATGTTTTCCTTTCAGACCCTATTGGTTACCATTTTGCGCAATGTACCATATCCATCCTGCACCTCTTCTTCTGTGTGGACTTCTTCCAGCCTATATGGTTTTCAGGCCTGTGTGTCTTTTAGTTGTCCTCCCTATATCCCCCACTAGCCATAAACATTCTTGGAATGATCTGTCTACAATCTGTTGGTGCATTATACCAGGACCCCTCACCTGGGATGAAGAGCCCCCTGGAATCCATACATTTAAACTCAATAACTTTAGACGGAAAAGCAGAACTGATATTAACTAGGCTGAAACACAGACATCATGAACATGGTGAAAAGGCTGGGAGACTGCTGGTGGCACAAGTGCATCAGAGAGAATCCCAAATATACATGGAGGCGCTCCACAATTTGTCTGACATTTCTCATCCACCATCTTGACATTGCAGATGCCTTCATGTCCCACTACAAAGGCCTTTACAGCTCTGAAACACCAGACAACCTCAAGTTTGAGGAGGGTTTTGTGTGATCAGTATACATACCCACCCTGCCCACTGGTAGTATAACCTTATTGGTGGGAGAGATCAGGAAAGAGGAAATAGCTTGAAGCCATTTCTGAGTTGCCCACCTTCAGGGAACCTCAGGAAGATGGACATGAACACCACTTCTTGTACCACTGTTGCATGCTACCTTCAACGAGCACAAAGTAACAGGTTTGTAGGGCTCCATGTCAATCAACTATCATCTCCCTTTTTCCTGAAAAAGGAATAAACCATTTCCATTGCCCCAGTTCTCATCCCATTTCCTTAATTAACAAGGCTGTACAGATTTTTGCGAAGATAGTAAAACAATTGTTTTTGATGGGTTGCTTCAGTCTTACCAGGATTAACAGGTCGTGTTTGTACTAGAGGAGCATTGTTCATTGCAATACAAACAGCTCCTACATAGCTTAAAGATCTACAATGGTCCAGGCCTGATCTTACTGCTGACTCCCATGTTTTATAGTATCTTAGGTTAGGGGAATGCTTTTGCAACCTGATATCATGTCTCAATGGTGTACTGACAATGAAACTTTTTTGCCATACATACTGTATGTTCCACCAAGGTACACTTACAAGTGATTCTGAAAAAACCTATTCCCCAGAAAAATGACTTCTGTTTTACTGACCATGACAAAGTGGTCAGGTAATCCAAGCTTATGTTCTTGAACTTACAAATTCTGAATGATTGGCCCACTGTAAGGTTATGCAAGGCTTACTTACTCACTCCAAGGAGGTTGTAACCAGGTTCATATTTATGGAACTGTTCCAATGTGGAGCCATTGTGGACAATAGTTTGCTATAAACGAAAGCCAGCACTATCCAGGTTGCGACTACTACATACTTATTATTTCCCTATGACATGACAGACTTGAGTGGAAAATCAACGCACAACCAAAGATTGGTTATAATATCCTGAAGGCTACTAAGCTCTGTATCCTGCTCTACTGGAGCCAAACCAAAGTACTCTTATTAGATGAGTGGCGTATGAAACTATGAAGGATCACCCTCTGTGGACAGTTTATTTACAAAGTCAGTGATCAGTTAGAAGTTTCTGACTTTAGTCCTCTTCCTCCAATATGTGATGGAAATTTAATGTTGGGAATTAATTATCTGGATTTGGTTGTACCCTGGTGCCACCTTCTTCACACTGTTGCGGTGTTCAATTTCCACCAGTAACCCCTTACTGCCAGTCCCTTTACGTTGCTCCATTTTAACAGAGATTATCTGAGAGAAGCTCTTTCAAGAAATGAGGCATCATTTCAAATAACTCTGGATGGTGTTGATTGCATTGTCTTCTCCAGCATGGCCCTAGCTATGTACCTGCCTATCCACATCCACCTATCCTCTTGTTTTAGAACATGCGGAAAAGCCCTCACAAGATCTATGTCAAACTGATTAAATCTGCAATGTCGACTCACTCCTCCCCCATCTTCCCCCACCTCCATATTGCTCACGTGTTCAGATTTCGGTTAATACTTTATAAAGAGTTATCAATGTACTAGTTGGGATGGTGCAGAGTATTGAAATGCAATCTGATACTCTGCACTACCAGATATTTCTGTATAGGGTTACTAAGCTGTTCAGCTCTTAATTGGTCATGTGGTCTCAACCCGTATTACAGACAAGGTGCAATGTCCTTCTTTGGACATCGCCACACCTTTAAGCATGTGCTCTGGACACAAACAGGGAGAGTGCACCCTATTATGATGAATTTGCTGCCCGCAAGGCAGCCATAAATTTGCACTGACTTGGGGCAGCGCATTTTGTGAAATAAGGAGCGGCTGATTCAAAGTCGCTCCCTTTTTATCTGTGCAGGGGGCACCCTGACTGCACTTTAAAGAGGATTTGCAGATTCCCCTGCAGGTGGGTGCAGTGAGTGACTGAACCTATCTGCAGGGGTGTTTGGTTGCCTCATGGGATCCCCTTTGCCCCCTCCAGAGGGTTTCCCGGAGGTAATCACCAGCTTTTTGTGGCACATTATCAGTGCATCTCCTAAGGGCCTGTTTGCCTCTGCACCCACATTCAAACTACTGCGGGTTCACAGAGGCAAAGGGACTTCCACATTTACATGGGGCAGCTACCCCATGAAAACGAAGAAACACCCTCTCAAGATAGCACTAGCAATACATGTGCACCAGCAATGTCAGTACTGCTGCGCCTCTCACCAGGCCGGGTCACCCCCTTGCTCCTCCTGCCGCCCCCTGCTCCAGCCTACCTGCCGCATCTTTTCCCGCATTTTCTTCCCGCCGCCACAGACGCCCCCCTGGTCCCACGAGCGGCCCAGCCACTGCAGAGCCGGCCGCTCGCCAGTTCCCGCCGCTGCTCACCCAGGCCCCGCCCACCACCGGCCCATTGGCCGAGCCGCTCCCGCCGCCGCCCAGCTGACCCGCCCTCACGTCCCCCTTCTTATGACGCCCCCAGAGCGACCGCGCAGCGGACGCGCGCAGCGGGAGCACCGAATGAGAGCCGAAGGTGCGCCAAAGGTAAGCCCGTCTACGCCCGTCCGCGCCTGGACCGCGCCCAGCGCCAGGACCCCTGGCCCTCGCAGACCCCGCAGACCCCAGCCCACCCGCCGGACGTACGACGCCGCCACCCTCAAAGCACTCAACTCCGGCCGATCCCCGGGATGCTACCGAGCCACCCCGAGACGCATCCACGGACCCTTCTGCTGCAACGCCTGCAAGTTCACCTGCAACCGGACTCACGCCTCACCAGCACCCACCAAGCCGACCTCCAGCAGCACCCACCTGAAGTGCATCCTGCTCAACACCCGCTCCATCCACAGACACACCATCGAGCTCTGGAACCTGCTCGACACCACAGCCCCAGACGTCGCCTTCCTCACGGAAACCTGGATGAACGCCTCCTCAGCGCCCGACATCGCCATCGCCATCCCGGACGGCTACAAGATCATCCGGAGAGACCGCATCAACCAGACCGGAGGAGGCATCGCCATCATCCACAGGAACACCATCCGCATCACGACCAACACCGACGACACCCTCGCACCCGCTGAACACCTGCACTTCCAGATCCACGTCAACCCCAAGACCACCCTCCGAGGCACCCTCATCTACAGACCCCCGGGACCACGCACCCAATTCAGCGAAGACATCGCCGACTTCATCAGCCCACACGCCCTCCCCTCCGCCGACTACATCCTCCTCGGGGACCTCAACTTCCACCTGGAGAACAACAACGACCGCAACACCACCACCCTGCTGGACAACCTCGCCAACCTCGGACTCAAGCAACTGGTGATCACCCCCACCCACTACGCCGGACACACACTCAACCCGGTCTTCTCTTCCAGCAAGGACATCACCTTCAGTCACGCCACGGGACTCCACTGGACGGACCACAGCTGCGTCCACTTCAGCTTCAGGAGGACCACGCTCCACCATCACCAGCAACAGGTTCCCCGCAGAAGCTGGAACAAGATCACTGCAGACCAGCTCGCTACTTCCCTGAGCAAGAACCCTCCCGCCAGCTCAACGAACCCCAGCCAAGAGGCCACCAACCTCACGAAGTGGATCAGCGACTGCGCAGACGACCTCGCCCCTCTGAAGACCCCGCCGAGCAGACCCGGCAGCAAGAAAGCCCCATGGTTTAACGACGAACTCAAGAGCTCCAAGAAGAACTGCAGAGCACTCGAGAAAACCTGGCGCAGAGACCCAACACCGGACAACATGACTGCCCTCAAGCTTGCCACCCGAAAACACCACCAACTGATCCACACCACCAAGAAAACCGCATTCAAGGAACGACTGGACAACAACGCACACAACAGCAAGGAACTCTTCAACATCGTGAAAGAGCTCTCCCACCCCTTTTTTTTTTAACAGTTCTTTATTTGGTACATTTTTGCATTAATCCCTTCCCAGCTTTAGTCCCTCCCCACCCATGCCCAGCCAGCTTATACATTTTTTTGATCAAGAATTTCATTACGAAAACATAACTATATACACTTATTTCACTAGTTCTTGCTAAATATGATAACATATGATGAATGACATACTAGCACATTGTTAGAGAAAAAAGGAGAGGAAAAGAAGAAAAGAAAAAAAGAGAGACAAAGAAAAAAAAAAAAGTAGCTAGATAATTAGATCAATAAATTATAAAAGTTAGGGATATTTATATTCTATTTCCATACTCATTCGTCCATTCGTTTACAAGTTATTAAGTCATGTTATTTTCACATGATTTATAAGTTACTTGCTACCTATCGTTATTCGTTATTTTGCAGCCAATTGATTAGGGGGCCCCAGATCTCTAGACCCCTTTTTTTCTTATGTCTCCCCTTCCTCCTGTATATAGCTATTTCTAGGCTATAGCTAGCTAGAAGTCTTGACCGCCACTGTTGGAATAGCGGAGGCGTTGGATCCAGCCATCCAGTTGCCAGGCAGATCCTAAAGATGGCCATGGATATGGATATCAAGCCCTGTGTTTCCCTGGCTCTTAGACCTTGTTCTAATCCCAGCATTATTTCTGTTGTCGTGATAACAATTGGACTTTGAAAAATTTCAGAAAGAAATTTAGAAATTTCTGATCTGATAATAGTTAGTGAGTGGCATGTGGCAAATATATGTACTATATCGGCGGCATGTGTAGCACATTTTGGACAATTTGTCCCTTTACCCATACTCCATTTGGCAATCTGAGACAGTGTGTAATATAATTGAAAGAAAGTCTTATAATATTGAGCCTGTAATTTCGTAGATATTAGTGATGTTTGAGAGAGTTGAAATGCTGATTGTACGCCGTCTATAGTGGTATTTAGTTTATTTTGCCATTTGAGACTATGTCTATCCAGATCATCTGGTAGCAGTGAGATTAAAGTTTTATAAATATCTCCTATTTTAATCGGAGTCTTGCCTATAATATCTTCTATAATCTGGATTTTATGAAACTCGGCCCTGCCTCCCCCTTTTTTTATTATGAAATCTCTAATTTGGAGGTATTTAAAAAAATCCCTATGTTCAAGCCCAAATTCCATCTTTAGTTCCTCAAAAGATTTAATGGCCAATGGTGAAAAAAATACCCCCAAATATGTAATTCCAGTATTGATCCATCTGATCGTGCATGTATCATGAAATATTCCTGGAAGGTTATGATTTCGGATGAGACTGGTGTAATGAGAGTATCTGCCTATTCCTAGTAATTTACGGATGTTAGACCAAAGCGCTGTAGATACCTAACAGTGTTTTAAATCGGACTTTTTTTAAATGATTGTCGTATGTTAGTCGCCAAAAATGGTTACTAGTTTCTGCTCCCAAAATAAGTCTGCAAGGAGAAGGGATGTCCCCCTCAATTATCGGAGAATCATCCGACATAAGTAAGCCTTTGCTGTAGCTCAACAATGAAGCCCACCAATATATTTTAAGATTTGGGGCTGCAAGACCCCCTCTCATTCTTGGAAGTGAGATGTGCTTATATGCTCGACGTGTCTTTTGATATCCCCATATGAATCGAGAAAAAAGCATTTCGATTTGTTTGAATATTGGTGTATCGAAATTTAAACATATAGTGCGAAAAAGATATAAAAACTTTGGTAAATAAATCATTTTAATTACGTTGCATCTCCCTATAAGAGTTAAATGTAAATTGTTTAGTCTGCTTAAGCTTTCCGTTGATTTTTTTAGGAGGGGATCTGTATTGATTTTGACGAGTTCGTCCAAATTAGAGGTGATATTAACGCCGAGATATGTAGCATTACTGACTATTCTTTCATCGCTTAAGTTTATATTCTTGTTGATTATTATCTGTGTTTTATTTTCATTTAATTTATATCCAGAGATTTCTCCAAAACGTAAGGCCTCTTCTTCTAACAGCTTTATTGTAACATATGGATTGCTTGTGGTGATCGCAATGTCATCGGCGTAAGCTAATATTTTAGTATTTCCGTTCGGTGTTTTTATTGGTAAAATATTTTGATTACATTCTAGTTTACTGATAAAGGGATCAATGAATATTGCAAATAATAAGGGTAAACATGGACATCCTTGTCTGGTTCCCCTAGTTATTTTAATCTTACCCGTCATTCCGCCATTTATCATCACAACTGCTTCTGGTTTATAATATAAACTCTGAATAGCATTGATGAATTGCTCTCCGATTCCACTTTTTATCATGGCTGTCCAAAGATATTGCCAGGAGACCCTATCGAATGCTTTTTCTGCATCCAATAATATAAGTGCCATAGGGTCTCCCAGAGCTCTCCCACCCCAACGCCGGAAACAACGACATCACCCCTTCACAAGACCTCTGCAACTCCCTCGCCTCCTACTTCCACAACAAGATCGCGGACATACACAACATCTTCAGCACTCAACCGACGCACGCCACGACTGAATCACCGCCCCCCACCACCACCCTCTGCGCATGGGCCCCGATCAGCACCGAAGACACCATCCGCACGATGAACTCCATCCACTCCGGATCTCTGACCGACCCCTGCCCTCACCACGTCTTCAACAAGGCCGACGCTGTCATCGCACCCCACCTGCGGGACATCGTCAACACCTCCTTCGACACCGCTACCTTCCCGGAGAGCTGGAAGCATGCCGAACTCAGCGCTCTACTTAAGAAACCATCAGCCAACCCCACCGACCTCAAGAACTACCGCCCCATCTCGCTGCTCCCGTTTCCGGCAAAAGTAATCGAGAAGACCGTCAACAAGCAGCTGGCCGCCTTCCTCGAGACGAATGGTTCCCTCGACCTCTCGCAGTCCGGCTTCCGGGCCAACCACAGCACCGATACCGCCCTGATCGCAGCTACCGATGACATCCGAGCCCTGCTCGACAACGGAGAAACAGCGGCCCTCATCCTCCTGGACCTCTCCGCGGCCTTCGACACTGTCTGCCACTGTACCCTAGTACAGCGCCTCAGCAACGTCGGCATCCAGGAGAAGGCACGGGACTGGATCATCTCCTTCCTCGCCGGAAGGACACAGAGAGTCCGCCTCCCCCGTTCAGATCGGAGGCCACCGAAGTCATCTGCGGCGTTCCCCAAGGCTCCTCGCTCAGCCCAACACTCTTCAACGTCTACATGAGCCCCCTCGCAGCCATCGCACGCCAGCACAACCTCAACATCATCTCCTACGCCGACGACACCCAGCTGATCCTCTCCCTCACCAATGACCCCGCCACCGCCAGAGCCAACCTGCACGAAGGGATGACAGACGTAGCCAAATGGATGTCGAACAGCCGCCTGAAACTGAACTCGGACAAGACGGAAGTCCTCATCCTGGGATCCTCACCCTCCGCCTGGGATGACTCCTGGTGGCCCCCCGCCCTGGGCAGCGCACCCAAACCAACAGACCACGCACGCAACCTGGGCTTCATCCTGGACTCCTCCCTCTCCATGACCAGACAAGTCAACGCCGTCTCCTCGTCGTGCTTCAACATCCTGCGCATGCTACGTAAGATCTTCCGGTGGATCCCCACCGAGACCAGGAAGACGGTCACCCAGGCCCTCGTCACCAGCCGACTGGACTACGGCAACTCCCTCTACGCCGGAACCACCGCCAAACTCCAGAAGAGACTCCAGCGGATCCAGAACACCTCAGCACGACTCATCCTGGACATCCCCCGCCTCAGCCACATATCCGGACACCTGAGAGATCTGCACTGGCTCCCGGTCAACAAAAGAATCACCTTCCGGCTCCTCACCCACGCACACAAAGCCCTACACAACCAAGGCCCAGGATACCTAAACAGCCGCCTCAACTTCTACGCTCCCAAACGCCAGCTTCGATCGACCAGCCACGCCCTCGCCGCCGTCCCCCGCATCCGAAGAGCCACCACAGGAGGAAGGTCCTTCTCCTACCTGGCCGCCAAGACTTGGAATTCCCTCCCGGCCCACCTCCGCCTGACCCAAGACCACCTCGCCTTCAGGAAGCAGCTCAAGACCTGGCTGTTCGAGCGGTAGCGGGCCCCCCACCCCCCAGCGCCTTGAGACCCTCTGGGTGAGTAGTGCGCTATATAAATGCTTTGATTGATTGATTGATTGATTGATTGCTGAAGCGGCCAAACACGTGCCTATGGCCCGTTCTGTAATACCATAGTGCCATTGGCTCTCTGGACACTAAGTATATTACGACCTCAAGCAGGTGAATGATTCCCAACTTTGCCTATGTACAGTCTACAGACTTTGGAATGATGACATGTATCGTTTGCATCACAACTGTGATAATCTTAAATTCTTAAGATGGGAAGAGGTGTGGCTCAGTGGCCAGGGCGGCTGACTCCGGAACACTGGGGCTCACGGTTCTGTCCCCCGTGACAGGTTAACCCAGCACCATGTGACTCTGGGCAATGGCACTTAATCATTCCGACGGCCCCCAGCGCCTTGACACCCTAGGGTAATTGTTCACGCTTTACAAATATTGGATTTAATTTCATTTAATTTATTGTTGGTTATGTATAATGATGGTCCGCCCAAATGATGCATGCTTTTTTTTCAGCAAATTGTTGCTGGTTTCTAAAGGTGGCATGTTATATATGTTGAATGTTTGAATTCCAATAACAAAATGCTTAAAAAAAACAAGGTCCAGATGGTAAGATAAAACAAGTTTAATTTGTTTTCAATGTTTTGAAAACTGTTTTCATGCAAAATGTATAGTGGATAGACAGATGGGTATATGAAAATAAATTAACTGACGTAATCTTTCTAATAATATGTATTTCAAGATAAAGATTCGAAACAATTCTCTCATCTTTGGCCTAGGCATTCTGGCACATCTTGTTTTTCTCTTATAATTTCTAAAGCAATTCCTGGTGGAATTTGCTTGAGGTTTACCTTAAATTTATGGGATAGAAGAGATACATTTCAATGATATGATGAAGATGAATGCATGTATACAACAAATTGAAGGTGAGCTGAGTGGGCGGTGATAACTATCGGTCCCTCTGCCACCTGTTTTGCTCTGTACTTCATTGACTCTGCTGTTTCGGTGCAGCAACAAACTGGCCTGCACACGAGCCAGATTGAGATAGGGAGTGAGTTATCCAGTGCCAGTCCGTTGTGCCTTTGAAGTTGTGCACTGCTGCTGTGGGCCACACTGTGTTCTGTTGATTTTTTCATCAAATTCTTCTCCCCTAAGTGAGAGGGACAAGAGTCTACCGTGAGCCCAGGCTTTACTGGATAATCCCTTAAGTGACTAAAGTAACTGGGTGGTAGTGTTATATTCCTGGATAACACTCTTTCACTTCCCCAAACTCCAAGACACGACTAATGTAATTTGCAGTTTCCTTTTGTTTCACTGTATTCTCAATTGTGCTGTATTTTCTCATTTTCATCTTAAAGCCTGTGGTCACAGAGTGGCAACATCGAAGATAATAAAGGTTTGCCCATATGATGGTAACTAACTCAGTTTTGATAGGAGGATTAAGATCCTTCACTTTTTGGCATGGAAATAAGGGCTGGAAATATGCGCATTTCCTAGTGCAAGCAAATGCAACCTTTTTAAAGACAACTTCTCCACGTTTACAAAGTTTCTTTCTACAAATTAGGCCAATGTCAATAGCCCATTGAAGCAGCAGAAAGCTTATCGGGATGCTGAAAATGGCCATTTGGGCAGTGAGCAGACTGGCACCAGTTGACAGCTGCCCTTTGAGCCCCAAATTGAACCCAGTGGCAACACTTAATGTCCTAGTTCTCTAGCTTTCCTACCTCGGTGAGGATTTCCTACCCTGTTGGGCCATTACACCAATTACGCACCCCTGTGCCCAGATCAGCCCAGCTTTAACTCCTTGAGCTATACATCTTCCTCTATGGCAATTTTCTGTTGTCCATTAGAAGGGTAGTAGGCTTTACTAACCTTCAAGGATCTCCTTTTCAAGCATGTCAGGTCCACTGGACGTCCTGGACGAGAATACCTTCTGAGGGGGTGAAGTCAGTAGTTGGTCCACAGGACACAGGAAGATGATGGTAAGTGGAATTATTGGACAACAGTTCCCCAACTGCCAACCAAAGGCTCCTCAGAAAGAATCGCCAACATTCTATGGTGCACTCTCATTGGCATTCCGAGATGGAACCAAAAGGGGTTTGGAGCGGGGGAGGAAGGAGCATACCATGGGAAGGGGAAACAGGGTGGTGGGAAAGGATAAAGGTATGGACAAAGACTAGAAATTACCGAAGGACAGAACACATCTTCCTTTCTATGGTAAAAACAGCAAAAAGATACTGGAATAAGATGCAAAATTATTTCATAACATAGTCTTTCTGGAGTTCTAACATTTCTGTCACTGCGTTTAATAACAGACATGTTAGACATTTCATTAGAGACACTGTCGGACTTGCTACAGGTGGCTTGCTCAGAATAGGGAACTAGTCTGTCCATGCTCCACATTCTGCCATCAGCCATTGTGGCCACATTTCTTTTGACATCACTTATCCTTAGAGGGCCATAAAATGTATTGTAGCTGTTAGAGCTGAGGTATGGTTTCTTAACCAGGACCTGTTGGCCTACTCTCCATTCACGTGGTTTGGCTCCCCATCTGTGATCATACTCTTGTTTATATTTCTCTTAGTGGCGCAGAATCCTTTCCTGGGTGTTTTGGTCATCTCATGCAAAAGAATTGTCTTCAAATAACCAATTGGGTGTAAGTTTGGACCCAGGTTTGCGCCCTCTTAGGAGACAAAAAGGGGAATAACCAGATGCACTGTTGGGTGTTATGACATAAAACCATATCATGTCTTTAATAGACTGGACAACAGGTTTATGAGCAACCATTGCTAATTGTAAAGAGTCTTTGATCATTCTATTGCAGTGTTCCACCCAGCCATTTACACGTGGACAGTGCAAAGGGGTGGAGACATGTTTTATGGCAAGGCTGATGAGGAACTCTTTCATCTCCTCCGAAACGAACTGAACCCCATTGTCTGTGATGAGAGTGTGTGGTATTCCTTTGCTTGCAAATGTATCCAACAGAAAGATGTTAATGGCTTTGGTGTCTACTTTATTGACAAACTTAAGGGTAATCCATTTAGAAAAGTAGTCGACCAAAACAAGAATGAATCTTTCTTGCAAACCAGGTATTTGTAAGGGACCAATGATTTCTAAACCTTGTTTTTCCCAGGCTTTAATAGGAACTTGTACTGGTTCTAGCAGTGCTTCCTAGTGCATTTTATTTTGTCCCTGATACCACAAGTGTGGCACTCCTTGACAAGGGCTTCAATAAGGGTGTCCATATTGGGAAACCAATAGCCTGACCTTAACTTACTTTTGGTAAGTTTCCTTCTCAGGTGGCCCTCGTGAGCCAAATTACAGATACGTTTTCTGAGTCTCTCAGGAGGTATTATTTTATCGAACTTATATACATTAAAACCTACGGTGGACAATACTTATTTCACATTCCAATATGGTTGTAACTCACACTGAAGGTCCCCACACTTCTTGGGCCAACCCTACCTGATGTTCTCAGCAACAGCTTTCAACGTGAGATCATCCAACAACTCTTTTTTCCACTCGTCCTCTAAAATTGCAGGGATGGTTACTTATATTACTTCGAAAACTTCCATACTCTCCTCACTTGGCTTGTCGATGGGGAGGCGAGAAAGAAAATCGGCAACATGATTCTTGCTGCCTGGAACATACTTGATTTTAAAATTGAAGCTTTGTAAAAAAACAAGCCAATTTCCAATCCTGGGTGTGGTTTTCTCAATGTCTTTAGATGAAAATAAAGATACCATTGGTTTGTGGTCTGCCCTTAGTATAAACAGTATGCCCCACAAGAAGTATTTGAAGTGATTGCTTGCTCAAAAACAGGATATGGCTTCCTTCTCTATGGCAAAGTTGTTGATTTCTGCCTCTTTGATTGTTCTAGAAGCAAATGCTATGATCTTTTCCTTACCTTCTTGTATTTGAGAAAGTGCGGCACCGACGCCTCTATTACTGGCATCGGTGGTAAGTAGAGTGTCCTTAGTACAACCAAAGTTTCCATGCAGGGTGCCGTTGCAATTGCTTTCTTCTGGTTCAAGAATGCATAGTTATGGACTGGTAAACAAATACACGTAGATTCTTTCTTCAGAAGGTCTCTTATAGGTTGTACTAGTTCTGAGAAGTTCTTGATAAATTTGGACATATACTCCGCTAAACCTAGGAAGGATTTGATTTCTTCTTTATTCGCAGGAATGGGAGCTTCTACCAATGATTCTATAAAGTCCATATTGGGTTTCATTCCTTCACTGGAGAGTGTGTGACCCAGAAAATCTATGGATGCTACTCCAATCTTGCACATGTTCCTCTTGATAGTGAAACCTGCTTCACTCAGCTTGGCACACACTTTTCTCAAATTGCAATCATGTTCCTTTTCATTAGAACAATAGATAAGGATATCGTCCTGGAAAAATATTGATTTGTCTACCCCAACCAGGACATGTTGCATAATTCTTTGGAAGGCGGCTGCAGCCGAAGCCTAACCAAATGGCATCCTCAGGATTTTGTATGCGCCAAATGGTGTAGTAAAAGCTGTTAGAATGTGTGATTCGGGGTGTGGAGCTACCTGGAAATATGCTGATGTAAGGTCTAAGACAGAAAAGAACCTTGAACCATTAATTACTGATAGCATTTCATTAATCTTTTGAAGCGGGTACCTATCAACCCATATATTGGCATTAAGACTTTTCAAGTCCACACACATGCGGATGTTTTTACAATTTTCTTTATGAGTGATTACAATAGGGGCCAACCATTCAGAGGTTTCTACAGCTTGAATGATTCCCTGTCTTTCTAGTTTTTCTAGTTCTCTCTTCAAAGGTTCACACATGAGCAAGGGAATAGATCTGGTATTGTGTGCAACCGGAATGGCATCATTTTTAAATTTTATCCTGTGCACATAGTTTTTTAACACTCCAACTTTATCCGTGAAGATTTGAGGAAATGCTTCCCGTACCCCCATCCCGTCAAGGATCTTTCCACCAGTAATACCTGTTCTTTGTTATTAGGGTCAAGTGTGATGCCTAAATCTTTTTGGTGTTTCCACCCTAATACGTTACTTCCCTTCTCTGTATTATAGAACTTGCCATAAGTGTATCTATTCTTGAAAATGATGCCCATTTTCACCAATACTTTTAACGGGATAGGGTCCTTGTTATATCCCCCAGGGTGTATGTCAGGCTTTTCTAGATTGTATCCATCTTAATCAAACAAACAATGAAATGCTTCTTCATCAATGAGGGTGTAAGGAGAACATGAGTCAGCAAATGCATTAACTTTTTTTCCATCTAAATGTATCTCACATACTGGGTAATTAATTTTCTCTTCAAATTCTTGGTCATACACTTGAAAAATGATGTTGTTGTCTCTGGACCCAGAAACGTGTTCATCATGTACCACATGTACATACCTTATAACTTCTTTCGAATTACACATTTTAGAAAAATGTCCAATTCTATTGCACTTTCTACAACTGACCCCTCTAGCAGGGCAGCTGGGAAAATTAGCAAGATGATTACTGTTCTCACATCGGTAGCACCTGAAATTCTCTTTCTTAGTTTCTGATTTAACTATAGCGTGAGCATCCTTAACTTTCAGTTGCTCATCATCTTCTTTGACCTCATTTACCTGTCTCTCATCTTGAGAGAAATCTTTACTAGTTTTAATTTCTTTAACACAATAAGCTGTGTGCTCGATACTTTTAGCCATACTTACAGCTTCTTCCAAATCAGGATTTTGGGTTAACAATCTCTCTTGCGCCTTGTGGTCATTGGTGCAACGAACCAATTGATGCCTAATGAGAGAATCAGTAAGTGCACCAAATTCACATGTAGCAGTGAGCCCCCTCAAAGTGTCAATGTATGAGGAAACTTTCTCATTTTTGCCCTGTACCCTTTTAAAGAACTTGTCGCTCTAAAACAACATTGATCTTATCTTTGAAATGGGAACCCAATTTCCTTAAAGTAATGGTGTACACATCATCCTCCCCTTCACCACCCTCCTCTCCACTATCTGCAAGGTCCTCATAAACTTTTCTCCCTTGGGTACTCAAATTGTGTAACAGAATGTGTTGTTTTCTTACTGAGGAAAACTTCTCCCCTCCTAGTGCAATAAGATAGGAATGAAGTATTTTGACCCATCTCTCCCAGGGAATGTCTGGTTCTCCATCATCATTTAAAAATGGAGGGGGTTGGCTCATATTTGCAACCGACATGTTTAACCAAATAATACACTACAATGAGGAGAATACAATGTGCCAAAAGGTAAACATAGAGAAACATAACAATATGAAGGACACTTTCTTTAAAGAAATCTAAACATAAACTTATTACAGGTAATGAATTAAGCTGTGCTTGTCAGCGATAGGAGTAAAAAATTAGCTGCAAGAAAAAGAGCTGTGCCTGTCAGCATGAACGTAATTATATGAGATAGGTGTTTACTAGCAGCTGCAGGCGAGAATATGCTGTGCCTGTCAGCGCGAAACCACAGTAAAGTTAACTTACTTGAAGGAGTCCCGGAAACGTTGGTAATACCTTGTTTCTGAGGAGAAGGTTCCAGGAACAGGGAAATTCTGCAAACACACATAGAGCAGAAAATGCCACTTAGCCACCACTGAGCGGTGAAAATGCCTATCTGAGGACATGCTCAAGGGAGACACACCTCGAAAGGACAGATGCGCTGGGAGCTGCTCAGTGGCGGGAACTTGAGGAGACGCTTCTAAGGGGGCATGCTGACAGGAAGAGCAGACACAGATAAAACTTGAAGGAACACTTTCTTGAGGCACTCTGATGAAACAAGAACTGGCAGGAGCATGCGCAGATGTGAGACATGAAGAAACACTTCCCTTGAGGTGACGACTGAAGAGAGCACCGGAAGGATCAGGTGCAGACGACACTTGTGGAAAGACAGTACTTGAAGCACTTCGACGGCACCGAAGTGGAGGAAACAGGCGAAAATTCAAAACCTGAGGAAACACCTCCCTCAAGGGGACACACCATGTGCCGAGAAGACGGCACTCCAGGTCAATGACTTTGTACTGAAACAACGTCGGAGAGAGCGCTCCACCATGGAAAATACCAAAGCGCAGCCAGGACAACAGGTAGAAAGGACGCTGCACACGACCAACTCTCCTCCAGTATCTGTTGATGGGTGAACGAAAATAAAGAACGGCAGGACCAAAGGATCAGCACCGTGATATGCAAATAGGAATAAATCCACAGGATCTGCAGGGAAGGGAGGGGTTAAAGTGGCAAGAAAGGAACTGACACGTAGTAGGTTGGCCAAAGAAACAGGGGTGGAGAACTGCAGCTGTCCCCTGTACAGTAGTCCACTCATCGCCAGATTTGTAATAAAAAGATCCACAGGACACCGGAAGATGATGGTAAGTGGCTTTATTGAACAACAGTTCCCCAACTGCCAACCAAAGGCTCCTCAGAAAGAATCGCCAACATTCTATGGTGCACTCTCAGTGGCATTCCGAGATGGAACCAAAAGGGGTTTGGAGCGGTGGAAGAGGAGCGTACCATGGGAAGGGGAAACAGGGTGGTGGGAAAGGATAATGGTATGGACAAAGACTAGAAATTAACAATGGTTATAACAATGATGCATTCGTTTATGACTGCTTTTTTGTCAATATCATTACCGGAAGGATGAAACTTTGTGCAAAACTGAAATTTTGAAAAGCTGATCTATTTGGGTGGATTTACTTCCGATCTGCATAAGTTCTTTCTCGTCTTGTGACTGTGTTTTGTTCCCAAGTCTGCCTTAGCACTGTTACAAACAATACACTTTCAAATAGGCATAAAATAAAGCGTTTTCTATTGATAAAGTAGAATGTTATTCCGTCTGCCTAAGTAGCAGAAATTCATCAACCTGACAAAGTTGCAAAGTCTTAAAAATCTCTTGAAACGATTTTTTTGCTGGGAAGCTATGAAACAAAAAGTCAATTTGCAAAGTTAATTTTCAGCAAAATAACTGAAAATACTTCTCATAATGTTTTTTTTTATTTTGCTGAAAATTATAATTTGCTTGTTGTTTCTTTACCACACCACTGGAAGTGCACATGGCCAATATTCTTGCAAAGCTCCTCAGCAAGATGGAGAGGCGAGAATTTCCCCGTACTTAAATAACAAAGGGCCATATTTCTGACCCAATTTTGCGCCACTCTTGCATCACATAACGTGGTACAAGAGCGACACAAACATTAAGTCAGATTTATGAAGCCACACAAAGCCACTTTGCGTGGCTTTGAGTGATGCGACACAGAGCAAATCGCTGTGTTGCGTTACTCTGCACCAGGTAGGCCTTCCTTGGGCGTTGCATGGGTGTTCCCATGAAACTCCCATGCTTTTTGTTGGATTCCCTGATTTACAAAACCTTGTAAAAATGAGCCAAAAAAAGATGTCTCCCCATGTGCAGCATAACAAGGAGAAAAGCATAACGAGGATAAATATCTTTATTACTCCTTATTATTTCTTCTTCTTATGTGTGCTACATTTTACATTTAGAAAGCCTCTCACATTGATGTTGTGCAGGGAGTTGCCCCTCCCCGCACAAAAACAATCGTGCCTACAACACAGGCACACTTGCACCATGGTGCAAGGGGGCATGCATTGACGCTAGGTTGCCAAAATGGTGCCAGAAAAAAGCAGAAAGGACAGGAATCCGTCCTTTCACTGTGACACAGGGCAGCGCTGAAAGGTGACTTGCTGCACTGCCCTGTGCCACAAAATTCATAAATGTGCCCCAGAGTATTGATGGATATTAAAAAAGAGCTGCAGGGGAAGGGTTGACAGATATTGTTAGACTACCCAATATGAGGGAAGAAATTAAGGGGCATATTATCAAGGGGGTTTATCTCTGCTTTTTTGGCTTTAAAAGCCAAGAAAGCGGAGATAAAATTATCTCCCTATTACCTAGCTGTCGCTAACACCAGTTAGCGACAGCTAGTAGGAGATAGCGACCATCTTGGGCCCCACATTGCATGTCAGTGATATTTATCACTAATGACATGCAAAGTAGGCGTGCCAAGATGTTAGCGACTGGAAACAGTCGCTAACATCGCTGTCTCCTATTACCAACTTTTGGAGATATTCGCGCTAAGCGCGAATATCTCCAAAAGCTAACACCTGCCCCTGAGCAGTTCTTAGCCATGTTATCCAATGGGAGGTGGATAACATGGCTAAGAGCATTAGCTCGGTAATGCATGAATATCGCTGACTTTTCAGCGATATTCATGCATTGCGGCCGTTTTTTATCGCATTTGCGATAAACCTTGGTAATACCAAGGTTTATCTGCAGTAAAAATCACCGCAGCTCAGCGGTAAAATTTTCTCTCTAACCAAGCAATAGCGATAATTATCTCTATTGCTTGGTAATATGCCCCTCAGTTCCAATGTTCTCACGTCAGTTTGGCGAGGGAGTTCCTGTAGTACCTTGATCAATATATAGGCTGACTGAGTAATACAATATGGACCTGGTATGAACAAACCAGGGAGTGGGCCAATGACCTTTCGCTGGAGAAGCGATAGAGAGGATTTCCATTTTGGGGGGGGGGGAATTAAATAATGTTGTTTCCTTCTGGGTAGCTCTCTGCAGTCCTTGTCTTCCTCTTAGCACTTTATAAGCCTCTGTGGTTATTACCCTATGACAGTGGTGGCTCGCATGGGGCATGCTGCAGGGCGGTGAGTCGTGGAGCGGGAGGGACAGGGTAGGTGGTAGTATACTCGGGCATATGACGGAACGGAGGAATGTGGTAAAGGAATGATGCAGAGTCCATTTGATAAGTTAAGATGCTTTATTGCAGGTTCCTACCAGGTTAGATAGACAAGTTAAGATTGTAAGGGAAACCCCACCAGGAGCTCGCTGTTGGCAGCTCAGCCTCAGATGACCATCTGCCACAGTAAGTAATAGAAAGGCACAGTGAGCTAGAGGGACACCCTGGCATTCTATGATGTCATAGATATCATAGTACAGTCTAGCCAGAGAAGAACAGTGAAGAGGACATTTACTACACATCCTCTTCCTTTATGGAGTAAGAGCAGAACAAAGGAATAATCAGCAACAATGCCTTATATGCCCCAATCAGCAGGGAAGTACACAAATAAGAAGAACCAAAAGTAGTAGTGTACAACAAGAGATGACTTTAGCATGAAGTATAATTAGCAAAGAAAAGAACAAAGAATCAACATTATGACATAATATGCCCCATCCCCCTCCCTTAACAAAAGAGTAAGGTTTTGAAACAAAACCAAGACTAATAGTTAAGTTAACTGCTGACACTCATAACTACTCCACACATGGGTACACCACAGGGTAAACACCCTATAAACAAGAATGAGAGTAGACTGGGAGAGACAGACTGAGTTATAACTCTCTTAAGGTAACACTAGAGAGTAAATCCCTTTGACAAGAATTCACCAAAGAGAAGAAAAAAAAACTACCCCTGGTGAAGATATGTCGACACCAAATGTATGATAAAAACACAACTCAAAATCTTACCTAAAAGAAGCCCTGGCCAGTAGCTGCAAGAAGGTAGACTCAGACAAAAACATAGTGTACAAACAATCTCCACCAAAAACAAGGGGACAGCGCATAATAAGGAGAATGAACTACCCACAGACACTGAACCTCCCTTGCAAAGGGTACGCTGCAGGACAGCATGGGCAATGACTACCCAAAAACGCACAACCTATCCTGAATAGGGTACACCGCAGAGTAAGCAAAATATCTCTGGGAAATGGGGCATGGACTACCCATTAAAACTTAACCTCAAAGGGTACAACGCAGGACAGTAAAGCTGGGAATAGACATGGGGAATGGACTACCCGCAAGCACTCAACTTGCCCTGAAAAGAGTAAACTGCAGGACAATGACAAACATCCTGAGACAAACTATGGGCATGGACTACCCACAAACACCAATATCCCCAGAAAAGGGTACAACTATGGGCATGGACTACCCACAAACACCAATATCCCCAGAAAAGGGTACAACTATGGGCATGGACTACCCACAAACACCAACATCCCCAGAAGAGGGTACACCGCAGGATGAGAACAATTACCCTGGGACAAAAGATGGGGCATGGACTACCCTTAAATACCCAACCTCCCCTAACAAGGGTACACCGCAAGGTAAGGACAATAACCCTGGGAAGGAAAAACAAGAACTAGTGGGGATACACACCTTGCGAACTGGTATGGGCATGGACTACCCACAATGACACGACACCCACACTGATAAACGAAACAACACCAAGCCCTACATGGAATACACTACGAGGTACATCATAAACCTAGTAAACTGACATTGATAAAGCTTGACTCAGAACTCCCCCAAAAGAAGGACACACCGTAGAGTTAACAGATGTGGACTTGTTCCTACATACAACCAATAGGGCAAACAGAGCAGAGACCACCAAATAGTCTAAGCAACAAAACAAACGATTAAGCTCAAAACAGTATGCAATAGTCACAAACACTGATAAGCTAAGCACTTCAAAACAAAATAGTAAACAAGGCCAGCTCCGGTGAGCGACCTCTCACCCGGGGTCTGTGTACACTGCTCCCTGCAGACGCCGCTGAGCTCCCAGCAGTCGCTGTGGACTTTCAGCCGAGTAAAAAGTGATCAAGTTCATGAGCAAAGTGTCTTCCACTCCGTTGCTCCACACTTCCTTTAAACGAAACATCATGGTCAGCACTAAGAAGAAAATGTAGAGACTTCAAATATACACAGGTGTGTATATCACCGAAGGAAAAACAAACGCCCTAAGACTCACGCGCAGACTGTAAACGCTACGAGTGGCACTTGTTGCTATAGCGACTCAAACAAACACAAGATGGCTGCCACGTCGGTCGTAGCGGCGTGAGAAGCGTGAGGGACGTGTCTCCAAAGAGTGGCGTCAGAGGTGTCACAGGACATGAGGAGAATCTCGCTTCACCAACTCCCTGAAGCATTCCAGCAACGTCATCAGATGGAGGGCAGACGGGAAGAAGAGAAGATCGCTGCTGACCAACCGTCGACCAACAGACATCGGCATACAGGACGGTGAGTGAAAGAGCTTAGCAAGGCAAAGTAAAACTTGGGAGACTAACGCTGAGGTCGTCCAGGCTTTACTCACTGCTAAAAGCAACTAAAATTTTAGTAAGATCACCCAGTCGAGTTGCCATGCAGTAAGACACACGAACACTCTACTTTTGAAATAAAAGAGTTCTGTGCAGACAGTAGCGAGTTTCCCGGTAACAATTAAAAGTGCAGAAAGTCACAAGAAAGACTGTTCCTCAATGTTGCTACGGTTGTCTAAATGCGCTGCACACGAGCTAAGACAAATCACTCACTTGAAAGTAATGTCCTTGAATGCGCAGACTCAGAATAGCGCTGCCAAAGTACTTGAATAAAACGTTGCTAGATACTACAGAAGTATTCCAGATGGCAGCAGAGATCACAAACGCATAGGTTGTAGGCTGTGTAGAGACAAGTAGACATCAAAGTGTAACACACGCTCTGGGTGCAGGCTGTCCAGATGGAACAGGACACTGGTGGGGTCAGCATGGTGTTACATTTCATCTGAGTTTGAAGTCTCTTTAAAATTCTTAATTTCTTAATTTTCTTCCTTTTTCTTGCTTAGATCCTTAAGTAATCTTTATCCTTAGTTTACGCGTAGGTTCATCCTTTTAAGAAACGTCGCCAAAATGTGGTAAAGGAAGGATGCAGAGTCCATTTGATAAGTTAAGATCCTTTATTGCAGGTTGCTACCAGGTTAGATAGACAAGTTAAGATTGTAAGGGAAACCCCACCAGGAGCTCGCTGTTGGCAGCTCAGCCTCAGATGACCAACTGCCACAGTAAGTAATAGAAAGGCACAGTGAGCTAGAGGGACACCCTGGCATTCTATGATGTCATAGATATCATAGTACAGTCTAGCCAGAGAAGAACAGTGAAGAGGACATTTACTACAAGGAACATAATAATTACTTTCCTCCATCCCGTCATATGTCCGAGTTTACTACCCCCCACCCTGCCCCTCCCCGACTCCACCCCGCAGCACGTCCTTTGCGAGCCGCCACTGCCCTATGATAAGTTTATGGAACTGAATATTCTAAAATGTTTTGGCAGGATAAATATCTATGCAATTGGATTTTCTGGAGTTCAAGCTTCCATAGGAGTGTTGAACTAAATGATTTGACCATATGAGGACATTGTGTTCCAGTTCTCTGCTAACAAATAGCAAATTCGCAAAAAGCCATACTAGATTGTCATTATGTCAAATAATTGATCAGAAACATTTTGAAAAGTGTGCCTGTCTGCTCAGTTTTTTGTTTAAATAAGGATTGACACATCCACTCGTTTTGCCATTCTATAATACCAAGCTTTTTTGCAACCTTCACTAAGAAGCATAGGCACACAAAGAGACGTTTTAAGGCATGGGCGAAGTGAGCTCTGCCCCAGGGCCCCCTGATAGAATAAATTATGTCTGTAAAGAGTTTTGTCCTGAAGACCTTGAATAATTCTTAACCAATTGTTTTAAAAAAAAATTGTCCTTTCATTTATTTGTAGTGTGGGTTATGTGTGGTCGTTTATTACAGTCATTTTGCAGAGTAATGTTGTGTATGTGTTTCATGAAACATCCGATAAAAAAGTTTCTTTTAGAGCAAAACTGGTAATATTAGTGAGCTGCTGTGTTGCAATATTGAAAACATCACTATCCCTGAATATTAGATGTAATCACATTTAGAATTTGGACCAGTGTGCATGTGCACATCAGTGACCTGGCAAAAAAAGGTCACAAAAGAGCTGGAACTGGATCATGAATTCAAAGCTGTTGCTAACAAGGGGCCCTAAGATATGTTTGGGCCAGGGCTTCCCAAACCCTTAAGATGTCCCTGTAGGCACATGGGCAGCAATAGTGCAATCCGTACCTACACAGAGCATGTAAAGCTTTGGAGCAACATCACAAGCTCTCCTGAGCCACGAAGAGTACAGCGTGGTCAGCAAAACAGTCATGTTTATACAAATAAGATACAGACGAGGTAGACAAAAGACCAAAGCAATGTAAGATCCCATGAATGAAAGAACAGTTACAGAACAGGCAGTAGGAGTGCAAGCATTTGCTTACAGTCGAGAACAGGTAACAAACAGAAAGAAGTCAAGCAAGCAATATGTTATAATTGACTTGTGTTATTCCTTTCTTTAGCTGTCTCTTCCCTGCTGCTCAGCTAGGATGAGTGCTAGAATGTATGATGACCTCACGGAATGCTTGAGTGCCTGCTTGTGTGTGGAGTGTCAGTTGGTGGATGGAGGCTGAGCGGCAGGGAGGCTGCTCCTGGTGGGGCTACATTTCCATGTACCTATCTTCTTCTACTGAACTTACCTTGTAACTAAGCTTCAATAAATCAATCCTGTTTGTATACCTGGCCCATTGGAATTTCCATTTACGACACAACACTCGCAGAAACAACAGGTACAGCATGGGAAGCAATAATGGAATTTCCAAATACAAATACGCAGCAGGTACAATAGATACAATAGGGCAGGATAAACTACTGTCATGCTGTCATATTGAAAAGATGTGATTAAAATATTTACTACCATTCCTAAACTTTATACCATAAAAATGAAAACAATCATAATCCTAAATTAAAAAGCATGTATTAAAAAAATATATATATTTTTTATACCAAACATTAAAAGATATAGTTTTTTAAATGAAATATTAAATGCAAACCAAAACAAAATATAAAATTGTTTAACATTGAAGAAATATTTCAGAATAGGCTTGGTGTTTTAGAAATGTAAAAAAAACATATTTGCTACAATGTGTTTTAAAATATTTTATTAAATATTGTTCTTTTGCATAATTTATTTTCCAATTTACACTTTAAAAAAACTAGTTTACATTTTATAACATTATTATATATTGATATTATTTAATTTATATATATTTAACATTAAAAGTTAGAATGTATTCCAGAAAAATGTATACATTTTGAAATGTCTATAAAATATTCATCTCTATTTTTTACCTTATTAAATTAATGTTTTTCCCTTTTTTATTTAGTAAATTACTTTAATATTTTTATTGTTTTATTAAAAATATTTTACAATTAATCAGTACCATTAATATATATTTTATTATTATTACATTGAAAGTTATAAAACAAATACAATCAACATAATAAATTATACAATTGCAAAATATTAATTTGCTTATATTTTTTTACCATATATTTTACTTTAAAATATACACTCTTTAACAAACTCCCCACCTTTATCCCCTAAAAGCCAACATTCCCACTACTAGAAAAAAGTATAAATCTATTATGTATATACATAAATCAGCAATAAAATTGAAAATTTCAACAATTTCATAATGAATAAATTATCTTAGTAAAAACACAAATAAAAAACACAAAACATATGAAATAAAACACACTACAATAATTTTCATATAAATGAAAACTTAAAAAATTATATTACATACAACATTCTCTAAATCAATATTTCCTTTATCATTCAAACCAAATATTAATGCTATACATTTAATATACTCTTCTGTTCTGTGCACTTTTATGGCTCAAATGAGTCGAAATAAAGTTGTTTGAAGGTATTTATTTGAACAATATTAAAAGCAACACTTAAAATACTATTTTTACCTTCAATTTTCCTGTCGATTATATTTCTGTAACCCCTGTATTCTTGACACAATATTTTTCTATCACAATATTTTTTTTCTTGTAATATTTAGAGGCCCGATTACAATGTCATCAGAAAAGTATTCCCACCTAATCGGTTCTGGAATGCTGTCCGTTGCCTCCGGATACAATTTGGTCTGACTGCAATGAACTTCAATGGGAGCCTGTGTTCAGAACGTAAACACAGGCACCCATTGACTAAAGGGGTTGTTGGAGAAAGTCGTGCACCCTGTGGCGGGCACCCCATGGTGCCTGCCACACTGTGCATACATAGGACAGGGAGACCCATGAATACCCCTATGGGCCCGATTCAGAGGGCCCTGGTGAACGGTCTGATTCCTGCAGCTTTGTCGTCTCGGCCAAACCGATTCGGAGTGGCTGTCCAAATCGTTCATCGTACTCGCTTGTTTGGAAACCGTCTCAATTGGGCTGTATGATTTGGCTCCGAATGACTCGGGCTGTCTAAATCCTATCCGGAACCAATTCGGACAGCACGGGCGGCTTTCTTGCATCGTACTTGGTCATCCAGAAAAGTGACCGATTCAGTCAGAAACAAGGCTTCTGAATCGGATTTGACCGAATTGAATGCCGTTCGGAGCCTTTCCTGATGACATCAAAATCGACCTCCTCGTCTAAAAACCATGAGATATCAGTGCGAGCGCAATGCACAAACTTTCTATGCGTTTATGGTCTAACATAAGTCCATCGGGCACACTGCACATGGGAAGATACCACATGCCCTGCATTACTTCTCCTTTAAATTAAATACAAACTGATAAGCACTTATTTCAAAAGGTGGCAAAAACACTGAGTAAACACTGAACTGAACTTCACAACAAATAAACACTGAAAACAGGACAGCCCAAATTCATGTAACAAATACTTCCCACATGGGTTAAAACTGGTTGATTGGCAGGTCACTTATTTTGGAAGGTGGAATATAAGTAGTGGTAAATACATATCTAGCACTGGTCACTAACACACAGTATAGTGCTCAGAATAGGTCTCAGAAAAGTTTCTGATGCTCGACACTTGGTAGCTTGGCTACTATCATCCAGGCTCAACTTCAGAGACAGGTATGTAAAGCATTTAAAAACACCAATTCAGTAAATAATTAAGACGCAACACAAAATAAAATTCCAACACAAATTTATGAAATTAGGAAATATTTTATCTTGAAAATCACAACAAAATGAGAAATATCTATTGTAGGGAACCAGAGATATGAATGTTTAGCCCTATATAGCACATAGAAACCTATAGCGCCTATTGAGACACCTGGTCCGCTAGAAAGGGACAAAGTAAAACTTTCAAGCCGACTGTGATGGAGCCTTTCGCGGCAATCCCTCACGGTAGGTCTTGGTAAATGTTTTTGACTTAGAAACCTTTCTGCAGCTTTTTTCACGGGGTCCTTTGAAGCTCTCAGCCAGTCCAGATTCGGAGAGGGTTTCCTGGCTTGCCTTGCAAAGAGCTCCCGGTCAAACCTATGGAAGCCAGACCTCTGGAGCTCTCCAGGGGGATTTACCAGCGATCCAGGCCAGCTTGCAGTTGAAGGTGGGCAGCTTGACTCTTGCGGTTAGTCCAGGTCACCTTTTCTACATTCGGGCTTAGAAACCTTTACGTAACTTTTACTCCTGGGGTCCCTCGATGCTCTTTACCAAGCCAGATTCAGAGAGGGGTTGCCGGCTTAGGGGTTTGACCAGCTTTCAGCCAAACTCTGGAAGTCAGACCTCTGGAGCTTCTCAGCGGAATGAACCTGGAGAGCAGGCCGCGGTTGAGGGTCGCCGGCTTAGCAGGCCAGGTCGAGTCAGTCCACTTATGGAGCTTTTTTCCAAAGTTGCTCCAAACTTCTTCAAACTCCTGGAACTTCTTCCTGTTGTTCCTTTGATGGTTCCAACATGTCCAAAACTTACTCGAAGATGGTCCTTGAAAGTTTGTGACTTCAATTCCTAAAATCCACTTAGACAAAGCCCTTACAAATACACTTGTAGTACTTCTGGCTGGGGATTCTTGATGATGATGTTTCAGGTGAGCTCTGTGAAGTTGTAGCTTTCAGGGAGATCACTCTTTAGTCCTTTTGAAGCAAGTTAGGTCCACCAGGCTGCAGTTCCAGATTGTGCAGCGGGCGCAGTCAATCAGAGTGCAGAGCCTGGTCAGTGCAAATCAAACTTCTCAGTGTGCACCCTTGTTCCTCCTCTTGTTTCAAGCAGCAGAGCTGAGAGGCACTGTCCCTCTCAGATACTTATTCATTGTTCTCTGGGGTGACACAGGAGGGCACTCCTGCCCAAAGAGGTGCAGGACAGCATCCCAGAGCATGGCCATTTCCTCCAAAGTGTGGCACAATGGTCTTCCAGAAAGCACTATTTCTCCAAAATTCGATATGGCTGATGTTTAAGCAGAGAGGGAAGAGCTGGCTAATCCAGCCTCCAGTATGGCTCATCTCCATATTCTCCATCCCCTGGCATCTGCACATTCCTTCCTTAAATCAGCCATCGGGCTGGGTTCAAAGAGTTGTGGCATAAATTTAACTGGCTTCTTCTGTCCCCTCCTTCTTTTGAAGATCATGGTTTACAGCACCTCCCCCTTGCACTGGCATTCCTATGCAGCTGAAACTTCTCCCAGAATGACTCTTTACCAGAGGGGCTACTTATCACCTCATCAAAGCTGTCTGGCTAACCCACTTAACTCTGAACAATGAGAGCAGATCACTGAAAGGCAGGATGTTTGCTTCCAGACAAGAAAGTCTTATAACTTCTTGTCTGTACATTTTAGGACAAATTCAACAACAGCATATTGTTGTATTTAATAATACCATTCTAGTATGTCTTAGAATGATAGTTTTTGGAGTTTCCTGGTGGGAGTTAATTAATAGCTTCTTGCCATGTTAGCCTATGTGGCTGGGGATCAGCAATAGTGAAAATTAACTGGGCAATTTCCCTAACACCAGGGCTTATAAAACATCTTATATAAGTACCCTGCCTATAACTACAGGAGCCCCCTCTCACACTTTAGGCATACCTAAGGGAGGCTTTGGGGTTCTGAATATGTATAAATATTGCAAATTCTCACTCCACAGTGCTCCTAGCAGAAAATACATTTTGGGGAGCACTTTACCCCAATGTGGTAAGTGAAATTTGAAATGTTATAAACGCAAGACATATGAAATCTTTTTTATAAGGGTTCTCCTAATAAATACCTGCCCCCACCACTGGGACAGCTAGAGGAGACCCGGAGGGTACCTAATATGCCAAAATATTGTTGTTTATTAATTTGCAAGTACCTCAAACACCAAAGTTGGGTTAGGGTGCCATTTACATGTTAAAAGCAGTCCTGCAACACAGGGCTACTTTTAAACTGAACTCGGGCATCAACAGTGCACACATGCAAGTGCGGAAAAGGCAGCTGGTGTCCAATCTCCCATGCCCTAATATATACCTGGGACGTAAAGGTAGTTTTGACCCCCTTGCTCTATTATGTACTAGGGTCTTATATGGAAGTTCATGCCAATCATGGGGGTACCATACCCCATAGTCTACCTAGTGTCTGTAGGTGTTTTCACTAAACCCCCAGTAAGTTTTCAGCATAGATTTGGCCTTGGGCCTGCTTAAGCAGAGCCCAGGGAAAGTGAGAGTCAGTTACCACCAGTACCAGGATCAGCAAAAAAATGGGGGATGCACAGGGCACCATGATGACATTGCAACATAGCCCCCCAAACGATAGGTGATGGGTTACTAACCTACACCCTGGTAGTCCTCATCAGCTAAGTGGAAAAACATGGAAAGTCCAAGCGCAACCCAGGTCTGTGTTACACAGTAAAGTTAATTCCCTGTAGGGAAATGGACCACCTTAACAGCTTGGGATTCTCCCTCTTATCTGCATGAGTCATCTGAGAGGCCTGTGGTCAGTTTGAAAATATAGGTGAGTCCCACAAGTGGTTTGGACACAAGATTGAATTCCCTTACTGGGGATTTTTCGCGCCAGGAGGCGCTTGAAATTGGCTAACCTCCGGTGGAGCGGGCGTTTGGACACAAGATTGAATTCCCTTACCTGGGATTAGACTCTGCTGGTCACTGCTGGTCCCTCTGCGTGCTCAGCTACCGCCGCCGCTGCTTCTCAAGCCTGCAGCGTGATCGCGGTGCGGTGGACCACAAGCCCCAAGCTGCCCTGTGGCAGGATGCCGCTCCCGGGATTTTTCGCGCCAGGAGGCGCTTGAAATTGGCTACACCTCCCGCGTCGAGGGACAGCGCACGGTCAGCGCCAGGAGAAGCCCGGGACAAGGGCGGGACTGTCCAAGGCCATCACAGGCCGGAGGAGGCCGGGCTGGGCCCCCCCTCTTTCATCTGCGCCTGAGTATTACCAGAGACATCTACAATTGAGGTGCGAGACATTATTGATTCTGGTCATCATTCCTGATTTTGCCTTAACATTGTCGGATAATCGTTTTACCTTACTTAGATTTACACGACCAACATGGCCAAATCTAATCCTAGAGTGTGCTCTGGGGCAGGGGGGGTGAGGACTCTGGATCTTAAACGGGCTGAATCTGCTGTGGCTAAGGAAATCGAACTCGCTGAGAGAAGATTTTCATTGGGCCCATCTTCCCAAATTGTTCTCACGATACCAACTATAGAGGCGTCTTTTAATACAGCCACACCTCTTGATACTATGGGTCCACTCCAGGTTTCGAATGGATGTGTCCTAGATGTCAGTTTATCAATCTCTTCTGATTCTTCTCCTGTACCAAGTCCACCCCCTATATCCCAAGTTAGTTGCACTAGGCAGCTACGTGCTAGGACGGGTGACAGTAATAAAGCTATACCGGGGAAAAGGAAGGCCATTAATGCCCCCAAAGGTAGCCGGCAGCAAGCAAAACAGCCTAGGAATATAAATTCCGCATCTGGGTCAGGCAGACAGGAAGGAAATGCCACAAACAAAGCTACTGTGGTCAGGGCGCAAGGAGGAAATGTACACAATGAGCCAGATGTAGTCAACGATATGGGGGGTAAGATGTCTGAATTTTTGAGGCTCATGGATGAACGGTTGGGGGCATTCATATCTCCAGTGATGGATAAACTTGAGCAAATAGATGGTAGACCTAATGTTATTGAAAAATACATTTCACATCAGAAAGCTACAATGCTCGGTGCTAACCCACCCGTAGTTCACTCTCTAAGTACACTTACAACCACTGTTAACGACCTGGTCGATTCCATGATGACCCTAAGACCCCAAGTTGCGGCAACTACCGCTTTAACGACAGCCTTGGGAGCTAAACAAGGTGCAAAGCTTGGTCCTAGGGGTCCAGAGGGGAGATTAAGTCCCCTCATACATGCCCCTGCAAGGGAGTCTTTTTCATTGCATCTTCCACCGGAAGCCTGTCCGTATTCTATAATTTTGGCAAACGTCCCGAAAAGCAAGGATGACAGGGAGGAACACTGGTCTACACTAAAAAATAAGGCCCTCCACTTTTTGACTAACAAAACAGTGTTAGGTGAACATTTGTTCAAACATTATCCTCTTTTGGTTGATAATATTCTGAGGCAGGCAGGTTCAGCTAGGATCCACCATGATTATGTCAATGTACTACCATTGGGTTTTTTTTTTACCCACCACATAACATTGGAGCTAACAGAAAGGGAGAGTATTATACCCAGACAGCCCCCCCTACTTGTTCTGTTGCAATAAACAATAGATATGAGGTTCTAGGTTCTCTGGATGCCAACGACTGACTCTGCGGTGGGAGATCTATAGACCAGGAAATGGCCGGTCGTGCCGACGACCACAGAGTGACCTTGCACTCTGTATATGGGTTACAGGGCTGCTTAAATCCTGCAGTGACTGACAGTGTTGCTTCCACTGGCCTTGGAGATATGAATGTTCCCCCCAGATATGCTGGCCTATTGGGGGTTAGAGAACATGAGGACCCTGTGGCAGGGGGCCCTCTTGAAATCTCCATGAGAGCCACTGACCATACCCCAACAAAACTAGTCTCTTGGAATGTGGCAGGTTTTAAGAGCAAGGCATCATCCACTGATTGGCTTACATTCCTCAATGGTAGGGACTTAGTGCTCCTCCAGGAAACCTGTCTGAATGCCTCAGAGCATAGACCTGGATTCCTTAGTTTTAGTGTCCCTGCAATTCCAAGCCAACATGGAAGATCAAAAGGGGGACTTTTAACGTGGGTTAGACAAGACAGTAGACATAATGTGACCCAATTAGACTCTAATAGTAACAATATATTGTTAATTTAAATTCCTTGCCCTGACTGTAGTGACCTCTTTGTTTTTAATGTTTACTCAAGGGGAACGAAGGGTGGGAAACCGTGCAAAACTATTGAAGAACTAGAAACTCTACTTGAGCTTTACTCCACTAAGGGTAATATCATAGTTGCGGGATATTTTAATTGTTGCTTTGAGCCGCTAGATAATAATGATGTGGACCTCACCTCTGAAGAAGATAGAAGATGGAATATCCCTGAGTTGACACTTCCCCCAATCAAAAAATGGACAGAGGCTGCTCTACAGCTAAAGGTGCTGTGTGTTGGACTAGAGTTGAGAGCAATCAATGGTAGATCAGCTTCCGATAAATTCGGGGCTTTTACCTTTAATAATGGTTTACGTAAGAGCCGCATTGATTATATACTCCCCAATAAAGAGAACTGCTCCAATTTAAAGACATGGTGGTATTAGAAATGGTTGAAAGTGACCTTGATCCCCTCTGTCTTACATTTACTTTAGGGAAACACTCAAGGGAGGAAATTCCTCCGGATAGGACTGACATCATCCTATCGAATGATCTCAGGCGCATTAGATGGGCGAATTGTTCAACGAGTGAGGCCAAGTTAACATCAATGAGGGAACTTACTATCCAGGCGACTAATGATCTCCTAAATTGCACAAACCAGGAGGGTGTTGTGGCAGATCTGAATCCAATCCACACAATTTTTTTAAATAAACGTAGGGCTTTTTTTACGAAAAGTGGGCCTCTTAAGTGTAATAGGCCTGTTAAGAAGGAAGATCAGTGGTATGGGAAGTCGTGTAGGTCCGCGTACAAAGCTCTGGCGGTGGCAATAAAAACTAAAGATAGAGCCGAGTTTAAAAGTGCGCGTGTCCTTTATAGAAAAGCACAATATGATGTGAAACACGCTTGGTATGAGGAGTATTGGAGGGAGCTATATTCCGCAAGTAGGGAACGTTCCATGTGTATCTTGTGGGATATGGTCAAGTGGGGTAGGGGGACACAGAGGGGCAAACCGATCAATTCTGTTTCGCCAGACCTCTGGGTCGCCCACTACGCCGCTCAGTTTGCTTCTCAAGAAACGACCCGGGTTGATACTGAGGGTCCTGTGCTCTCTAATTTGGCCGTAGTTCCCCTACACTTCGAGAGGATAGAGGTGAGAAAGGTACTTAATTGTATCCCAAAGGGTAGAGCACCTGGTCTGGATTTTATTCCAGCCGACCTCTTTATGCATGATAAAGAGCTTTAGGAACCTTACATCCAGAACCTAGCAAATGGCATCGCCAATGGCTCTCCCATACCATCTACCTGGAAAGGCGCTTTGATCATACCGATCCATAAAAAGGGAGAACGCTCCGATCCAGGCAATTACAGGCCTATTAGCTTGTTAGATTGTATACAGAAGGTTGTTGCAAGGCTTGTTCTGCAGAGAATCCTAGCTAGGATTGAGGAGGAAGAAGTACTGTCACCTCTCCAGGCAGGATTCCGCAGTCATACAAGCACTATCGACCAAGTTTTTAGATTCCTTTTAATTTACTGGTGGGTGGTAGTCCTTGGGGGGGGGTATGTTATTTGCGGCATTCGTCGATCTCAAATTGGCGTTTGACCTAGTACCTTGAGAAAAAATGTGGGCAGTTTTTGCAGATCAGGGCATGCCTTTAAATATTTTGTCCCTTGTTAAAAGACTACATGAAGACAATTTTGCCCAAATTAAGTGGAACCAACAGGGTAATGTCACAGATACTTTTCCTATAGAGAGGGGTGTACGCCAAGGGTGCTTACTAGCCCAAACCCTCTTCTCCTTATACATCAATAGGGTGATCGGCTACTTTACGCACTGCCCGACTGACGCGCCAAAGTTGGACGGTATGCTGATCCCCCTGTTAATGTTTGCAGATGACACTCTTTTAATCTCCAAAACGCAGCAGGGCCTACAACGAGCCCTTGATGTATTTGAGGTCTTCTGCAAGGATCATGGACTTGTTGTAAACGCTAGTAAGACCAAGTTTATGGTGTTGCACAAATCTTAACATGTAGAGGTAATGTGGCATTGAATGGGGTCAGATTAGAGCAGACACAGGTTTTTTCATACCTGGGCATTACCCTCGCATCCAAATTAGATTGGAAACCACACGTTACACATCTGGCTATTAAGCATGCTCAGCTATCAGGAGCTTTAATCAAGGAATTTTTCCTTTCCCACACTAGGCCAATTACGCCCGCATTGAAAATTTACGATGTCAAAATAGCCACGGCAGTTTTATATGGGGCGGAATTGTGGGGCTACAGTAATTTAACTCATTTGACTAGGTCCCAAAATAAGTTCTTGCGTAGGGTCTCGGGCCTTCCAGCATCAACCCCGTTGACCCCTCTCTTCTATGATCTAGGCATTCAGTAACTGGAAGACAAGGCCCACTATAGACCAGTGGCATACTGGAGGAGATTGTGGGTCACCCCAGAACTCACCCAGTATTCAAGGGCTTTTATAGATGTAAGAAATGCTGATAAGGCTCATAAAATTCAGTGGCTGTGTGAGGTAAAGTTTATTTACTCTGCCATGGGCTTGGTTAGCCTATGGGAGGATCCCATAGCAAATACCTTCCCCCCCAAGAAGGTCCTAAGAGACCTTTATTGGAGCTTGGTTATATCGAAGAGATTTGGTTCGACCGTTGGACTGTCACTAACGGCGGAGTTTTTGGAACTTAAACATTCACCTGCGCTAGAGGGGTACTTGGACTATATTACTGTCCCGGAAGCTAGAAAGAGATACCATCAATTTAGGGTGGGAACTTTACCAACAAATTCCTTCACTTGTAAATGGACAGAAGGACTTGTTCCCACCTGTCCTTTCTGCCCCACTTCAAAGGAGACCATCGGGCACATTTTATTCTGTTTCCCTGCGTATAAAGTTCCAAGACGGGTATGGTTTAGACCTATCTGCCTTCAGCTTAGTCTCCAAACTGGCTGTCAAGCACTAAGAATTCTTAAAACTTATACCACCCAGTCTGTGGTTATCGCTGTGGCTATGTTTTTACAATGGACATGGAGAATTCGTTTAACCAAATCATGTCCGAGATGATCTTTTTAGCCTTCTTCTGTATATACATTTTATCTGTAGTTTTTTTTAGATGATCTTAAACTTAGTCCATATGTATAATAGAAGTGTTAATGTATAATTCTTTATACCTAATTGAATGTAAATTATATTTTTAATTTGTGAGACGGTAGTTGATCTGCCACCAAGCCTTGGGATGATTATAACCTTGTTGTAGTTTGCAACAAATGATTTTATATTCTTGATTATTTAGATGTATTTTTTTTTACCTGCTGATAGTTTGTATAGTACTGTTGTCTTTTATGACTTATCGTTGAAATAAAGACTTTTGATTGATTGAGTCCCAAACAGATATGGTCACAAATTTTTCAGGGACCAAACCACACCATAAGCCTCTCTTCAAATGGCACTCCGCCTCTGCTCCCTGGGAAGAAGTTTCCTGCTAATAAAGGCAACTGGCTAATAGGGTCGTCTTCATTTAACTGTGACAACACTGCCCCAATCCCTTGTTCTGATGCATCTGTCTGAACCACAAATTCCTTTGTGTAGTCAGGGGCTAGCAGCACTGGTGCGGAACACATAGCAGCTTTCAGAGTGTCAAATGCCTTCAGACACTCTGAGGTTTAATCCACCTTCTTGGGCCTCTTCTTAGAAGTCGGTTCTGTTAGGGGCCCCACAATGGTCCCATAATTTTAAACAAGCCTTCTATAATACACAGTCAGTCTCACGAATGCCCTGACCTGAGTCTAGGTAACAGGAGCATTCCAGTCCAAAATAGTTTGACTCTTGGCCTGGAGAGGCTGTACACGGCCTCCACCTACCAGGTGGCCCAAGTACACCACAGAACTCTGCTCTATTTGGCACTTACTTGTCTTAATAGTCAGGCCTGCCTGCTGCATGGACTAATGCACTTCCCTCAGGTGGCTTACGTGATCCCCCAGGTAGAACTGTATACCGCTATTGTCATATAGCTACTGTTAAACTAAATACTGTGTTAAGTTAGCATAGGCTCATTACACATTTAAACGCCATTTTTTCCTTTTGCTGCTTCTGCACACGATATATAATTGTTGATTTAGCTTTCAACCTAGTGGTTTACATGAGAATAATATGTTATTGCTCTCAAATCAGCTTTGCTTAATAAACTATGTCTGGACAGTGAGTGCTGAAGCTACAAGGATAACACGACACAGATTGTCGTGAGAACTGATCTCCGCACCTTCATAGACATAACATAAGTGCAGCTCCTGCCAAATTCTGGCTTTAGGCGCGTTTTATATTGCTTTGCTTAGAGCACACACACACACTTGATGCGGTTCGCATGCAGAGAGCTGGTGGAAGCAGATGTGATCTCTTCATACTAGGATCTTGAGGTATGGGCCCGCCCTGCTAAAACCCAAAGAGACCTTCTTATATATTAATATAATATACTAGTTAGGGAGGGTGAGAATTAGGTGTGGTTAGCACTTATTCATTTCAGCATAATAGCATGCTGTCACCGTTTGCTTTCTATGGACTAGTAACTATGCTGATAACTTTGCTTCTGATAATATGTTTCCTTGTATTATCTAAGATACTGCGTTTGAGAAAACGGCATTAGTAAATAAATATTTCAAATGTGCACGTGTCCTCATTTACTCCACGTTCTGGGTTGAAATGATTGTATAACGAAAGAGTGTTCATGTGTTCCACGTAACCTGAGGTATTGTAAGTTCATGTTCTGGTTTGTCTAAACATTGGGAGTGTTGCTATGACCAATGAGACACTGTAGCTAGCTCGGTAAGGGGATTTCGGGTACTGAGGTGAGTTTTGGGTCACCCTAATTCGCAGAGGTTCCAAATCTCTGTGCACAGTTCTGTGGGAGAACGGAAACCCTGCTACATGGCGCCCATACGTTGGTGGTCTTATATCATGACACTTGAGTAGTATATCATTCAATCCTTAACTCCTTCACTGTCGTTTCCGGAAAAAGGTGGTGTCGGAAAAAACCTACCTATTTTTGAAATAGTTCTTTTCAAGCGTGCATCTATCTAAAACGGTTTCCTTGAATTACTACCCAGTTGTGCTACAAAGTTTACTTTGTCTTTCTAAGTTCCTGTGTAATCGTGGCCCAGCCTGTGGACATACCGCAGCATAGTCGCATTGCGGTGCGCAACCATTTACAGACTTTCCAAGTCCCATTGGAAGGCTTGGCTGTGATTATGGTGGTGAGTGCGGATGCAGCGTACCCTTTCGAACTGTTTTATTCGTGGGTGACGTTTCCTGCAGTGGACGCTAATTCTGGTGTGTTCCACCACTACACCCCCTCACCTGTACCGAATGAATATGCTCCGTACAGGGCACTGGAAATACCTATTGATCATTGGCAACATCGCGTTTGGTTTGATGGCGCCCTACCCCATTCTTTGACTGCTCCGAGGTTAGGTCCATTGTCCATTCCAGGCGCTAATTGGCCTACTTTGGCTGGATTTACCCCTCACCCGAATCACGGCGCTTGTACCCTAGCGGAGGTTCATAGACTACATGTTGTTTCGATTGCCGTGATTCGTGCATTAGTGCAATACATAGGTCGTCATCTCCCGGGTGGTCCCCCGGGGGGTCCGGCTGTTCAAACGGAACATGGCGGTTTAAAACTCAATCCAATTATGGTCAATGCAGTGTTTGGTAAGCGTCCCGATTACAAGGATGATTTTCCTTTCTGGCTTGCCAAAAAGTTTGACCAACTGGAGGCTGTGTTTCCTAATTCGACTCCTGCTGATAAACATCGAATCTTGACGATTAGTTTACCGAAGGATTTAGCTCCCGAACTCGTTGTCTGTGAAAGTTGGGGAAAAACTTTTGCGGCTGTTTATGCGAGGTGTTTCGGCACCCCATCTATGGCTGTACTGCCTACGATCGTTAAACGTGTTCAGGATGATCACGGACCGGAAGCAGCGGTTGAATTGGGTATGCGCCTGTGTGGTTCTTTTGAGATAGTTTGTGATCCCATACTTTCTAATGTCAAGGGGGATGCAGTCAACTTTCAGGTGTCTAATGCTTTGGCAGCTATACCCGATGCCGAAAAACCCTGCCAGTTGGCGAAGATTGTTGTGGCCGCTTATAAAACGATTGGTCGCATAAGTAAGGGTCTAAAGTATTTTTCGGTCAAGGAGCAAAAACAACCACAAGGGCAGTCTTCTGCGGCAGATGTCCAGCCCAATTCCAAAAAACAAAATTGGCCAAAAAAACAGAAACAGGGGAAGCAACAACAGCAGACTCAGGATTCTTATCCTGCGACACAGGTACCTGTGCCGACAGAGAGAGTTTATGACTTGCGCGATCGCGCGGCGATTAAATCACCTGATAGATTTCAGGTTTCTGATCAACGCTCTCCTCGTTCCTTTCAGGACTCATCGGCTCCGAAAACCGGTGGAGGAGGAGGCGGAAGGGGACGAGGTGGTCAGCAAGGACGCGACCAGCCACGCCAAACAGACGGCGCAGGGAAGCAGGAAGTCTCAATGCCGAAAAGACCGCAGTTTGCGAAAAAGAAAGTCGCGGCTTTAACAGCGCATCGTTATGCCACAGATAGTGAGAACGCGGCTTCGGAATCTGACGTGGGCTCTGACCTTGCTGGACAGCACGGCGGAGATTACCATAGTGAGAGAGGCCCTGCGTCCACTACTGAAGGTGACAGCGACTGACGTTTATGTTGTGATAGAAACAGCGGACACGAGAGTAGCTCCCCCTGATAGACTTTTTGAAATTGTCCTGTTAATAGAAGGAGACATACAACGCACTATAAAAGGGGTGTTTTGGGAAAATCTTTCCTCTACGTATGACATCTTGCTTTCGGAGGCTGACTGGCCCCCACCTTTTGTCCTCGCAGCGCCGCGAGGGGAGTAGGTAATCCTCTCCAGTTTCGCGAAAACTGTCTCGAAAGAGCATGCGCAGCATTTTGCAGAAGAGTGGGCTCTGGCTCTCGCACCGGCTCTGTACCGTAACCAATGTGGTTGGGATAAATTGTCCCCGGGCCACGAAATTCCCTTGCAGTCTCAGCCACAGCCTCAACCTCAATATCCCAACCGGCGAGAAGCCAAGGCTTCCGTCGCAGCTATCCTTGAACAATTGGAATATCAGGGTGTGATTGAAACGTGTGTGTCTCCGATGAATAACCCCCTCTTTACTGTGACAAAGCCGGACGGAACGTATCATTTGGTTTTGGATTACAGGCATTTAAACTTGCATTGCCGTAACTGTGCAGTACAGAATACTCACGGCTCTGCGCTAGTGGATAGTCTTGTGCGTAAGCGTTTTAAAACGACGCTTGACATTTCCAAAGGTTTTTATGCCCATAAATTGGACAGTCTTAGTTCCCAATGGACCAGTTTTACTTCGGCCGGGGTACAAAAACAATTCCGGCGTCTTCCAATGGGCTATAAGAATAGTCCTGGAATTTTCACTGCCCGCATAGTCTCTCTTTTGGAGAGAATCGACCCGGATGCTTGTTCGTATGTGGATGACATTTATCTCACAGACGACGAAATTTGGGAGCATCTGTGTCGCGTCAACAGCATAATTTGTAATTTTGCAGACATGGGTTACAAATTTAACTTTGCGAAATCGCACATTGCAGAGTACACAGTGTTGTTCCTGGGTTATGAGCTCAACAATGAAGGTAGAGGTTTAGCTCCTCACTTCCTGGAGAAATGCGCACAGTTGCGCGCTCCGACAACACTGAAAAAACTACAGTCTTTACTGGGTTTTTTTGAATTTCGGAAGGACATACATTCCGTAGTATGCCCAGCGTATCAAGCCTTTGTATGCTTTGATACAACCTACTTTCCAAATCATGCTGGCTGCCTGAGCACTCAGCCATTTTGCAATTTTTGCAGGCTGATCTGCTACCTTCTAAATTCCTACTGACTTGTGATAACCACATTAACCTGGTGATAAGAATTATTCCTGGGACGGTGGGTTTCACGTACCTAACTTTTAATGAAGGAGATACAGTACCTATTGCTTACAAGTCACACTTGTACACTTCGGCTGAAATGCAGTTTTCCACTGTGGAAAAGGTTTTAACAGCTGTGCAGATGGCGATTCTTAAGGAACGTGCGCTGTCACAGGGAAAACGCATGTTGGTTGTTACACCGTGCCCTCACTTGGAGGCAGTTACGAAAGCCAGTGTACCAAATTCAAAAGCTTTGCACCCTCGGTGGATTCAATGGACTGCTTCCTTGACTTCCATGGATGTCACGTTTATTTTTGACGCCTCATTGCGGTCACAGAAGTACTTGCAGTATGAATTTGTTCATCCTGCTCCTCTGGCAATGCGACCTTTGGAGGATTTCCATTGCATCATTTATACTGATGGTTCGGTGAAGGTTGCGCATGGCTCTAAACACGCCTACGTTTCCGCATGCGCCATTGTGGTCGGTGCCATGGTGAACGATGAGTTCAAGTCCAGAGTGGTGCATTTACAGACTCTAGGGGACTGCACTGCACAATTAGCAGAGCTTAGTGCTCTTTTACTAGCGTTAGAGTGCGCAGATCCATGTGTGACAACTCTTATTGTGAGTGATTCTTACTGCTGTGTACAGTCTTACAATGAAAACTTGTTCTTTTGGATTCAGAATGAATTTCGTGATTCCAAGGGTAGCACAATAAAACACAAGATGATCTGGGTTCGAGTGGCTGAGCTTAAGGCTCAACTGCCGCTTGTTTTTGTGATTCATACTCTCGGCCATCAGCGTGTGGGAGTTCACGCTGTCGGTAATTCGCTTGCTGATGAAGCGGCGAAGTCAGCAGTGTCTAAGTATTTAGTTGCAGCAGTTACACGGTCCAAAAGTAAGATTGATAATGACATCTTGGCGGCTGTTGCTGCCACTGAGAAGGGAGGTAAACATCCTGCGGGGTTCCCTGCGAAGTACCAATACCACTTAAGTCCCGATAAGGTTCCTTTTGTGAAAATACCTGATGTTGGTGAACGTTTGATTCCCAACTCGGATCGCAGGTCTGGTTTGATTACAGCGGCTCATGAAGGTGTGGCGTCTGCGCATGCGGGCGTCTCGGCCACTGTAACTCAATTACAACAGCGTTTCTGGTGGCGGGGACTGTACAAACAGACGCGCGACTATGTCCTTTAATGTGACATTTGCCAGCAGATTAAACCTTCGACTGCTGTGCGTATGCCTCAGACACAGTTGTACATATCGAATAAACCACTAGGTTGTGTTTATTTAGATCACTGTGGTCCTTTTTCCTCTGATACTGCGTATAAGTACATCTTAGTAGCAGTTGATTCATGAACACGCTTTGTATGGGTTTGGCCCCATCGCAGCGCTGATTCACGGACTGTCATTAGAGATTTGCGTGTCTTTGTGGGAATTTTTGCCTGTGGTACCTTCCATTCGGATCAGGGTCCAGCTTTCGCCTCTAAGGCGTACAAGGATGCCATGACTTCGATGGGGGTCCAAGTCAAGTTTTCGTCTCCCTACAGACCTGAGGGTAATAGTGTAGTGGAGCGAATGAACCGTGACTTAAAGCAATCTTTGACAGCTCGAGTTATAGGCACTGGCAAAAACTGGCTGGCCCACCTCAATGGCGTTCAGCGTGCTCTTAATAATCTCCCTCTGGGTGGGCGGACCCCATACGAAATGCTCTTTGGCATCAAGATGTACATCCCTGACCTTGACGGTCTAGACTGTGTGGTTCGCGCCACATCCTTTGACGCAGATGAACATTGCAATGTTTTACAGGATCTACAAAAGACCAGAGACAGTCTTGCAAAGGAACATTTTCCCTCCACATCGGATGTTGCGTTGCAGATCCCGGTAGTTGGCTGGCTACCCCAAGTTGGAGAACTGGTTCGAGAGAAGATCGATAACAAGAAAGAATTTGGACCTTCGTATCGAGCTCCGGTTCCAGTCCTTGGCGTGAAGGGCACAAGAACAGTCATTTTACACCCTCTTCCAGGTCGTAAGGAAAACAGGTTTATCTCCATTGACAATGTCAAGGTACACAGAATGGCCGATTCTTCTTAGTATGACACCAGCGGTATCCTGTCCTTCCATGGTGAGAAATTCAGTTTTGGCTACTACATCTAACCCTGAGCCTGATGTGGCCATCGAATTACCTGCCCGATCCAGTCCTTCATTAAGTGCTTTGCCTGGTACAGACCATGATGCTATTGATTACACTTACCCCACTGACTTATCAATGCCTGACCTGCAAACCCGTTTGGCCACTGAATCAAGATTTTCATTTGACACTGTTTCCATTGCCTCGAAGAAACCCTCACGGTTTGCAGTTTATGCCACGGTATTTAAAAAAACATTTTTTGATTCCCCCTTGGACATATATTTGGCTGATACTTTTTTCAATTTACCTTTTTATGTCAATTGGTTTTGTGTTTTATTTTTTATGACTCATCAATGGACACTATGTCGAGGAAAGAAGAACATGCATTAGACATCTCAATGGAACTTTGGCCCCACTTTCCTCGTCACATTCTGCACACATTCTGCACGGTATACACCTGTTACAACGCATTTTTTACTCCGCACTACCATTACAACGCGACTTTTACTCCGCATACCATTACAACGCATTGCGCGGGGGGGCGCTGTAGGATAGGGAATAAGTTTAATTTTCTATCCAACACCTTCCCTAGTGTCCACGGGGACTGGTGTTGGAATATAAAATTATACTTACCACTATCCAGCGCCCCAAGGCGCTATGCGTTGTAACGGTATGCGGAGTAAAAGTCGCGTTGTAATGGTATGCGGAGTAATAGTATGCGTTATAACGTCATACATCCATTCTGCACACAGATTGAAAAGAGACTTGACGTTTGTTAACATCACTGACTGGCCAGTCCTTGATGGAATTGTGTGGGATGCAGTTAGATTTCAAATTCATGGCCCTACAGAAGTTGTTAATGTTCCTAATGTCCTTAGGGTAAACATGGGGGATGTAGTGAAACAAAACATACGTTCTGATGATTGGGATGTTCATGCAGTAGAAAGTTTGTTTTCTGATTTGAAATACTATGCTGCCTTTGATGCTGAGGATTTATATTTAGAATCCGCTAATTATGGTGATTTGTTTTGCTTCTAACATTTTGGTAATCACTTCTTACATAAAACATCTTCCAGGAGGAATGCTGTTAATTTTACACAGTGGGAACATTGCCCAGCCCCTAAACAGGGCAGTTCCGATACATTTCTAAAAAAGTACACTTATTTTACTGACTTTAATCAGTCCAGTCCCGAGTCTTTTTATTTTAAAATATCACAGAAGCCGATGTCCAAGGTTTGACTTACCGATACCAAATTATTGTACTCGAAGTCCTTCCTTGATCAGTTAGCTATTGGAGGCTACGAGCTATGGAAGGAAACAATTGACCTTAAATCAGTTTGGGGTTCGAGAGCCTGGCAGGTACAAGGCACTGAGGCTCTGCACCATGCATGTCTCATCCCAAATCATATGCTGTTTTTGAATGCAACAATTTCCCAAACAACTTGCTTTGGATTGGCTACTTCTAAAAAATTAAATACCCCAACCATTCCTGATTTGGAGGAATACAATGGCTGGAGTAATTTTACTCAGTTTTCCATTAGAGAATTACAGACCCTGTTACTTAATTCTTCCTTTAACATATCCAGTATGGATCCAAAAGGTTGGCTGATTTGGCACCGTAGTGCTGATTCCTGCCAGCACCGTTTTCTGGGTTTATCAGATGGCTTTACACAGGTTAGGCCTGATCCCCGTTTTGACATGGTCCATACTGTCACGACTTATTCAGTGGGCAAGTTATGTCAGAATTGGCTGAAACATTCAACATTGCCTGCAGTTAAAATTCATCTGTCAAAACTGAATGAGGATGTAGATTTAAATGATTTCATAAAAGGCCCGGCTAGTGTAGATCAAAGAGATGGATATATGCAATTTACAATGAAATCTGGAAAACATCACAGGTTGAGGCAGCGACACGCCTTAGAGCAATTGATCAAGCTAATCTTGAGAAAGTGCTTGCAGTAGTTGATAATAGTATTAACATGCTTTCTTCCCGCATTTACACGTTAGATAATATTGTGTCCTCTGTTGTGGATATAGTACAGGATGAAGTGTCTGTATTATACCATGGTCAAAATCAATTGCGTTCGATCATGCAATTTGCATGGACCCTACAAACGTTGAATGCTGGCAAGGTGCCATGACTTTTTCAGGGGGTCCTTGTTTTCTGCGCCTTTTTCAGGGGGTCCTTGTTTTCTGCGCCTTGCAGTATCCATCTTTTTCAGGGGGTCCTTGTTTTCTGCGCCTTGCAGTATCCATCTTTTTCAGGGGGTCCTTGTTTTCTGCGCCTTGCAGTATCCATCTTTTTCAGGGGGTCCTTGTTTTCTGCGTCTTGCAGTATCCATCTTTTTCAGGGGGTCCTTGTTTTCTGCGCACTTGCAGGATCCATATTTTTCAGGGGGTCCTTGTTTTCTGCGCCCTTGCAGTATCCATCTTTTTCAGGGGGTCCTTGTTTTCTGCGCACTTGCAGTATCCATCTTTTTCAGGGGGTCCTTGTTTTCTGCGCACAAGGTGCCATGGACCTACATGAACGTTTCATCTCTTTTTGCCCCTTTTAATTTGACTGACAAGCAGCGCTTGCTTTCCATGCGTGATGCATCTTTTTCAATGTTACATATTGAGAGATTAGAGTCCTTGCCTTTTTCTGTGGCGGAGGCCACTGCTGCAATGTGGCTTATCAACGGTTTATTAACATTGCCTTTTGCATTGTATAAATTTACAAATTGTATGCGATATGTTGCCATTGGTCGATATGAACCATTAGGTAGTGGTTTCCTTCATGAAGTGTGGTCCCTTCCTTTCACTTACAGATATTTGAAAGATGGACAAGAGGTTTATCTAAATGGGGAGGAGTGTACAGAGACACCTGATCATTCATTAATGTGTAAGCACATACAATTACACGGTTCTTGCAACCAGGACCGACCAAATTTAGCCTGTGTTTTAAAAGGGACACCGGTTCCAGCGATCATCCCAACTTTTACCTTATTGGGAAACGGTAGTTATTTACTTTTGAATAATGAGGATTGTTGTGGGTTAATAAAAGGGGTTCCTTATGTGGTAACTGTAACTGAGCGTGTAGTTTGCTGCAGAAATGTACTGTGCCCACCCACGCATGAGAACAGGGATGTTTCCATCTGGCCGCGCATCCCAACCTTGACAGCGGAGTTCAATGGCATGAGCAGAATAAGAGCTCTATTGTCCCAAAAAGAAATGGCCTTGAGTTCGGCTAGAGAAACTTTCGTGCTTCACATAGCTAACACCCGTACAGAGGTTCAGGCCCTTTTAAATACTGATTTACCGTTGCATTTCAGCGAAATGGTTCATTCTATCTTTAACGCGTCCTCCACAACTGGGCTGGCGCACTTTTTTAAAACAGTTAGCAGCGGTCTCGTGACTTCATTTGAAAAAATATTTGGAGTCATTCCTGCTTTCTTTCATTCCATTGTTTCGAGTTTGTTTGGTGGATTCCCAGTTTTACTGGCACTAGCGGCAGGCGTTCTGGTGATTTTTTGCTTCATTAAATATGGATGCCCTTCCTGTGCAAGAAGCCGCCCAGCACCTTCTGGCGCTGTTTCGCAACCGGATGCTTGAATACTATGGCACCCTGCCGCTTGCGACTTTGAGCACGGCATATGGATTATCATTTCGATTTTCCTACTTCACCTGTGTCCAGCCTGTGTTTCATTGCCTTAGCTGTGATTTTGACTGGGCCATTGATTTGTGTCTCTGCGGACCGGTTTCTCCTGACGCCGATTTTAATCAGCTCATGGGTCCCGTCGTTACTCACGAGTTGGTTTGTACAGGCGAAAGGATTATGGCCTTAGCAGCGATGCATGGACTAATGGGTCCTTGGAACATACTCGCAGCAGCGCAGGATTTCTTGGCACTGAGCTTTCTTGAAAACCCACCGAGTTGTCCTCTGATGGTGATAGAGGCTCCGGTACTAGAGGAACACGTATGTTCTTTTCCACTTTTGAATTGGATGGCTGAACTGTTTTCGGATGAAGACGGTGATTTCATGTTGGAGGCTGTTGCTGCATATTTTGCATGTACGGTCATGTCCTAAAAACTTTTCCATGTTTCCAATCTGGCCATCTGGCATTCTGCTGACGTTGTTTTTGCGAATTTTGTTACACTTTCTTGCCTTCCCAGACCTATTGACCTGAGCAAAAATGAACAAACACTTGACTTTTTCAAATTGTTTCTTTATGCCACATACATTTTCCCCAAGGTTTTTAAAGTATACACCTTGCTCATGGTTCTTGAACTCTGCTCTCATGAGATGGCCCTTATGTTATCTTATCTTGTCCGTGCTCGGATCATGGGGGGGTGTCATATAGCTACTGTTAATCTAAATACTGCATATAGCTACTGTTAATCTAAATACTGTGTTAAGTTAGCATAGGCTCATTACACGTTTAAAGGCCATTTTTTCCTTTTGCTGCTTCTGCACACGATACATAATTGTTGATTTAGCTTTCAACCTAGTGGTTTACATGAGAATAATATGTTATTGCTCTCAAATCAGCTTTGCTTAATAGACTATGTCTGTACAGTGAGTGCTGAAGCTACAAGGATAACACGACACAGATTGTTGTGAGAACTGATCTACGCATCATCATAGACATAAGATAAGTGCAGCTCCTGCCAAATTCTGGCTTTAGGCGCGTTTTATATTACTTTGCTTAGAGCACACACACACACTTGATGCGGTTCGCATGCAGAGAGCTGGTGGAAGCAGATGTGATCTCTTCATACTAGGATCTTGAGGTATGGGCCCGCCCTGCTAAAACCCAAAGAGACCATCTTATATATTAATATATTATACTAGTTAGGGAGGGTGAGAATTAGGTGTGGTTAGCACTTATTCCTTTCAGCATAATAGCATGCTGTCACCGTTTGCTTTCTATGGACTAGTAACTATGCTGATAACTTTGCTTCTGATAATATGTTTCCTTGTATTATCTAAGATACTGCGTTTGAGAAAACGGCATTAGTAAATAAATATTTCAAATGTGCACGTGTCCTCATTTACTCCACGTTCTGGGTTGAAATGATTGTATAACGAAAGAGTGTTCATGTGTTCCACGTAACCTGAGGTATTGTAAGTTCATGTTCTGGTTTGTCTAAACATTGGGAGTGTTGCTATGACCAATGAGACACTGTAGCTAGCTTGGTAAGGGGATTTCGGTACTGAGGTGAGTTTTGGGTCACCCTAATTCGCCGAGGTTCCAAATCTCTGTGCACAGTTCTGTGGGAGAACGGAAACCCTGCTACATTATATCATCCAGATAAGCGGCACCAAACTGCTCCAACACAGACAAGACCCTGTCCACCAACCTTTGGAAGGTGGCAGGTGCATTCTTTAAGCCAAAGGGCATTACCTATGGCTAATAATGTCCCTCTGCTATAGAGAATGCTGACCTCTCCTTTGCTCCATCTGTGAGGGCAATCGGCCATTAGCCTGAAGACAAGTCAAAAGTATTCAGGTACTTAGCAGCCCCTAACCTGTCAATGAGGTCATCAGTTGTAGGTATATTGTGAGCATCAGTCCTAGCGCCGGCTTTCAGTCCTCTGTAGTGCACATAGAACCATAGCTGTTTGCCCCCCCTGGGTTTTAGGTTTGGGCACCACCAGCACTGAGCTGGTCAATGGACTTTCAGACTGTTCTATTACCGCCAACTCCAGCATCTTAGCTACCTCAGCCTTAATGCTGGCTCTGACACGGTAAGACCACCTATGCAGCTTATTGTTGACAGGTAGGCTGTCACCACCAGTGTCAATGTGGTACACACACCACTCAGTAATGCCTGGGGTCAAAGAGAACAGGCCAGCAAACTGCTCCAGCACCTGCTTGCATAATCTGTGCTGCTGTTCTGTCAATTTGGGAGAGAGTACAACTCCCTCCACTGACCCATATTGCACATTATTGGAGAGGACGTCAGGCACGGGCTCAGTTTTCTCCTCCACTCCATCATCAGTGATCAGTAACATGGTCATATCTGCCCTGTCATGGTGGGGATTTAATCTGTTCACATACAGGACCCTATGAGGGTTCCAGGTGGTACAAAGGTCAACCAGATAGGTAACCTCTCCCTTCTTTTTAAGATTGGATAGGGCCTACTCCACTTGTCATGGAGGGCCCTGTGAGCCACAGCCTCCAACACCCACACCAGCTGTCCTGGAGTATACTCTGGCAGAGTAACCTTCTGATCCTACCAGTGCTTCATGAGCTCCTGGCTAGCCTCCAGTGTTCTGCTTGACTTTTACATGTACTCTACAATTATAGATCTCAGGCCTAGCAAATAGTCCAGCACATTGTCTTTTGCTTTTTTGAGAGGTTTTCTCCAAAGACTCTCCCTGCAGGAACAATGGCCCCCTCACAGGGTGTCCAAACAACAACTCAAAGGGACTGAAACTAACCCCTTCCATGGAAACAGTAAGCATGAGAGGACAACATCCTATCTCCTCCTGAGTTTCTCAGACAATCCATTGATCATGCCCTTCAGGGTCTTGTTGAACCTCTCCACCAGACCATTATTCTGGGGGTAATAATGGGTGGTGAATTTGTAGTTGACACCACCCTCATTACATATTGCAGTCAGGTAGTTGCATAGAAAGTTTGTGCCCCTATCTGGCACAACCTCTTTTGGTAAACCCACTCTGGTGTACACACCAAGCAGGCATTTATGGTTTTAAGAAGTATTGCCTCAGGGTACCTAGTGGCATGGTCCCCTACCACGAAGATGTACCTATTCCCTGATGCAGGAGGTGGTTCCTGGGTACCATCAATATCCATCACCACCCTTTAAAAAGGAACCCCAACCACTGGCAGTGGTATTAGGGGAGCCTTTGTCTTGCCCCCTGCCTTGCCACTGACCCGACAGGTGACAGAGGAACTGCAAAACTCCTTTACCTTTTCAGACATGTGGGGCCAGTAGAAATGGTTCAACAATCGGTTCCATATCTTTGTCTTTCCCAATGTCCTGCCAAGGGGATATCATGACCCAAGGTCAAGATGAATGCTCTGTACTTCTGAGGTACCAACAATCTCTTGGTGGCCCCCTCCTTGAGGTTTCTGGCTTCAGTATTCCATCTTCCTAGTAGATTCTGTGACTCCCACTATCATCCCCATCCTCTTGCTTAGAGGCAACCCACCTCAAGCTCTCATTGGTGGGACAGTCTCTCTAAACCCTTACTAAACTCCTCTCTGGAGGGTCCACCTGTTCCTGTGAGTTCCAGACAAATATTACAGCTCTGGCAGGGATGTAGTCCCTCTTTCAAAAACCAGATCCTCCCTATCAGGGTCAGATTCCCCCTGCACCTCTTGACTTCCCTGGGCTGGCTCACCAGGCCCAGTACACTTGCCCTTGGATGCTTGGCGTTTTGTTCCAGGGTCCAAATGTCCAGCCTTTTCCTTCTGGATAGTCTGGGACCTAGTCACAGTACATACTCACTCAGGGAGTTCCAATATTTGCATATCTCCACTTCTGACCACTTAGATGCTTTGAGATCATTGCACAGTAAACACTGGACTGGGAGCACAGGAGACACAGCTACCTTAATAGAGCCTGTCACACCTCCCCATTCCAAATCCACAACAGTCATAGGATGGAGGTGGTAGTGATATCTGCATAGGTCACCTGGTGAAACTCACCAGGAAGCAAACTCTCCTGAGGTACCAGCTTGTCCAGGGCCATAGTTACACTAGTCCAAAGTGTCTCTGATAGCCACCCCATTTGCTTTATACCCCTGCTTGTACCTATCCCGGTTTAGAGGTAAGGCAGCAATGGTGGCAATATTCATCCTACCCAGGGACACTAAGGTTGCTTCCACCACCTGCCTACCCCTCTCTGGGGCACCACTCTCCAACCCTACACTTACACTGGCAATCCATGGGGATGGCCTCTTAAAGGGGGGCTTCTTGGTGTAGGCTGCATCTCCCATTTTGTGCCATGACTGATTACATTCAAAGCACTTACCCACGTCTGAGGAATCAAAGAATCTACCATTCTTTCCCTGTTCCCTCCTCCCTTTGAATTTGGGTTGGCTCGGGTCACCCCTCCTTGTTCAGGTTTTTGTGGGTCTTTAGAAGACTCTTTCTGCTTTTGACCTTCTGTACTGTGGACTTTACCCTGGGGAGAGACTTGTCCACCTATCTTCTGGCCAACCCCCTTGTGTTGATTGGAAAATTTGGTTCTTACCCACTTTTCAGCTGCGTCTCCCAGCTCTCTGGGGACTGTCAGCTTAGAGTCCACTAGATACTGATGTAACTTCTCATCAGCATAATCAGTCTAAATATGTTCTTTCAACAACAAATGATGCCATCCTTCATTATACGTCAACTTTGTTGCCAACCATCCAGCCTTCCAGTGTCTTCACTGAGACGTCCATAAAGTCAACCCCAGACGTTGCAGTCACTTTAGTTGTCTCTAAACGTCAGCCTGTACTGCTCTCGAGTCATACCAAATCTCTTGACTAAGTATGCCTTCATCTGCTGGTATGATTCTGCACCCCCTCTCAGGATCAGGAGCTATCCTTCCAAGCTACTGGATTCATATCCTACAGGAGTAGAGGCCAATACTTTGATTGGACCCTACTCATCCTAAGGGCCCTCTCAAAAGTTGCTAGCCCCTTATCAATGTCACTCCTAGACATCTCAACCTCTTCATCATTTTCACTTCCACCATTTTGTGTCTCTCTCTCCCATATCTTCTTAGCTAATTCCAATTTTTCCCTTCCAAGGCAATGGAAGCTAGTTGGGCCTCAAGCTGCCTCTCTGCAAGGAAGAGTGATGGCTCCTCAGTAGGGAACCCTGAATGTTTTGCCAATGTGTAACATTCCGTCCATCACATTGTGTGTTTTGCTTTTCGCCCTATGAGGGAAGGGTATGCCCAGACGTGGGTCCCATGCTCACTACGCCACTGGAGTCAAGCTATCCTGGCTGATGACGGCTGATAGCCAGAAACCGGTCCTAGGATGCTTGATTCCGGTCCAGGGAAGACATGCCTTGGCAGTTCGGGCTGGACTGGTCCCACGAGACACAGGGTTGAGACAGATTTGCATATAGCCATGTCTGAACTGGGGTGGCGTGCTGAGCAAAATAATGATGGATTAAACCCATATCTGTGACTGGTGGTGAATGTTTTGCCAATGTGCAACATTTCGTCCATCACCCATCACCCATCACGGAGTAGTGTGGCTCACTGGTTAGAGGCAGCAGATACGGGAGCAGAAGTCGTCCCGGGACCAGGGTTCAATTCCCGACGCGGCAGGGTCGTGGACTTGGGTCAGCGGACTCGATAATTCTCGCTTCGGTGCTTACTCTAATCAGGGGTCCCACTCGGCAACTCTGGGCATTAGCTTACCTAATCTGCACAACGGCCCCATCAACGCCAGGTATGCCTGGCTCCACCTTGGGGACTCCGAGCAGGGACCATCCCACAGGGAAATCCAGGACGGGTTCCCCAGCGTTATACAGCGCCAAGAAACCTACGGGTAGCAGTGCGCTTTACAAGCTCAAATACATTTACATTTTGTGTGCTTTGCTGTTAACCCTGACCTGCACCCACCACCTGGAATCACATGATTAACACTGGAGAAAGAGGACGAGGTACCATTCTCCTCCTCCTCCTGGGTGAGGTGGGGGGACCCTCCATCCCCCCTTGAATCTCATCAGCTACCTCAGCCCAGGCACTAAGGGACCTAAGCAAGTGTGCCTTCCTAATATTTCTGAAAGCAGGGAGCCCCCTAAGCCAACACTGCATCCTAAGATTAGCCATCCTGAACGTAGGCAGTTTAGCCAAGTCTAGCTCCATGGTTCCTTAGTTATGGGTCACACGAACTAGCAAAACAGACTTAAAACTATTTTGGAAAAATCAAAACAAATGGATTGAATACAGAAAGTCCAAATTCCAAAAATCAAACTCAAAAGTTTTGTTCTAAGGAAAATTAGAGGGTTTTTAAAATCTTAATTCACTTTACTGAAAGGCGTACTTTATTAACACAAGTCCTCATCCCACCTGCTGTCACCAAATGTTGGAAAGCGGATTATTAGTAGTGGTAAATAAATATCTACCACTTGCAATAAGGCCACCAACACAGTCTAGGGCTCAGAATAGGTATCAGAAAATGATTCCCATGCTCAACTCTTGATAACTTGGCTGCAAACAGGCAGGCTTAACCTCAGAGACAGGTATGTAAAGCATTTAAAAACACCAATTCAGTAAATAATTAAGACATATCACACAATAAAGTCCAACACCAATTTATAAAAATAGCTAATATTTTCATTTTTAAAATGACACTAAAATAAAAGAAGTACATTATAGGGAAATAGAGATATGATTTTTTAAAGATTTAGCACTATATAGCACACAGAAAGCTATAGTGCCTTTTGAGACATCTTTTTTTTTTTATATATATTTTTATTGAGAGTTCATACACACAATATCAATGTTACAAAATGCAATTGTTAAGCCTTTTGAGACATCTGGCCGCGCTAGACAAGGACAATGTAAAATTTTCAGGCTGACCACGATGAAGCCCTGTTTGGCAACCCTTCACGGTAGGTCTTGGTCAACGTTTTTACCTTCTAACTTAGAAACTTTCTTGGAGCTTTTCTTCCTGGGGGCCCTCGAAGCCCTCAGCCAGTCCGGGTACAGTGAGGTTTAGTCTGCTTGCCTTGCGACAAGCTTAGGTCAGACCTTTGGAAGTCAGACTTCTAGAGCTTTCCAGTGGGATGAACCAGAGATCCAGGCTGGCTCACGGTTGAAGATGGGTGACTTGACTTTCACAGTTGGCCCTGGTAACCTCTTCTAAGTTTGGACTTGGAAACTTTTATGGAGTTTTTCTCACATAGTCCCTCGTTGCTCTTTACCAGGCCAGATTCAGTTAGGGTTTACCGGCTTGGGGTTTGACCAGCTCCCGGACAAACTTTGAAAGTCAGACCTCGATATCTTTTCAGCAGGATGAACCTAGAGGGCAGGCTGGCTCACAGTTGGGTGTCGCCGGCTTGGCTGACCAGGTTGAGTCAGTCCACTTATGGAGCTTTTTTCCTGAAGTTCCTTTGAGGGCCCCAAAGTGTCCGAAACTAATTCCAAGGGGCTGGAAGTTCCAAGATGGTCCTTGAAAGTTTGGGACTTCAATTTCCACAATCCACTTGGTCAAAAACCTCACAAATCCACTGGTAGTACTGCAGGCTGGGGATTCTAGGTAGTGATGGTCCAGGTGAGTGCTGTAGCTTGCAGGTAGTCGACTCTTCAGTTCTTCTGAAGCAACTTAGGTTCACCAGGCTGTAGTTCCAGATTGTGCAGCAGGCACAGTCAGTTAGAGTGCAGGGCCTGATTGGTACAAATCATACTTCTCAGGGTGGAGCCTTCTTCCTCTTGTTTCACACAGGAGAACTGAGAGGCACTGCCCCTCTCAAATACTTATTCAGTGTTCCTTGAGTCACACAAGAGGGCGCTCAAAGTCCAATAAGGTGCAGGGCAACCCCCCAGAGCATTACCATTCCCTCCAAAGTGTGGAACAGTGGTCTCCCAGAAAGCACTTTTTCTCCAAATTCAATATGGCTGAAGTCTCAGCAGAGAGACAAGAGCTGGCTAAACCAACCTAAAGGATTGATCATCTCCATATACTCTCTTCCCCTGGCATCTGCACATTCCTTCCTTAAGCCTGCCATCTGTCTGGGTTCAAAGAGTAGGGGTGTAAATGAAACTGGCTATTTCTGCCTGTCCCCTCCTTCTTATGAAGATCGTGGTATACAACCCTTCCCATTGGCTCTGGCATTTCTATACTGCAGAATCCTCTCCTCTCATAATGATTTCTCCCCAGGGGCTACCTATCACCTCATCAAAGCATCCTGGCTAATCCATTTAACTCAGACCAATCAGGGCAGATCACTGGAAGGCTGAATTTTGGCTTCAAGACAAGAAAGTCTTATAACTTCATGTCTGTACAATTTAGAACAGATTCAATAATAGCATATTGTTGGATGTATTAATACAATTCTAGTAAGTCTTAGAATTATATTTATTTGTGTTTCCTGGTGGGAGTTACTAATTAATAGCTTCTTGCCATGGTAGCTTATGTGGCTGGGGATCTGCAATAGTGAAAATGAACTGGGCAATTTCCCCAACACCAGGGATTATAAAACCTCTTGTATAAGTACCCTGCCTATATCTACAGAAGCCCCCTCCTACGCCAAGGGTGGGCCTGTCCACGCCCTTCAGAGCCCAGAAGAAGCTGGACTGGGCCGGGCCACCCCTCTGAGCTGTTGCCTACTACTTGAAGCAAGGGCAGCGAGCATCCGGCTCCACTCAGCTACTTTGTTTTTGCTCCAAACAAGCACCAGTGTGCGTATTGACATAGCGGGAGAGTGTAGCAGGATGGGGAAATGAAAGGCTAAAGGAAGCCCAAACGGAGTGTCCAACCAAGCAAAGAGACCATCAGCAAGTGCTGCAGACAATTGTGTAGTACACGACATAGACTCGCTAATAGAGGAAGTAGAGAGTCTGTTAAGTGGCCAAAATAAGCATTCGCAAAGCGGGCCCCAAAATGGCAGCCATCTTCTCCCAAAGGAATCCCAAGAGAAAAGCTACACGCTATGGCTCCCTACCCAATGATATTGTAACATGTCAAGTGCCTACCTGTAATACAAATAACCAAGATCATTGGGAACCAAGCCTAGTGGCCCCGCCATCATCCCATGTCCTTCGTAATAACATGGCGGAGTGAATGGTAACTGTGAACATCGCATGCTCCAATCGCTTTGATCCCCTGGCCACCCGAGACAAAGATCCTACAGACTTTAACAATAAACTCATCATAGGTTCTCAGGTGGAGTGCATTGCGGCCAGGACTGATGGGGGAGGAGCGGGAGCTCCGCTGGATGGGGGGCATTGATGCCCTCCATTCCGAACTACATGAATTTAAGATTAATGTCAAGGAATTAACATCTGAAGTGTCTGTACTTAGGGAAATCATAAGGGGCTTGATAGATCAGCTCAATAGCAGGCACCCTAGCATGATTCATCCTAGTATGATACTCCCCAGTACGATTGAAGGGGTAAGCAAGGGAACTGAGCCTAGTCACATGTATCATCATAGTAACAATGGGGAGATTTGATGCGAGGGAAGAAGGAGCAGGGGCCATACCATGCATCCCAGAGCCCCAAACTGCAAGCAATATATGGAAAATAACCCTAATGCACCATCAAGCACCTACGCCCCTGTTGCCTACTCTAGGAAATACTTGAGATCAGACCAAAATGCGTTATAATTCACCTAAGGTGGGTTTCCACCAGGGGGCAGCCATGGACTAGGAGGGGTAAGAGGTAAAGTGAGTCCCATGGTAGGCACCCTGGGAGAATCGACCAACGCAAAGGCTTCTTCATTTGGAAACACCTGGCCAAGAGAACTTGGCTCTAACAATCTACATGGGGATTTTGGTTATAGAAAGGGAGAGGGATGGATCACGGGAGGTGGAACTTTGGGTAAGAACAGAAGTCCCCCTAAGGAGGCCTGTAGTTGAGTGTACTTGATAAATGTACCAACACTGACCAACAATTAAAGAGAATCAAGGGATGCCTTGTTAAACAAAGCCATCCACTGGATAAGTCAAGTGAGGCATTGCCGCTCGATTATAAGATCTGATATAGAGAATGCTAAGCGCTACCCCACAAACCAAAATTTCAACCACATAGAATTGGATCTGGTCTCTAGCGATTTGGTTATGGGGTTGGTTAATTTGGAGCAACGCACCCGGCCTATAATTAAATCGCAAATCCCGCTCAAGTTCTCATCACCAAGAATCATTCCATGCAATTGGCAAAATCAGGAGTATTTTTTTAACTAACATAAATGCCCAAGCTAATACCAATGTAGCCCCTGTGAACAGGCCCATCTGACGGGTTGAGGGACTGTTTCCACACAGAGCTATCTGAATGCCACCATATGAACTTTCATCTTATCCCTTACCAGCCACCAGGTGTTAATATGGCTAGTGTTGAGGAGAGACAGTCCCTGAATCGAATCAAGCAACCACACAATCCTACTCATCAACTCTTTCGACATCTAATGAGGCAAGGGTCCAGCAACCAATTGAAGAGAATAGGAGGGAACTCAGGTTGTTGTCTTGGAACCTAGCATGTCTAAGGTCAAAGATTGCTTGTGACGACTGAGGGAGGCTGATAGATAGTTATGATATCTGCCTCTTCATTGAGTGGGATTCACCAATCATAGCATAGAAGCTACACCATCAAAACAAGTTTGTCCTGCAGGTGGATTAATAATCTGGACTAAAATCAATTTGGGGATCCAGATTAAAAAAATCGAATTTGACAATCCTAACTTAATTACTCTGATTGTTAAAGACATCAGCACGAATGGGTCCTTTCTATTGGTGAATATTTATATCAGGTTTGCCTCACAACAGCATGATTCTCCAACTATCACATACTTAGATAAAATCATTGAGAAGGTAAGGGCATCCCATCATATAGTCATAGAAGGGGACCTCAATGTAACATTCGAGCCCCTTGAAGCCACTAAAAACATCACCGATGAGGAAGACACCTAACAGGATTGGGGTGAGTTGCGGAGTAAGGCAAGGATGCATTTTAGCACCGACCTTCTTTACACTTTATATAAATGGCTTGATTAATCAGCTAATGGATTGTAGGGGTGATCCTGCTAAGCTCCCAGGTTATGAGGTGCCCGCATTACTTTTTGCAGACGGCACCCTGCTCTTTTTAAGGTCACCAATGGGGCTCCTAAACTTAGTGTGCTAATTTGGGAGGGTTGTGAAGAACAAGGATTGGAAATCAATCACCTAAAAACAAAATTCATGGTTTTTATTCACCACAAGTCATTTAACCGAAGTATAAAATCGGGTTTAGCTACATTAGAGGAAGTCAAATAATTTGACTATTTAGGGGTGAGGTCTATTAATACACTATCGAGGTTACCCTAAATACAAAAAAGGCAATTTTTATTACAACATGTAGGGATGGCTCTATGTAAAAAGTTAATGAAGTCAAGCTATAGACCACTGATCCCAGTCACCCAAGTGTATCAAGCAAAGGGATTAGGGGCAGCTCTATATGATGCAGAGCTATGGGGGCACACAAATGTAGCAGCCATTGAGAAAGTCGAAAACAACTTCATCAGATCAGCAGTGGAACTTCCCCAAAATCCTCCACTCACACCCATGCGCTTAGATATGGGAATAAACAGCGTTGCCTATGCAATCGCTCTCCAGCCATTAGTTTACTGGATGTGCATATGGATGAACGACTCACTATTTCCATTGAAAGATTCAATTCAAGATATAGTATTATTAGACACTAAAGGAAGTATTAAGTGGTTTAACCAAACTAGGACATGGTTGAATAAACTGGGCATGTCTGACCTATAGCAAACCCCCGGCAAAATTAAAAAAAAGCTTGGTAAACCATCTCAAAAAGAATTATTGGAATTATGTTAAGGATAGCTGGCTCAATAGGAGTACTGCAGGGGAACTGACATGTAGGTTCCTCAATATTAAAGATAACATGTAACACAAGGAATTCTTGATTCGAATAGTGCCGCCCTTCGCTAAAACATTATACTTATAATTTAGGGATAGTATTCTTTCAATCAAAAGTTTTGTTAGTGACTGTAATGGGGTTGATATCTCGCCTTGCTGACCAGTTTGTGAACCAGCACTTGAGTCAGAAACACACTTTTTATTCTTCTGTCCCATGTATCGAGAGATAAGAAATCCCAATTTGTCGGATTATAGCAGCAAACCGCTTGATTGAGATTATCAGAATCCTGAGAAGTGACACCTCAGAAAACCTGTTATTGGTCTATCTAGATACCTGCTTCACGCAGGGGTCACAAGAAGCAGGATACTTAAAAAAATCATGAATAAAATTAATTAGGCCAGGCTGCAAGAATTATAGTGAATGGAAGATGAAGATAGTATGTAGAAGGCATGTTTTATGGCATTACAATTGATGGAATCTATGTCATGCAAATATTATTATTATTAATTTGATCAAAATATGTTAGAGGTGTAATATAAACTGCTTACAGGAGCATGGCACATATATATTACAAATGAAATGTTATACCTGTATATATTTTAACGTTAGTATAATTTTATTCTAGATGTTGAATGTTATTAGCACTAGGCACTTTATCAAACTCTAACATATGTATGGTTGTTACTGGAATGATATGACATGGTTCCTGGTTGCACCACAAATGAAATAGCTGCTTGGGATGCTTTCTATTATTTACGACTAGGATCGAGGTGCTAGACACCACGGGCCTTATTTATGAAGGCCTTGCGCCACCGGTGCGTCACTTTTTCCCATGTTAAAAGTGACGCACCGGCGGCGCAACGCCTTCATAAATAAGGCCCCACGGGACTCATTTATGAGGCCCCTTGCGCCATCGGAACTTCACTTTTTGTGAAGTTCTGTGGCGCAGAAGCCTGCGTGATATTTATCAGGCAGCACTAAGCCACTTTTTTTGGCATACTGCTGCCTGATAGATATCAGTTCCTTTAACGCAGTGTTCTGCATTAAAGGGGCGTGCAATGGGTGCTGCTGGGGGGCGTTCCCAGCAACATCCATGGCCTTTTTACAAGGCCCCAGATTTACAAGAAATCGTAAATCTAAGGCAGTGCCAAAAGATTACGCCTCCACAGGGGAGGCGTAAGGGAGGCGCAACGGGGAGAAATATCTTTATTAATCCTCGTTTTTCCTTTTTCTATGTGTGCTGCATTCTGCAGCACACATAGAAAGAGGAAAAGCCTCTTGTGATTATTTTTGTACAGAGAGGTTTCCCTTCCTGTACAAAAATAATCATCCCCGCAAGGCCGGCACCCTTGCACCATTGTGCAAAAGTGCCTGCGCTGGCGCAGGCAGCCCATTGTGCGCCGGCGCATGGGAAAAGGACAGGAATGCGCCGTATCTTATAGATACGGCGCATTCCTGCCCTTTTCTTTTGCCATAGGGAAGCGCAGCAGGAAGGCCTGCTGCGCTTCCCTATGGCAAAACCTCATAAATGAGGCCCCACATGTTTAGTAGTATTCCAATCAAGATCCCGAAGAGAGATTGCTTCGTTCTTTTTTCTTTTTAATTTTTTAATGAATTGTATATGATGTGCTTTTATGGAAAATTGAATAAAGATATTCACTACTACTACTACCACCAAAATTATTTCTCATTCTACACACCCAGGTTCTGAGGGGCACTGGGTTACCCCATTATACTTGATGTACTATTTCTGTTGTTGTTCAGGTTTCGGTTAGAACATATGGATATGTTTCTGTTTGAAGAAGTGTCTTGTTAGGAAATGATTGATAACTGCTAGGTTTACTTCAACTTTGAGGGTATTGAAGGTCTTGCATTTGAAATCTTAGGGCCCAATTTTGAGTTTGGCAGACATGGTACAAACATTGAAGAGTACCCTATCCGTCAAACCCTTGATCGTCACCTGCTTTATTATCATTTGGGTGACTTAGCATCTTCTTAAGCAGGGGCCATTGAAGTAAATACATAGGCCACTCAACCTTGTGATATGATATTCACAAAGTGACCATGGAGCCGTTATGTTTGGCATCTGAGAAGAATTGTAATCTTCGGGACAAGTAAAAGGTAGACAGCTGAATTACTTGTGGAACTGGATGTTGAAATACTGGTTACTCAAGTACTTCTTCATTCCTCAACAGATTAGGAGAGTTCAACCCACTGCCAGTGCCTAATTTCAGCTGGTGGTTGCTGGTGAGTGCCATTGGCACTCATTTTTGGGGACCAGCACTTATTTTCCTGCCTCAAACATTAACCAAATGCAAGAGAGGAAAAAACATACAAATCAGATAATCTGAGGAAGAGAAAGACGGAAAAACTGTCGCAAAGGGGCATGTGAGAGTCAGATAAAGGGACAGGGAGTATATGGTGCTGGCTTAAAAAGGCCTGAGGTGAAATTAAAATGTGCAGCCTGGGTATCTGGAGAGCTAACATTCAATAGCACTGAGTTCTGGCTTCTGATCAGAGCTTCAGGCAACAGCACTCATTCTTTTACAAATTAAGCACTAACCATAGCCGCTTCTGTTACTTCACTGTCAATGAGACCGTTGTTCATTCTTTTCAGAGGTGCAGAGGTAAAACAGCACTACGCTAGTGCCTGTAGATTGAGCCCCTAAGTCACATCTGATAAAGTATTGTTATGTATGTATGCATGATTGCCTGGTTTTGATCAGTCTATTTGTTTCACTGTGTCGTTCAGACAAGCAGATCACATACCTTCTTGAAGATGTTGAAAATTGGCATGTTTGTCACTGAATACATTACCCAATCAAATAAATGAATAAAATAGTATTAACGAACTGCAGAGTGTTGGGAAGGGCAGGGTCGGTATATGTAGTGCTCACTTTGAGCTCAAACGTTTGGCTGTTTTTCTCTCCCTGCGGTGTTCTATCAGTGTTAGGGTGAGAGGAGTTCCTTAGCATCCTGTAATATCTGATTACATTGTTTGTTTTTTTACTCTGGGCTCTGAAACCCGTTGAAGCCAATTTGTCTTCTGTCGTCTCCAATATTAGGCAGGCTAGGATCTTCCAGCAGGTAATAGCTGATACACGAGAGAGTGCTGTTGAGAATATTAACATTCATAGTCTCTGTCAGGACAAATCTGGTGAAAAATGCAAAAAGAACAAATGATGGACAGAATGCAGAACAATGCCATGCATCCACCCCAGTACAGAGATCTGGTGACAGCCAATCTAGATACAGCTATTTCACCACCCACAGCTCCCCACACTATATACCAACACCTAAAATGAAGACCCCATATCAGTCTACAACATGGTTCCATTTATGATTGAATAATACATTTATATGTATAAACAAATAAGGTCTTTCGTTGTATTTACTGTAAGGTACTATATACAATTTAGGGCCTATTAAGAAAATCTGTTATGAGGGACTTAAGTTAGTATTACTTTAAGTACTCCAGAATACAAATCACAAACCTCCTGCCACAGATTTATATGCCCACCTCCCCTATGTTTTCTCTAAGGAGATCTCTGACCCTGTTGCTGAATTCTCCACTCAAGTACATATAGGGTTTATTAGTAAATGTGGGAGGGATGAAGGGGTGGTGGGAAACGGGTAATAATTACTACAAAATAGGTGGGGTTTACAAAAATGTAAGGAGGGCTAAAGGGAGGGACATGCAAACAAATACACATCAACAAAGTGTAAGACAATTGCTATTCACAAAATACACTTCTATTTGTACTACAACTCTGCTAGTGGCAAACAGACTTACATGTATTTCAGTCAAATCTTGGAGTAAGTCAAGCATCCTACATGGCCAACTGCTTTTACAGCAACACAATCTCATAAAATTCAATGGGAAACATCCTTTACCACGCAACTTTTACCACGCAGTGCCTTTACAACGCAGGTTTTACAACAAAAACCATTACAACGCATTGCACGGGGGGGCGCTCTAGGATAGGGAATAGTTTTAATTTACAATCCAACACCTTCCCTACTATCCACGGGGACTGGAGTTGGAATAGTAAATTAAACTATTCACTATCCAGCACCCCCCAAAGCAATGCGTTGTAATGGCTTGCGTTGTAAAACTTGTGTTGTAACAGCATGCGTGGTAAAAGCATGCGTTGTAACAACGTACATCCAAATCAATGGATCTAAGAGCAAAATGCAAACAAAAATAGGTAGGAAAATAAAGGGAAATGTGCTCCCATAACATTCAGCATATTAGCTAAAGAAAAGAAGCACATAGCCAAAACCCATCTACTAGTATAACTCGTTACATCAGCAACCAATCAGCTAAGGTAAGAGAATTCTGTAGCATTGTCCGTTTCCCATGGGTCTCATTGGCTATTGATTGCATGCATATGACACTTCAACCATCATGCCACAAAGACCATAATTTCTGCAACAGGCGCTGCTGGTAATCCATCAACATGCAAGCAGTATGCAATACCAGGGCCTGCTTCACTGTTGTGTATGCTGCATTGGGAACACAGACAACAGCTACATCTTCTGACCGTCATCTCTGGCATGTCTGTTGATTGCTGCGGATTTTGGTGACAAGTGGCTAATTGGATGAATTAAACTAACTCACACTGGGTGTGTATGTGAATCTGGGTGTGGCATCTGAAACATAGTCACTAATTACCTCACTATATCATAATAGAGAGACATATCCATAGCAGTAAATCTGTGTATATATTGATGATGTGTTACATTTTGAATAGTTTCACAATATAACCATTATCAAGTCTTTGTTACAGGTGATGTCGGGTATGCCGTCTCTCACTAACTTCTGACTCCCTTCCTATGTCCAACCACATAGCAGTAGCGGCTGCTACCAGACGGGGTTGATGAGGCGGGGAGTGCAGGGGGGAAAAGAAATGACAAAAAAAAACACTTACCTTAGTACGGCCGGGCGCCGCCTTTCCTCCATCCTCTTCATCTTCTGCCTGGAGTCTGCAGCAGGAGGCAACCAGGTCCCAGGCTTCCCTAAGCCAATCCCAACGCTGCACTACAGTGCTGTGGTTGGTCTGAGCCCTGTGGTTTAGTGCTCAGGGGGGAATGGGAGCCTGAGCATGCTCTCGACCCAGACTGTAATGCAGCCTTGGTGGAGAACATGCCAAGTGCACCTGACTGTTTGGCCGGCATGAGACAGCCGGCCAAAAAGTCATGCGCCCTTACAGAGTGCCACCCCTCCTTCCAACTGCAGTGCTCTGGCATCACAGAGCCCAGCCTCGCCCACAGAACACAACTGAGCCACTGCAGTAGGAAAAATAAAATGAAAATAATGCTAATTTTTTGTTTCCTTTTTCAACTGCTCGGAGATCCAGGGGTTGACAGTCCTCCACCTTAGCTGAGGAGCCGCCTATGCAACAAAGTTACAGTAGGGCACACATATGCACAAAAGCCATTATTGAACAAACTGTTTGGATTATGAAGTTGCATTTTAGATTTCTTGACCGTACGGGGCTTACCTGTACTTCTCAGAAGTTGTGTGCAAGAGAGTAGTAGCCTGTTGTGTGTTGCACAACATAGCCATGCAATGTGTCTTTCATGTAAATATAACATGTGATGTACAGCCACCTCCAGGTTCCTGGGTTGGGACACAGAACAGAGTTCAAGGGGTGCAGGTGCTTGATCGAATAACGGGCCTAATTGTTTACCTGAGCAGCTAGTTTGGAAGCTACATTATCATGGTTGAATACTGTTTTATTGATGATGAATAGTGGACTTTTACACCATCCTTGTGCAATCCTGAGAGAATTATTATTATTATTATTATTATTATGCGTTCTTATATAGCGCTCGATTACCCGCAGGCATCTCGGCGCTTGCCTTGGGAACCCGTCCTGGCTTTTCCCCTGTGAGATACCCGTAATGGGCATCCCCAAGGTGGAAGCCAGGCATCCCGCCGCGGGGGGCCGTAGTGGAGATTAAGCAGGCTAATGCCCAGAGCTGCAGAGTGTGAACCTGTGATTCGAGTAGGCACCGAAACGAGAATTATCGAGTCCGTGGATATTCGGGCTCAAGACCCTGCCGCGTCGGGAATTGAACCCTGGTCCCGGGTCTGACCTCTGCTTCAGGGTCTGCCTCCTTTAACACAGTACGGTAGGAAACAAAAGTCACCTATTTGTATGATCATTGTAGGACTTGGCCTTTTTGGCTAAAGTTCCCTAAACTTTTTGTTTTCCCCCTAGACCATTTTTCTGACATAGAGATGCCAATGTAGATGCTTTGGGTACTTTGCCACTGCTGATCAGTGTCAAAGTACAAGTGTTCCCTATTTAAAGTGTAATGGTGATTGGTTGGCATGATTGGTATGTTCAAAAACTGAAGTCATCATCCTCGGAACTAACCCTTCAGCATGGGACAACACCTGGTGGCCAACGGCCCTCGGAAGCCCACCTACCCCCTCAGACCACGCCAAGAACCTTGGCATCGTACTCGAATCATCACTCACCATGAACCGACAGGTCAACTCCGTCACCTCCAGCTGTTTCAACACCCTTGACATCCTCCAAAAGACCTTCAAATGGATTCCCACTGAATCAAGGAAAGCAGTCACCCTCACGCTCATCACCAGCAAACTCGGCTATGACAAAGCACCGGCATCAACAAGTCCCTACTCCGCAAAATGCAAACAATACAGAGCACCTCCACTAGACTCGTCCTCAGCATTCCCTGGCACGAACACATCAGCCAACACCTGCGGCGACTCCACTGGCTCCCTGTGCAGTAGAGAGTCACCTTCAAAATCCTCGCTCACGCCTACAAGTGCCTGCACAAAAACGGACCCAAATACCTCAATGACAGAATAAACTTCCACAAACCCAAAATAAACCTGCGTTCATCCAACCTCGCACTGGTTGAAACCCCTAGGATCCTCAAAGCCAGATCAGGTGGAAGATCATTCTCTCACATCGCAGCCAAGACTTGGAACAAGCTACCGGCAGACATCATACGTGCCCCTTACTGAACATCATCAGGAAGACCCTCAAGACCTGGCTCTTCGGCTGAATGGAGCGATGCCGACCCCCTCACCACATCGACTTGAGACCCTCAAGGGTGAGTAGCACACTTACAATTCCCCTGATTGATTAGTTGATTGACTGCCTAAAGTCCCTAGTGATGTGCACTCTGTAATGCAAAGGTGCGCGGAGAAGGGAACTCAGGCCTGCAGTGTTGGGCCTGCGCGCAGTTTGCTAAAGTTAGCATGTTGCCCTGACAAGTGCAAGCACTTGTCAGGCCTGACTTTCCCTTTTACATACACATTGGGCACCCCTGTGGTAGGTCCCTGGTAATCCCTGGGAAGGGTGCAGTGTAGGTAAAAGGCAGGGCAAATACTAAGGTTTGTTATGTCCTGACTGTGAAAAACACTCCATTTCGTTTTTCATTGCTGAAAGGCCATCCATCCCATAGGACAGAATGGGGGAGGCAGGGTGTTTTGTTTGTTAGCCTAATTTCCTGTAAGTTTATAATGGAGAGGTGAAGTTTAGTATCTATGAACTCTCCGTTTCATAACACATCTTTCTGTGAAGTTGGTTTTGTCATTGTGTGTTCAGAAACCACTCTTTTAGAAAGTGGCTAAGTTTTGTGCTCTAGGCATTTCTGTGTGTCTCTGCTGAATTGTGGCTTGTCTGTCTGGATCTAAAAGGTGAGAGGAGCTGGGAGAGGTCTTGACCCAGGGAGGGGTTGAGATGGTACCAGGCTGCCCTGCATCTGGAGAGTAGGGGGAGGAGAAGCCCGGGAGTTGAATAGGACTGGGCTGGTGCTATAAACCAATTGACGCATCTCCTGCTGAGTGATTAAAGATCCAGTCCCCAGTATCAAAGGGAGAGAGGTGACCCTGGGAGGGAGACACCCAGAACTGATTTAGGGAGGGGTCAGGTACCCCTGAGCACAAACGAACTTCAAAGACAGTAAGGGGTATAACTATGAGAGCTGAAACCCCTGAACGTTGGAATGAAACAGAGATGGATTGAGACTAAAAAGGCTTGGACCCATTCTGTGGTCAAGAGGAACCTCTTCTATAGAAGGGGCAACATAGGAAACTGCTGTGGGAAGACCAATCCTTGCTTCATGACCTGGGACTGGTCTGCAGTTTCCTGATCTAACCAAGGGAGAGGCTGTTGGGACTGTGCTTGGTGTCGCTGGGTCCTCCTGCTTGAAGAAGACTGTGCTTTATGCTGTGTCTTGTAACCCCAAGGGCGGCCCAAAGTGAGCTGGCTCCCTGTTTGGAAATACAGGATCATAAAAGTTTCCAGAAAAGTCCCAAGCAACGCGGTGTGTGCGTGCTTTTGCAGCTTGAGACCCTTAGAAGTTGTGCCTTGTGATCGTGGGCGTGCAGGAGTAAGCTGAGTCGCAGACCCGCTAGGTGCTTGTCGTGGTGCAGGCCAAGGCGTTAGTGAGGAGCGCTTGGTCGTTGTGTGCACGGGGAGACAAAGTGAGACTCGGATGCGCTTGGTGCGTGTCGTGATGCAGACCAGGGCCTTGGTGAGGAGTGCCTGGTTGTTGTGTGCACCAAAAGAAGAAGGGAGTCTCAGACGAGCAGTGTGTGTGTCATGGTGCAGCCAGGGCATTGGTGAAGAGCGCCTGGACATCGTGTACACCGGGAGAATAGGAGAGACTCGGACACGCAGGGTGCGTGTCGAGGAGCTAGCAGGGTGTTGGTCAAGAGTGCCGGGTCATCATGAGCACCAGAGAAGAGGCGAGTCTCAGACGCACAATGTCCGTGTCCAGGTGAGACCTGAGGCGCTGAGGAGGAGTGCTTGGGTAGGGTGTGCACCAAATTTGAAGTTAAGTCTCACAGTGCTGTAGGGGGGTCTCAGTGTTCACTGAGACCACTGGAAGGAGGGCCAAGTCATTGGGCCCTCGGATTAGAACAGAAGCGCCCCGGTCCCGCAGCCCCGGAGGAGCTGAGCCGCTGGCCCGAGCATGCCGACAGAGTTCTGGATCAATGCCCAAGTCGCTGAAGTCGGAGAGGAGAGTGGGGTCACGTCCGCCCAGGTAACGTGGATCACCACCTGGGGTTCGGGAGCGGGCCCGGAGGAACCCTCTCTCAGCCTCTCACTCTGTCAGCTGCATGAGCATGTTGGTTCGCTCAGATCTCAGCCCGTGCTGACCTAAGGAGGGGCGGTACTGGGGCCAGAGTGGGAAGCAGTACTTTGTGTTATCATTGATCCATACTAGGGGCACTGTTAACGGAGCACCTAAACTGTCGCATTACACTTTGCATTATTGCTGCTAACGAACTATCGAATTGTCGTATGACGCCTGATCTCATTTGTGCCTGATGAACTACATGCTTGGTGCGTACGCACTGCGTTATTTTTCCCTTGCAGATTACCTGATTGTAACGTGGCACAGTGCATTATTTCTTCCTTGCACAGTACAGGATTGTAGCGTAACGCATTGCTTTCTTTCTTCCTGGTACAGTGCATGCTGATAGTGATACGCATTGCATTATTCCTTCTATTGCAAAGTACATGACTGTGGCGCTACGTATGGCATTGTTTCTCTTTTGCACAGTACAAGAGAATATAGTTACGCATTGCAGTATTTGTTTTCTTTTTCAACGTGTGTGATTCTAGCAATCCGACTGGCCTAACCTTTTGTAAATGGTTAGACATAAGCTTAACTGTTGGTTAGAAGCGGAGGTTGGGATTAGAACCTACCAACCCACCGGAAAAAATACTACCCATTCTTGTATGTTGATTTTCTATTGTGTGGTCATATCGTATAACTTCTTATATAAAGATTATACTCATTTTATAAAAACTTGTGTGGAGTCTATTTGTGGTGACATCACTGTGTTACTGTGAGCATGGTTGCACATACTGTACCCTTCTGCCTTGGAGATAAGCCTGGCTGCTCGTGCCAAGCTACTAAGAGGGTGAGCAGGGCTATCTCAGACAGTGTCCTTACTTAGCCTAACATTGATGCGAGGGGTCGGGGGCTCCTGCCTCCAGTATTTGGTAGCGGCTGTAAGTGATAAGGACCCCCACTTCCAACAATCATCATCATCAAAACAAGATTTATTCGGTTAAAAACCATAAAAGCAAAAGGTACGTAGACATTTCGATGCGGTGTGTTACATTAAACCAAGCCATATATTGAAGTGTAGACTGGGCAGAGCTCGAGTCACATAGACAAGGTACGAGTTCAGATTCATGAAACGCTTTGCTAGGATTGGAGACCAGAAAATAACTGTATTGAATCTGAACCATATCAGATAGAATCTCTGTTGTTACTGAAGAGGAAAAGGTAGGTAAGGTTTTGTTGGAAAATAGCCCTTTCTAAATGGTCACCCCAAACCTTTTGCCTTCTTCTTCCACTTTTCTGACCCCCTTTCTGTTGGCTTTAGGATTCTGGGCACTTTACCACTACTGAACAATGCTAAAGTGCATGTGGTCTCTTAGCTAAACTAGGGGAGCGTGATACATTTCACTCCACTGGTATAGTTTGTGGGGTTTTGGCCACTCCACACAAGGTTCGAAAACAACTCTGTGGAGGGGGCAGAGCTTTTCCTCTCGCAGCGCTTGCCAATGATAGGTTGGCAAGCCTGAGCAAGAAAAGTCATACGCTATGCCACCTCCCACCTAAATTTCTGAATGCTGGCGGTCATGGCATGTCACTACCGCTTGTGCTGGGAAACCTGCTGCTCATGTTGAGGAGCTGCCACTAGAGTAGAATGTCTACTCAAGCGGCAAAAAGAAACAAAGCCCTCTTGTACTGCGCATGGTGCAGTACGCTCTGATTTCAGAGAACAGGGAAAACACCCAGCACTAAAAGTCAGTGCGTGCAGCTTGACTTACTGCACTCTGATGCTCGCAGAGCCTGGTATAGCTCTGCAGAGCGTGGCAGAGTTTTTTTACTACTTCATGAAGTTATCCGCAGCAGAACTTCGCAAACTTCACCCAGGCCTACTCTATAAATGGTATAATTGGTGTACACTGGTTTGCCATCTTTGATTTACTTGTAAGGCCCTTGTAAACTGATTTATTACACATCAAGGTCCTGTACTTCAAATGCAACTAGTGGGCTGCTGCACTGATTGTGCCTCCCACAGATGCAGCCTTTCAAACCTGCCCCAGGCCTGCCACTGCTCTTCCTGTGTGTGCAGTTTACTGCCACTTTGACTTGATGTTTAAAACTACTTGCCAAGCTTGAAACTCTCCTTTTCTTATACCTCAGTCACCCTAAGGTAGGCTCTAGGTAGCCCTAAGGACAGAGTGATGTGTATATAAAAGGTAGGACATGTACTGGTATGTTTTGCTTGTCCTGGTAGTGACAATAAGCCTACTTCCTTTTTCACTACTGTGAGGCAAATTCTTCTTATAGGAATAGGATTGGGAATTCCTTAATACACTTTTAAGGTGTAATTCCTGGTCCGCGAATAGTAGCTTTTTCATGTTTCATATCTTTAGAATGTTAATGACAAATCCTCCTTACTGGTGAAGTTGGATTTAACATTACTGTTTTAGAAATGTCACTTTTAGGAAGTGGACATTTTTATGTGCTTAAGACTCTGTGTGCTTTGCAGCCTGTCTCCAATACACCTCTGGGCTGAGTGACAGCTACACTTGCACAACTGCATTCTGAGCACTCATCTGCATTAATATGCCTTCTGATGAGTCTTCTTGGGCAGGAAGGAATTGGAGGGGCTGACATGTATACATTAATAGGTAGTGTCCTGTACACACTTAACTCACTGATTTACCCACGACAGATGGACTGGAAGACAGGACTTGGGTTAAAAGGAATCCTTGTGCACTACAGAGAGCTTGAAGGACTGGACTTTTAACAGTACCAGCGGTGCCAGGGAACAACACCTATAACCTTCATGGGATACCTGTTTCGGCGCACAAATTACAGAGACACGGGATACTTCCTTCGGCGTCAAAGATCAGCGTTTATTACTGCAGGGAGGCAAAAGTCACAAGAAGTACAACAGTGTGTAGGTTCTGAGAGTCTGCTTCAAATTGCGTTTGTAGGTCGCTCTCTTTTATACAAAATGTTGCCTTTGCATAACATGTGGACAAAAGTTTACAATCCAGTTCCCACAGTAAACTTCAAAAAGGTCACTTTCATGTGTTCAGAATCCCGGAACATAATTACAATAGCCATGCCGGTTCCCAACTGTAAAAGTACATCTTCCCATCATTAGGCACACCCATTAGAGTTGTAAATGACAAAGAAGAAGAGAGAAGAGCAGCTGTAAGGAAGTCAGACACGTGTAGAGAAAAGAGTGTGGGGTAATGTCGGAAGCATGATCGTGGGATCAAAAGAGTTGGATCCATCGCCTGCAAGGCTGTCACAATAGATCGGTACAACCAGATTACCCTCAAGCTGTGCCATCTGCCTTTGCTGTGTCATTCCTCCGGCCATAAAGACGTATGAAAGGAAGATGCGTCTTTTGCAAGGCTTGAGAATTAGAGGGTCAAGGAGCGAACAGTTACCTGCTCGCTGACTACGTGAGGGCAAGAAACAAAATGGATGCCGTATCTGAAATGGAACCCGAGGGTTCAGATGGAGAACACGTAATATTAGACGAACCCTGGCAGGTAGTGTAGCGAATTTTCGCACACTTGCCGAACTCGTCATTTGCGGTTCGTAGATACCAAACTCGTCCATGTTCGGTAATGCCCAGAACGTCGTAATAATTTTTACGGAACCTCAGACGGTCCTTTTGCCCTCATGTAGGCAAGCACTAGTCGTAATCATAATCGATTTCGATACTCATCAGATCATCCAGATGTTGTTGATACATTATTCTATCCTTCAATGCCTCTTTGGTGGCAACAGGCTGTCTTATACACGTCGTAGCACAACGGCCACATAAAGCAGGACCACATTGCACACAAAGACAACACGAGAACAGAAATATCACAACAACTCCTATGATCATCAGAATCTTCCAACCCCAAGTCGATATCAGCCCCCAAAACCATCCCAGAAGCGTCCAATTTCCTTCGTCCACGTGTATGGACTCCGAAATTTTGTGCAACTTAGAGATGGCTTGATAAACCGTTGGAGCGTTATCAGGTATGAATACGCAGCAGCTCGAATGGATGACTTTACAAACCCCACCTCTATCTGCTAGAACGATATCTAGAACCATACGGTTCTGCAACGTCATCAGTCTATCCGCCTGGAGCTCGGCTGTCAAATTACCAAGGGCATTTGCAGTTATGTTGGCAGTTGATTCTACTACACGAGTTAACTGCCTCAAGTTCCTGCTATTAACCATCGGTCCCCAGAACGGTAGGAAACCCTTAAAGAAGTCTCCTGCTTCTTGTCCGGAAGTATCTTCTTTGCTAATCACACCTCTTACAATTCTATTTCTGTGATAATCAGAGGCCACAGTGAAGGTCGGAGGCAAAAGATTTGCAATATAGCAGGTACCCGAGAAGTCATGAGGTAACCACGTATAGGATCGATCATAACATACAAAGTAGGTACCCTTGGCAGGCAGGAAGACAGGGGAGGAGAGTGTCGGTAAGACATATGTCTCGGTACAAGCACTCTCCCCAAACTGAGCTCTCGGATTTCGACCAAGACCTTTCAAGCAGAAATTACCAAGGTGAGGTACAATCCATATCGGTGGCGAGCTTTTAAGCTGCCTCTCACCCACTGATAAGCTGTACTCAGCTTCACTTAGTTCCTTATATGCTCGCACCTCTTCCTCTGGGATGAGCGATGCGTCAAAAATATCTCTATCTAAGTCTGCAATAGCTCTCGCCAGAGTCTTGTGGTACGGGCCAGGACCAGAATTTGCTGAGCGTGGTTCTCGATGGGGGTAGGAATCTAGTGCGCTACGGAACATAGTTTGTAATGCTCGAGCTGACCCTTGTGCACTATAAGGCAGAACTAAGTACGGAATACCCTTATCCATGGTATGTGGCATTAACCCACACACCCAACAGTTGGTAGTGTTTACCACCAACTGATGTTGATGCAAGAGTTGAATAAAAGAGTTGTTTCTGAATTCCGCACGTCTGATTTGTTCGTGTTGAGGCAGTAGATAAAAGGAATGTGGAGAGACAGTAGAAACGAAGTATAGATCACGAGATGGGAGAGTGGATGTAGCAGAAGACAATAAGAATTGGGACCCATAATATACTCCTCCCACCAGCAACATAGATATAGTTAGGAATAGCATGACCACCTGTAAGGAAAACCATTTCGTATGAAATATTTTATGCAATGCAGATCTTTGCGCCAAAATTTCCTCTTTTTTCGACAGCTCAGACAATGATGATTCCATCCCCTAACGACCGTCCGCGACGTTCTTGACGCACCTCGTTCTGAGTAGCGGTTATCAATTCCCAGGAGTTCCCAGAAATCGATAATAGAAACCAACCTTGTGTCGATAGCTGCTAAACAGAAGGAAGTACCCGCACGGCCTTACGGTCAACCTGGATGGTAGGTTCTAGCTAAATAATGTTCTTGGCTGTACGAAAAAGAAAAAAATACACAATATATAATGTCCACTGTTTTCAGAGCAATGTAGAACCTATAATCAAACAAATATCTTTTTATTTGTGGCTTGTTCGTGGACGAAGAAAATATCGGCTATTTCCAGGGCGAGTCTGATCTTCAAACAGTGGATTGGACAGCAAAGGAGTGTTCAATTGTTCAGGCGATTGTTCAGCAGTCAAATTTTCCAAGGTTGACGTGGAGGAAATTGTTTGAGGGGAGTCAGCAACGGTGTCAGATACAAGCCGAGCTTCGCTGAATGGAACGAAACGTTGTGGAGTGTCGGTCTCAGATGAAGAAAGACCTCTTCTTATCCAGGTGTCCGATGGCAAAGGAAGCGGGACTTTTTTGGTATGGGTAGCATGTACCCAGTTCCGGCGTCCGTGTAGTCGAACCGCCGTCCTCGTAGCCAGCTGTACCTGAAACGGGCCCACAAATCTTGGTTCAAGGTTTCGTTTTCTTCCGTAGTTCCGTATGAGGACCCAGTCCCCTGGTTGAAGTCGATGACCAGGACCCTCTGTTTGTGATGGCAGAGACTCAAAGACCTGTTGATGAATCAAACTCAATTTAGCAGTCAGATCATAGAGATAATCAATCAACATAGGGTATTCAATTCTGTCAAATTCTTTAGGTCTTGGGACTCCCCATACATTAGCAGGACGGCCGAACACAATCTCATATGGGCTGAGCCCTACTCGAGAGTGTACAGTTGCCCTGGTCGACAGGAGAGCCAGAGGCAAAGCGTCGGGCCATGATAAACCAGTTGTTGCCTGAATTTTAGCCAATTTCAGTTTTAGAGTGCCATTATATCCTTCCACCAAGCCTGCTGATTGTGGATGGTTTGCACTATGAAATTTTTGTACTATCCCTAAACCGCGACACACACTCTTCATCACACTCCCAACAAACTCACTTCCGTTGTCCGACCATACGACCCGAGGCATTCCGTAGCGGGGAAAATACTCTTTGAGCAAAATTTTTGCCGTGGATAAAGCCGTATTATCCTTAAGGGGGTAGGCCTCAATCCACCTAGAAAATGCACACACCACAACCAACACATACTTCAAATTATTACATCTCTCCATGTGGATAAAGTCCAACTGGATAACTTCGAAAGGGTACGTAGGAGGGGCAAAATGGCCAGGTGGAGTGGGGGTGCCCTTACCAGGATTGTGCATCAAACACACCATACAATTCTTAACCACTCTCTCGGCGCACTTAGTAATCCCATCATTCTTCCATACATGAGACAACAACTTGCATATGCCTTTCGTGTTGATGTGCGCCATACCGTGAGCCATTGTAACAACAGCGAGCACATACGCATCCGGTAACATCCATCTCTGCTTCTCTGATAGATCAACCCAACATCCATTCTCATCCAATCTTCCCGTGCTCTCTCTCCATTTAGTCCTTTCTGTCTCAGTGGCTTCATTCTGTATTCCTTTCACACTTTCAAATGTGTCTTCACACATACCAGTCTCTGTTGGCCATCTCACTGAGCTCGTAACATACATTCTGTTCGTCAAATCTTTAGCCGTCTCTTTAGCCCTTTCATCCGCAAGCGCATTACCACGACCCACATCGTACGTTACTTTCTGATGTGCGCTACATTTGACTATGGCCACCTGTTTAGGCCATGTGAGTGCATCTAAAAGATCATTTACAAGCTGACCATGTTGAATCTTCGTGCCATGCGACGTAAGGAATCCTCTCTCTCTCCACAATCGTCCAAAACTATGTGCCACACCAAACGCATACTGGCTATCTGTAAACACATTCACCCGTTTATCTTTAGACAACACACACGCTCTCGTCAATGCGATTAACTCGGCAGCCTGAGCCGAATTCTGACTTAGTCTTTTGCTTTCCACAATCGTTCTCAATGTTACTACAGCATTCGCAGTCGTCACATCACCGTTCGGCAATTTAAAACAGGAACCATCCACATACAAAGTACCATCGGGATCTGTCAATGGAGTATCTTTTAGGTCAATACGACCCTTAGTTTCCTCCTCAGTTCTGAGATAGCAGTCATGTACTGCTTCACCACTTGATTCTGTGTCGATCGGCAGCAATGTTGCTGGATTCAACACATTACATCGTTTTATCCGTATGTGACTGGCCAACAATGTCAACTCATATCCAGACAACCTTGCGCTTGTCAGATGTTGAGTTTTCGTTCGATTCAATAGAGTATCAACTGCATGCGGAACCATTACCGTGAGCATATTATCCATAACTAAACCTGCGGACTGTCGAATGGACGCCGCAGCTGCCGCCGTTGCCCTTAAACAACTTGGCAAGGCTCTTGCTACTGGGTCTAAAGTCGAAGAAAAATAGGCACATGGGCGTTGCTTGCCACCAAAAGGTTGTGTCAGAACACTCAACGCGCAACCATCCCTCTCATGAACGTATAGTGTAAACGGCTTACTGTAGTCAGGAGTGCCCAACACAGGAGCCGAACACAACGCATCACGCAATTCCGAAAAACTTTTCCGACACTCTTCAGACCAAGGCAATGGGGATGGAACATCTTTGCACGTAAGAGCTATCAATGGTTTCGCCAACAATGAAAAATTTGGGATCCATTGTCTGCAGTAGGACGTAATACCTAAAAAGGCGCGAACATCTCTCTGGGTTTTTGGCACAGTCATTCGGGAAATCGCTGCAATTCTCTCTGGGGTCAACCTTCTCCCTTCTTTTGACAATAAGTGACCTAGATAGGTAACTTCTTGACAACAATACTGTAGCTTTGAAGGCGATACCTTGTGGTGTAAGTCATGTAGATAGTGTAACAATGATACTGTAGCCGTTTTGCAAATAGCCTCTGTATCAGCTGCCACTAAAAGATCGTCAACGTATTGAATCAAAGCTGCACCTTTAGGTAAAACAAAGGCATCAAGTTGACCTTTAAGTGCTTGGCTGTAGATTGACGGACTCTCACAGTAGCCCTGTGGAGCGCGTTTTAGCCTAAAACTGCGACCACCTAATGAAAATCCGAATAGGTCTCTGCTTTCCTCTGCAATCGGGATACTAAAGAAAGCATTCTTTAGATCGATTACTGTGAACCAGGAGGCAGATGCCGGAATCATTGTTAGTAAGGCCGTAATGTCAGGGACCACAGGAAATTGTGGAACCACTATTTTGTTCACCTCTCTTAAGTCTATTACGAAACGATACACAGGAGGTTTAGTTGGGTCAGTTCGTTTCAGAATTGGCAATACAGGGCTATTACACACGTTTCCACGAGTTTCTTCAACAACACCTTTCCAATGAGATCATGAACGATTGCTAACAGTGCTCGTTCGCCCTCAAGAGAAATACGATATTGAGGTAAACGCGGTAATCGCGCATTTTGTTTCAATTGAATCACATAGGGTGGAATGTCTAACAGGCCCACATCATTGGGACCTGTGGCCCATAAGGACGCAGGGAGGGAACTCAATTCCGGTGGGAATTTATCGATTGATAAATACATTGGAGAGATCACTCTCCGTCCCAATGTAAGCTCCACTCCTTCGGGGGAACAATACAATGTTGCATATAATCGTTTCAACAAATCCAGGCCCAAAAGATTTTCACCACAACCTGTAGATAGAATCAGTGGAGCCGTTAGCTCACAAGGTCCAATCATAAGAGGCAAAGGACTAGAGACTGGGTTGCTAACAGGGGCGCCAGAGAATCCAACGGAAACGTTCGTTAAGCCAGACAAAGGTGCGCCAGGGAGTTTCGAATGCATGATGGAACTTTTCGTCGCACCAGTGTCTAACAGAAAAGGCTCAACTACACCCGATGTAGCCACTGCAACGTAAGGCCCACTCTGATCGACCGGAACTGACACTACTCCCTCTCTTTGTCGTTGGCTGTCCTAGTAATGGTCATTTACAACAGTCTCATGCTCTACGTAATAATCGTCCACATTATACTGTGCAGATCGAACTGACCCTGCATTCCGCTGGTCGAAACAATTATTCGCATCTGATTGATTTTGATGACGATCAATCTGATTGTGGGATGAACCACGACCTCTACCTCGTGATGCCTGTTGGGGACCACCACCACGATTTCCTCGTGTCGACACACCGTTCAGGCGGTCCCGTAAGGCGAGACAGTCATATTTTAGGTGTCCCTCTTTCCTACAATATGCGCACTGATTATACCCAAGTGAAGATCTATATTCAAAGTTGTCAGAGCGTGGCTGTATCCTATCGGACTGTGCTCGTGGTCGATATTGCTGTTGTGAATCATTTTGGTTCGATCGTGGAGGATATGCTTGCTGCAACAAAACCTTCGTTTTGAGCTCTTTCGTTTTCTTTTCTACACGATCACTTTCTTCCTTTTCCCTATTCTCATAATACTGGGCCGTTGCTAGTATTTGCGCAGGGGTTGAAACTGCCCACGCACTCTCTGAATTCTTCAATTTGTTGCTTAATTCAGGCAACAAATTCGACACAAATTTGTCAACAAATAACCGCTGGCCTCCCTCAGTGCCCATGTCCTGACCGCTGTGGTCGACAAACGCTTCCTCAAACCTTGTAAAGAAATCCGAGACACTCTCGTCTTTCTTTTGCTTACAAGCTGATAACTTATCCCAGTTCACCTTCATCGCTGGCATGAGAGTTTTCATGAGCGTAATGATTTTCTGAGGCAAATCTAAGATTAGCTGGTCAGGCTTAGCCCCACCAACTTGTAGTCCATCAGCCATTATCAATGCAGCCCAATCACCCCCTAATTCAACTGCATGATTGGCTTGACGAATTTTGGCCCAAACTGGTTGCGGTACAACATTGCCAAACAACATGTCGATGTCGGCAAGGTTCATAATAGAAGCTTCCACCAGTTGTGATAACTCCTTATAATAACCAGCCGGATTTTTACGCGGATCGGGTAAGGATTGCTTCACTTGCAAAACTTCCGATCGTTTCCATGGAAGATGTATCCATACGCTTCGAAAATGCGGTAGAACCACAGGGTTTGCATTAGGATCACCAGGCACCCACAGTGGCGGAACCTCTCTCATAGGATACTGACCAGGAGCCGCTTTCCAATTCTCAGTGGTATCATCTGAGGACACCCGAGAATGTGCTGTGGATCTGAACGCTAATAAGCGTTCCACGGCACGACGTACATCGTCTCCTATAATCATACCGTTCAAAAAGTGATTCTGAAGTTCAATTATGTCGGACGGTACATTATCTACATCATCATTATACCATTCTTCCCTCAAAAAGTTACACATCTCCTCAAATACGAATCTCTGCGTAGGCTCATTAAACTGAGAAAATGTGTCAAAGACCACACGAGGAGTGTAATTAGCAGGATGTCTTATCCACCTATGTGCCATGGTTACTAATGTCTCTTTCTCCCTACCACTAGGGATCTGACTCCGTCTTTGAGGAGTTTCAGATAAATTAGACGAAAATAACGGACCAGAAAGAGGTGAATAAAGGGTAGCAACAGTGTTAGGAACACGCTTATGAACAGAAGGGGAAAGAAAAACAGGGGCAACACTGGAGGTGAAGGAAGGCATAGTAGGAACGGACAATGTAGTCGGAGTAGCAGAAACAACAGTCTGCGAAGATACAGGTACAGGAGCAGTAGGAACAAGGACAGGTGGTGGAACAAACGTAGGGTTAACAGCGGGCTGACCCGCAGCCGCTGGAGCAACAAGGGGTACAACAGGAGGTACTACAGGAGGAACTACAGGAGCAGTAGCACCCTGTACATAAGGAGGTGGTGATTTCATTAAATACGATAACAAGGAATCCTCCTTCAAATCTTCTTCTTTCTTTTCTAGATTATTTGGCAAAACTGGGTAACATTTATCTATTTTCATATGATGCAATCTAGTAGAGATTTCCATTTCCTTTTCTTCTTTTTCCTGTTTACATTCTCGTATAGCTTGCATTATTGGAACGAACCCTTGTTTTTGATCCTTTTTAAGTTGTTTGATTTCTTTCTGCTTGGCCTCTTTACGCCATATCCGAAAAGAATCAAACATAGCTGGCCTAGCTTTCTTTAAAAATAATTTAGCCTCAAGATTATCTAAAATCGAAAGTTCAAAAGTTCCATGTGGTGGCCATCTAAGGTCATCGTCTTTCTTTGTATAGCGAACCCAGTAATCATTATATACTATAGGACCCACACCATGTCGACTATAAAGATCATGTATCGGAGTTCCAACTGGAGGTATCGGACACGAGTCCTCCAACCGGGAATCCATTGCGCAACATTTGAAAATACGAAACAAACCACTATGGCTAGGCATCGTGCACACTAACCTAGTATCAAACTTCAAGGATTACCGAAGCAATAAAACCTCGTGTAAGTCAAACCCCTCGGTTTTTGGCAATTGCAACTGTCAAATAATACTAAGGACCAATACTAAGAACCACAAATGCAATGGAACCATGCAATACAACAAAGCCTTAAGGCTATCACAAAGCTCGGAGAGCTAACCACAAAGCCTGAGGAGGCTATTACAAAGCTCGGTGAGCTATTACAACAAAGCCTTAAAGGCTAACAACAAAGCTTTCAAGAAGCTAGAACAACCACTAAGGACTGGGAGCGACCCACAAATACTTAACTCGGAACTTCAATGGCGTCACCAGGAAGGCCCGTCTATCGTCTCGCTTGTACGTAAGGTCTGCGCCGGGCGTCGAAGACAGGTCGACAGTCAGGGCATCGGTCCGTCGCAGCCGTCAGGAGGCGGGAATCTTCGCAGGGAAAAACTTCGGGCAACTTATTTCGACAACAGGATCGATGAAGCGGGGTGCACCTTCCCTCGGAGATTTCACACGAAGTTCCTCACGATCATCAGGCTTTGGACCGGTACCGCTGAAGTCGCCCCACGTTGGGCGCCAACTGAAGGACTGGACTTTTAACAGTACCAGCGGTGCCAGGGAACAACACCTATAACCTTCATGGGATACCTGTTTCGGCGCACAAATTACAGAGACACGGGATACTTCCTTCGGCGTCAAAGATCAGCGTTTATTACTGCAGGGAGGCAAAAGTCACAAGAAGTACAACAGTGTGTAGGTTCTGAGAGTCTGCTTCAAATTGCGTTTGTAGGTCGCTCTCTTTTATACAAAATGTTGCCTTTGCATAACATGTGGACAAAAGTTTACAATCCAGTTCCCACAGTAAACTTCAAAAAGGTCACTTTCATGTGTTCAGAATCCCGGAACATAATTACAATAGCCATGCCGGTTCCCAACTGTAAAAGTACATCTTCCCATCATTAGGCACACCCATTAGAGTTGTAAATGACAAAGAAGAAGAGACAAGAGCAGCTGTAAGGAAGTCAGACACGTGTAGAGAAAAGAGTGTGGGGTAATGTCGGAAGCATGATCGTGGGATCAAAAGAGTTGGATCCATCGCCTGCAAGGCTGTCACAATAGATCGGTACAACCAGATTACCCTCAAGCTGTGCCATCTGCCTTTGCTGTGTCATTCCTCCGGCCATAAAGACGTATGAAAGGAAGATGCGTCTTTTGCAAGGCTTGAGAATTAGAGGGTCAAGGAGCGAACAGTTACCTGCTCGCTGACTACGTGAGGGCAAGAAACAAAATGGATGCCGTATCTAAAATGGAACCCGAGGGTTCAGATGGAGAACACGTAATATTAGACGAACCCTGGCAGGTAGTGTAGCGAATTTTCGCACACTTGCCGAACTCGTCATTTGCGGTTCGTAGATACCAAACTCGTCCATGTTCGGTAATGCCCAGAACGTCGTAATAATTTTTACGGAACCTCAAGTTGCTTTAGAGTAACCCCCTACATCAGAGTCACTTTTGGGTATAGGTACTGGGTCTCTGACCTCCTTAAATCATACATTACGGGACTTGTAACTAAGTTTTGCTAGAGGAGCTGCTGTGCTGCCTTAAGTATTCAACAGGACTTCTTTTCTGTAAGGACTGCTTTTCTGGTTGTTGTTCTCCTGCCTGCTGCTCTCTGACTCTGTTGAAGGAGAGCTGGATTCTGCCTTGTGCCAAAGTGATCTCCAAGGGGTTGCTGGGTTGCCCCCTGTTCCTAAAGTCTCAAGGTCATCAAAGACTTCACTTGCCTACTGTTGCCATGGGACTCTGTCTCTCATGAGAGCTGCATATTTAACATTGCCGAAGAGCAGTGCATGCTGGATCACCAGTGTGCTCTGGGAAAAGAATGAGTGTTTCACTTGATAGGGATCCAGCTTCCCATTTTTTGTAAAAGACGCTGGAGTGCCTAAAGAAGCCCCTTTCCAGCGCGGCCCTGTTTGGCTGCCTTGACCAAGATCGAGCGTTGTGTTTTGTTAGGACAGAGCGCTCTGTTTCTGCAACAGGTGCCGCAGCGTCAACGAATCACTTTCAGCACAGCCCCGCCAAGTTGCTTTGACAATGGGAAGCTTCTTCACATCAGCTCTATCCATCCACGTGATCAGAACAAACGCTGCACACCGACGTGGCCCCACTGCCTCAGAGGAAGGTACAATGAGCAATGAGACCATAAGGTCTTTGCAAGCAACCTGCGCAAATTTGCGGGTGTCTAGTTTCAATTCAAATATACAACGTCTCAAGTGAAATGCCATAAACGTACTCACCATAGCCTTTTGGAGTACCACTTGTACACACCAACGATAAGAAGGTCCATTTGCCTTTTTCTAGCATTACAACAAGAAACCTAATAGAAGCAAATTTGTTCATACACTGTGTCTTGTTTTTATGCCTTTTAATATTGCAACTTAAAAAGCCTTAATTGGATTACTGTATTTTTGTTCTTAATTTATTGGCAATCCCATAACCTAGTTTTATAAACCTATGTGGAGTCTTTTTGTGGTGTATTCCTTGTGTTACTGTGGGTGTGTTCCACACATTCTTTACACATTGCCTCTTTAGATATGCCTTACAAAAGGGGGTTGTGATGGACGGAGCATCTGAATCAATCAAACATTCACACCCAGTCAAAAGATCTGGGTTTAATTCATCACCGTTCTTTAGCCCACTCTGCCACCCCAGTTCAGACATGGCTATATGCAAATCAGTCTGACCCTGTGCCTCATGGGAACAGTCCAGCCCGAACTGCCAAGCCATGCCTTCCCTGGACCGGAAACAAGCTTCCAAGGACCGGTTTCTGGCATTCCAGCCGTCTTCAGCCCGGCTTGCTTGAATCCAGTGGCAAAGTGAGCAAGGGACTCACGTCTGAGCATACCCTGCCACACTTATGGCGGCCAAAAGCGGTACAAAATGGGGTGGTGATAGACGGAGCATCTGAATCAATCAAACACTCACACCCAGTCAAAAGATCTGGATTTAATCCATCACCGTTCTTTAGCCCACTCTGCCACCCCAGTTCAGACATGGCTATATGCTCAGACGTGGGTCCGTTGCTCACTTTATTAAGCAGACCACCATCAGGATTCAAGCAAGCCGGGCCGACGACGCCTGAAATGGCAGAAACCGGTCTCCGGAAGCTTGTCTCCTTTCTGGTGAAGAATTGGCTTGGTAGTTTGGTCTGCCCTGTTCCCATGATGCACTGGGCCAGGGACAGACTAATTTGCATATAGCCAGGTTCTGAGCTGGGATGGGGCAGTGAGCTAAATAACAGTGATGGATCAAGCCCTGATCTTTGGACTGGGTAAGAGTGGTCTGCTTAATTCAGACACTCTGTTCATCAGCACCCCCTTTTCTGAATCATTTTGTCCACCATAAGCGTGGAAGGGTATACTCAGACATGAGTCCCTTGCTCACTGCTCCATCAGGATTCAAGCAAGCCGGGCCGACGACGCCTGAAATGGCAGAAACCGGTCCCCGGAAACTTGTCTCCGTTCTGGTGAAGAATTGGCTTGGTAGTTTGGTCTGCCCTGTTCCCATGATGCACCGGGCCAGGGACAGACTAATTTGCATATAGCCAGGTTCTGAGCTGGGATGGGGCAGTGAGCTAAATAACGGTGATGGATCAAGCCCTGATCTTTGGACTGGGTAAGAGTGGTCTGCTTAATTCAGACACTCTGTTCATCACCACCCCCTTTTCTGAATCATTTTGTCCACCATAAGCGTGGAAGGGTATACTCAGACATGAGTCCCTTGCTCACTGCTCCATCAGGATTCAAGCAAGCCGGGCCGACGACGCCTGAAATGGCAGAAACAGGTCCCCGGAAGCTTGTCTCCTTTCTGGTGAAGAATTGGCTTGGTAGTTTGGTCTGCCCTGTTCCCATGATGCACTGGGCCAGGGACAGACTAATTTGCATATAGCCAGGTTCTGAGCTGGGATGGGGCAGTGAGCTAAATAACGGTGATGGATCAAGCCCTGATCTTTGGACTGGGTAAGAGTGGTCTGCTTAATTCAGACACTCTGTTCATCACCACCCCCTTTTCTGAATCATTTTGTCCACCATAAGCGTGGAAGGGTATACTCAGACATGAGTCCCTTGCTCACTGCTCCATCAGGATTCAAGCAAGCCGGGCCGACGACGCCTGAAATGGCAGAAACCGGTCCCCGGAAGCTTGTCTCCTTTCTGGTGAAGAATTGGCTTGGTAGTTTGGTCTGCCCTGTTCCCATGATGCACTGGGCCAGGGACAGACTAATTTGCATATAGCCAGGTTCTGAGCTGGGATGGGGCAGTGAGCTAAATAACGGTGATGGATCAAGCCCTGATCTTTGGACTGGGTAAGAGTGGTCTGCTTAATTCAGACACTCTGTTCATCACCACCCCCTTTTCTGAATCATTTTGTCCACCATAAGCGTGGAAGGGTATACTCAGACATGAGTCCCTTGCTCACTGCTCCATCAGGATTCAAGCAAGCCGGGCCGACGACGCCTGAAATGGCAGAAACAGGTCCCCGGAAGCTTGTCTCCTTTCTGGTGAAGAATTGGCTTGGTAGTTTGGTCTGCCCTGTTCCCATGATGCACTGGGCCAGGGACAGACTAATTTGCATATAGCCAGGTTTCGAGCTGGGATGGGGCAGTGAGCTAAATAACGGTGATGGATCAAGCCCTGATCTTTGGACTGGGTAAGAGTGGTCTGCTTAATTCAGACACTCTGTTTATCACCACCCCCTTTTCTGAATCATTTTGTCCACCATAAGCGTGGAAGAGTATACTCAGACATGAGTCCCTTGCTCACTGCTCCATCAGGATTCAAGCAAGCCGGGCCGACGACGCCTGAAATGGCAGAAACCGGTCCCCGGAAGCTTGTCTCCTTTCTGGTGAAGAATTGGCTTGGTAGTTTGGTCTGCCCCGTTCCCATGATGCACTGGGCCAGGGACAGACTAATTTGCATATAGCCAGGTTCTGAGCTGGGATGGGGCAGTGAGCTAAATAACGGTGATGGATCAAGCCCTGATCTTTGGACTGGGTAAGAATGGTCTGCTTAATTCAGACACTCTGTTCATCACCACCCCCTTTTCTGAATCATTTGGTCCACCATAAGCGTGGAAGGGTATACTCAGACATGAGTCCCTTGCTCACTGCTCCATCAGGATTCAAGCAAGCCGGGCCAACGACGCCTGAAATGGCAGAAACCGGTCCCCGGAAGCTTGTCTCCTTTCTGGTGAAGAATTGGCTTGGTAGTTTGGTCTGCCCTGTTCCCATGATGCACTGGGCCAGGGACAGACTAATTTGCATATAGCCAGGTTCTGAGCTGGGATGGGGCAGTGAGCTAAATAACGATGATTGATCAAGCCCTGATCTTTGGACTGGGTAAGAGTGGTCTGCTTAATTCAGACACTCTGTTCATCACCACCCCCTTTTCTGAATCATTTTGTCCACCATAAGCGTGGAAGGGTATACTCAGACATGAGTCCCTTGCTCACTGCTCCATCAGGATTCAAGCAAGCCGGGCCGACGACGCCTGAAATGGCAGAAACCGGTCCCCGGAAGCTTCTCTCCTTTCTGGTGAAGAATTGGCTTGGTAGTTTGGTCTGCCCTGTTCCCATGATGCACTGGGCCTGGGACAGACTAATTTGCATATAGCCAGGTTCTGAGCTGGGATGGGGCAGTGAGCTAAATAACGGTGATGGATCAAGCCCTGATCTTTGGACTGGGTAAGAGTGGTCTGCTTAATTCAGACACTCTGTTCATCACCACCCCCTTTTCTGAATCATTTTGTCCACCATAAGCGTGGAAGGGTATACTCAGACATGAGTCCCTTGCTCACTGCTCCATCAGGATTCAAGCAAGCCGGGCCGACGACGCCTGAAATGGCAGAAACCGGTCCCCGGAAGCTTGTCTCCTTTCTGGTGAAGAATTGGCTTGGTAGTTTGGTCTGCCCTGTTCCCATGATGCACTGGGCCAGGGACAGACTAATTTGCATATAGCCAGGTTCTGAGCTGGGATGGGGCAGTGAGCTAAATAACGGTGATGGATCAAGCCCTGATCTTTGGACTGGGTAAGAGTGGTCTGCTTAATTCAGACACTCTGTTCATCACCACCCCCTTTTCTGAATCATTTTGTCCACCATAAGCGTGGAAGGGTATACTCAGACATGAGTTCCTTGCTCACTGCTCCATCAGGATTCAAGCAAGCCGGGCCGATGACGCCTGAAATGGCAGAAACCGGTCCCCGGAAGCTTGTCTCCTTTCTGGTGAAGAATTGGCTTGGTAGTTTGGTCTGCCCTGTTCCCATGATGCACTGGGCCAGGGACAGACTAATTTGCATATAGCCAGGTTCTGAGCTGGGATGGGGCAGTGAGCTAAATAACGGTGATGGATCAAGCTCTGATCTTTGGACTGGGTAAGAGTGGTCTGCTTAATTCAGACACTCTGTTCATCACCACCCCCTTTTCTGAATCATTTTGTCCACCATAAGCGTGGAAGGGTATACTCAGACATGAGTCCCTTGCTCACTGCTCCATCAGGATTCAAGCAAGCCGGGCCGACGACGCCTGAAATGGCAGAAACCGGTCCCCGGAAGCTTGTCTCCTTTCTGGTGAAGAATTGGCTTGGTAGTTTGGTCTGCCCTGTTCCCATGATGCACTGGGCCAGGGACAGACTAATTTGCATATAGCCAGGTTCTGAGCTGGGATGGGGCAGTGAGCTAAATAACGGTGATGGATCAAGCCCTGATCTTTGGACTGGGTAAGAGTGGTCTGCTTAATTCAGACACTCTGTTCATCACCACCCCCTTTTCTGAATCATTTTGTCCACCATAAGCGTGGAAGGGTATACTCAGACATGAGTCCCTTGCTCACTGCTCCATCAGGATTCAAGCAAGCCGGGCCGACAACGCCTGAAATGGCAGAAACCGGTCCCCGGAAGCTTGTCTCCTTTCTGGTGAAGAATTGGCTTGGTAGTTTGGTCTGCCCTGTTCCCATGATGCACTGGGCCAGGGACAGACTAATTTGCATATAGCCAGGTTCTGTGCTGGGATGGGGCAGTGAGCTAAATAACGGTGATGGATCAAGCCCTGATCTTTGGACTGGGTAAGAGTGGTCTGCTTAATTCAGACACTCTGTTTATCACCACCCCCTTTTCTGAATCATTTTGTCCACCATAAGCGTGGAAGAGTATACTCAGACATGAGTCCCTTGCTCACTGCTCCATCAGGATTCAAGCAAGCCGGGCCGACGACGCCTGAAATGGCAGAAACCGGTCCCCGGAAGCTTGTCTCCTTTCTGGTGAAGAATTGGCTTGGTAGTTTGGTCTGCCCCGTTCCCATGATGCACTGGGCCAGGGACAGACTAATTTGCATATAGCCAGGTTCTGAGCTGGGATGGGGCAGTGAGCTAAATAACGGTGATGGATCAAGCCCTGATCTTTGGACTGGGTAAGAATGGTCTGCTTAATTCAGACACTCTGTTCATCACCACCCCCTTTTCTGAATCATTTGGTCCACCATAAGCGTGGAAGGGTATACTCAGACATGAGTCCCTTGCTCACTGCTCCATCAGGATTCAAGCAAGCCGGGCCAACGACGCCTGAAATGGCAGAAACCGGTCCCCGGAAGCTTGTCTCCTTTCTGGTGAAGAATTGGCTTGGTAGTTTGGTCTGCCCTGTTCCCATGATGCACTGGGCCAGGGACAGACTAATTTGCATATAGCCAGGTTCTGAGCTGGGATGGGGCAGTGAGCTAAATAACGATGATTGATCAAGCCCTGATCTTTGGACTGGGTAAGAGTGGTCTGCTTAATTCAGACACTCTGTTCATCACCACCCCCTTTTCTGAATCATTTTGTCCACCATAAGCGTGGAAGGGTATACTCAGACATGAGTCCCTTGCTCACTGCTCCATCAGGATTCAAGCAAGCCGGGCCGACGACGCCTGAAATGGCAGAAACCGGTCCCCGGAAGCTTCTCTCCTTTCTGGTGAAGAATTGGCTTGGTAGTTTGGTCTGCCCTGTTCCCATGATGCACTGGGCCTGGGACAGACTAATTTGCATATAGCCAGGTTCTGAGCTGGGATGGGGCAGTGAGCTAAATAACGGTGATGGATCAAGCCCTGATCTTTGGACTGGGTAAGAGTGGTCTGCTTAATTCAGACACTCTGTTCATCACCACCCCCTTTTCTGAATCATTTTGTCCACCATAAGCGTGGAAGGGTATACTCAGACATGAGTCCCTTGCTCACTGCTCCATCAGGATTCAAGCAAGCCGGGCCGACGACGCCTGAAATGGCAGAAACCGGTCCCCGGAAGCTTGTCTCCTTTCTGGTGAAGAATTGGCTTGGTAGTTTGGTCTGCCCTGTTCCCATGATGCACTGGGCCAGGGACAGACTAATTTGCATATAGCCAGGTTCTGAGCTGGGATGGGGCAGTGAGCTAAATAACGGTGATGGATCAAGCCCTGATCTTTGGACTGGGTAAGAGTGGTCTGCTTAATTCAGACACTCTGTTCATCACCACCCCCTTTTCTGAATCATTTTGTCCACCATAAGCGTGGAAGGGTATACTCAGACATGAGTTCCTTGCTCACTGCTCCATCAGGATTCAAGCAAGCCGGGCCGATGACGCCTGAAATGGCAGAAACCGGTCCCCGGAAGCTTGTCTCCTTTCTGGTGAAGAATTGGCTTGGTAGTTTGGTCTGCCCTGTTCCCATGATGCACTGGGCCAGGGACAGACTAATTTGCATATAGCCAGGTTCTGAGCTGGGATGGGGCAGTGAGCTAAATAACGGTGATGGATCAAGCTCTGATCTTTGGACTGGGTAAGAGTGGTCTGCTTAATTCAGACACTCTGTTCATCACCACCCCCTTTTCTGAATCATTTTGTCCACCATAAGCGTGGAAGGGTATACTCAGACATGAGTCCCTTGCTCACTGCTCCATCAGGATTCAAGCAAGCCGGGCCGACGACGCCTGAAATGGCAGAAACCGGTCCCCGGAAGCTTGTCTCCTTTCTGGTGAAGAATTGGCTTGGTAGTTTGGTCTGCCCTGTTCCCATGATGCACTGGGCCAGGGACAGACTAATTTGCATATAGCCAGGTTCTGAGCTGGGATGGGGCAGTGAGCTAAATAACGGTGATGGATCAAGCCCTGATCTTTGGACTGGGTAAGAGTGGTCTGCTTAATTCAGACACTCTGTTCATCACCACCCCCTTTTCTGAATCATTTTGTCCACCATAAGCGTGGAAGGGTATACTCAGACATGAGTCCCTTGCTCACTGCTCCATCAGGATTCAAGCAAGCCGGGCCGACAACGCCTGAAATGGCAGAAACCGGTCCCCGGAAGCTTGTCTCCTTTCTGGTGAAGAATTGGCTTGGTAGTTTGGTCTGCCCTGTTCCCATGATGCACTGGGCCAGGGACAGACTAATTTGCATATAGCCAGGTTCTGTGCTGGGATGGGGCAGTGAGCTAAATAACGGTGATGGATCAAGCCCTGATCTTTGGACTGGGTAAGAGTGGTCTGCTTAATTCAGACACTCTGTTCATCACCACCCCCTTTTCTGAATCATTTTGTCCACCATAAGCGTGGAAGGGTATACTCAGACATGAGTACCTTGCTCACTGCTCCATCAGGATTCAAGCAAGCCGGGCCGACGTCGCCTGAAATGGCAGAAACCGGTCCCCGGAAGCTTGTCTCCTTTCTGGTGAAGAATTGGCTTGGTAGTTTGGTCTGCCCTGTTCCCATGATGCACTGGGCTAGGGACAGACTAATTTGCATGTAGCCAGGTTCTGAGCTGGGATGGGGCAGTGAGCTAAATAACGGTGATGGATCAAGCCCTGATCTTTGGACTGGGTAAGAGTGGTCTGCTTAATTCAGACACTCTGTTCATCACCACCCCCTTTTCTGAATCATTTTGTCCACCATAAGCGTGGAAGGGTATACTCAGACATGAGTCCCTTGCTCACTGCTCCATCAGGATTCAAGCAAGCCGGGCCGACGACGCCTGAAATGGCAGAAACCGGTCCCCGGAAGCTTGTCTCCTTTCTGGTGAAGAATTGGCTTGGCAGTTTGGTCTGCCCTGTTCCCATGATGCACTGGGCCAGGGACAGACTAATTTGCATATAGCCAGGTTCTGAGCTGGGATGGGGCAGTGAGCTAAATAACGGTGATGGATCAAGCCCTGATCTTTGGACTGGGTAAGAGTGGTCTGCTTAATTCAGACACTCTGTTCATCACTACCCCCTTTTCTGAATCATTTTGTCCACCATAAGCGTGGAAGGGTATACTCAGACATGAGTCCCTTGCTCACTGCTCCATCAGGATTCAAGCAAGCCGGGCCGACGACGCCTGAAATGGCAGAAACCGGTCCCCGGAAGCTTGTCTCCTTTCTGGTGTAGAATTGGCTTGGTAGTTTGGTCTGCCCTGTTCCCATGATGCACTGGGCCAGGGACAGACTAATTTGCATATAGCCAGGTTCTGAGCTGGGATGGGGCAGTGAGCTAAATAACGGTGATGGATCATGCCCTGATCTTTGGACTGGGTAAGAGTGGTCTGCTTAATTCAGACACTCTGTTCATCACCACCCCCTTTTCTGAATCATTTTGTCCACCATAAGCGTGGAAGGGTATACTCAGACATGAGTCCCTTGCTCACTGCTCCATCAGGATTCAAGCAAGCTGGGCCGACGACGCCTGAAATGGCAGAAACCGGTCCCCGGAAGCTTGTCTCCTTTCTGGTGAAGAATTGGCTTGGTAGTTTGGTCTGCCCTGTTCCCATGATGCACTGGGCCAGGGACAGACTAATTTGCATATAGCCAGGTTCTGAGCTGGGATGGGGCAGTGAGCTAAATAACGGTGATGGATCAAGCCCTGATCTTTGGACTGGGTAAGAGTGGTCTGCTTAATTCAGACACTCTGTTCATCACCACCCCCTTTTCTGAATCATTTTGTCCACCATAAGCGTGGAAGGGTATACTCAGACATGAGTCCCTTGCTCACTGCTCCATCAGGATTCAAGCAAGCCGGGCCGATGACGCCTGAAATGGCAGAAACCGGTCCCCGGAAGCTTGTCTACTTTCTGGTGAAGAATTGGCTTGGTAGTTTGGTCTGCCCTGTTCCCATGATGCACTGGGCCAGGGACAGACTAATTTGCATATAGCCAGGTTCTGAGCTGGGATGGGGCAGTGAGCTAAATAATGGTGATGGATCAAGCCCTGATCTTTGGACTGGGTAAGAGTGGTCTGCTTAATTCAGACACTATGTTCATCACCACCCCCTTTTCTGAATCATTTTGTCCACCATAAGCGTAGAAGGGTATACTCAGACATGAGTTCCTTGCTCACTGCTCCATCAGGATTCAAGCAAGCCGGGCCGATGACGCCTGAAATGGCAGAAACCGGTCCCCGGAAGCTTGTCTCCTTTCTGGTGAAGAATTGGCTTGGTAGTTTGGTCTGCCCTGTTCCCATGATGCACTGGGCCAGGGACAGACTAATTTGCATATAGCCAGGTTCTGAGCTGGGATGGGGCAGTGAGCTAAATAACGGTGATGGATCAAGCCCTGATCTTTGGACTGGGTAAGAGTGGTCTGCTTAATTCAGACACTCTGTTCATCACCACCCCCTTTTCTGAATCATTTTGTCCACCATAAGCGTGGAAGGGTATACTCAGACATGAGTTCCTTAGTCACTGCTCCATCAGGATTCAAGCAAGCCGGGCCGATGACGCCTGAAATGGCAGAAACCGGTCCCCGGAAGCTTGTCTCCTTTCTGGTGAAGAATTGGCTTGGTAGTTTGGTCTGCCCTGTTCCCATGATGCACTGGGCCAGGGACAGACTAATTTGCATATAGCCAGGTTCTGAGCTGGGATGGGGCAGTGAGCTAAATAACGGTGATGGATCAAGCTCTGATCTTTAGACTGGGTAAGAGTGGTCTGCTTAATTCAGACACTCTGTTTATCACCACCCCCTTTTCTGAATCATTTTGTCCACCATAAGCGTGGAAGAGTATACTCAGACATGAGTCCCTTGCTCACTGCTCCATCAGGATTCAAGCAAGCCGGGCCGACGACGCCTGAAATGGCAGAAACCGGTCCCCGGAAGCTTGTCTCCTTTCTGGTGAAGAATTGGCTTGGTAGTTTGGTCTGCCCTGTTCCCATGGTGCACTGGGCCAGGGACAGACTAATTTGCATATAGCCAGGTTCTGAGCTGGGATGGGGCAGTGAGCTAAATAACGGTGATGGATCAAGCCCTGATCTTTGGACTGGGTAAGAATGGTCTGCTTAATTCAGACACTCTGTTCATCACCACCCCCTTTTCTGAATCATTTGGTCCACCATAAGCGTGGAAGGGTATACTCAGACATGAGTCCCTTGCTCACTGCTCCATCAGGATTCAAGCAAGCCGGGCCGACGACGCCTGAAATGGCAGAAACCGGTCCCCGGAAGCTTGTCTCCTTTCTGGTGAAGAATTGGCTTGGTAGTTTGGTCTGCCCTGTTCCCATGATGCACTGGGCCAGGGACAGACTAATTTGCATATAGCCAGGTTCTGAGCTGGGATGGGGCAGTGAGCTAAATAACGATGATGGATCAAGCCCTGATCTTTGGACTGGGTAAGAGTGGTCTGCTTAATTCAGACACTCTGTTCATCACCACCCCCTTTTCTGAATCATTTTGTCCACCATAAGCGTGGAAGGGTATACTCAGACATGAGTCCCTTGCTCACTGCTCCATCAGGATTCAAGCAAGCCGGGCCGACGACGCCTGAAATGGCAGAAACCGGTCCCCGGAAGCTTCTCTCCTTTCTGGTGAAGAATTGGCTTGGTAGTTTGGTCTGCCCTGTTCCCATGATGCACTGGGCCTGGGACAGACTAATTTGCATATAGCCAGGTTCTGAGCTGGGATGGGGCAGTGAGCTAAATAACGGTGATGGATCAAGCCCTGATCTTTGGACTGGGTAAGAGTGGTCTGCTTAATTCAGACACTCTGTTCATCACCACCCCCTTTTCTGAATCATTTTGTCCACCATAAGCGTGGAAGGGTATACTCAGACATGAGTCCCTTGCTCACTGCTCCATCAGGATTCAAGCAAGCCGGGCCGACGACGCCTGAAATGGCAGAAACCGGTCCCCGGAAGCTTGTCTCCTTTCTGGTGAAGAATTGGCTTGGTAGTTTGGTCTGCCCTGTTCCCATGATGCACTGGGCCAGGGACAGACTAATTTGCATATAGCCAGGTTCTGAGCTGGGATGGGGCAGTGAGCTAAATAACGGTGATGGATCAAGCCCTGATCTTTGGACTGGGTAAGAGTGGTCTGCTTAATTCAGACACTCTGTTCATCACCACCCCCTTTTCTGAATCATTTTGTCCACCATAAGCGTGGAAGGGTATACTCAGACATGAGTTCCTTGCTCACTGCTCCATCAGGATTCAAGCAAGCCGGGCCGATGACGCCTGAAATGGCAGAAACCGGTCCCCGGAAGCTTGTCTCCTTTCTGGTGAAGAATTGGCTTGGTAGTTTGGTCTGCCCTGTTCCCATGATGCACTGGGCCAGGGACAGACTAATTTGCATATAGCCAGGTTCTGAGCTGGGATGGGGCAGTGAGCTAAATAACGGTGATGGATCAAGCTCTGATCTTTGGACTGGGTAAGAGTGGTCTGCTTAATTCAGACACTCTGTTCATCACCACCCCCTTTTCTGAATCATTTTGTCCACCATAAGCGTGGAAGGGTATACTCAGACATGAGTCCCTTGCTCACTGCTCCATCAGGATTCAAGCAAGCCGGGCCGACGACGCCTGAAATGGCAGAAACCGGTCCCCGGAAGCTTGTCTCCTTTCTGGTGAAGAATTGGCTTGGTAGTTTGGTCTGCCCTGTTCCCATGATGCACTGGGCCAGGGACAGACTAATTTGCATATAGCCAGGTTCTGAGCTGGGATGGGGCAGTGAGCTAAATAACGGTGATGGATCAAGCCCTGATCTTTGGACTGGGTAAGAGTGGTCTGCTTAATTCAGACACTCTGTTCATCACCACCCCCTTTTCTGAATCATTTTGTCCACCATAAGCGTGGAAGGGTATACTCAGACATGAGTCCCTTGCTCACTGCTCCATCAGGATTCAAGCAAGCCGGGCCGACAACGCCTGAAATGGCAGAAACCGGTCCCCGGAAGCTTGTCTCCTTTCTGGTGAAGAATTGGCTTGGTAGTTTGGTCTGCCCTGTTCCCATGATGCACTGGGCCAGGGACAGACTAATTTGCATATAGCCAGGTTCTGTGCTGGGATGGGGCAGTGAGCTAAATAACGGTGATGGATCAAGCCCTGATCTTTGGACTGGGTAAGAGTGGTCTGCTTAATTCAGACACTCTGTTCATCACCACCCCCTTTTCTGAATCATTTTGTCCACCATAAGCGTGGAAGGGTATACTCAGACATGAGTACCTTGCTCACTGCTCCATCAGGATTCAAGCAAGCCGGGCCGACGTCGCCTGAAATGGCAGAAACCGGTCCCCGGAAGCTTGTCTCCTTTCTGGTGAAGAATTGGCTTGGTAGTTTGGTCTGCCCTGTTCCCATGATGCACTGGGCTAGGGACAGACTAATTTGCATGTAGCCAGGTTCTGAGCAGGGATGGGGCAGTGAGCTAAATAACGGTGATGGATCAAGCCCTGATCTTTGGACTGGGTAAGAGTGGTCTGCTTAATTCAGACACTCTGTTCATCACCACCCCCTTTTCTGAATCATTTTGTCCACCATAAGCGTGGAAGGGTATACTCAGACATGAGTCCCTTGCTCACTGCTCCATCAGGATTCAAGCAAGCCGGGCCGACGACGCCTGAAATGGCAGAAACCGGTCCCCGGAAGCTTGTCTCCTTTCTGGTGAAGAATTGGCTTGGCAGTTTGGTCTGCCCTGTTCCCATGATGCACTGGGCCAGGGACAGACTAATTTGCATATAGCCAGGTTCTGAGCTGGGATGGGGCAGTGAGCTAAATAACGGTGATGGATCAAGCCCTGATCTTTGGACTGGGTAAGAGTGGTCTGCTTAATTCAGACACTCTGTTCATCACTACCCCCTTTTCTGAATCATTTTGTCCACCATAAGCGTGGAAGGGTATACTCAGACATGAGTCCCTTGCTCACTGCTCCATCAGGATTCAAGCAAGCCGGGCCGACGACGCCTGAAATGGCAGAAACCGGTCCCCGGAAGCTTGTCTCCTTTCTGGTGTAGAATTGGCTTGGTAGTTTGGTCTGCCCTGTTCCCATGATGCACTGGGCCAGGGACAGACTAATTTGCATATAGCCAGGTTCTGAGCTGGGATGGGGCAGTGAGCTAAATAACGGTGATGGATCATGCCCTGATCTTTGGACTGGGTAAGAGTGGTCTGCTTAATTCAGACACTCTGTTCATCACCACCCCCTTTTCTGAATCATTTTGTCCACCATAAGCGTGGAAGGGTATACTCAGACATGAGTCCCTTGCTCACTGCTCCATCAGGATTCAAGCAAGCTGGGCCGACGACGCCTGAAATGGCAGAAACCGGTCCCCGGAAGCTTGTCTCCTTTCTGGTGAAGAATTGGCTTGGTAGTTTGGTCTGCCCTGTTCCCATGATGCACTGGGCCAGGGACAGACTAATTTGCATATAGCCAGGTTCTGAGCTGGGATGGGGCAGTGAGCTAAATAACGGTGATGGATCAAGCCCTGATCTTTGGACTGGGTAAGAGTGGTCTGCTTAATTCAGACACTCTGTTCATCACCACCCCCTTTTCTGAATCATTTTGTCCACCATAAGCGTGGAAGGGTATACTCAGACATGAGTCCCTTGCTCACTGCTCCATCAGGATTCAAGCAAGCCGGGCCGATGACGCCTGAAATGGCAGAAACCGGTCCCCGGAAGCTTGTCTACTTTCTGGTGAAGAATTGGCTTGGTAGTTTGGTCTGCCCTGTTCCCATGATGCACTGGGCCAGGGACAGACTAATTTGCATATAGCCAGGTTCTGAGCTGGGATGGGGCAGTGAGCTAAATAATGGTGATGGATCAAGCCCTGATCTTTGGACTGGGTAAGAGTGGTCTGCTTAATTCAGACACTATGTTCATCACCACCCCCTTTTCTGAATCATTTTGTCCACCATAAGCGTAGAAGGGTATACTCAGACATGAGTTCCTTGCTCACTGCTCCATCAGGATTCAAGCAAGCCGGGCCGATGACGCCTGAAATGGCAGAAACCGGTCCCCGGAAGCTTGTCTCCTTTCTGGTGAAGAATTGGCTTGGTAGTTTGGTCTGCCCTGTTCCCATGATGCACTGGGCCAGGGACAGACTAATTTGCATATAGCCAGGTTCTGAGCTGGGATGGGGCAGTGAGCTAAATAACGGTGATGGATCAAGCCCTGCTCTTTGGACTGGGTAAGAGTGGTCTGCTTAATTCAGACACTCTGTTCATCACCACCCCCTTTTCTGAATCATTTTGTCCACCATAAGCGTGGAAGGGTATACTCAGACATGAGTTCCTTAGTCACTGCTCCATCAGGATTCAAGCAAGCCGGGCCGATGACGCCTGAAATGGCAGAAACCGGTCCCCGGAAGCTTGTCTCCTTTCTGGTGAAGAATTGGCTTGGTAGTTTGGTCTGCCCTGTTCCCATGATGCACTGGGCCAGGGACAGACTAATTTGCATATAGCCAGGTTCTGAGCTGGGATGGGGCAGTGAGCTAAATAACGGTGATGGATCAAGCTCTGATCTTTGGACTGGGTAAGAGTGGTCTGCTTAATTCAGACACTCTGTTCATCACCACCCCCTTTTCTGAATCATTTTGTCCACCATAAGCGTGGAAGGGTATACTCAGACATGAGTCCCTTGCTCACTGCTCCATCAGGATTCAAGCAAGCCGGGCCGACGACGCCAGAAATGGCAGAAACCGGTCCCCGGAAGCTTGTCTCCTTTCTGGTGAAGAATTGGCTTGGTAGTTTGGTCTGCCCTGTTCCCATGATGCACTGGGCCAGGGACAGACTAATTTGCATATAGCCAGGTTCTGAGCTGGGATGGGGCAGTGAGCTAAATAACGGTGATGGATCAAGCCCTGATCTTTGGACTGGGTAAGAGTGGTCTGCTTAATTCAGACACTCTGTTCATCACCACCCCCTTTTCTGAATCATTTTGTCCACCATAAGCGTGGAAGGGTATACTCAGACATGAGTCCCTTGCTCACTGCTCCATCAGGATTCAAGCAAGCCGGGCCGACAACGCCTGAAATGGCAGAAACCGGTCCCCGGAAGCTTGTCTCCTTTCTGGTGAAGAATTGGCTTGGTAGTTTGGTCTGCCCTGTTCCCATGATGCACTGGGCCAGGGACAGACTAATTTGCATATAGCCAGGTTCTGAGCTGGGATGGGGCAGTGAGCTAAATAACGGTGATGGATCAAGCCCTGATCTTTGGACTGGGTAAGAGTGGTCTGCTTAATTCAGACACTCTGTTCATCACCACCCCCTTTTCTGAATCATTTTGTCCACCATAAGCGTGGAAGGGTATACTCAGACATGAGTCCCTTGCTCACTGCTCCATCAGGATTCAAGCAAGCCGGGCCGACGTCGCCTGAAATGGCAGAAACCGGTCCCCGGAAGCTTGTCTCCTTTCTGGTGAAGAATTGGATTGGTAGTTTGGTCTGCCCTGTTCCCATGATGCACTGGGCCAGGGACAGACTAATTTGCATGTAGCCAGGTTCTGAGCTGGGATGGGGCAGTGAGCTAAATAACGATGATGGATCAAGCCCTGATCTTTGGACTGGGTAAGAGTGGTCTGCTTAATTCAGACACTCTGTTCATCACCACCCCCTTTTCTGAATCATTTTGTCCACCATAAGCGTGGAAGGGTATACTCAGACATGAGTCCCTTGCTCACTGCTCCATCAGGATTCAAGCAAGCCGGGCCGACGACGCCTGAAATGGCAGAAACCGGTCCCCGGAAGCTTGTCTCCTTTCTGGTGAAGAATTGGCTTGGCAGTTTGGTCTGCCCTGTTCCCATGATGCACTGGGCCAGGGACAGACTAATTTGCATATAGCCAGGTTCTGAGCTGGGATGGGGCAGTGAGCTAAATAACGGTGATGGATCAAGCCCTGATCTTTGGACTGGGTAAGAGTGGTCTGCTTAATTCAGACACTCTGTTCATCACTACCCCCTTTTCTGAATCATTTTGTCCACCATAAGCGTGGAAGGGTATACTCAGACATGAGTCCCTTGCTCACTGCTCCATCAGGATTCAAGCAAGCCGGGCCGATGACGCCTGAAATGGCAGAAACCGGTCCCCGGAAGCTTGTCTCCTTTCTGGTGAAGAATTGGCTTAGTAGTTTGGTCTGCCCTGTTCCCATGATGCACTGGGCCAGGGACAGACTAATTTGCATATAGCCAGGTTCTGAGCTGGGATGGGGCAGTGAGCTAAATAATGGTGATGGATCAAGCCCTGATCTTTGGGCTGGGTAAGAGTGGTCTGCTTAATTCAGACACTATGTTCATCACCACCCCCTTTTCTGAATCATTTTGTCCACCATAAGCGTGGAAGGGTATACTCAGACATGAGTTCCTTGCTCACTGCTCCATCAGGATTCAAGCAAGCCGGGCCGATGACGCCTGAAATGGCAGAAACCGGTCCCCGGAAGCTTGTCTCCTTTCTGGTGAAGAATTGGCTTGGTAGTTTGGTCTGCCCTGTTCCCATGATGCACTGGGCCAGGGACAGACTAATTTGCATATAGCCAGGTTCTGAGCTGGGATGGGGCAGTGAGCTAAATAACGGTGATGGATCAAGCCCTGATCTTTGGACTGGGTAAGAGTGGTCTGCTTAATTCAGACACTCTGTTCATCACCACCCCCTTTTCTGAATCATTTTGTCCACCATAAGCGTGGAAGGGTATACTCAGACATGAGTCCCTTGCTCACTGCTCCATCAGGATTCAAGCAAGCCGGGCCGACAACGCCTGAAATGGCAGAAACCGGTCCCCGGAAGCTTGTCTCCTTTCTGGTGAAGAATTGGTTTGGTAGTTTGGTCTGCCCTGTTCCCATGATGCACTGGGCCAGGGACAGACTAATTTGCATATAGCCAGGTTCTGAGCTGGGATGGGGCAGTGAGCTAAATAACGGTGATGGATCAAGCCCTGATCTTTGGACTGGGTAATAGTGGTCTGCTTAATTCAGACACTCTGTTCATCACCACCCCCTTTTCTGAATCATTTTGTCCACCATAAGCGTGGAAGGGTATACTCAGACATGAGTCCCTTGCTCACTGCTCCATCAGGATTCAAGCAAGCCGGGCCGACAACGCCTGAAATGGCAGAAACCGGTCCCCGGAAGCTTGTCTCCTTTCTGGTGAAAAATTGGCTTGGTAGTTTGGTCTGCCCTGTTCCCATGATGTACTGGGCCAGGGACAGACTAATTTGCATATAGCCAGGTTCTGAGCTGGGATGGGGCAATGAGCTAAATAACGGTGATGGATCAAGCCCTGATCTTTGGACTGGGTAAGAGTGGTCTGCTTAATTCAGACACTCTGTTCATCACCACCCCCTTTTCTGAATCATTTTGTCCACCATAAGCGTGGAAGGGTATACTCAGACATGAGTCCCTTGCTCACTGCTCCATCAGGATTCAAGCAAGCTGGGCCGACGTCGCCTGAAATGGCAGAAACCGGTCCCCGGAAGCTTGTCTCCTTTCTGGTGAAGAATTGGCTTGGTAGTTTGGTCTGCCCTGTTCCCATGATGCACTGGGCCAGGGACAGTCTAATTTGCATGTAGCCAGGTTCTGAGCTGGGATGGGGCAGTGAGCTAAATAACGGTGATGGATCAAGCCCTGATCTTTGGACTGGGTAAGAGTGGTCTGCTTAATTCAGACACTCTGTTCATCACCACCCCCTTTTCTGAATCATTTTGTCCACCATAAGCGTGGAAGGGTATACTCAGACATGAGTCCCTTGCTCACTGCTCCATCAGGATTCAAGCAAGCCGGGCCGACGACGCCTGAAATGGCAGAAACCGGTCCCCGGAAGCTTGTCTCCTTTCTGGTGAAGAATTGGCTTGGCAGTTTGGTCTGCCCTGTTCCCATGATGCACTGGGCCAGGGACAGACTAATTTGCATATAGCCAGGTTCTGAGCTGGGATGGGGCAGTGAGCTAAATAACGGTGATAGATCAAGCCCTGATCTTTGGACTGGGTAAGAGTGGTCTGCTTAATTCAGACACTCTGTTCATCACTACCCCCTTTTCTGAATCATTTTGTCCACCATAAGCGTGGAAGGGTATACTCAGACATGAGTCCCTTGCTCACTGCTCCATCAGGATTCAAGCAAGCCGGGCCGACGACGCCTTAAATGGCAGAAACCGGTCCCCGGAAGCTTGTCTCCTTTCTGGTGAAGAATTGGCTTGGCAGTTTGGTCTGCCCTGTTCCCATGATGCACTGGGCCAGGGACAGACTAATTTGCATATAGCCAGGTTCTGAGCTGGGATGGGGCAGTGAGCTAAATAACGGTGATGGATCAAGCCCTGATCTTTGGACTGGGTAAGAGTGGTCTGCTTAATTCAGACACTATGTTCATCACCACCCCCTTTTCTGAATCATTTTGTCCACCATAAGCGTGGAAGGGTATACTCAGACATGAGTTCCTTGCTCACTGCTCCATCAGGATTCAAGCAAGCCGGGCCGATGACGCCTGAAATGGCAGAAACCGGTCCCCGGAAGCTTGTCTCCTTTCTGGTGAAGAATTGGCTTGGTAGTTTGGTCTGCCCTGTTCCCATGATGCACTGGGCCAGGGACAGACTAATTTGCATATAGCCAGGTTCTGAGCTGGGATGGGGCAGTGAGCTAAATAACGGTGATGGATCAAGCCCTGATCTTTGGACTGGGTAAGAGTGGTCTGCTTAATTCAGACACTCTGTTCATCACCACCCCCTTTTCTGAATCATTTTGTCCACCATAAGCGTGGAAGGGTATACTCAGACATGAGTCCCTTGCTCACAGCTCCATCAGGATTCAAGCAAGCCGGGCCGACAACGCCTGAAATGGCAGAAACCGGTCCCCGGAAGCTTGTCTCCTTTCTGGTGAAGAATTGGCTTGGTAGTTTGGTCTGCCCTGTTCCCATGATGCACTGGGCCAGGGACAGACTAATTTGCATATAGCCAGGTTCTGAGCTGGGATGGGGCAGTGAGCTAAATAACGGTGATGGATCAAGCCCTGATCTTTGGACTGGGTAAGAGTGGTCTGCTTAATTCAGACACTCTGTTCATCACCACCCCCTTTTCTGAATCATTTTGTCCACCATAAGCGTGGAAAGGTATACTCAGACATAAGTCCCTTGCTCACTGCTCCATCAGGATTCAAGCAAGCCGGGCCGACGTCGCCTGAAATGGCAGAAACCGGTCCCCGGAAGCTTGTCTCCTTTCTGGTGAAGAATTGGCTTGGTAGTTTGGTCTGCCCTGTTCCCATGATGCACTGGGCCAGGGACAGACTAATTTGCATATAGCCAGGTTCTGAGCTGGGATGGGGCAGTGAGCTAAATAACGGTGATAGATCAAGCCCTGATCTTTGGACTGGGTAAGAGTGGTCTGCTTAATTCAGACACTCTGTTCATCACTACCCCCTTTTCTGAATCATTTTGTCCACCATAAGCGTGGAAGGGTATACTCAGACATGAGTCCCTTGCTCACTGCTCCATCAGGATTCAAGCAAGCCGGGCCGACGACGCCTTAAATGGCAGAAACCGGTCCCCGGAAGCTTGTCTCCTTTCTGGTGAAGAATTGGCTTGGCAGTTTGGTCTGCCCTGTTCCCATGATGCACTGGGCCAGGGACAGACTAATTTGCATATAGCCAGGTTCTGAGCTGGGATGGGGCAGTGAGCTAAATAACGGTGATGGATCAAGCCCTGATCTTTGGACTGGGTAAGAGTGGTCTGCTTAATTCAGACACTATGTTCATCACCACCCCCTTTTCTGAATCATTTTGTCCACCATAAGCGTGGAAGGGTATACTCAGACATGAGTTCCTTGCTCACTGCTCCATCAGGATTCAAGCAAGCCGGGCCGATGACGCCTGAAATGGCAGAAACCGGTCCCCGGAAGCTTGTCTCCTTTCTGGTGAAGAATTGGCTTGGTAGTTTGGTCTGCCCTGTTCCCATGATGCACTGGGCCAGGGACAGACTAATTTGCATATAGCCAGGTTCTGAGCTGGGATGGGGCAGTGAGCTAAATAACGGTGATGGATCAAGCCCTGATCTTTGGACTGGGTAAGAGTGGTCTGCTTAATTCAGACACTCTGTTCATCACCACCCCCTTTTCTGAATCATTTTGTCCACCATAAGCGTGGAAGGGTATACTCAGACATGAGTCCCTTGCTCACAGCTCCATCAGGATTCAAGCAAGCCGGGCCGACAACGCCTGAAATGGCAGAAACCGGTCCCCGGAAGCTTGTCTCCTTTCTGGTGAAGAATTGGCTTGGTAGTTTGGTCTGCCCTGTTCCCATGATGCACTGGGCCAGGGACAGACTAATTTGCATATAGCCAGGTTCTGAGCTGGGATGGGGCAGTGAGCTAAATAACGGTGATGGATCAAGCCCTGATCTTTGGACTGGGTAAGAGTGGTCTGCTTAATTCAGACACTCTGTTCATCACCACCCCCTTTTCTGAATCATTTTGTCCACCATAAGCGTGGAAAGGTATACTCAGACATAAGTCCCTTGCTCACTGCTCCATCAGGATTCAAGCAAGCCGGGCCGACGTCGCCTGAAATGGCAGAAACCGGTCCCCGGAAGCTTGTCTCCTTTCTGGTGAAGAATTGGCTTGGTAGTTTGGTCTGCCCTGTTCCCATGATGCACTGGGCCAGGGACAGACTAATTTGCATATAGCCAGGTTCTGAGCTGGGATGGGGCAGTGAGCTAAATAACGGTGATGGATCAAGCCCTGATCTTTGGACTGGGTAAGAGTGGTCTGCTTAATTCAGACACTCTGTTCATCACTACCCCCTTTTCTGAATCATTTTGTCCACCATAAGCGTGGAAGGGTATACTCAGACATGAGTCCCTTGCTCACTGCTCCATCAGGATTCAAGCAAGCCGGGCGGACGACGCCTGAAATGGCAGAAACCGGTCCCCGGAAGCTTGTCTCCTTTCTGGTGAAGAATTGGCTTGGTAGTTTGGTCTGCCATGTTCCCATGATGCACTGGGCCAGGGACAGACTAATTTGCATATAGCCAGGTTCTGAGCTGGGATGGGGCAGTGAGCTAAATAACGGTGATGGATCAAGCCCTGATCTTTGGACTGGGTAAGAGTGGTCTGCTTAATTCAGACACTCTGTTCATCACTACCCCCTTTTCTGAATCATTTTGTCCACCATAAGCGTGGAAGGGTATACTCAGACATGAGTCCCTTGCTCACTGCTCCATCAGGATTCAAGCAAGCCGGGCGGACGACGCCTGAAATGGCAGAAACCGGTCCCCGGAAGCTTGTCTCCTTTCTGGTGAAGAATTGGTTTGGTAGTTTGGTCTGCCCTGTTCCCATGATGCACTGGGCCAGGGACAGACTAATTTGCATATAGCCAGGTTCTGAGCTGGGATGGGGCAGTGAGCTAAATAACGGTAATGGATCAAGCCCTGATCTTTGGACTGGGTAAGAGTGGTCTGCTTAATTCAGACACTGTGCTCATCGCCACCCCCTTTTCTGAATCATTTTGTCCACCATAAGCGTGGAAGGGTATACTCAGACATGAGTCCCTTGCTCACTGCTCCATCAGGATTCAAGCAAGCCGGGCCGACGACGCCTGAAATGGCAGAAACCGGTCCCCGGAAGCTTGTCTCCTTTCTGGTGTAGAATTGGCTTGGTAGTTTGGTCTGCCCTGTTCCCATGATGCACTGGGCCAGGGACAGACTAATTTGCATATAGCCAGGTTCTGAGCTGGGATGGGGCAGTGAGCTAAATAACGGTGATGGATCAAGCCCTGATCTTTGGACTGGGTAAGAGTGGTCTGCTTAATTCAGACACTCTGTTCATCACCACCCCCTTTTCTGAATCATTTTGTCCACCATAAGCGTGGAAGGGTATACTCAGACATGAGTCCCTTGCTCACTGCTCCATCAGGATTCAAGCAAGCCGGGCCGACGACGCCTGAAATGGCAGAAACCGGTCCCCGGAAGCTTGTCTCCTTTCTGGTGAAGAATTGGCTTGGTAGTTTGGTCTGCCCTGTTCCCATGATGCACTGGGCCAGGGACAGACTAATTTGCATATAGCCAGGTTCTGAGCTGGGATGGGGCAGTGAGCTAATTAACGGTGATGGATCAAGCCCTGATCTTTGGACTGGGTAAGAGTGGTCTGCTTAATTCAGACACTCTGTTCATCACCACCCCCTTTTCTGAATCATTTTGTCCACCATAAGCGTGGAAGGGTATACTCAGACATGAGTCCCTTGCTCACTGCTCCATCAGGATTCAAGCAAGCCGGGCCGATGACGCCTGAAATGGCAGAAACCGGTCCCCGGAAGCTTGTCTCCTTTCTGGTGAAGAATTGGCTTGGTAGTTTGGTCTGCCCTGTTCCCATGATGCACTGGGCCAGGGACAGACTAATTTGCATATAGCCAGGTTCTGAGCTGGGATGGGGCAGTGAGCTAAATAACGGTGATGGATCAAGCCCAGATCTTTGGACTGGGTAAGAGTGGTCTGCTTAATTCAGACACTCTGTTCATCACCACCCCCTTTTCTGAATCATTTTGTCCACCATAAGCGTGGAAGGGTATACTCAGACATGAGTCCCTTGCTCACTGCTCCATCAGGATTCAAGCAAGCCGGGCCGACGACGCCTGAAATGGCAGAAACCGGTCCCCGGAAGCTTGTCTCCTTTCTGGTGAAGAATTGGCTAGGTAGTTTGGTCTGCCCTGTTCCCATGATGCACTGGGCCAGGGACAGACTAATTTGCATATAGCCAGGTTCTGAGCTGGGATGGGGCAGTGAGCTAAATAACGGTGATGGATCAAGCCCTGATCTTTGGACTGGGTAAGAGTGGTCTGCTTAATTCAGACACTCTGTTCATCACCACCCCCTTTTCTGAATCATTTTGTCCACCATAAGCGTGGAAGGGTATACTCAGACATGAGTCCCTTGCTCACTGCTCCATCAGGATTCAAGCAAGCCGGGCCGACGACGCCTGAAATGGCAGAAACCGGTCCCCGGAAGCTTGTCTCCTTTCTGGTGAAGAATTGGCTTGGTAGTTTGGTCTGCCCTGTTCCCATGATGCACTGGGCCAGGGACAGACTAATTTGCATGTAGCCAGGTTCTGAGCTGGGATTGGGCAGTGAGCTAAATAACGGTGATGGATCAAGCCCTGATCTTTGGACTGGGTAAGAGTGGTCTGCTTAATTCAGACACTCTGTTCATCACCACCCCCTTTTCTGAATCATTTTGTCCACCATAAGCGTGGAAGGGTATACTCAGACATGAGTCCCTTGCTCACTGCTCCATCAGGATTCAAGCAAGCTGGGCCGACGACGCCTGAAATGGCAGAAACCGGTCCCCGGAAGCTTGTCTCCTTTCTGGTGAAGAATTGGCTTGGCATTTTGGTCTGCCCTGTTCCCATGATGCACTGGGCCAGGGACAGACTAATTTGCATATAGCCAGGTTCTGAGCTGGGATGGGGCAGTGAGCTAAATAACGGTGATGGATCCAGCCCTGATCTTTGGACTGGGTAAGAGTGGTCTGCTTAATTCAGACACTCTGTTCATCACCACCCCCTTTTCTGAATCATTTTGTCCACCATAAGCGTGGAAGGGTATACTCAGACATGAGTCCCTTGCTCACTGCTCCATCAGGATTTAAGCAAGCCGGGCGGACGACGCCTGAAATGGCAGAAACCGGTCCCCGGAAGCTTGTCTCCTTTCTGGTGAAGATTTGGCTTGGTAGTTTGGTCTGCCCTGTTCCCATGATGCACTGGGCACCAGGGACAGACTAATTTGCATATAGCCAGGTTCTGAGCTTGGATGGGGCAGTGAACTAAATAACGGTGATGGATCAAGCCATGATCTTTGGACTGGGTAAGAGTGGTCTGCTTAATTCAGACACTCTGTTCATCACTACCCCCTTTTCTGAATCATTTTGTCCACCATAAGCGTGGAAGGGTATACTCAGACATGAGTCCCTTGCTCACTGCTCCATCAGGATTCAAGCAAGCCGGGCCGACGACGCCTGAAATGGCAGAAACCGGTCCCCGGAAGCTTGTCTCCTTTCTGGTGAAGAATTGGCTTGGCAGTTTGGTCTGCCCTGTTCCCATGATGCACTGGGCCAGGGACAGACTAATTTGCATATAGCCAGGTTCTGAGCTGGGATGGGGCAGTGAGCTAAATAACGGTGATGGATCAAGCCCTGATCTTTGGACTGGGTAAGAGTGGTCTGCTTAATTCAGACACTCTGTTCATCACTACCCCCTTTTCTGAATCATTTTGTCCACCATAAGCGTGGAAGGGTATACTCAGACATGAGTCCCTTGCTCACTGCTCCATCAGGATTCAAGCAAGCCGGGCGGACGACGCCTGAAATGGCAGAAACCGGTCCCCGGAAGCTTGTCTCCTTTCTGGTGAAGAATTGGCTTGGTAGTTTGGTCTGCCCTGTTCCCATGATGCACTGGGCCAGGGACAGACTAATTTGCATATAGCCAGGTTCTGAGCTGGGATGGGGCAGTGAGCTAAATAACGGTAATGGATCAAGCCCTGATCTTTGGACTGGGTAAGAGTGGTCTGCTTAATTCAGACACTCTGCTCATCGCCACCCCCTTTTCTGAATCATTTTGTCCACCATAAGCGTGGAAGGGTATACTCAGACATGAGTCCCTTGCTCACTGCTCCATCAGGATTCAAGCAAGCCTGGCCGACGACGCCTGAAATGGCAGAAACCGGTCCCCGGAAGCTTGTCTCCTTTCTGGTGTAGAATTGGCTTGGTAGTTTGGTCTGCCCTGTTCCCATGATGCACTGGGCCAGGGACAGACTAATTTGCATATAGCCAGGTTCTGAGCTGGGATGGGGCAGTGAGCTAAATAACGGTGATGGATCAAGCCCTGATCTTTGGACTGGGTAAGAGTGGTCTGCTTAATTCAGACACTCTGTTCATCACCACCCCCTTTTCTGAATCATTTTGTCCACCATAAGCGTGGAAGGGTATACTCAGACATGAGTCCCTTGCTCACTGCTCCATCAGGATTCAAGCAAGCCGGGCCGACGACGCCTGAAATGGCAGAAACCGGTCCCCGGAAGCTTGTCTCCTTTCTGGTGAAGAATTGGCTTGGTAGTTTGGTCTGCCCTGTTCCCATGATGCACTGGGCCAGGGACAGACTAATTTGCATATAGCCAGGTTCTGAGCTGGGATGGGGCAGTGAGCTAAATAACGGTGATGGATCAAGCCCTGATCTTTGGACTGGGTAAGAGTGGTCTGCTTAATTCAGACACTCTGTTCATCACCACCCCCTTTTCTGAATCATTTTGTCCACCATAAGCGTGGAAGGGTATACTCAGACATGAGTCCCTTGCTCACTGCTCCATCAGGATTCAAGCAAGCCGGGCCGATGACGCCTGAAATGGCAGAAACCGGTCCCCGGAAGCTTGTCTCCTTTCTGGTGAAGAATTGGCTTGGTAGTTTGGTCTGCCCTGTTCCCATGATGCACTGGGCCAGGACAGACTAATTTGCATATAGCCAGGTTCTGAGCTGGGATGGGGCAGTGAGCTAAATAACGGTGATGGATCAAGCCCTGATCTTTGGACTGGGTAAGAGTGGTCTGCTTAATTCAGACACTTTGTTCATCACCACCCCCTTTTCTGAATCATTTTGTCCACCATAAGCGTGGAAGGGTATACTCAGACATGAGTCCCTTGCTCACTGCTCCATCAGGATTCAAGCAAGCCGGGCCGACGACGCCTGAAATGGCAGAACCGGTCCCCGGAAGCTTGTCTCCTTTCTGGTGAAGAATTGGCTAGGTAGTTTGGTCTGCCCTGTTCCCATGATGCACTGGGCCAGGGACAGACTAATTTGCATATAGCCAGGTTCTGAGCTGGGATGGGGCAGTGAGCTAAATAACGGTGATGGATCAAGCCCTGATCTTTGGAGTGGGTAAGAGTGGTCTGCTTAATTCAGACACTCTGTTCATCACCACCCCCTTTTCTGAATCATTTTGTCCACCATAAGCGTGGAAGGGTATACTCAGACATGAGTCCCTTGCTCACTGCTCCATCAGGATTCAAGCAAGCCGGGCCGACGACGCCTGAAATGGCAGAAACCGGTCCCCGGAAGCTTGTCTCCTTTCTGGTGAAGAATTGGCTTGGTAGTTTGGTCTGCCCTGTTCCCATGATGCACTGGGCCAGGGACAGACTAATTTGCATGTAGCCAGGTTCTGAGCTGGGATGGGGCAGTGAGCTAAATAACGGTGATGGATCAAGCCCTGATCTTTGGACTGGGTAAGAGTGGTCTGCTTAATTCAGACACTCTGTTCATCACCACCCCCTTTTCTGAATCATTTTGTCCACCATAAGCGTGGAAGGGTATACTCAGACATGAGTCCCTTGCTCACTGCTCCATCAGGATTCAAGCAAGCCGGGCCGACGACGCCTGAAATGGCAGAAACCGGTCCCCGGAAGCTTGTCTCCTTTCTGGTGAAGAATTCGCTTGGCATTTTGGTCTGCCCTGTTCCCATGATGCACTGGGCCAGGGAGAGACTAATTTGCATATAGCCAGGTTCTGAGCTGGTATGGGGCAGTGAGCTAAATAACGGTGATGGATCAAGCCCTGATCTTTGGACTGGGTAAGAGTGGTCTGCTTAATTCAGACACTCTGTTCATCACCACCCCCTTTTCTGAATCATTTTGTCCACCATAAGCGTGGAAGGGTATACTCAGACATGAGTCCCTTGCTCACTGCTCCATCAGGATTTAAGCAAGCCGGGCGGACGACGCCTGAAATGGCAGAAACCGGTCCCCGGAAGCTTGTCTCCTTTCTGGTGAAGAATTGGCTTGGTAGTTTGGTCTGCCCTGTTCCCATGATGCACTGGGCCAGGGACAGACTAATTTGCATATAGCCAGGTTCTGAGCTGGGATGGGGCAGTGAGCTAAATAACGGTGATGGATCAAGCCCTGATCTTTGGACTGGGTAAGAGTGGTCTGCTTAATTCAGACACTCTGCTCATCACCACCCCCTTTTCTGAATCATTTTGTCCACCATAAGCGTGGAAGGGTATACTCAGACATGAGTCCCTTGCTCACTGCTCCATCAGGATTCAAGCAAGCCGGGCCGACGACGCCTGAAATGGCAGAAACCGGTCCCCGGAAGCTTGTCTCCTTTCTGGTGAAGAATTGGCTTGGTAGTTTGGTCTGCCCTGTTCCCATGATGCACTGGGCCAGGGACAGACTAATTTGCATATAGCCAGGTTCTGAGCTGGGATGGGGCAGTGAGCTAAATAACGGTGATGGATCAAGCCCTGATCTTTGGACTGGGTAAGAGTGGTCTGCTTAATTCAGACACTCTGTTCATCACCACCCCCTTTTCTGAATCATTTTGTCCACCATAAGCGTGGAAGGGTATACTCACACATGAGTCCCTTGCTCACTGCTTCATCAGGATTCAAGCAAGCCGGGCCGACGATGCCTGAAATGGCTGAAACCGGTCCCCGGAAGCTTGTCTCCTTTCTGGTGAAGAATTGGCTTGGTAGTTTGGTCTGCCCTGTTCCCATGATGCACTGGGCAAGGGACAGACTAATTTGCATATAGCCAGGTTCTGAGCTGGGATGGGGCAGTGAGCTAAATAACGGTGATGGATCAAGCCCTGATCTTTGGACTGGGTAAGAGTGGTCTGCTTAATTCAGACACTCTGTTCATCACCACCCCCTTTTCTGCTCCAAGCGATTCAGCAGGAACCTCCCCAAGACTTTGCATGCAGAATCAAGTAGGAAGATAATGCGATAGCAACGGAAATCTGCTGTATCGTCCTTTTTAAAAATGGGAACAATGATGGAGTTTGACCATGATTGAGTTGGCCAACAGTAGCTGTGCTCCTTAAAACATTAGTGATTATTGAGGCCCATAGATCGATGTTATTATTAAAAAGGTACAGTGGCACTCCATCAGACTGGGAGCCTTGTTCATCGCACTACCCTTGATAGCTAGTCTGACTTCTTCTATGTTAAAAGATTGCAAGCCCATACAGAGTCTTGACGATCCACCCTTGTTGAAACAATTGCCAGAATCATCCTTGCTATCATATAGCCTAGAAAAGTGCTCCACCCATTTATCAGACAGTATAACGATGTCTGAAGGGGCATTGTGACTGTTGCCAAAGTAGGGGGATTGAACGTTTTCCAGAATAAAGAGGCATCATTCTTAATACTGGATTGATGCAAATTCTCCCATGCGTCCTGCCTTGTTATCAGTTTCTTGTTTAGGATGGCTTGCTTGTAGTTTCATCTACACACTCTTATCACCTCTCTCTCTCTGGATACCTGTTTCAGGGCTCTTTATGGGTTGTTGAAAATGTATTATCAACCCATGTTTGGGGCCTATCATAACTAACCATTTTATCTGATGTCAGAACCCTTTTAATGGTTTTGCAGATCCCATTAAATCCCTCCAGTGTGCGTTTAGGTTCTAACTGATTATCCAGACAGTCCAATAGCTGAGCACCATTACTCACAGCAAGGCCTGCAAACAAATGCCCTGTGGCAAAGTCCCTTGTTTTTGTTCAGACCAATTGGGCTGATGGTGAGATTACAATGATGATTTTCCTTACCAAGGTCTAGAGAGATCAGCAGGTAGTTATGGTCACTTAGACTGGTTTGAAAATCAGTGACCTTATGCTTGTGTTGTATAGGAAGGGCTATGTAATCAGTAAGACTGCATTGTTCTCTGCCAGTAAAGGTGATAGGACCTGGTGTGGTAGTAGGAATACGGTCAATTGCAAGGATGGGAAGGTACTTTGTCAGAATAGAGTTAAAAAATCCCTGCTTTGATTTTGTTCAAAGTGTTGTAACTTCACAGACAAGGTTGCTAAAGTTTGTACCCAATCTGCAATTAAATTCACCCCTCCCAGATCACAATGTAGTCCTGATGTAGCTTGTTCAAGGCCTTGCTGAAAGATTGATCAAGGGAAGATGCTATCTCTGTGTTACTCCCAACAAATTTATTGTGGTAGAGGTTAATCAAAATAAGCATTCCCATTGTATTATGCCAAAGAGTTATTATTAAAAAATGTGGCGAGAAGATGTATTGTGTGGACCTTCCACTCTAGAGTTGTAGACACAAGTATCAGAAAACCTCCTCTATGATGAACCCCACTGGAATAGCCATAAAACCATTGATGTGTACTGCACTGCGATACTAAATTTCTAGTGCACAAATTATGTGAAAGGCTTTGATTAAATCAGTCCATTTTGCAATAGCCAATTTGGACTGCAGATCAGCAACATTCCAGAACTGGTATTTGGAGTAAGATTTAGGATCTACCACTTGCACATCAGTGACAATTGAAGGGGCAGGACAGATGCCCACATTCATAGATCCTACAAATGTATTATTAACAGTCAGCTCCTCATCTGCTACAGGCATCAGCTTCAGATCTCTACCAATAAAAAATTGTGTCAAAATAGATAGGTCCAGTGAATCATTGTCTGTAAGCCCAGATAGGAGAGCAAAACAGATGTAGAGGAGTCAGAGATGGGGCTGGCCAGTGTAAGACCTTTCCACTGTTTGTGACAACTGTAAACAACGGGCAATATAAAAAGCCCAGTGGGAGCATGCAAATCTTGTTCGGATTCCCATTGACTTCAATGGGAGCCTGTGTTCCGACCAACAACACAGGATCCCATTTAAAAACGGGGTGGTTGCTGAAAACCTTGAAACCTGTGGCGGGTACCCCATGGTGCTTGCCACACTGTGTGCGGTTGGAAAGAAGGGACCTATGGGTCCCCCACAGGCCCCAACAGAAGGCCTTTGGGTAAAAGGGGGGCCTGCTACCCACAAATTCGGTTTCTGACAGCTGATCCGTGGCAGACAAACCAAGTCAGAAAGGCTATCTGAATCCAACATTGTATGTGTCAGTCAGAAACGTGGTCTGTAGAACGGTGCAAGTCGTCTCCAACGACTCGGTTTTTCCAAATGACGATCGGAACAGAGCCGGAAAGACCCAACGGTTACCTAACATCGTAATCAGTAGGTCAGAAATGTTTCTGAGTCAATCTGAAAAATGGGTTCCGACACAGATTCGTACAAACAGAATGCTGTTCGGAGTCGAAATCGTAATGAGGCCCTAAGTTTGATTTTGCAGTTCCCAACAAACTTAATCAACATCTTATGGGACTTCAAAGTAATGTCACATTTTCCCGCCTCAGCTCATAATCAGATTCCAAAGTTTGGCTTACCTACTTGACGACGTTAATTACTATGCTCACCAGCAGACAGAACAAAGGTCTCCACACACAAAAGGAGCAACTATCAGTGATTGGTTCAGCTCTTGAGAAGATAGTGGTAAGGGGAAATCTGCATTTGATAATTAATTTATCACACTGCACCTGGGCTGTTACAGCGAGGCCCACAGAAGCCCAGACCTCTGAGCCAACACAGTAGGGCTCTGCTTTGGAAATATTTGGGTAAGAGATCTTGCAGTGATGCGAACTATGGGTGAAGCTGAGGCCCTCAGACGATCTCTTTTCAGAGAACACTTGACAGAGCTAATTTGGATTGTCCCCGAAGGTTGTGCAGGAGCTTTAGGAAAGACTGGAGAGACGATGTGGCTTCCTAGGATTAGAAATAACAAAGGGAGAGCAAGGAAAATAGAGAGGTACGTCATTTTCCCCAGATAAATAACCAATCAACAAAAGGGACAGGCCCTACAGGGGAATCCACAAACACTACAATACTGTTCCAGGTAAATCGCAGAAAAAACCATTAGGTTTTCAAAAGAACCCTCCCCCACCAACCTAGTTGTTGGCATGCTTCATCACCAGGTTCCCACCTGGGCTGCTGAATGCAACCCAGGTGTACTTTAACACCTGATTACAGAGGGGCAGGTGGTTTGTGTGAAGGGAATGAGAATAAAGTGCAAGTAAAATTGCCTCTAGAATCCTCCATTAAGGTAGAACAACTTTATTCTTGAGGTCCCAGGACAAGGTTTAAAAGCAAGATGGATGTTGTAAAGACTAATTTGATATTTCATATCCAGGTGGTGGTCTACATGGTTCAGCCTTAAGATACAACTTAAATAGGCTTTCTTCAGGACCAAACGGTGCAGTGGGACAAATCAAAAGGCCTCATGAAATATCAGCACACACACTAAGCTGCGCTGTGTGTGTGGGGGTAATTCCGTACTTAAGGTTTGCACCAACATGTTAAAATCTGTAAAACTAAGTAGAACATGAAAAATGTTCAAACTGAATGTGTCATAAGTAGGTGCTAGTCAGCAAGGTAGATAGACCTTCGTAGCTCTGTTTTATTATGCCCATATTTCTATAGTCAAGTGCAGAATATGGCCACTTGCAGGCCATTGAGGTAGATTCCAAAGGATTGGCCAGGGGTGCATGGCATCTAGAAGTTTCACCTCAACTTAAACAACCCTGCATGAAATATAGCAGGGTAGGACCCCAAGACCTGTGAAGCAATAACAGGGAAGAATGATCAACTAAAATGATAAGCCACCTGATGCCCTGCCAAGATGAACATAGGACTTTGAATCCAACTGACTCCAGGACTATAATGAGATTCTCTGAGGCCAGTGGCTCTTCCCCCCTTATGACACCTGAAGACCATTTTGGTGAGTAAGAAAAGGGGATCAAAGCACTGATTCCCGCACCAATATAACGTCTCCTACGTTTTCTAAAATATACATAGAAGGTGCTGATAGCCTGAGACACAATCCCCTATGTCCCATGAAGATTAAGAAAAATACATTTCTCGTTATCTCTTCAAATTAGATACACAATATTTTTGCTCCGCACCCTTCTAATCAGTCAAGTTCAAATGTATTTTTAAATCACAATCCTTGTACACTACAATCTGCAGATTTGAAGAACCAAAATCAATTTCCCAAAGCGAAGTCAATCACAAGTCCTGGATGGTTAAAACTTGATCATTTTTCAATTATTTTTTCATAGAAATAGCCAACGCGTTTCGTCCGTTACCGGACTTCTTCAGGGCTATAAAAAAAATACATAAAACACAATATTTTTACAAATATATTACCTGTTCACACTTTAGCTTTGGGAATGTTATCTTACAATCAGAACTTTACATTTAAGGGGAGCTCTAAACATAGTGATACCTTATTACTTTACTATACATATAGTCTTGAATATTTTTATGAATCAGAACCCATGTATAATTGAACCTAATACATATGGCAGCTATGGATAGATATAATAAGTAGCAAAAAAAGTAATCTCTGAATAAATAGGCGGTATGCTAGAAACTCTAATGTAACCAGTGATTACAATAGTATGATGTTTGATAATCTTAGGCAGTGAATATATATAATGAGATGAGTATTTAAAAATGTATAATTTATTTTGTTCACAGATTAACTCAGGTTGAATTAATAACCAACAGGCGTAATTATCCTGGAATACTTTAAAAAAAAATTGCTATGGTATGTTTGCTTATATAAACTACATGTGTTTAAATCATGTATTAGGTTCAATTATACATGGGTTCTGATTCATACAAATATTCAAGACTATATGTATAGTAAAGTAATAAGGTATCACTATGTTTAGAGCTCCCCTTAAATGTAAAGTTCTGATTGTAAGATAACATTCCCAAAGCTAAAGTGTGAACAGGTAATATATTTGTAAAAATATTGTGTTTTATGTATTTTTTTTATAGCCCTGAAGAAGTCCGGTAACGGACGAAACGCGTAGGCTATTTCTATGAAAAAAGAAATTGAATAAAGATCAAGTTTTAAACATCCAGGACTTGTGATTGACTTCGCTTTGGGAAATTGATTTTGGTTCTTCAAATCTGCAGATTGTAGTGTACAAGGATTGTGATTTAAAAATACATTTGTACTTGACTGATTAGAAGGGTGCGGAGCAAAAATATTGTGTAACCATTTTGGTGAGTACCTGGATTCCAATGACCCTCCCACCCTCATGGGTCCATTCAAGATAGATAGGAGTCTCTGGGGCTTGGTAAGTACAGGAAGGAGAGTGGTCTGTGGACTGGCTGTGGAAGGGCTGCCCACTCCACAAGCAGGATAGGATCACTAGATGAAGACAGTGGAAAAAGCTGGTACAGGACGCTAGGTCTGTTGAAAATGCTCCTGGTAGATAAGTCTGACGACCAGGAGCAAAATGAGCCCAATATTGCCAAAAATAGGCTAAATGGGTCACAAAGATTTGCATTGTAAAAAATGGACAAGAAGAAAAAAGGGCACACAACACTTTCCTCTATGTTGGTATAAATCCCACAGGGTGAACCAGCATAAGGGTGTCTGCACAGCGTTAATTGATTACCTTTCATAGGATAGGGCTATGTGCAAGGCAACCCACCCTGAGCCTGAATACAGCCCCAAGAATCTCATTCTGAGTGGTCAGGTGCAAGAAACCTTGCAGTGCCACCGCACATATTTCCTTCTGGTTGTCGATGGGCCCCAGGATCCAAAGAAACACCGGTACCATGTGCTGCACTGGCCCCATCCGACCCATGTCTGAGGGATTGTGAGTGTGCCACAGTACAGCATTCTTCCCACCCACATGACTGGAGGTGGGAGAAAGGGAATGCTGGCATATGCACTGACACAGTACAGTGTTGGCTTGTCAGGGAGCAAGCAGGCAGTAGAGGAGTGAGCTCCCCACTCTTGTCACACTCACACATCACCTGTGTGCTCGATGGCATGGGCACCCAGGGGCAGATTTACAAGCTCCTTGCGCCACTTTTGCATCACTTTTCCCATGTTAAAAGTAACGCAAATGTGGTGGAAGGGGCTTGTAAATCTGCCTCCCAGTGCTTAAAATGAAATACAAGTTGCTTAGTAGCAACCACCTCCTAAAATATGGAAGGCTCAATGAAGGAGTGCCCCTTGCGCCTACATTTGCTTCTTACTTTTTTTGTGTTGTCCTAAGGAGGACCAGAGCCACCACCATGGTTGTACACAGGTGGTGTGAGGACCTTATCGATGGACAGCAGCCGCCCAAAATGTTTTGACAAAAGTTAATGCTAAGCCTCCTGGGGCTCAGTGAACATGACCTCAACAGAGATTTCCAAAGATTCAAAAGCCTTCGGAGCTGGAGCATTTTGCTTTTCAACTTTGGAGTGCGCAGACTTCTTGAGGTTGGGCATTGGACTGCATTATGAAGCCTGAAACAAGTCATAAAAAGACACAGACATACTTTTCTGATTGAATTTAAATGCTTTAATAATAATGTTGTATTGACAATGATTATTGATGAACATATAATGCTTATAATAATGATGAAAGTATTTGACGATAGTTTTTGATTCCGTTGGCTTTATTGATGAAGCTTAATGCGATTATAGTTTTAAAATTGCGACACTGGTGAAAGCCAATTGGCCTGTCATATATTGATGTGGTGAACCCTTGACAAAACCAATAAGATGCCCATATTTATATTAATAATGAAATCTCTTGGCAAGCCAATAGGCTTGCCTCATATATGTTAAGTGATCCATTGAGAAATCCAATAGGCCAGCCGTATATATTAATGTGGTGATTACTGAGTACACAAGAAGGCCTGCCTAATAAATAATGGCACCTTCTTACACTTTGATGTTAAATCTGGTGCAGGCAATGTAAATAAGGGGTTCAGGACCAATTAGGGGTGTAATGTGATATGAGTGAGTCACCAGATATATTTCCATCTACCCGATATACTTATGTGCAATTTTATTCATAGGATTTAATGGTGTGTGTATGTAATAAATGTACTTTGCCTTTTTAAAAGAAAACACACTGACTGGACAATCATTCATTGATTGTTGTTGCATGCCAAGAAACTGAGATTTCTAGTCCATACCACAAACACTGAGTGGAGCCTGGACTGCTCTACTACCATGGGAGAGTGAAGTGCTACAATGGAGTACTTGGATCCCAGTAATAATACAATTGTCCACCAATTAATGGTGAAGTGGTCACATTATTCCCAACTAATATTTCTTACAATGCTTATCTCATTTCAATGCCTAACTATGATATTACTTCAATCTTAGTTTTTTTCCAGTGAATTTCTGTTTTTTTTAACATATGCTAGGTGAGAATGAGGTTGACAGCCCCGAGCTACAGGAGGCTCAGGAGGGGACCGAGGCAGAGCACTCGAAGTCCCAGGAACCCTTGCAACAGATGCTGCCTACTATGCCGCAACATGCCCAGAGGTGCCTACTTTGCTTGTTGGTGGCTCCTGCAGCGTGGGAAGCGGGTTGACAGCCGCAGGCCACTGAGGCTCAGGAGGGGGCACAGCACTCACAGCCCCAGGAACCCTTGCGGCAGACACCACCTACGATGCTGCAAGGCGACTACTTTGCATGTTGGGGGCTCCCGCAGCACGGGATGCACTCGGGATGTGCCCAGGCACCTGCCAGAGCCAAGAGCGGGCCACGAGCGGGCCCGTTTGCACCCGTCCATGCCTGGCCAAGGCTGGGTCCACCTTCTTGGCTGGCAGATTCTGGTGTACAGTTAATCGATTTTGCCACCAGGCCAATATCCTCAATGCCAGCTTGCATTTAGGGTGGGCTTTGGATGTGCAGTAAGTAACTGCCCTAATGCCTATTTGTTTCAAATTTGCTGCGAACGCGAGAGATTTAGCCCTTTATTGCGGTGTGGGGACTTTACAAATATTGTCTTATTGTTGTTGTTATATTTGCCATCAATAGAAAGAAGAAGGCTCAATTCTCTATTTTTGCGGGACAGCCGTGTCTAACCATTGACTTATTTTTGGCAGAAGCTGTGGGGGTCATCTCCAAGGAAATTGATTGGGCTGTGAAAAAGTAAATTTTGCCATGTTCTGTGTCCCTACGTGTTCCCCATCTTATGTTGCATGTGCATGATTAATATGCATATGTATTCCCCATGTTCGAATAAAGACGCAATTACAGTTGTGTCCATCTCTAGTATGCCAGTTTCCAGTTCTCGTGAAAGCTACGAGTATTAGGCCTATGTAAAGTTACGTTGCCACGTTTCTCAGTGTGCACGTTATTTCATTGAAAAGTCCCCGTTTCTAGGCCTCAAAAGGGCCCGGACACCAGATTCAGCTCCTGTCTCCTGAACCCTCGCTGAGGAGCGATACAGCCCCCACCTGTATCCCTGACCCTTCACTTACTTCCTGTCTCACAGTGCCCGGCCCAGCCTGGCTCTGCCTGCCAGTCTGCCAAGAGTATGTTATGATTCTAGTTATCAGTCCAGCCCTCCTTCTCTGCATTCCTAAGCTACTGAATCGCATCAATAGTTTCAGTCATCGTCTAGCCTTTACGTCTCCATGTAAGAGAAATACTGTATTAATGGTCATTTAATATTCTTCAACACGCACTACATGTAGAATAATGCATGCACCAGTCTTAGAGTCTGTTAACCTTTACCCCGATAACTTTTAGTTTATATCAACGTGTTCTCTAAACATCAGATACTAGATAATGTCTAGGTACATGTCGCCCTGACTCTCCAGACTTCAGTCTCTGCTCCTAGCGCAGAAGTCATAGCCCCCAGCTTCTCCTAGTAACACGTCATTGTCAGTTTACGCGCACCACTAGGTTAGAGGTCCCGGCTCCTTAGGTAGCCCCCTCCATGTTTCCGCCCCATTTATGACATATTCTGTTACGTTTACATCACATGTCTATGTACACGCCTCCTGTTACACCTACTTTCACCCTTATCTTTCGCGACTGCTATTGACCACACCCACTGCTCCGCCCATCGTATGTACTGTAATGCAATTGTTTTAGTATATATATTTGTGCACTGTTATTAAATGTTACGCCGATCCGCCGACGCTGATCCTGCCCCCCGGCAGCGCTGCCATTCTATTCCTGTGCAGGTTGTCCTGTTCCTGTCCTTTATGCTGTATTAAAACCTGCAAACTCCTACTACCTCGAATCTTGACTCTTATTTATTGAGCTATCTGTTATTACTATATCCAGTCAAAAATAGATCCGGTATTATTTATTTATATACCACATAATGGCGCCCGAATAGGGACTTGCCTTTTCCCCACGCGCCGGTGAAGCCACGTAAGCCCCCTGATCCTCTGCAGCCGTGACAGAACCATACCGTGCACGTGCAGATATTTCTGCTTCAAGTATCCCTCAGGCCCACGGAGGAGACGGAGGTTGCGGTCCAGCATCCAGACGAGGCGGTGGAGGAACGCGGCGAGTCCCGACCAGAGCCCAAGCCGAGAGTCCAAGGTCCGAGGTATCCGGAGGCCCACCCGTAACAAAAGTCCGAAGTGTGTCCGTCCGGCGTCGAAGCAGTCCAGTCCAGTCCGAGGCCTTCTGTTCTTGCTGCCCGGTGAGTACCGTTGCTGGGGTAGTATCTAGACAGGGTCAATCTAATTGACTCTGGTCCGTGGGTTTGGTGGTACACAGACCCAACACGAAGTGTCCACTCCGGTGGATACGGGTCCTGACGTGTCTCTTTATGAGACCGGTAAGTTTCGTACTGTTTCAGCAGTGCATCTAGTTTCTGTTCTAGTCAGTTCTGTTCTCGAGAAAATTCATGTATTCTGTTTTCAGTATTCCAGGTAGTATTTTGTCAAGACTGTTATTCTAAAATGTCATTCATGTATTTTAATGTCGTGGAATGAAAGTGGTGTAATTATCGTGTTCATTGTGTATTGTATTGTGTCTAGATTACAGTCCAGTCATGCCTTTGTTTTCCAAACTACGTCAGTTAAAAACTAGAAAAGGTCTGTTAGAGGAAGCAGTTCCTGTCCCGCCTAGGGACAGTCCAGGTCATTTTATGTATCAGAAGCATGGCATAAGTGCCATATTGTATCTAGATTTATGGGTGGAGTACACCAAAGAGTTAGAAGAGAAGTATAAATGGCCCGTATCAGGTACGTGGGATGCCGAGTGCATCATGCGAGTAGAAGAAGCATTATGGAAAAAGAAAGCCAGACAGTCACAGAAAGATGCCATCGAGTTATGGCGCAAAGAATCTCATAAGAGAACCGAAAAAGAAATCAGAAAGTCAGAATTAAGTAGAGAATCCTCAGAAAGAGCCCAAGAAAGGGAACTCATCGAAATAGGTGAACGAGTTAAAACCGAACAGTCAGACAGACAGAGGAATGCCCTCATTAAGGGTATGTATCCTCTTCTTGCCGAGGGCTTGCCAAAAGCGACCCCGGAGGCATCCAGTAATTTTCCGCCACCATTAGTTCTGACCAAGCTACGTCACAAACCGACCGCAGCTGATATTTTTATCTCGTCCTATTTGGACGACACAGTCCCAGAATATGCAAATCCTGTTCCACCAGCTCCTGTAAATAATGTAAATCCTGCTCCTCCAGTCACCGGGGCACCTGTTGCAGTACCTGCTACGGTACCCCCGGTCCAGCCCATAGTACAACTTCCCGCTACATCAGTCACTCTGCCAGCACGAAGAGTATCAGTCGACGATTCTAGTTTAGGGGCCGCAGGAGGAGGTCCTCCTGGTACCCCGCCGCCACACCAACGTGTAACGTTAGTCGAGTTACATGAACGTGCGTTACAGCGTACGCCCAAATATAAGTCCGTTGCAGAAATCCGACGAGCTCTTACTGAATGCCGCTATGATCCAGTCACAGGCGATGATAGTACGGTTATATATTCCATACTTGTAAGACGGGTGACCGGGTATTTGGACACCCTACCGGATATGAAAGAAGATCTAGACAGAATATATCGTTTCATCCGTACAGGGGATGATCCAGAAAGTATTGGCGAGGCCATGTCTCAAAGGAAAGCTGAGATCCAGCTCATGATATTAAAATTTCTGATTAATTGTTTAATAAGGGAACAAGATTATCCGACCAAAGATCCGGCCGAAATGAGAACCCTGACCAGGTGGAGTGATAATATAGCCGAGGGTAAGCACAGAACCATCAGTAGTATAGAGAGTATGTACAAGAAAATTCGTAAGGAAATAATAAGGTTACACGAACAACGTAAAACAGCACAAGTAAGCGAGAAAGAGAATGACTCTCCTACAGAAGAGGTAGAGGACGAGAATACCGCCAGAATAGCGTATGTGGGTAGAACTAGACTTTCCGACCGACATACACGCCTGGAACACAAGAAAATCTTTCATCATCCAGTATCGGAACAAGGTTCTCTAGAACAAGTATTTCAAGCTACCGATCACATTCTGAAATCACGAATCGGTTATAGTGAGTTAAGTACTATGCATGAACAAGAACTAGCCCGATCAGCAGTCCGATGGACTACTGATTCTACCACTTTTCCAGACGAAATAGTGGCACAAATGTTTCTGAAACTGCCCCCAGCCGAGCAGCGACTGGTGGGTATGTATATGATTCAGCACCTCATTACACTCTATGAGGGTCAACATTCTGATCCAGGTCCGTTACACGATGTCCTGAACGAGTTACTCCAGTATAGATGGAAAGGTTTAGGTACCGATTTAATTAGTGTCATTCTAGAACAGCGCCACAAATATAGTATGTTTTTGAACCCGCATTTTGTTCATGTCTCACCTCCAGAAAGTAAACCGTTCTACATAGATAGACAGAATCCGTTACGAGAAGTACACCCAGTCAGGACAGCAGATGGTGAAATGCAACGAGTATTTGTTTACACCCCGATTACAAAGATGGAACTCTTAGAGATGAAGAAATTAATTCCCTGTCACGACAAAGATCCAGCAGGGTTCCACCGAGAGTTAAAGGACATGCTCCGTATGGGAGAATATACGTATCCAGATATTATTAAAATGCTAAAGGTCCTGTTGCCCGCAGGGGTATACGAAAAACTCAAGGAAAAAGAATGGGAGGTGGGAGAGAAAAAGATCGATTGGGCAGTTCTAGAAGCTGAAGATAAGATACGAGTACCAGGTACCGGTCTTGGAGAGAAATGTAAAGAATTACCAGAACTGTTAATACAAGTTTTGCCCAGATTGTTAGCCACTAAAAAGGAAGACTGGGATGCAATCTCAGCCTGTAAACAGAAACAAGATGAAGACACTAGTGATTTTTATTCTAGATTTGAAAAATGTTTCATTATAAACAGTGGATTGAAGACGAGTAGCGAGTCATACCCTCATCTTTTTGTTACTAAATTAGTCGAGAATTCAAGTCCACAAGTTAAGAATCGAGTTTTGAAAGTCGAAAGTACATGGCAAGCTAGTACCCCGTCCCAGATGTTACAGATGCTCCAGTACCACCAGAATAGAATCAGAGAAGAGCAAGAACACGAGAGAAGACGTATGAAAGACACAAAAATGAAAGTACTAGTTGCACAATCTGTTCCACAAGACAGTCAGAAGAGGGGTCCGAATCAAGCCAGTCATCCTGCAGCTCCCGTTAAAGGGACATGCAATTATTGTAAACAGCCAGGTCATTATATAAACGAGTGTGCAGTTCTGAAACATAATATAGCCACTGGTAAGACTAAAGAAAGACCACGTCCGCCTAGACAAGAACAAGTTTTGCAGACTTCTCAGCCACAGAATGCACAACAGATAGTTCCAGCATCTCAGCCTATTGCTGCAACACAGCATGTTACACAGCAGATGTACCAGTATGCTCAGACAGAGTATCCAGAGTACCAACAATACTCATGAAACAGCCTAGAGAGGGAGGTAGGCTTGCCTCTCATCGAGATTCCTGTAGATCAAGAAGGTCCCTATATTCATAGTCAAGTATTAGGAAAAGACAGAAAGTTTCTGATTGATACAGGGGCAAGTAGGACTACCATAAGTCACGCCGAAGTTCCAGGGGCTCCGCTCTCAGGCTCTAGAAATGTTTCCCTTGGATTTTCAGGAAAGCCTATTGTAAACGAGATTTCAAAGCCAGTTATTCTAGAAGTAGGTCCATTGTCCCGCACTACTGATCTATTACTTACGAAGTCATGTCCAGAAAATCTGTTAGGCATTAAGACACTGAAAGAATTAGGTGCAGTTATTTGCTGCTCCCCAGAGGGAATACGTTTGTTTTTACGTGACTTCAAGGGTCACTATGTATCACGAGATTTTGATCCGAGATTGTCTAATGTCCCGCAGCATCTATGGGCGCAAGGTCCAACTGATGTAGGTTACATGCAAATCACACCCCATCGTGTGACTCTCAAGCAAGGTGTAGTGTTACCACGAATCAGACAGTACAGATTACCACCTGAGGCTGTAGCAGCCTTATCTAAAATAATTGACGAGCTCATGGCTCAAGGAGTAGTTGTAGAAACTGACTCCAATGTATGTAATTCTCCGATCATTCCAGTCATGAAACGTACTGATCCAAATGCACCCCCAGTATATCGATTAGTGATTGACCTTCGAGAACTCAATAAATGTATTATTCCCCAGTACCCAGTTGTTCCAGATATTTCATCCCTGTTGACAGCCATTGATTCTGAGGCAATATTCTTTACCGTAATTGACCTCAAGAACGCGTTTTTCAGTGTCCCCTTTCATCCGGACAGCCAGTACCTTTTCGGTTTTTGTTTAAATGGAAGGAGCTATAAATTCACACGAGCTCCTCAAGGTTTCACAGAAAGTCCTAGTATTTACAGTCAAGCACTTAAGAGACAACTAGACAACATCCACATGCCAGCTGACACTGCCCTGCTCCAGTATGTCGATGATCTACTGATCACAGCCCGTTCTGAACGTGCTTGCGAGCGAGCATCACTTACAGTCTTGTATTTCCTTGCCGAGATGGGGCACAAGGTGTCCCCTTCGAAGCTTCAATTCTGTGTCCAGCAAGTGATCTACTTAGGCCACTTACTGTCCAAGTGGGGTAGACAGTTGACACCAGACCGTATCCAGTTAATAGCGAGTCTTCCTCAGCCCAAGACACAGAAGGAGGTACGTGCTTTTATCGGCCTTACTTCTTATTGCAGACAATGGATTCCTCAGTATGCATTTCTAGCCAAGCCACTGATACAGTTAACGACACAGGAGGCAGCCGTATCGACTGTCCTCCCTTGGACATCTGAACATACACTTAGTTTCAATGAGTTAAAAAAAGCTTTATGCCAAGCTCCTGTTCTAGCTACACCGAACTACAGTAAGCCTTTTACACTTTTTGTTACAGAACGTGATGGTACAGCATTATCTGTTCTCACACAAGATCAAGCAGGACAATACAAGCCTTGTGCTTATTTTTCGAGCACATTAGATCCAGTAGCCCAGGCTCTGCCTGCGTGCCTCAAGTCAGTTGCAGCCACAGCACTAGCTATCAGACAAAGTGATTCCATAGTATTAGGACATTCCTTGACAGTACAAGTTCCACACTCTGTGGAAGTTCTTTTAAACCGAACACAGACTCAGCACTTGACAGTTGCACGTTTAACAGGTTATGAACTGACACTGTTCCAGCCACACATAGAAATCAGACGCTGCAACGTTCTAAATCCCGCTACACTGTTACCGTCAGTTAATTCGAATCCTGCCACACACGACTGTGTGGAAGTAGTTAACACTATGACTAAGCCAAGACAAGATCTGACAGATATTCCATTACCAGATCCTGACCTGACACTTTATGTGGATGGTTCATGTATGAGAACAAGTACAGGAGAACTAGTAGCCGCGTATGCAGTGACTACTGACACTGAAGTTATAGACAACACTTGGTCCTCAACATAAATTTATCATTAAGAAAAAATCATAGTACTTGATCCAGTTGACTAACTCCACGTTGCGACTGAATCGGTCGTCTTAGTAATATAGAAGATACTAGCCCACAATCTCAAAAATCATTTACAGCAGAAGCCCATGGATTAATAAAACCAAAAAGAGGAATCCAATCAGGATAGTTAGTTTAATGTACCATATGTCAACGTATAAACTATCAATGCAATTATATACAAATATTTACATAGATCATAAAGTAAAAAACATTTTCTTAAAAGGGGAGACCGTGCACAGAGAAAGATAAAGTGTGTGCTCAAGTGAATGATCAAGAAAGATCAGAAAGAACAGTGTGAGTCATTTATACAAAAAAGAACATTGAGCCTGTCCTGCGTAGTGCTTGTAAAAAATAATTCTTTTTTACTTGCAGAATGCTATTTACAATTCCTTGGTCCTTAACCTGAACCACTGGCAATGGAATCGCCAGACAAAGGAATGGGGGTGGATAAAGGGCGGGGGTCAGTAGGTACAGGCTCCCAAAGGGGAGTGTCGTCGACGTTTCGACCCAACCATGTAGTGGGTGGTTCAAGTCCTCAACAACGGGTCTTCATCAGGACGGAGAAAAAGGGGGGGGATTGTCTCTCAGAGTGCACGTCAGATTAAAAGTTCGTAGGGCACCTGTAATGATAGATAAATGGCGGGGCTAAGTATCACTGTATAATATCAAAAGGGTCCTTTAGTGACCTATATGAAACAGCACTCACCCTTCCGTGGTGCCTTTACACCACAAAAATGCGACAATTGGTCCGCACTCCGAGTGTGTTAGTATCCAAAGTTATACTGCGGAATGAAGAGAAGAAAAAGAGGTAGCCATTAATGCTACACACCTTAACTCATACTTGAGTAGAAATTTTTACCAAAACGAAAACATAATATTGGCAGTGAGTGGCAAAACCCATTCTAGTTAAATACCACTGTTTAAATGCTTATCAGTAAAAATCCTTGATCCAAGATTGGAGAATTAAGGTTTTATTATCGGCTAACAAGGGGTGATAAATGCACCGATTATTGTAAATGGTCACGCAGTGGTCACTTACCCAATGCGTTCAATTGGCTGGTCATACTGTTACCCACTTATTTTGCACGTCAAGCTTGCATCGAATGCTGAAAAAGAAGGGACAGAATGTCTCTAGATTAGAGAGCTGCCCGAGTGAAAGGGTTGGGAAATCCACGCAATGGTTGGGATGCCCGTTCAAAACTAGCGTACATACCCTGTTCGCTTAGTCGAGCTGAAAGGAAATGAATCCGTAGCTCCGTGTATCCGTGGCCAGCCTCTCGTGTAGAACCGCGTTATGGAATGCGGAAGCAGAGGAGGAGGCTCAGACCGGTTGTATTCATATCCTAGCAACCCGAGCGCCTACGTCATGGCGTCGTCACGGTTGCTAGGTGACTGGCCGTGCTCACGTCTCCGCTTCTGCCAAGAGGACCATGAAGTGACGTAATTAACCCTGATTTTGTAAGCATATGCAACGTGATGGGTTCTAATGAAAAATTAAAATTTAATAAACCGTGCCGGCTTTAAAGTGTTTCTCAAGACAGTGCATTATTTTTACATAAAGCATGATTTCACGCGTGCTCGTTTCAGGGATGAATCAATTGACTGGCAACTGGCGCCATGAAATTACCATATGATTCCACATGTCAGGTTATTAGAGGTAGAAGGTCAGAATAAAGTGACTGATACAATTAAACAATACAACCAATGACATGTAAACATATATGAACGATTGCACCTAATACATGGTGTGAGAATATGGCATACATTAAAAACAATTACACCAGCTGCACAGTGCACGAACATAATGTATGAGTTAGGTATACATTTAAACAATTCTACCAGCTACATAATATAACAAAATATTATATATTTTGTTATATTATGTAGCTGGTAAATTTTAATTTTTCATTAGAACCCATCACGTTGCATATGCTTACAAAATCAGGGTTAATTACGTCACTTCATTGTCCTCTTGGCAGAAGCGGAGACGTGAGCACGGCCAGTCACCTAGCAACCGTGACGACGCCATGACGTAGGCGCTCGGGTTGCTAGGATATGAATACAACCGGTCTGAGCCTCCTCCTCTGCTTCCGCATTCCATAACGCGGTTCTACACGAGAGGCTGGCCACGGATACACGGAGCTACGGATTCATTTCCTTTCAGCTCGACTAAGCGAACAGGGTATGTACGCTAGTTTTGAACGGGCATCCCAACCATTGCGTGGATTTCCCAACCCTTTCACTCGGGCAGCTCTCTAATCTAGAGACATTCTGTCCCTTCTTTTTCAGCATTCGATGCAAGCTTGACGTGCAAAATAAGTGGGTAACAGTATGACCAGCCAATTGAACGCATTGGGTAAGTGACCACTGCGTGACCATTTACAATAATCGGTGCATTTATCACCCCTTGTTAGCCGATAATAAAACCTTAATTCTCCAATCTTGGATCAAGGATTTTTACTGATAAGCATTTAAACAGTGGTATTTAACTAGAATGGGTTTTGCCACTCACTGCCAATATTATGTTTTCGTTTTGGTAAACATTTCTACTCAAGTATGAGTTAAGGTGTGTAGCATTAATGGCTACCTCTTTTTCTTCTCTTCATTCCGCAGTATAACTTTGGATACTAACACACTCGGAGTGCGGACCAATTGTCGCATTTTTGTGGTGTAAAGGCACCACGGAAGGGTGAGTGCTGTTTCATATAGGTCACTAAAGGACCCTTTTGATATTATACAGTGATACTTAGCCCCACCATTTATCTATCATTACAGGTGCCCTACGAACTTTTAATCTGACGTGCACTCTGAGAGACAATCCCCCCCCTTTTTCTCCGTCCTGATGAAGACCCGTTGTTGAGGACTTGAACCACCCACTACATGGTTGGGTCGAAACGTCGACGACACTCCCCTTTGGGAGCCTGTACCTACTGACCCCCGCCCTTTATCCACCCCCATTCCTTTGTCTGGCGATTCCATTGCCAGTGGTTCAGGTTAAGGACCAAGGAATTGTAAATAGCATTCTGCAAGTAAAAAAGAATTATTTTTTACAAGCACTACGTAGGACAGGCTCAATGTTCTTTTTTGTATAAATGACTCACACTGTTCTTTCTGATCTTTCTTGATCATTCACTTGAGCACACACTTTATCTTTCTCTGTGCACGGTCTCCCCTTTTAAGAAAATGTTTTTTACTTTATGATCTATGTAAATATTTGTATATAATTGCATTGATAGTTTATACGTTGACATATGGTACATTAAACTAACTATCCTGATTGGATTCCTCTTTTTGGTTTTATTAATCCATGGGCTTCTGCTGTAAATGTTTTTTGAGATTGTGGGCTAGTATCTTCTATATTACTAAGACGACCGATTCAGTCGCAACGTGGAGTTAGTCAACTGGATCAAGTACTATGATTTTTTCTTAATGATAAATTTATGTTGAGGACCAAGTGTTGTCTATACTGCTGAATACCCAGGTCCTTGGACTTTAGTGGGTCAACCCCTGTTATATAACTGAAGTTATAGAAACACACCGTATTGACACCCTGTCTGCTCAAGCAGCAGAGCTAGTTGCTCTGACACAAGCCTGCATACACGCCAAGAACCTGAAAGTCAATGTTTACACAGATTCACGCTACGCATTTGGAGTCGTACACGACTTTGGAGTGCTCTGGCAGGAGAGAGGTTTCATGACTTCTCATGGAACCAAGATTCAGCATGGTCTCCTTATTCAACCTCTGTTAGATGCCATACATTTACCAACATCTATCGCTATCATGAAATGCAAAGCACATACGAAAGTTACAGACATTGTTTCCCAAGGTAATGATCTAGCAGATCGCACAGCCAAGCTTACAGCACAGACTCTAGACATGTCAGTTAATCCGACACAGACGCATACTCCAGATCCGACTACTAGTATGACAGTTAAAGACCCCACTCAAGATGTCATAGATATCCAGTTACATGCTACTCCCGATGAAATCAAGAAATGGTCCGAACAAGGAGGGGTCCAGACAGATCAGGGATGGGTAACGAAGGGAAAAGCCACATGGTTTCTCCCCGACTCAATGGTTCAAGTCATTATCAATACCGCACATAGTCCAGCACACTTAGGAGAAAAAGCCATGTTAGACAGTATCCAGAACATTTGGTTTAACAAGCATTTACGAGCTGCAGCCAAGCAAAAAGTCCGTACCTGTATGATATGTTGCCAGTTTAATCCAGGTAAAAGTGTCCCGGTGGAACAAGGTGGATTCCAGCCCCCTGACCACCCTTTTGAGGTCCTCCAGATGGATTATATTCAGATGGAGCGATGTCGAGGTTTCAAGTATGTCCTTGTAGTTGTATGCGCTTTGTCCAGGTGGACAGAAGCATATCCAGTTCCAGATTACACAGCCGCGACCACTGCCAAGCAGTTGGTTCGTGAATTCTTCCCCCGCTATGGACTTCCTAGGGTCGTATATTCTGATAACGGCCAGCCATTCTCATCCGAACTAATGAAGCACGTTTCCCTGTTGTTAGGATACCAGTGGAAGTTCCATTGTGTACGCCATCCTGAAGCAGCCGGTCTAGTAGAGAGACATAATCAAACCCTGAAAATCCGCATTGCCAAAGTCTGTCAAGAAAAAGGTGTAGACTGGCTAGTAGCTCTGCCAGTCGCTCTGTTTTATATGCGCATGGTCGCACATTCCAGAACAGGTCTGTCCCCGTACGAGGTCGTTTTTGGCCGCCCCACGAATATGTGGGGTACACCTAGACCCCGAAGTATTACAGATGTTTCAAGTAATATGCTGACAGATTACCTAGCTTCCTTGATGTCTGCCCTACACTCTTGTCGTTCACAGGTTGCCGCCGCATTTCCAGACAATACCGAGGTGGCACCGCATGAAATCGTTCCCGGAAGTCTGGTTCTCGTAAGGAACTTTGATCGTTCAAGTCCGCTGGAGCCCCGCTGGAAGGAGCCCAAGCAAGTCCTCCTGGCCACCCGTACTGCCGTCAAGCTGGAAGGCAGGAAGGGCTGGGTACATTTGTCGCATGTAAAGAAGTTTTATGGACTAAAGACTGTTTCCAAGAACATTTCCGAGGATTTTAAAGACTGCCAAAGTACTATTCTCAAGGACTGTCCCGCAAAAGACACTGATTCAAAGCCCTCCCTGTTAGAGAAAACTCCGCAGCAGGAGTATAAGTTGAAATTAAGGTCTAGTAAAATAAGTCAGCCAGTTTGATTGTCTAAGTCCTCCCCTAGGTGAAACGGTTAGACCGGTTTCTGACATGTATAAAATAGACCCCCATAGAGAGAGAGTTAGTGAGAACTCTAAAAGTTGCATTATTATTTTATGTTTCCTGCTATATCTCAGCCTTATGATTACCTGCACGAGTTATGCATTGCATTTATGTTTTCCAGTTTCTCATGTAAATAAGTCTTCTAATGCTACAGTAGAGCACACGTTTAGTGATCTGCCTCCTCATGAACTATCTTATCGTCTTGCTATGCGCAACAATTCCTTTATCCGCATGTTACATTATTCACACCAGACCAGCAATGCCACTAATTGTTGGGTGTGTGGTCGACTCCCCCCTTTCCAGACACCGAAGGGAGTTCTGCCACTCTTTCCTTATCCATTTTCACATACTGGTTCATGTGGAGCATGGTCCACGTTAACGTCATCCTTAACAGATATGTCTTTTCTTAACAGTACATGTTTTCCAGACAAGCAAGGTCTTCCCCACAGAACAGGGTTAGATCTAGAAAATGAAGTTTATAATTTGGGTAATTATTCTTCGAATTTTATGGTCCTGAATGTGCAGTCTGATACTACTCCAGACTTACCTACTATGTCAGTACTACCAGTCAAAGGCGAATTATGTGTCAGAAAGAATGGTTCCGTACATGTAGGACATAGTGATTGTACTACTATTGTCAAGTATAGTGACAGTGGGAAATCTATTTTCAAAGCTTCACGTCATTCTTATTTTATTTGTGGTCAGACCGCATATGTTCGTCTGCCCCTCGATTGGGAGGGAACCTGTTACATTGCCTTCCTACTGCCACCAGTATTTCTAGCCCCACCTGACTATCATAGGAACTCCCATCTAGTACATACTAGACACAAGAGAGACCTCCCGATTGTCGATTATACTGAAACTGCTCTAGAACAATACATAGATATCAATAAAGGTGTCTTTCCCTACCTAGGTACTGTCGTGAATAGTAAACTGATACGTAGATTAACCAGAACACTTGAAGCAGTAGTGATTGAGACTACCTCTGCTCTAGGTAACTTAACCGAAGAGCAATCTTTTATGAGAATTGTCGTGCTCCAGAATCGTCTCGTCCTTGACGTCATACTGGCCGATAGGGGCGGGGCATGTAGAGTCATCGGATCTAGTTGCTGCATTTTCATTCCTAATAACGCGCCGTCTGTTTATTCAGCTATAACCAGACTCCATAAAATTGCCCATCTGTTACACCAAAATCCAGGCACCTGGACATGGTCCGGTTGGTTCTGGAATATAATTTCCGCCTGGGGATGGAAAGTGTTGTCCTTTCTAGGTATTGCAGTAGCGATCACATTCAGTTGCTGCCTCTGTATACAATGTGGCCCTGCGATTTGCGGCATTTGTGCTACCTCTTGTATTCCTAGTCCCAAGTCCCGTTCTAAATCCAGTTCCAAGAAAATTCGAGACGAGCAAATGATACTGTATGAAATAATAGATGGTATCATGAATATTGATGTTTCCTGATGGAAACGTAGTGACAAGGAGGGAATGTGGAAAAGTAAATTTTGCCATGTTCTGTGTCCCTACGTGTTCCCCATCTTATGTTGCATGTGCATGATTAATATGCATATGTATTCCCCATGTTCGAATAAAGACGCAATTACAGTTGTGTCCATCTCTAGTATGCCAGTTTCCAGTTCTCGTGAAAGCTACGAGTATTAGGCCTATGTAAAGTTACGTTGCCACGTTTCTCAGTGTGCACGTTATTTCATTGAAAAGTCCCCGTTTCTAGGCCTCAAAAGGGCCCGGACACCAGATTCAGCTCCTGTCTCCTGAACCCTCGCTGAGGAGCGATACAGCCCCCACCTGTATCCCTGACCCTTCACTTACTTCCTGTCTCACAGTGCCCGGCCCAGCCTGGCTCTGCCTGCCAGTCTGCCAAGAGTATGTTATGATTCTAGTTATCAGTCCAGCCCTCCTTCTCTGCATTCCTAAGCTACTGAATCGCATCAATAGTTTCAGTCATCGTCTAGCCTTTACGTCTCCATGTAAGAGAAATACTGTATTAATGGTCATTTAATATTCTTCAACACGCACTACATGTAGAATAATGCATGCACCAGTCTTAGAGTCTGTTAGCCTTTACCCCGATAACTTTTAGTTTATATCAACGTGTTCTCTAAACATCAGATACTAGATAATGTCTAGGTACATGTCGCCCTGACTCTCCAGACTTCAGTCTCTGCTCCTAGCGCAGAAGTCATAGCCCCCAGCTTCTCCTAGTAACACGTCATTGTCAGTTTACGCGCACCACTAGGTTAGAGGTCCCGGCTCCTTAGGTAGCCCCCTCCATGTTTCCGCCCCATTTATGACATATTCTGTTACGTTTACATCACATGTCTATGTACACGCCTCCTGTTACACCTACTTTCACCCTTACCTTTCGCGACTGCTATTGACCACACCCACTGCTCCGCCCATCGTATGTACTGTAATGCAATTGTTTTAGTATATATATTTGTGCACTGTTATTAAATGTTACGCCGATCCGCCGACGCTGATCCTGCCCCCCGGCAGCGCTGCCATTCTATTCCTGTGCAGGTTGTCCTGTTCCTGTCCTTTATGCTGTATTAAAACCTGCAAACTCCTACTACCTCGAATCTTGACTCTTATTTATTGAGCTATCTGTTATTACTATATCCAGTCAAAAATAGATCCGGTATTATTTATTTATATACCACAGGGCGGAGGGGCAGCTTTCGGTTGACTCAGGAGAGCACTGGTCCATGGCTTACATTTGAATCATTACTGCCTGCCTCCAGTGATTAGGGACTGGTCACAGTTTCTTCTAATTCAATCCTAGAGACTTCTCTGACCAACCTTACCGCAACAGTGACCCTCCCACTTGGGCCTTCAAACTCGAGGCCCCCTCCTCTTTCTTCCCCAAATACGAAGGTGGTGAGTTCTCCTGCCCCCAAACGGCAAAAAGAAGGTCAAGAAGGAGGCGGTTGCTCCTGTGGCGGCACAACAGGGTCTGCCGAGCATGCATGCCAGGATTAGCCCTGAGGATATGCAAACCCATCTGGTGCCGGTTCTACAAAAAAGTATGGCTTCTCTCACTGAACTATTAGCCCCCCTTTGGGTTAGACTGGACAACTTAGAGGTAGCCTTTAGGGACTTGTTAAGTAAAATGGGCAGCCTTTTGAACTATGTGGATAAGTCACCTCACCACCCATTACCTCAGCCTCTACTTACATCCTCTGTCATGCCTCTAGCTAATCCCCCTAGCACTTGTAGAAATTTGCAAGTAAATGACCACCCTAAGCGCCAGGCTGTTTCGAATTAGATTACTTTCTTAGGGCATAGGATTCCCCACCAAAATATTGATGGTTCGTCCCAGGAGCCCCCGTACAGGGAGTCAGTTATTTAAGGCTTTTCAGCTCCCTGTGATTGACCTCTCTCCGGTGTGGGCCCCCTACACTGTAGTACTAACTGGGGTACCAGGATTGTCCACACACAAAGGGGAAACCACTGATCAACTGATCACTAAAGCCTCACACTAGTTAGCTTCACATTCTGATTACACTGTCATTAGAGACCACAAAGACATCTTGATGGCACGCGGGGTTGCCCGGAGAGGGCCCACTAGGGAAACAATTGGTGGAGTCTGTTCTATCATCTGTGTGCGATACCCAGGTTTGGGACAGAAAATTCTTCAGTGAGTTTCTAAATCGTTAATAGTAGGTTTGTGTATTATACCTCTCCTGTCGACCCACGAGGAGCAACCCAAGGGTGGAGCAACAAATGGATGGTGGGCGTGATGAAGGCAGAGCAGGGCCACACCAACGTTTCTCTAACCATTATGCTCCTATGGCGGACATCAATTATTTAGATTGACTTTATTAAGTAAATGCAACGTTCACCCTGCGGTACCATCATTTGGGACTTCTTCCTCAGTGCTTAGAGGAGACCAGTGATCTACCTGCCTCAAGACCATTTCAGATTTTGTTAGATCCCCCTCCTATTGAGTACCCTTTAGGTAATTTGCATTCTTAGGGGATTCTTCATTCTCCCCTTTCTATTTTATTTCCTTCTGCAGGAGTTACCCTTAAGAGAAGGACCTTAGTCTTATCTCTTGGAATGTGGCAGGTCTGTCTTCCAAGTTTACTGATGATAGCTGGTTATCGTGCATTAGGTTATTTGACATTATGTGTCCACAAGAGACCTGGGAACTAAAGAACAAATTCCTTTTAGAGGGATTTTTGCCCAGTGTTAGAGTCGAATATGGGCAGAGCAGGAAGGGGCCTTATTATTTTTGTAGATATTGAGTTTTGCAACTCCATCCAGACTGTAAAATGGGACTCTCAGGTGTTTGGGGCATAAAATTGTGCATTGGGACAGGTCTGCCACAGGTACTAATTAATTTTTATAATGTATATTGGGGGGGGGGTCAGGCTGGTCCTGTAATTTTTTTGCTTTAAATAGTGCTTTAGAATACATAAAGGTGGAGGGACTTGGTCATGACAATCTCATTTTGGCGGGGGATTTTATTTTTCACCTATGTCCTAATTTTTTTAATAGTTTACCCAACACACAGCCTTGTCCGATTTCAGACAATTTGCACCTGGAGCATAGTATGTAAGGGGAGGAGATAAATTATTTTTTACACACACATAACCTGGCATTTACTTTAGATTAATAGTTAACCAGGTCTAATCCTCAAATTCCCCTGACATACAAAGGACGGGGTCCTGCCACAATTATACATTTTATTTATGTAACCGCCTTTATAGGTGGGATACCTTCTTCTTCCAAAATAGAATATAGCCCTTTCAGCGATCACAACCCTTTTATTCTTTCCATGTTAGGGGTTGGGAATCACCGGAAGGGCTCCCGAAAGCCCCTGGGAATGTTCATACGTACGAACCAGTGGAGTTGCATACGATGGTCGTTGCTGGGATTTTATTGATACAGGCGGATGGTCCTCTTTTCATTGAGTTAATCGGAGGAAGCTGTGGGACATATTGTCTTCTTTGGAGAATGATCCCCCATTGTATCGCTACTCATGACTCTTCATGCCCACACAACTGCGGCAGTCAGATTCTCTCAAGATGAGGCACTTACCAAACATTTTAATTGCACTAGCGGGGGTCCTTCAAGGCTGTATTTTAGCCCCTTTTTTTATTCCTCAACTATTTTAATGGTTTAGAAGTAGCCCTTCTGGCATTACAGTTGAACTTCCCCAGAGTCGGCAGGAGATCGTTGCCATTTTTGATTTACACCGACTATGCAGTCCTTTTCGCCCTCACGGCCAGCGTCTTGCGAGTTTTAATTGATAGGTTTGTTGCCTTTATGGATAGGCTGGACTTGTCAGTTAATTTTACAAAGTCGTATGCCCTGGTTACGGGTCCCCTGGGGCTGTGGTCAAAATTTTCCAAAGCTTGCCCCATACTTTTGCAAACGTCCCGTTTTTCTCGTATCTGGGAATGTTATTCGACGAACAATTAAATTGAAAAACATTACTGGAGGGTAAGCTGAGTGATTTGAAGGGAGACAAACTTTACTACGTGGGTGTTTCGTCACGGTAGGTTTACAAAACGGGCTTTACAATGAAAGTCGTTTCAACGACTTGCGCTGGATGCCGCTGTAAGCTAAGGAATAGTATGATTTACCATTCCAACACCTTCCCTACTGTACGTAGACTGGTGTTTGAATAGTAAATCGTACTATCCCTAAGTCCAGCGCCCTGACAGGGCAAGTCGTTGAAACAACTTGTGTTGTAAAGCCTGCGTTGCAACATACCGCGATCAACATGATCGCGTAGTATCATCATACATTCCGATTTGAATAAATATATAGACTCTATTACTAGTTCTGCCAATAGATTGGGATCCTGGGCACCTGAGGTTGTCTTAAAAATGTACCAGTCTATAGGCATCTCTAAGGTATTATAAGGCAGTGAAATATGGGGGTATGTTCCTGCACATAGCCTACAGGTGGCTGAAAAAAAGTTCTTGCATCAGATTCTGCGCGCCCCAGAGAGCATGCCAGTCTTTGTAATACATGAAGAACTAGGGGCTAACTTTCTGGTGGACCAGGTGGCAGTTAAACCTATATTATGTTGGGTAAAAATATGGTCGAGGGAAACAAAAGATTTAACCCCTTCACTGTGGGGCTGATTCCCCTGCTGTGCTGGGGGGTGGGGGTGCGCACAGCGCCCCGGAGCTCATGACGAGCTCAGCTCATCATGAGCCATGGTGGCCGTGTGCTCATGATGAGCTGAGCTCGTCACGGCCACACCCGTTTTCAGTAGAGTGGGGGAATTAGCCCCGCGTGCGAACGTTCTGGCCATTTTGACGAGCTCAGCTCGTCATGAGCACACGACCACCATGGCACCACATAGAGCACAGGACCACCGTGGCACCACATAGAGAGAGAGTGACCGAGAGAGTGACCGATGATGAGAAGTAGGTAGACTGGTAATTGCTAGCCAGGAACCCCCTCGGGTGTTGCTACCGTGAGGCACTCTCTCTCCACTCACCAATTTTTTCATAGTGAGGTATGGCCTCTAGATATGTTTTTATATATAGAATATACACCATGACCTAAGGAATTAGTGCTAATTCACACATTCATGGGATTTTCAAAACTAGGGTATACCAATGCCCCCCAGTAGGTCCAGTATATAGGTGTTGTAATAGGTAAGGCTCCACATTGTTGTTGTTACTCTGGAGCATGCCTATAGAATCCCATGGTTACAATATGTAAAGGAGTCCTTTCATGCCCTAGGCAGGCCAGATATTTTTCTCTCGCGTCACACTGTATGCCTCCGGGATTTTAACATCGTAAAAAACCTATATTTGAAATATACATCGGCCCACCATGAGAACATTGAATTTATGAAACCATCAGTGAGGGTTCATGCTACGTTAAAGTCTGTCCTGGTAATGGAATGCTATCTTTTGGCCCTCACTAGTGCTCACAATAGATTCCACATCACTTATTTTAGGCTTAATAATCTTCATTGTCTTCGAGCATCCTCGGCAGGATTTCTGCTGTCAAACTTAAGAGGACCCTGTGGCATTCGACTCAATGTGTACACAGGACACGTTGTATTACTGTGTAAATTCGTTTCTTTGCCAAGAAGGCAAATCTTCAGAGGTTGCTTTTCAAAAATTCTGCCACATGCCGTTGGTTGGTGAAGAAATGCTGCTTTCCCTGATGCGTGATCTGTAGTTTTGCATGATAGAGCATGGCGTAAGGGATGTTGTCTTGTTGTAATTTCTTTTTTACTGGCAGGAGCTTTTTCCGGGCTTCTTGGACCGCCATTGTAAAGTCCGGGTATGTGGCTAGAGCAGAGCCTTCATAAGACAGTGTTTGCCTCTCTCTGGCCAGTCTTAACACAGTATCCCGGTCTCTGTGATTGAGGGCCCGAGCATTACGCTATCGTGTTTTCAGAGTCGGGGCCAACCCGTGAGGACTTCCATACTTCAAATGGCAGCTTTGCTTGCTTACCGTCCGTTTTTCCCATATCTTTCCTGCACCTGTGTTGTGCCTCCTCAGCCATGAGTCTTTCATAGGATAGGCCTTGTGTCTTTTTGGGCTTTGTTGTCTCTGTTGTGGTGCAGCACTATGGTCTCAGGAGATGCAGGGTTGATTTGTCCGCAGGTGTACTCCCCGGCAGCTCTGTAGGGGCCCCACTCTTTCTCTTTCTTGGCAGGGTATGCCCAGACGTGGGTCCCTTGCTCACTTTGCCACTGGATTCAAGCTAGCCTGGCTGATGACGGCTGATTAGCCAGAAACCGGTCCCAGGATGCTTTTTTCCGGTCCAGGGAAGAAATGGCTTGGCAGTTCGGCTGGACTGTTCCCATGAGGCATAGGGTCAGACTGATTTGCATATGGCCATGTCTGAACTGGGGTGGTGGAGTGAGCTAAAGAATGATGATGGGTTAATCCCAGATCAGTTGACTTGAGTGGTGCCTGTCCAGTCTTCAGGCCCAGCGTGGCGGTGAGGGACCACGAGCGTGCCTGCTTGTGGCTCTGTGCAAGTGTATTCCCCTGAGAGACGGGACCGAACAGTGCAGATACATATACTTAAAACAACCTAAGGGTCAACACTTAGGGGGTCATTAGGATGGCGGGCGGACTTTGTACACCCGCCATCCTTTCGGGGAATGGGACAGCCCGCCGATGCTGCGGAGGTCCCGTGCCTGTTATTAGGATTCACCCTCACAGTGGCAGGCGCATCCTGCATTCCTGACATTGTGGCAGGCGGTGCACTCAGCACCGCCCGCCACAATGCCAGGAAGGCATGGCGTACACTTCCCTGCACAACATGGCAGCCACCGTGCGGTGCCTGCCACCATGTGCACCCCCACCCCCCTGAATCCCAGGGGGCCCGCTATGGGCCCCCAATGGCAAAACCCGCTTGCCTTACCGTGGCGGCCATGCCACCACGGAAAGGCACAACCCAGCAGACATGCTAATATGGATGGCCAATATTATGCGCCCACAAGGATTCCTTGTGAACTGGTGTGAGTATAATTAAGCGCACAGAGATGAACTTAGGTTGAGGTCCTGGATGTTTTGACTCACAGGGAAATGGGTTATGGATTGTGTTGTTTGGCAGCAGGATGCTACTCAGCTTGATATGGTCCGAAGCTATAATGGGACTCATTTTTAAATACCTGGCATACTCTGGTGGAACAAGGGCTAGTGTATCTATTCCATGAATAATGAGGTGTCTGTGGTGTTTGGGGAGTGTGGCGACTCCAAGTGGGACGTGTGTGGGTTCAATTATGCACACTGTCTGGGTGACAGTGAGAGACTGGCTGCATGTTGGGTAATGGGTTGAAGACATGATTTTCAGATTTGTAAGGAGGAACACACAAAGGCAGGGGGATACAAGATTGAGAGTTTTTTTTCCTTTCTTCTCTTTCTGTTTTTACAGGAATTGGCTCCCTCTTGGAAATTGCCAGAGTATGTAAGAATAGGATATTGTTCCACAGACTGGATAAGAAGGTAAACACCCGAATAGGGGTGAAGACCAGAAACGAGGGACCAACACCCTGATGAATGCCAGAGCGATCCTTGTGGGCGCATAATATTGGCAGAAACATGTAGATATTTGCAGTGGGCCTATAGGGGTCGTTACCTCCCTTCATATCCCTGATCTTGTCTTTAATCCTACCAGGGGTTAACAGATAGAATAAAACATTAAGTGTTGGCCCTTAGGTTGTTTTAAGTATATGTATCTGCACTGTTTGGTCCTGTCTCTCAGGGGAATACATTTTCCTGTTTTAAGTTGTGTCACGTTTTGTACGTGTTTTTGTGTGTTCTGTCACTTTTTCTTACTTTTTCTACCCTCATCACTGTTCTTCATCAAAAAAATCATTGCAGTATATCCAGAGTGTTGGTCTGCACCTGGATGTATAATGTGGCCCTATGATGAAGCATGACACTGCAAAGTGTGTGAGGGCAGTATTAAGACATTTATTGTCTTCTCCTTGTCTGTCTTGGGTCTGGGTGGATGAAATATGTACCATTCCCATGTGGCTAGCTACATGAATTGTAGCCCCTGTCTATCTTGGATCCCAGGGGATAGGATATTGTTTGCAGAACTTCTCTGTTGAGTGAGATTTATATTGTGATAAGGGAGTCAGAGAAGTCTTAGTCCCTTGTCTCTTCCAATTTGTGATTTCCAGTTTCCACAGCTTTCGCTCTCGGGGTTTGATGGGAGATTATGGCAAGCAGGAGGGCCCGGGTTCAGCACTTGTGTACTTGACCCAGGCTCGTCCAGTGTTCTAGACCCATGCGCGCCGCCTTCACTCTGCCAACGAAGGAGGCTAACTCTCCAGATCGCCTCCGACGCCAGTGCAGCACAACGTGACAGCCTCCTCACATGCCCCTTCAATCCGGATGGGAAGAGCTGCTTTTTTTTTCCCCTCGCTGGCTTAAATAAATTTGTGGGCTGCGCTGCCGCCACTCGGGGTCTCTGCAAGTTGGTCTGCCTTAATCTGTAGCGGCTGCACTGCAGCGCTTACACACAGCTTCAGTGTGGCAGCAGCGGGCCGTAGGGTCGTCAGCTCCACTCCCCGGCCACCTCTTCAGTCCCTCGCATAGTCAGGTTGATTTTTCAGCCCACAGAGGGCAAATACACATTGCGCTCCTGCTTGATATTTCTGCAGAATGCAGCACACATGGAAAGAGTAAAAACAAAGATTAATTAATACTTTCTCCTCATATTGCCATTCTAATGTCTGGTATTCCACGGCATTTGTTTTTGGCGCTATCAATACACCTTTAAATCTGGGACAGCATCAAAAAGCAATGGGTTGCAGTAGAACACCCACAAATACACACTGTGCATGCTCCTTTGCCGCAGGGAATTGCTGCGGAAAGAGGAATATTTACATGGTGGCGTTAAACCACTCTAAGTGGCTTAGATCACCTTGTAAATATGGAAAATGGTGCTACGCCACCAGTTCGTCAATAAAAGTGACACTCCGGTGGTGATAGGGGCATATACATATGCCCCCTAATCTCCTTTAGCCTATCTATTCATTCCACTAACCACCCACATGAGCTCAGATACCGTCCACTAATGATCACACCTAACTCCCATTAACTCAAACTACTACAATAAAACTGAAGTACGTGAATGGAATGATTACTTTAGAGCCCAAAATTAATCTCATTAACCAATAACCACTGAATTAGCCACTAATCTAGCAGTGTGCTACTACTCATCGCAAAGCGCTTCAATGCCTTCTCTGGTGGAATACACTCTACATAAATGAAATTACGATACAATACAGAGGAATGTCAATGAGATTCCTTCATTAAAAAAGTGAAACCCACTGACTTTACAATGCTTGTTTCCCTTGTCAGTCAGCAGACTATACCAAGTCATCTACTTTTGCTTCAGCCATTGAAAACTCCAAGTTCTAGTGAGCTTTGATCATGGATATGCACTGCCTATGGCTGTTTGTGAGATAAGGATGCCGATTGGCTGACGGATTCATGCAAGTTAACACAGATGCCCTGCCAGCATGCCTTGCCTTCAGCTCCCACAATCCCAGATTCAATGACAAGAATTGCTACTGATAACAAGGTCCCAACTCAAGTAATTAGAAGATAGTGAGCTAATCTGCTCTTGCTGGTCGTTTTTTTCATCTGAAACATCAAGGGCTTTCTCTAATCTCTTTTGCTGCCAGCCTGGCAGCTTTGACCCTATCAGACAAATTAGCAAAGCCACTATCGCATTTTAGTTTGATGTTATTTTATTTTCCAACTCAGCTTTGACTTTTCATTTCTTGACAGAGTTGGAAAGGAGCGTTTCAACTTCTTGCCATGAGCAGTTTATGAACAGGAGCATATTTTTTACTGCATTAAGATTCGGATGGTCAAAAGGGATTTCAATTACCAATACAGTAAGGGCCCTATGCATCAAGGGGCAGCGTTGCTTGCGACCCAACCCCTTAAATGTGATTCATCAAGCCAAGAGAGTCGCTCTTGCATAGCCCTGCAAGACTTCATAAATCTGGAGTAATGCAATGCAAAGTGCTGCATGCAAAAACAACAGTTGATGGACAGAATGCAGAACAATGTCATACATTCACCCAGTGCAGAGATCTGGGCCTAAATCCATCGTTTTTTTGCACTCCACACCACCCCAGTTCAGACATGGCCATATGCAAATCAGCCTTGACCCTGTGCCTCATGGGAACAGTCCAGCCCGAACTGCCAAGCCATGCCTTCCCTGGACCGGAATCAAATTGCTGCATTCATTGACTCTGCCCCACGCAACACCCATGGATTTGGACGCAGTCCCAGATTTACCATTACTGGTAGACCTGGGAATGTGCCAAAATGCTACTCCTTCCCAGGTCTTTATTTCTCCTTGCTACTTCGTCTTTCTATGTATCCTGCCTTCTGAAGCACACATAGAAAGAGGAATAGGCCTCAGGGGACTGTTTTTTTGCAAGAAGACACCCATTCCTCCACAATAACAATCCTGCTGGTGGTGCAAGGGTGCCTGCGTTGGCGCTAGGCAGCACATTGGTTGCCATTGCTGTGCAAATTCAGGAATGCGCCATATTATGATAAGTATGGTGCATTCCTGCCTTTTCCTAGTAACACAGCACAGCAAGGTGACGTGCTGAGCTGCTCTACGTTACATTTTCATAAATATGGCCTTTAATGCGGATAGTATTTTATTCACAGAGGGCCCACAACATTAGCTCTTCTTCAACGCAGGTTTAAAATGCAACACTTGATTATCAAACTATTGCATTCTTAAAATGCAGATTCATGGATATATAATAGGCATATTGCACAATAATTGAAGATCTCCAGTTGCCCAGAGTATATTGATATGTCCAAAGCAGTAAGTTCGATAGGTTGCACCTCGCATTCAGTCAGCCAATGTTCAATGATGTGTTTAGTCAGTGGCCTGTATGCTGGCTGTGTCATTACTGGCTTTTGGTTCAGGGATCACAGTTTGCTGTAGACAACATACTGCTCCTAATGGGTTTGGTATGTCAGAAAAAAGGCCCAAAAAGCATCACGACCTTGACTTACATGCAGATAACCAAAAGACAATCAAAAATAAAATGGAATGGAAGGCACCCAGACTTAAGGCCTGAGTGAGATTGCATATTCATTCATACGTACTTCACATTTTACGCAATGTGCCAGATTTTTTTCCGCTAAACGATTTGGCTATTTAACTTAATTTTCTGACAGAAGTACTAGAACTAGGGGTGTAGGAGGTGTTGCAGCGCTCCAGATAACCTTGAATGTACTAACTTTGAAGACTAACTATATGCATTGCATGTTGTATTGCAACACGTTCTATTTGTTCAACGAAAGTGCGTAAAATGTCTGATGGCTTCTTTTGACTAGCTGCTACTAATTATCTTACAAAGTATTTACGTTTTTGTGTTCTCACTCCACAGCAAAGGAGTTATGTAACGTGACCCAGGTAGCACAATTGCCTGTGCACACAAGAGTGTGAAAGGAAAAGGCTGCCATATGTCTATGTTGTACAGCACACGTTCAACCATCTGCTTAGTGTATAAACAAAACGTTTCAAGCATTTCAAAAAATAGAAGCAATATTGAAACACAGTGGGTGTCATTATAATAGCCATGATATGTGAGCAGGTAATACCACACCTACTAAACGCAGCTGCCACGTGATATTTACTAAGTGTGGTATTACCTATCCATTCTAAGTTCTAGGTCCCGGAAGATGATTGCATGGGAACAACAAATGATTTACCCGATTCCGAGCTGCAAAACTAGGAATATTACTACCGCATATAAATTCTGCCTAACTTTACCTGGCTAAATTGCTCCAATCACCCTATTTTAGTGGGTTGAGTCGCTGGATAGTTCAAAAATGTTTCCAAATTTTTCAGAAATGTTCACAAATGGTTAAAAAATGATCCAGCGCCACTGACTGCGGCTGCGGAAGACTTGTACGAGCAGTATATGTCTTGGGGCCTCAGCACGCAGGGGCATATTATCAAGGGTGGCGATAGGGAATTTTCGCTGCTTTAGCGGCCGTTTTTGCCCGCTAAGCGGCGATAATTATATCGCCCTATTACCAAGCTGTCGCTAACAGCAGTTAGCGACAACTTTTAGGTGATAGCGAGCGGTTTGGGGCCAGCTTTGCATGTTAGCGATATTTATCGCTAATGACATGCAAAGTGGGCGTACCCAAACTGTTAGCGACTGAAAACAGTCGCTAACATCGCTATCGCCTATTAGCAAGGCAGGCGTAGCGATGGCAATATTCGCGCTAAGCGTGAATATCTCCAAATACTAACACCTGCCCAGACCAGTTCTTAGTAGTTACAAAAAATGGTCGGTTACAAAACAGTGTTCATTACATTTGTTTCCTCATTGAGTAGTCAGAAAGGTACACATCAGTCATATCAGATTGAGACTGAATTTAATTCAGCTATAAGCAGTGGTATACAAACACAGTTATTTAGTATTTAATTCATACATTGCATAACGGTGAGTTTAATTATTGTACAAAATAGTGCTCAGTGGGTGAAAAAAGGAGGGATTCCAGATTCAGTAGGGTAGGGGGTGGTTGGAATAGATGGAGGGACAAAGAAAAGGAATTGTGTCCTGTTAGACAATTCAAATTTTAATAACGAAGCATTTCCTTTCTGTGAATAGATCACATAGTTCCCTGTACAATCAATACACGAAGACCATTTATGGCAGATTCTAGCATAACGTGTATGTTGGAGAAAAAATGTCGACGTTTCGACCCCGATATGTAAGGGCGGGTGGTTCCTCAGTTTAGGGTCTTCATCAGGACAGTGAAGATAGTTTTAGAGAGCACATAGGTTCCGGCGTGTCGGAAAGTCCCACCTCGGTAGAAGACTTGCGCCGTGGTAGATGTTTAAGTTCTTGGGGTTGTCAGCCTTGGATGGATGTATGGGATCCCAGGTCGAATGGGAAATGGCGTAGTATTTAAAAATGTCTTGATTCTGTATAAGTAGGTGAGGATTCAGTCAAGCACCAACTCCACGGATTAATCTTCCACAAATTATTCTTACATCATCTCTGCTGAGCTGCGAAGGCTCCACAGCCGGTCCAGTCGGCGCCCGCACAAGATCGCGATCTTGTGCGGGCGCCGACTGGACCGGCTGTGGAGCCTTCGCAGCTCAGCAGAGATGATGTAAGAATAATTTGTGGAAGATTAATCCGTGGAGTTGGTGCTTGACTGAATCCTCACCTACTTATACAGAATCAAGACATTTTTAAATACTACGCCATTTCCCATTCGACCTGGGACCCCATACATCCATCCAAGGCTGACAACCCCAAGAACTTAAACATCTACCACGGCGCAAGTCTTCTACCGAGGTGGGACTTTCCGACACGCCGGAACCTATGTGCTCTCTAAAACTATCTTCACTGTCCTGATGAAGACCCTAAGCTGAGGAACCACCCGCCCTTACATATCGGGGTCGAAACGTCGACATTTTTTCTCCAACATACACGTTATGCTAGAATCTGCCATAAATGGTCTTCGTGTATTGATTGTACAGGGAACTATGTGATCTATTCACAGAAAGGAAATGCTTCGTTATTAAAATTTGAATTGTCTAACAGGACACAATTCCTTTTCTTTGTCCCTCCATCTATTCCAACCACCCCCTACCCTACTGAATCTGGAATCCCTCCTTTTTTCACCCACTGAGCACTATTTTGTACAATAATTAAACTCACCGTTATGCAATGTATGAATTAAATACTAAATAACTGTGTTTGTATACCACTGCTTATAGCTGAATTAAATTCAGTCTCAATCTGATATGACTGATGTGTACCTTTCTGACTACTCAATGAGGAAACAAATGTAATGAACACTGTTTTGTAACCGACCATTTTTTGTAACTACATGCTGACCCAGGTCGGTGTACTAAGGGTTTACCCCATTATCACCTACCACAGACCAGTTCTTAGCCATGTTATCCAAGGGAGGTGGATAACATGGCTAAGAGCATTTCGTCGCTAATGCGTGAATATCGCTGTATTCTCAGCGATATTCATGCATTTCGCCGGTATCGTCGGAAAATGTATCACTTTGGAGATAAACGTTGCTAATAGCATGTTATCTCAGCGAAAAATTCTGGCGATGCTCAGCGATAGAAAAATCGTCGCTAAGCCTATTTAGCGATAAATATCGCTACTTGTTAGTAATATTCCCCACAGTTCCCAGTAAGGCATTTTCTGTTCGAAAAAGTCTACATCCTGCATCCTGAGTGACTATCGTACATTAAATATACCTTCTCAGAAAAAGTATTTTTTATTACTCAAATCTTTCAGGCACCTGTACTAATCAGTGGTTAGGACTGAGTCATATATTTCCATCTACTGCTTCATTTGCTATACCCAGAATGTGGGGCCCGATCTGAAGATTGAACTAATAGTAAAAATATTTATTTTGACCCCCTGCTCAAGTGGTAAAACAATAGGATGGATTGGTGCGCATGCACTCGAAAGTACAAAGCCACAGTGCGAGTACCTAGAGTGGCAATGTGTGGTGTGTGGCTTACTTCAAGCCTGGCTGGAGTAGATTTTCTACTCTTTTGTCACATTTAGGGTATAGTAGCTTTAGAAGTATATTTCAGAATCAGAGTGGTCTTACTCCTTTATGGGTGGGTGTTTGCAGTTGTCTGTCCATCCCAAATCCCCTCCCTATATTGTTCTATACTCCTCCCATTTCGCAGTAAGTATCTCCAATTTTCCAGACACTCCCCCTTGTCCCTCCCACATTTATTACTGAAATGTTGAAATACATGTGCAGAGATCCGTCAGAGATACCCACATAGGAAAGATGGGAGAAGGGGAGAAAAAAGCCTCCACCAGTAGGTTAGTGAAAGCATGTTGGAGTGCGTGTGAAGTACTACTGTCATACTACGTTATGTACTACACAACACAATTTGTGAATTTCACCCTAATTCTCGTCTATTCCTAGTTGTGGCCATGCATGGAGTGCTACCAGAAGTTTGTGACAGCAACAGACAGTTAGGTGCTCTTTCCTAAATTCCTTCCAGCAGCTCTGTCTCTTTTTGCACTTTTATGCACAAAACACGGATTACACACTTCAGTGTGTGCGGTGAGAGACATTATTTTGACACTTTTTAGTGCAGCCTCAGACAGTCTCCGCCAAGGAGCAGTCCTATTTGTATTCGTTCCTCTTTGTTGTTTGTTATCTCTCTGTATGATTGACAGCGCCTGAGAGCAGGGGAGGGGTGTGATTAAAGTAGATTAAATTAGACTTTTAAATTAGATTTAAATGAAACTTCTCACAGTTCGTCCAATTTATTGTCTGTTTACGTTTAGTGCAGGTCCTATATCCTTATCTTTATTGCTGTCCTCCCGGCTTCTAAATGGCTTCAGCGACTTGTGGATGTCACAACTAATTTCATAAAAGCACCAGCGTGCGTGGTACATATCAGGCAAACATACGTGTGACCTCTCTCAGGCTGACGCCAGTCTTGGGCTTGTTGTGCGACATCCTGGAATAGGCGCTTAAATTAGCTGACCCTCAGAATTCGGGACAGATTTACAATGAAAGTGGCTCGGTGCATTCTGCACGTATTTTGGCTGCGCTGCACTGTCATTTTCAAAGCACAGGGATGTGACATATTTACAAAATGTTGCATCTCTGTGCTTCCCCCTGCGCTGGCGCACAAACTGCTGCCATGCGCTGGTGCAGGCACCCTTGCACCATGGTGCAAGGATGCCTGCGTCGTGGGGAGATTATTTTTTGTGCAGGAAGGTGTGCTCGTATGGGCCTCAGCAGATGGACTCGTTCACATCCTTAACTGCAATGTCCACAAATGAAGCTCTGTAGATATCGAGCTCCGTGGCCTCCTTCTCTCTTGAACTTTTCCCGACACTTTTAAATGACAGTGCACCTATCTAGGGAGTTTAACTTACCTGACACTACAATACTCAGGATCCCTCAGGCAGATTCTAAAATGGAACTCCCCGTCTGGGGGCGTGGCAATAAGGGACTACTTTACATCCTGGGCAATGTCAGGACTCGCATTACTCAGACTGGCATCGCCTTTGAAAAAGAAGTTTGTACTTCGAAACGCGTCAGGCGTATTAATGAAGGTATCATTGTGAATGGATTTGGCAGTGTGTGGCAGTGTCCAAACCGAATAAAGGGCTGTGACCTTATGCTGCTTTTTCGAGTGCTCTTCATCCGGTGGGAAACTTTGAGCATATAATTCATGGCGGCACCCCAGCTGCCAGAGAGCACCACCCTTTGAGAGAAGGAGGCCACGGAGCTTGATATCTACGGAGCTTCATTTGTGGAAATTGCAGTTAAGGATGTGAACAAGCCCGTCTGCTGAGGCCCATACGAGGGCTTTGAACTTTTCCCGACACTTTTAAATGATAGTGCACCTATCTAGGGAGTTTAACTTACCTGACACTACAATACCCAGGATGCCTCACGCAGATTCTAAAACGGAACTCTCCATCTGAGGGCGTGGCAATAAGGGACTACTTTACATCCTGGGCAATATCAGGACTTGCACTACTCAGACCGGCATCGCCTTGAAGAAGAAGTTTGTACTTCGAAACATGTCAGGCGTATTAATGAAGGTCTCATTGTGAATGGATTTGGCAGTGCGTGCCAGTGTTCAAACTGAATAAAGGGCTGTGACCTTATGCTGCTTTTTCGAGTGCTCTTCATCCGGTGGGAAACTTTGAGCATAAAATTCATGGCGGCACCCCAGCTGCCGAAGAGCACCACCCTTTGAGAGAAGGAGGCCACAGAGCTCGATATCTACGGAGCTTCATTTGTGGAATATATATATAAATATATATATATATATATATATATATATATATATATATATATATATATATATATATATATATTTTTTTTTTTTTTCCAAGAAGCATCAGATGCACTCCCCAGTTACCGGAGCTCATGGTCCTTCAGGGTGGTCTCACAAATATGGGCACGGGGCAGCCCACCAATTCCTTCCTAGGATACCAAACAGGTGAGACCCAATGCAGCAACAAAGTCTTTATTTCAAAATCACAGCGCCTGCTCCATATGTCTAGCGTTTCGGCGTCGTGCCTTGCTCGCAGACTGGAACGCAAGCGCCCAGGTGCGCTAGAGTCTCTTTTAAGCGGTGCATCACGTGACTGTGGGGATGTACTTCAATACCCAAAATGCATAGTGCGAGTCAAATCAATGATCGGCAACAATTCCATCTTGGTACACATGCATGGTTTTAAACTGGGGTTATATTTCAACAGTTACGAAAGTGCAAAAATTACCGCTGCTCTTTTCTTAATGCATTTGACTCCGAAGAGGCCAATTGTGGCCACAAGATCATGACAGGAAGTCACCCTGTCTGAACCCCTTCCACGCGTCAACCTCTTTCCTCAGTGGCAATCCTCGGTGGGTTTGGGAGGTGCGAGTGGACCAGTCTCCTCATTTAACATTTCCAAGAAGCATCAGATGCATTCCCCAGTTACCGGAGCGCATGGTCCTTCAGGGTGGTCTCACAAATATGGGCACGGGGCAGCCCACCAATTCCTTCCTAGGATACCAAACAGGTGAGACCCAATGCAGCAACAAAGGCTTTATTTCAAAATCACAGCGCCTGCTCCATATGTCTAACGTTTCGGCGTCGTGCCTTGCTCACAGACTGGAACACAAGCGCCCAGGTGCGCTAGAGCCTCTTTTAAGCGGTGCCTCACGTGACTGTGGGGATGTACTTCAATACCCAAAATGCATAGTGCGAGTCAAATCAATGATCGGCAACAATTCCATCTTGGCGCACATGCATGGTTTTAAACTGGGGTTATATTTCAACAGTCAAGAAAGTGCAAAAATTACCGCTGCTCTTTTATTAATGCATTTGACTCCGAAGAGGCCAATTGTGGCCGCAAGATCATGACAGGAAGTCACCCTGTCTGAACCCCTTCCACGCGCCAACCTCTTTCCTCAGTATATATATATATAGTTATTTATTTTGGGCAGTTTTATATAGCGCAAACTTAACCAGAATGTATCAGAGCGCTTTGCATGAGCACCAATTGCATTACAGATTGACACATTCATTTTTAGGCACGGAGAGATTAACAGGTACATGCATCAAAAGAAAAACAGGTCGCAAACGGGCAGATTCTCAGAATCTGCCCCTTTGCGACTGGTATTTTTGCATTTGGGATGCATCATCCCAAATGCAAAAATTGCAATTTAAGTAATCGCTGAATTGCGATTATTTAAATTGCGATTGCATTTAAGGAATCTCAAATTGAGATTCCTTAAATGCAATGCATTAAAGTAAAAAAAATAGCGATTTCGTTTATAGGAAACGCAGATTACCATGAAGTTGAACTTCATGGTAATTTGCAAAAACTTTGGAAAATGCACTTTTGTGCAACAGGGTGTCCTTTTGACATCCTTACATCCTTGCACCCTGAAATTGCATGCAAATTTGCGAGGACCTATGGGTACTTTCAAATTGCGCATGCATGCAATTTCTCATTCCTTCCTGTAGGCCCATAGGAATGAATGGGAAGCCATTCCTTATTTGTAATAAGGAATGTGTAGGAACCACTAATTTAACAGCATTTCCTACATGCATAGGCTTTTGCGAGTCCTTAATTGCGATTCCTTAATTATCGTAATTAAGGACTCCCAAAATCCTACCTTGATGCATGTGCCAGTTTGTGAATTGCTCACAATCACAGGATGTTTGAGCCCTCCCGCCAGACTCCAACCTGGTTCCGCAGCTTCAAAGTCGGCCGCTCTAGCCGTTAAGCCTCATGAGTGAATTCTTTCCTTCTTGCATACCTCCTTCTCCCTACTCTCCACCAACTCCCCCAAGGCCCTTTTCTTCTAAGTTCACGTCTCTCACCTCTCCGTCTTCCTTGTCTCTCACCTCAATGGCCTTTCCAAACGTGTCGTCTTCTTGGTTTCACGCGTTTCCAATTAATTTGCCCTCCATAATTAGCCCCGGGCGCGCTTGGCTGTGCCACAGGCACCGAAACAGAACAGAACATGATAATTTATATGCGGATTGGAGTACTTCTATTTTTTATTTTTTGAATCAAGTTCCTGCAGTGATGTAGACTGAAATGACTTTTACATTGTTCTCGATTACAAGACCGCCTTTCTCAAGTTTAAAAATATAAAAGATTAATAAAACTGTTCTGTGCTCGTATTAATAGACACTTACTCGTGTCACGGTGACAGTATCCTGCAACATATTTCCCAGGGGATGGGAGTTTATAATAAGTTTAGAGATTGCAGTCTGAAGTAATACTCCAAACGAAGCTGTGACAACAGGAAGAGGAGAAACGGACCTTGGGGAGATGTCTGGCCTGTATTGCTAACATCTTGTTGTGCACGAGCGCTTTATACCTCACTTTCCCACAGTGGTGTAGCAAGGGTGCCGAGAGCTTTTATGGAAGCAACTGACTACCCACTAAACCCAGACAAAATGTCAGTGTACAGTCGCATAATTTCGAGCATTTTGCATTAGGCTTGCTATGCAACATTCCAGAAATGGCACCGCCACTGGGTCAAATCAATTGGTCTAGTAGTCAAGGTTCCCTTGGGGCGGACGTGGGATGTAGATACAGGCTTTTATAAGAAAATGCAGTATCTAATTTCAAACTCTATACAGGCAGAGAAATGCAACATTCAAATGCAACAATAAAATCTTCCTTGAGGTCTGGGCTCTCGTACTTGTCATGTGAATCCCTGTCCCACTCTACTTCATGTAACATGCTTGGTGTTATTCTCCATTCACTGGTGGCCACATCATGGAATGCAAAATATTAGGCCGTACTCAAGAGTTCTCCCTTTCGACCCTTTAAGAACTTAGTAAAAACTATGTATGGTGCTGCAGCACTGTTAGCAGCGAGCTCCCCTAGGGCCAATTGGCCCAGTTTACATCTTACCCACTCTCACAGCACAGAAGAATTTAGTGATGCAGAGGGCGCCTTCAATCGTGCATCCGCAGGTCCTGCTCAGTTTGGAGAGGTCAGGTTGCTCGGGACCCATGCAGCAGCACCCTGCGGCTTAGGCTCTCTCTCCTGAGTGGCACTGCAGAGGTCTCACAGATGTCAGAGCAGCTCCCTGCTGTAAGTTGACTTTGCATATTGAGGGGGGAAGGAATCATGTCTTCAGCTCCCGAATTAAACCTGTGAGTGGGCAATGTCATCCACAGCATCTCCAGCAGTCCTTAGCGGTGAGTCAGGGCAGTTTCCTCGCAGTGCTGGTCGAACCTGCTGATCATAGCATCAGTCTCTCCTTGGGGGGGTGGGGGGCCCTGAATCCTTGGACAAATTTGGCACTGGCAGCCATTGCTGGAATATAGAGTTGCCATGGTGCAGTATTATCGAGATTCAGGCTCTCGCAGCACGCGCACCCCAGCCCAGACAGTCACAAGTCTTGGCGCACCTTGAAGTGATAACTTTACTGGTGGCTCCTCTGGAATACGGGGTCACTGCAGCATGGTGGCAAGGGTGTAGCAAGACCTGAACCATCCCCTACACCAAGCTCAGTCTAAGACAGCTCTCTCCTGGCATACAGGGGTCGCCGAAAACAATCTTACACCTGGGTGATGGCCTGATTGGTGCTTAGCTGAATCCTCACATGTCGCACAGGGATTCCTCATGGGATAGCTCCCCAGTGGAGTTTTCTCCCCTCAGTCCTCTCCTCAGCCTCACAGGGCACACTGATCTTGACAAGCAGGCAGGTGTGGGTGCTCCAGGCTCCTGGGAAGCTAGTCCTGCTCAGGGCCCCTTTTCCAAACACCAAATGTGATTTGGGGTCTGGGTCTTTGGGGGCATATCAGCAACAGACGGCGATAAATATCGCAAAGTGCGCTTAGCGCTTTTTTATTTACCGCTGCTTATCGCTGGAATTTATCGCCCAGTTAGCGAGTTATTTACAATCCATTTCTCCAAGGCAATACAATTCCAGCAATAGCGGCGTTGTAGGAAGGGATTTTGCCGGAAATCAAGCGAAAAGTCCACATGAATGGCGAAAACATTGTTGATTGGCCAGGGTGCACTCAGCCTGATGATCCACCTGCCATTGGATAATGCAGGTAAGTCAGGTTTTCAGCAGTCGTTAGTTTTCGGCAAAAACCGCTGTTAGCACGGATTTTAAAATCGCTAACCGTGTTGTGGGCTGCCTTGTAAATATATGCGATGTGCACATAGCGATAATTTACATGGTATTCCGTGAGGGGTACACCCAGTGATGCCCACTTTGCATCTCATTAGAGATGCAGAGCGAGGCGTCGGGAAAACAGGTGCTAACATGAGCTAATGCGTCAAGTCGGCGATGTGGTGAGCGCAAGGTAAGTGTTTTTCTTTTTTCAAATTTAATTTCCCCTCGTCGCTGTCTGTCGATTTACTCCCATCCCGCACCACTGCGCTTACTTGCACCGGCCATTTCTGCACACACTGCCAGCACACACACTCACTACATGCGCTCGCACAACAATTCACCCTTCACATTGTACTCCATGCAAGCACACATAAACTCAGCATGCTTTATCCACACATGCACTGCACAGCCCTGCATCTCATATATTCTATTCCTTTCCGCATCCATACACCCAGTACATGTACTAACCACACATGCACTACACAGTACTGCTTCATTCTTTTACTGTTCCCTTCCCTAGCACACAATAAACTAACATAGATTCACTAATCCTGCACTGTGCAACTCTCCACAACTAACTTGATGTAGACCAAGGGTGAATTTGCACACAGTAGCAGAACTTTAAAAAAAAGGTAAGTGAGCCTATAGGCCTCACTCCAGTGATACAGGGTAAAAAGGTCCTGTTCACTACTACTGATCAGTATGCGCTATGGTGCCACAACCACGCTCTTGCTGCTTAACTCCTGGTGAAGGCAGTAGTCCTCCACAACTTTCAGTGCAGCACTTTGGATGCAACTCCGGATCCAACAAGACCGCAATCCGTGAAACAGGTATAGGCCATGGCGCACATGTAAGATCCGGTTAGCCTATGACAAAAAAAGTCAGCATTAGGCAGAGGTCTTCAAACTTTTGTAGGTTGAGGCCCCCCAGCTGAATTTTTTTAGATGTTGGGCCCCCCCACCACCTGACAGAAATTTCTGAACTCGACCGCCACGGGCACTTTCCGGGCATATTTTGCGAATATCATTCAATACAATAAGAGTGTTTAGTAAACTGCAGGTTTGTGAGTGGGTGTGGTGAAATGACAGAGGCTTATTACACAGCTCAAAACACCTCTTTCCAAGATAAAGTGTGTGCAAATTGTTTTTACTAGGATTCTTTGTTTTACACATGACATGGATTGATAATAACACCACCAACATAAATGTGACAGATGTGCCTGTTTTTCAGAGACGGTCAATCTGTGGATGGATTTTTGCTACTACCATCCTCAGGTTGTGCTCCACATCCAGTCTTGAACGGACTGATATGGGAGGGCCCCAAAGCCTTTCAACATAACTGTATCTGCGTATCGAATGTTAGAGTGAGAAGGTTGTTCCAGTGTCCAAGTAGGGAGCAATATTGTACCACACTTGAGGAGTTGTGGCAGTAGGGCACAGAAATTCGGGGATAGCAATGTAATGGTCCAGCAACAATGTCACAAGGGAAAAGGGGAGCCAATCACCCCCTCAATGTCAATCAGTGCTTAATTTGTGCCGGTGCTTTCTGGTGCTTAGCACCAGCACTTACTTTTCAGGGCTGGGTCTACACACATCTGCTGCACGTCACATATTGCACTAATAATATATATATATTTACCTCACTACCAGACTGGTCACAGAGTGTTGTTCTGGTCTCCCCAGGTGAAGAGTGTTGGGGTTGCGAGACTGAGCCAAGAGGAGATTCTAATGATTTGTTGATGGTGGAAGTGTTGCCGGATGGGCGGGACATTGATTGGGCTATATTTTGATTCTGGGTGTAGGGGTTGTGCGGCAGCAGGCAGAATGCACAGATTTTTAAAAAAGATTTCCTTGCCCCATCACATCCGCGGGCTGCAATCCATGATTCATCGTTAAAGTCAGCCTGACGACGTTCAATAGTTGAGGGCAGGCAGCAGACACACCACCACCAGGCCTGATCAGTTAATAAAGGCAGTGCAGTATCCCGGCCCACTCCGAGTAACGGTAAGGAAGTACTACTACGTAGCAGTAGCTATGCATTCGCAAATCAATTCTGCTTTTTTTTGGGAGAATGGTGGCAGCTCCGACAGCGGCTCAACAAGATTCGAGGCCGAGGATGCACTTCCTAGCCTAGTAGCCGCCACCGGCCGCATGCTTATATCACTAGGGCCCGCCCGACCCCTGCCCTTGAAGTATCCTCCCCTGCTCAGAGTGTCTAAATCTGTGTAAGCTGCCAAAAAACGGGCTAGTGACACACTGTCTATCTTTGTTGCCTTTAAATATCAATGTATTCTGGCAGCTAGGATATCAATCCAACAAAAAATATTACCGGATTGTCCATTAAGTAAGGATTATCGAGTTAAGAAAGCTGGTGGGCGTGAAAGGAGGGACAAGCCTTTAATCCTTTCAACACCTCTGTATCAGTGCTACATTTGAGCAAAGGGCGACTCGAGGTGGTTATAATAGCGGACTTGATACAGGCGTGGTTTTCTGCTTTCCCAAATCACTCATGAGACAGACACCATATTATCGACATTTGATATGGATTCAGGTGAGGCAGTATACGCAAAGCGGGATGCTAGATTGGATTCAAAAGTGTAGTTGTGCATGTGGGAATTATTAACTTTCAGAGGAATGATTAATAAGAGTTAAGTTCTTGTTTAACAATGGATTTGTTTAATCTCAACTTATATGGGGCATTTTCTTGTGTTCCAATCATTGGCAGGATTATTTGTTTTTAAGGCTCGCATTCGTGATTGTATCTGGTTGAGTCACAATGTATTGGGGCATGTGTTGTATAAGTTTGTCTCTTTATGAAGGAAATAAGCCTATTGAACATGCGGGACAGGTACACATGATTGTGGCTATAAAAAGGTAGCCTATTTTCATTGTAATATGCACCAATTTTCCAAAAACAAATCCCTAGAGTGGCATTATTTGCATGGTTGTCAGCAAAGTGTTTACACATTCCCCAACTTTGTATGAAAAGTCATCGGTCCCAGGACGGTTAATTCCAGTAGTTGAAATGCTAAATTTCAGCCGGTGGTAGGCAAGGTGAGTTTAAGTGCATTGCCCAGAATCACAGGATGCTGAGCCAAAGCCGAGAATCAACCCCCTATCCCCAGCTCCGGCCATTATGCCACTTCCTTGCCCCACTTTCATGGTTAGTAATATGTTCGGTTTTAGGCCGCGCTACCATGAGAAATGGGCTGGTGCAAGCTGCTGCCTGACGAGAGCCCCGGTACTTATATTTTTACAAATTAACCACAGATATCAATATATGATGGAGATTCAGCAGATATTATAAGCCACCACATTGCACAGTGAGCCAAAGAATCAAACACCAAAGCAACACATTCCAGATTGACCCCCCCTCCCGCTCCCCCCCCACAAGACAGCAAATGCATCAAAGCCAATCCAGTCAGCCTCTCCCCCAACCGCAGCCGGAGCCGGCACAACAGAAACTTTGTCTCCTTCTGGTATGAGCTAACTCTCCCAGGAGGGGGTTAATTCACAGAGCTGACAGCTTCAGCTGCAGTGGGAGGCAATGGGTCTCCTCTGTTAAAACCGAAAGTGTCTGTTTGGTTTCGGTTTTAGCAGAGGAGACTCCTTGCCTCCCACTGCAGCTGAAGCTGTCAACTCCTTTAATTAACCCCCTCCTGGGAGAGTTAGCAATACAAAAGAATGGGCACCTCGTGCCCCATCCATCTCCCCTCCCACCCCCTTCCACATACTGGAGTCCTCCAAGAAGAGTTGCACGGAGGCACAGAACAAAGGTCAGATTGTAGTGGAGTGCGCGCCCCCCCTGGGATGGTGTCGCACCCCCCCCAGGGGGGCGCGCCTCATAGATTGAAGAACACTGGCATTAGGAATCAAGACAATAGTACAGTTGGGCACAGGAGGTACACACATTCACCATGCAGATGACTTTTCAATCCCAACGGCCTACTCCAAACAGCTATCACCATTGTATTCTTAAAACTTGATTCTATTCTGGAGGTGGTAATTAATACGTACCAAGAACGCTTGTGCACATTTGTTGTGTAGACTTTTGTTGTAGTGGTGTTATGTTTGTTGCTTTTGTGTATTACTGCATTCCGATGTGATTTTGTTGTGTTGAACTGTAGTTGAATATTAGGGTTCTGTTTTGATTATTTGTTTTGAACATGTACTCTGTCATGTTATAATTGTTTTGTTAACTTACTGTGTATATGTTTTGTGTTCTGTTCTGTTCTTTAAATCAGATATGTTAGCAAATGCTGCTGCATTTCCAGCCAATAACAGCGCGTTTTGACAGTTCCTGTGATAAAAATCCATTTACCACTGCCTAAGGTAGTGAAATACTGCTGATTCTGCTCTTTTAATGCTTAAGACACCAGTCAGCCCACAACCGTGGCAGAGACAGTGTCTTAACTTAGCACGGTGCTCATTTTATATGGTGCGGTCCCCAGTGTGTTATCAAGTCGGAGCAGATCAGTAGTACTGAGCAGACTCATTCTCCTCTCACAGTTTAGCAGTACTTATTCCAAAATTATCAACAAACACATATAATTTTAGCAACAATTATGCTTAATTAAAATAAGCACACATACCTCCTATTAAATGTAGATCGTTTCAGTGCAGGTGCATCCCTGTTCTCCAGATTAAAAACGAGTTCTTGCAGTGGAGGCTGCTTCTGCTAATCAGGAGCGGGTCACAGCAGGACTGCACCAGGCATCCAGCACTTCCTTTTCTTTGTATTTTCTTACACCATCTGCACTCAAGACCAGCACAAGGTACAGAATTGTATACATCTCAAAATGGCGCGAGTTTTTTGCAGGCAGCACAAAATAGCTGAAAATAAAAATATAAAAATAAAATAATGGAGGGTCTGCGCAAAGATTACTAGTTGTTGTAATAGCAAGGTGACCATGACAGTTCCCTCTGTGGCTGGTAACTACATGACCCATGTGTCATGTAATGACACCACCATATGTTATAGCACTTTATATAAAAATGTGTAAAACATAACAACTGCGAATGGTTTTGCTTCTTATCACTGCATTGGAAAGGGTAATTTGCCCAAAAACGTTTTTCACATAATAACCAGAATTTCTGTAGAGCTTTAAACTACCAATTGGGCGGGTGGTGGGAGGGATGAGGGTAGCCTATTAGGGTGGAGCTCAAGGTTCGGCTGAAAGGCTGGAATTTCATTGGATTAAGTTTTCCTTCAGAGGCGGGTGGGTATTTCTAAAAGAGGCGGGGTGAGCCATGGCAATGATTACCTCTGCTTGAAAGGTTTAGAGATGATTTCGAACTCAAAAAAACCTTGAAAAAATTGGTCACAATTAATAATTCTACAGCACATTTTTCACATGCATGTTCAAAAAGCAACAGATTCTGATATAGCACTTATTAAGTATTCCATTATGTTTATTGTTAGATCTGGGGGTCTCTAGTTGGCAATGGTATTCACCTTTGTCCAAATAGGGACCCTTGCTTCTTAATAACCCCTGCTCACCCCCATGGTAGCTTGGCACGAGCAGTCAGGCTTATCTCAGAGGCAGTGTGTTAAGCATTTGTGGATATACACAGTAATAGAGTGAAAACACTACAGATGGACATTATAAAAATAAGTATCCTTTATATAGACTTAAACACAAGACCACAAACGACAAAAATCCACAATGCTACACTTAAGATTGCTTTAAAGATGATAAATGTTGCTTAGTTCAAGTTTATGATAAATGCAACTAAGTTCTCAAAAAGGACTTTGATGCTTAACACAAAGCAAACAAAAGGCTCGCAAAATGGGAGATGCGTCGGTACCGTGATCTGGGGGAAATGTTGCGTCGTGCCTCAATGCTTGAGCAGAGTAGGGAATGCGTCATGATCCTTACCGGTGCGGAGGTGATGCGTAGATTCTCGCCCTGCGGGCCCGTTGCGGTGCGCAAGATGACGCCTTGATGCGATGCGATGATCCGGTTGCGATGCGAGAAGATCGCGCCCTTGATGCGACGATGCGATGATGATGCGTAGGCGCTCTGGCAGCCTTGTGACGACTCTGTACTTTGGAACCTCGTCAGGCCCTGAGACACGTTTCTCCGGTGATGCGATGACGACTCTCTCTATGGCGTTGCACTTCTCCGGTGATGCGACAGCATGGAAGCTTCGATGAACACACGCTTGCAGGGAGATGCGACGAAGGTTTGTTTTTCCGGAGATGCGATGATTTCAGCTGCGGCGGCTGTGTGTAATAAGCAACTCCAAATACATACAAAACTATAGGACACAATGGACACCTATAGAACATAGGAAAGGTGAATTCAAGGAAAACAGTACAAAATTAATAAATCTGATTCATTTAATAACAATTATATTAAAAAGTAGACATCGACTGTCATACTGTCATGTATACACATTCAATAGTTAAAACCATTATAAACAATTATACTATACTCAAAAACATTTAATTGACAAACAGTAAAAAACATTAATAATAATACTAAGTGGCAATGATAATAGTTCGACGCGCGTTTCGGCGTTACAAGGAAACGCCTTCTTCAGGAGCCACAATTTCCATCTAAAAAAATATAATAAAAAATGCACATAATCAACATAACATATATCCCAATACTTTGTTTTTTTTAAAACCAAAGAACACAGGCATAGACTTCTTTCATTATATTAAAACACATAAAAACATAAGACTTTTCATTAGTACTGAACCTTGAAACAATTTTCCCTATAATGTCAAAGTAATTAATTTTATTACTTGACCTGGTACAAACTGATATTATTATATTTGAGCAGTTGTAAGGCAATTGACCCGAGCCCACTCAGTATTAGCTAACAGTAGGCTAGGATCAACATGTAACTATTGGTATCACAATGGTTGTGCAAAAGACAATATTCTATTTGAACCTTCATTTCAGGGCGAGCATTCTAATTTTAATTATCTTTATTTTCTATCGAACTACAGGCTCGTCGCTAGTGGCTTTTCTTAAGATTAGGGTCCACTTGCCTGGTTCTATAGTGGCACATCGGGGAGTGTACTACACTCATGTTACAAGATGAAACTAGAGTTACATTATTTTTATACCTAAGCAGCCTCACTTATTACTTAATTTTACAAGACTTAATGCTCTAGGTAATTTTCCTTACCAATACCGTGATTGCTGATCACTCGCATCAAACTTCTATTGTGCTGTTGGTCGGGATCTAGCCGACCTTCGCGGTCAGTCAAAAAGAATCATAAATCTATGAAAGAGATGCATGTATGTGAGCACACTAACAGATAATTCGTAAGTGACCACATATTGTTATTCAACCCCCACTCATCTTACCTAAGATGAATAATGCCGCATCCGTGTATAAGTTGGAGATGCTCGCGGCAGCGAATAGCGTTTCAACAATTGTTGGGGTGGATGTTAACTACTTCTGATGTGGGCTTAACTGTATATTCTAGAAAGGAACGATTTGTCTGTCAAGAGTGCTGCAAAGTCTAATATAAACCTACGAAAAATCCCGCTCATGCTATTTTTGCAGATGTGGAAATTTCAGTTATGATTAAAACATAGCCATTAATCTATGTGACTATGCAGAATGGAGTCACTTGCAAGCTAAGCTCGTGGCAATAAACTATGCCTGATACCAAACCACTAATAATAAATAGGGTTCCTTAGCTATTCTTACCCAAAACACGTATCTACTTGGCTTAATCGTTCCAGTTGCATCAAAAGAACACCCGCGTTGCCGGCACTGCACCTTGTCGTGATGTCGAAAGGAAGCAGACAACGCGCTCCCAATGGAGTCTGTTTAAAAGGCAATAAACAAGAGCGAATTCATTAGTCGTAATTCGTGGAAGCTGTTGTCAATTCCCATCCTTACTTGATTAATCAAACTAGTAAGAAGTTTACCGTTTTTACTTTACACACTACAGGGGTACGTCCGGGTGTTTCAAAACGCTACCGCTTGCAACCCGCCGACGGTTAAAATATCTAAGGGCCCGTTAGATGCAGGCGTTGTTCCCTTTCATGATGTGAAAGGGAACTCGAACAACCGCTCCAATCGGAGTCTGTATTCAACACAAAAAAAAAAAAAAAAAAAAAAAAAACAAATACGAAATCATTAGTCTTCCTTTAAGGAATCTGTTTCCTTTTTACTCTCACTACCAGATCGCTTAACTTAGTAGGATATTTACCGTTTCAGCTGCAGGCTGGTGCGAAAATACGTCCGGGTGCTGCAAAAGGTAACAGCTCGCAACCCGCCGACGGTTCAAATATAATCGCAGGCAGCAAATTCCGGCCCGCCTTTATACGTAAAGGATACGTGGCAATTCCCATTTGCGTCTTACGCTCCCTTGTATCTTAAAGGGGAACCAGCTCTCTTATTATTTAAGCAAAAACCTAGGCACTTTCTGAAGCCCATACAGGCTGCTTATTTGTTTGTATATAAGTGTCCAAGACAGCAGTAAGTGGAACCTAGTACTCTCCACAGACTATTAGAGCTGCCCACCTATCTATACATTAGTGTCCAAAATCGGAGTAACATTTAAAAGTCGCCTGCTACGTTTACCAATCCTGGAAAGAATTTATCTTATAACAAACAACAAGAGACACTCATAAAATAATAAGTGCTGATCAGGTCAGTTTCCTAAACTTGGAGCAATCAGAACCTACAGTTACATTAATCCTTAACCATTACTAATGGAATTCACAGTGGTTAACTATTTGCGTTTCAACGTGTATTCAAGAAGGACTCACTTAAATTTTCTTTTTCTTTAATATTATATCTAAAATTAAAAGTGAACATACACATTGTTCAAACTGAATTAGATAGAGAATCATAATATCGCGTTCTCCCACGGGATTTCATTATTCAGTCCCTTCTTGAAGGTGTTAAGGACAAACACCCAATACACTTCTCTTTTCTTCCTAATCGCTTGTCCACCTTTGTTATCAGGTGTCCTAATCCTCTCCAAGATTCTCCAACGAAAATCATCAGGTTTATGGTTCTGTTCCAAAAAATGTTTGACCAAAGGCGCTGTTAATTTGCTTGTTCTTATTGCGGATCTATGTTCGGTCAAACGTACCTGGATGGTTCTACAGGTCTCACCGACATAGCCCAAGCCACAAGGGCATTGAAGGAAATACACCACATTAGTGGTTTTACAATTCCATAGTTCACTCGCCTTGGCCACAAAACCATTATGCGATAGCTCCACGCCACCAAGAATACTCTTACACGATTTGCATGAAGAGCATGGGACTGTTCCATATACCGGGCAAGAGCCCAATAACGATCTTTGCTTAAGACCTATACCAGAATGGTTATTGCCAAACCTAGAATGTACAATCTTGTCCTTCAGATTCCTATTCCTCCTATGTGCAAACAAAGGTTTCACCAGTGACACATTGGAGGTAGGGTTACAGTTGAGAATGTGCCAGTTAGAGTTTACAATTTGTCTGACACGTTCGTTCATTGTCGAGTGCGTTGTCACACAGACAAGCTGGTCTGTCACTTTCTGTTCTTTTGGACTCAATAAAGCATCACGGTCAAAAAAACGCGCTCTCTTGTAAGAGTTCCTTATGAGCCTATGTGGGTATCCACGTTCAAGAAATTTTTTCCTCATAAGAGCTGCCTGTCTGTCAAAATCAGCCAAATTTGTGCAGTTCCTGCGAACCCTGAGGAATTGTGAGAACGGGATACTCTCACGCTGGCTCTTCGGATGAAAGCTGCTAAAATGTAATAATGTATTTCTAGCCGTGGGTTTTACGAATAGATCCACCTCTAGTTTATTGTTGTTTTCTCTTATTAGTAAATCTAGAAACTCAACCTGCTCAGTACTATATTGGGCGGTGAATTTCAAATTATTGTCCGTTAAGTTGATCCATTCAAGGAATTCCAATAATGAATCTTCCCCATTGGTCCAGATAAAGAATATATCATCAATATATCTGGACCAATGGGAAATAGATTCAAAGAATGGTGCCACTTCATTCTCAATGAATTTGTCTTCAAAAAAAGACATATAAATGTTAGCCACCGAAGGGGCAACAGAGGCCCCCATGCTTACTCCCTTTAATTGGCGATATAAAAGGTCACCAAATTCAAAAATGTTCTCAGTCAACACAATAAACAAACAGTCAATCAAAAACTTTTTGGGGCAAACTATTCCATGCTTGTCAATAAACCAATCCGTAGCCCTAATGGCATCATCAAGTGGGATGTTACTATATAAGGATGCAATATCCATTGTAACCATTATATCTCTGTTGGGTACAAATTCAAGATTCTCCACTATATTGATCATATGGCTTGTATCTTTCACATATGACCTAATCATTGGTATACAGGGTCTTAGATAATAATCTATGAATTTGGATAAAGGTTCAGTTGGTGTGCCAATAGTAGACACAATTGGTCTATATGGGGGGTTGCTAATGTCCTTATGTATCTTTGGAAGACCATAGATACAGGCAGTTTTATTCTTATGGCTCTTCAAGAATTCAGACTCTTTAACATTAATGTCGCCGTTCGAAAGGGCTTCATTAGTTAAAATATGTATTTTTCTTATGACACTTTCGATAGGGTTAGAATTGATCTTAGTATAGGTCGAGCTGTCTAAGTCTGATCTTTCTGAAAAAAGCTTTTCAGAAAGATCAGACTTAGAAAGTTCTTTCAAGATCAGGACAATATAGACCAATGTTCCCTAAGGCAAAGAGAAATATCACTACCTTCCACTTTCAGCCCAGGGCTTGACCAATTGGGTCCAGAAGTGGCTGCTTTTGAGTTAGTAGTCCTTCAAAAACTGGAAAGATCTTTGGGATTTATCCCGAAACCAGTATACAATTTAAATAGGGAAGAGTCTTTAGCCTTGAAAAGAATCACCGAGAACAAAAAATTGATCATAAAGGGATGTGATAAAGGAGGAGGCATTGTTGTTCTCAATTCCAATGACTATGAACGGAATATGATTTCTATGCTAAACGACAGCTCGACCTATACTAAGATCAATTCTAACCCTATCGAAAGTGTCATAAGAAAAATACATATTTTAACTAATGAAGCCCTTTCGAACGGCGACATTAATGTTAAAGAGTCTGAATTCTTGAAGAGCCATAAGAATAAAACTGCCTGTATCTATGGTCTTCCAAAGATACATAAGGACATTAGCAACCCCCCATATAGACCAATTGTGTCTACTATTGGCACACCAACTGAACCTTTATCCAAATTCATAGATTATTATCTAAGACCCTGTATACCAATGATTAGGTCATATGTGAAAGATACAAGCCATATGATCAATATAGTGGAGAATCTTGAATTTGTACCCAACAGAGATATAATGGTTACAATGGATATTGCATCCTTATATAGTAACATCCCACTTGATGATGCCATTAGGGCTACGGATTGGTTTATTGACAAGCATGGAATAGTTTGCCCCAAAAAGTTTTTGATTGACTGTTTGTTTATTGTGTTGACTGAGAACATTTTTGAATTTGGTGACCTTTTATATCGCCAATTAAAGGGAGTAAGCATGGGGGCCTCTGTTGCCCCTTCGGTGGCTAACATTTATATGTCTTTTTTTGAAGACAAATTCATTGAGAATGAAGTGGCACCATTCTTTGAATCTATTTCCCATTGGTCCAGATATATTGATGATATATTCTTTATCTGGACCAATGGGGAAGATTCATTATTGGAATTCCTTGAATGGATCAACTTAACGGACAATAATTTGAAATTCACCGCCCAATATAGTACTGAGCAGGTTGAGTTTCTAGATTTACTAATAAGAGAAAACAACAATAAACTAGAGGTGGATCTATTCGTAAAACCCACGGCTAGAAATACATTATTACATTTTAGCAGCTTTCATCCGAAGAGCCAGCGTGAGAGTATCCCGTTCTCACAATTCCTCAGGGTTCGCAGGAACTGCACAAATTTGGCTGATTTTGACAGACAGGCAGCTCTTATGAGGAAAAAATTTCTTGAACGTGGATACCCACATAGGCTCATAAGGAACTCTTACAAGAGAGCGCGTTTTTTTGACCGTGATGCTTTATTGAGTCCAAAAGAACAGAAAGTGACAGACCAGCTTGTCTGTGTGACAACGCACTCGACAATGAACGAACGTGTCAGACAAATTGTAAACTCTAACTGGCACATTCTCAACTGTAACCCTACCTCCAATGTGTCACTGGTGAAACCTTTGTTTGCACATAGGAGGAATAGGAATCTGAAGGACAAGATTGTACATTCTAGGTTTGGCAATAACCATTCTGGTATAGGTCTTAAGCAAAGATCGTTATTGGGCTCTTGCCCGGTATATGGAACAGTCCCATGCTCTTCATGCAAATCGTGTAAGAGTATTCTTGGTGGCGTGGAGCTATCGCATAATGGTTTTGTGGCCAAGGCGAGTGAACTATGGAATTGTAAAACCACTAATGTGGTGTATTTCCTTCAATGCCCTTGTGGCTTGGGCTATGTCGGTGAGACCTGTAGAACCATCCAGGTACGTTTGACCGAACATAGATCCGCAATAAGAACAAGCAAATTAACAGCGCCTTTGGTCAAACATTTTTTGGAACAGAACCATAAACCTGATGATTTTCGTTGGAGAATCTTGGAGAGGATTAGGACACCTGATAACAAAGGTGGACAAGCGATTAGGAAGAAAAGAGAAGTGTATTGGGTGTTTGTCCTTAACACCTTCAAGAAGGGACTGAATAATGAAATCCCGTGGGAGAACGCGATATTATGATTCTCTATCTAATTCAGTTTGAACAATGTGTATGTTCACTTTTAATTTTAGATATAATATTAAAGAAAAAGAAAATTTAAGTGAGTCCTTCTTGAATACACGTTGAAACGCAAATAGTTAACCACTGTGAATTCCATTAGTAATGGTTAAGGATTAATGTAACTGTAGGTTCTGATTGCTCCAAGTTTAGGAAACTGACCTGATCAGCACTTATTATTTTATGAGTGTCTCTTGTTGTTTGTTATAAGATAAATTCTTTCCAGGATTGGTAAACGTAGCAGGCGACTTTTAAATGTTACTCCGATTTTGGACACTAATGTATAGATAGGTGGGCAGCTCTAATAGTCTGTGGAGAGTACTAGGTTCCACTTACTGCTGTCTTGGACACTTATATACAAACAAATAAGCAGCCTGTATGGGCTTCAGAAAGTGCCTAGGTTTTTGCTTAAATAATAAGAGAGCTGGTTCCCCTTTAAGATACAAGGGAGCGTAAGACGCAAATGGGAATTGCCACGTATCCTTTACGTATAAAGGCGGGCCGGAATTTGCTGCCTGCGATTATATTTGAACCGTCGGCGGGTTGCGAGCTGTTACCTTTTGCAGCACCCGGACGTATTTTCGCACCAGCCTGCAGCTGAAACGGTAAATATCCTACTAAGTTAAGCGATCTGGTAGTGAGAGTAAAAAGGAAACAGATTCCTTAAAGGAAGACTAATGATTTCGTATTTGTTTTTTTTTTTTTTTTTTTTTTTTTTTTTTTTTTTTTTTTTTTTTTTTTTGTGTTGAATACAGACTCCGATTGGAGCGGTTGTTCGAGTTCCCTTTCACATCATGAAAGGGAACAACGCCTGCATCTAACGGGCCCTTAGATATTTTAACCGTCGGCGGGTTGCAAGCGGTAGCGTTTTGAAACACCCGGACGTACCCCTGTAGTGTGTAAAGTAAAAACGGTAAACTTCTTACTAGTTTGATTAATCAAGTAAGGATGGGAATTGACAACAGCTTCCACGAATTACGACTAATGAATTCGCTCTTGTTTATTGCCTTTTAAACAGACTCCATTGGGAGCGCGTTGTCTGCTTCCTTTCGACATCACGACAAGGTGCAGTGCCGGCAACGCGGGTGTTCTTTTGATGCAACTGGAACGATTAAGCCAAGTAGATACGTGTTTTGGGTAAGAATAGCTAAGGAACCCTATTTATTATTAGTGGTTTGGTATCAGGCATAGTTTATTGCCACGAGCTTAGCTTGCAAGTGACTCCATTCTGCATAGTCACATAGATTAATGGCTATGTTTTAATCATAACTGAAATTTCCACATCTGCAAAAATAGCATGAGCGGGATTTTTCGTAGGTTTATATTAGACTTTGCAGCACTCTTGACAGACAAATCGTTCCTTTCTAGAATATACAGTTAAGCCCACATCAGAAGTAGTTAACATCCACCCCAACAATTGTTGAAACGCTATTCGCTGCCGCGAGCATCTCCAACTTATACACGGATGCGGCATTATTCATCTTAGGTAAGATGAGTGGGGGTTGAATAACAATATGTGGTCACTTACGAATTATCTGTTAGTGTGCTCACATACATGCATCTCTTTCATAGATTTATGATTCTTTTTGACTGACCGCGAAGGTCGGCTAGATCCCGACCAACAGCACAATAGAAGTTTGATGCGAGTGATCAGCAATCACGGTATTGGTAAGGAAAATTACCTAGAGCATTAAGTCTTGTAAAATTAAGTAATAAGTGAGGCTGCTTAGGTATAAAAATAATGTAACTCTAGTTTCATCTTGTAACATGAGTGTAGTACACTCCCCGATGTGCCACTATAGAACCAGGCAAGTGGACCCTAATCTTAAGAAAAGCCACTAGCGACGAGCCTGTAGTTCGATAGAAAATAAAGATAATTAAAATTAGAATGCTCGCCCTGAAATGAAGGTTCAAATAGAATATTGTCTTTTGCACAACCATTGTGATACCAATAGTTACATGTTGATCCTAGCCTACTGTTAGCTAATACTGAGTGGGCTCGGGTCAATTGCCTTACAACTGCTCAAATATAATAATATCAGTTTGTACCAGGTCAAGTAATAAAATTAATTACTTTGACATTATAGGGAAAATTGTTTCAAGGTTCAGTACTAATGAAAAGTCTTATGTTTTTATGTGTTTTAATATAATGAAAGAAGTCTATGCCTGTGTTCTTTGGTTTTAAAAAAAACAAAGTATTGGGATATATGTTATGTTGATTATGTGCATTTTTTATTATATTTTTTTAGATGGAAATTGTGGCTCCTGAAGAAGGCGTTTCCTTGTAACGCCGAAACGCGCGTCGAACTATTATCATTGCCACTTAGTATTATTATTAATGTTTTTTACTGTTTGTCAATTAAATGTTTTTGAGTATAGTATAATTGTTTATAATGGTTTTAACTATTGAATGTGTATACATGACAGTATGACAGTCGATGTCTACTTTTTAATATAATTGTTATTAAATGAATCAGATTTATTAATTTTGTACTGTTTTCCTTGAATTCACCTTTCCTATGTTCTATAGGTGTCCATTGTGTCCTATAGTTTTGTATGTATTTGGAGTTGCTTATTACACACAGTCCTTATCCCTGCCCCAAGAACTATCTATTCTGATAGCAGGGGGCCCTTGATATTTACAGTGTTCAGCTGCGGCGGCGACATGCTTCTTCTCGATGCGTCGCGCTTCCAGCTCCTAGGGACACGCAAATGCCTGTAGATAGAATTCCCAGCAAGGAAATTCACAGGGGGGCTGGAGATAAAGTCTTTTGTCCCTGAGACTTCAGCAGAAGGCAAGCACAGTTCAAGCCCTTGGAGAATATTCTATAGATGATCAAAGTCCTTAAATAGTTCCTTCTCCTTTCCTTGGCAATGAAACAACCACTGCAGGCCAACCCAGCAAACAGCACACTAGCAGAGGGGCAGTAAAACTCCTGCAGCTTCCTTGGTTCTTCTCCTTGGCAGAAGGTTTTTTGTTCCAGAAGTGATCTAAAGTTCTTGGGACTGGGTCCCAATATTTATTCCCTCAAATCCTTTGTTCTCTGAAGGCAAAGAAGCCTCTGCCTAGTCCAAACCAGTTCCTGAGCACTCTGTTTACATGAGTCCTTCCTTCCTTTCACTGTGAGGGCAGAGACATCAGACGCCCCACAGGACGTGGAGCCAGCACAGGGGAGGGAAGGCACAGCCCTGGAGTACTTTGACATGATTCCTTCTCTCCTTTCACAGTGCAGGGCAGAGACATCAGACACACCACAGGAGGTGGAGCCAGCATTGTAGAGGGAAGGCACAGCCCTATTCAGGTAACAGGTGCAACTCCTCCCTCCCATCTAGATGCAGATCTCTCTATTCACCACTGGGCTTCCCCAGCCTGTCTCCTGGAATCCCCCGGCCCTGTCACTCACAAACCCAGACAAGGAATACACAACCTAGCAGAGGCAGGCCTGGACAGTTAGGCAAGAAAACACAGAATATTAAAACCAACTTTCCTAAAAGATGTATCTTATTATTCTGAGTTCAGGCATCCTAAATTCAAATTTCTACCATGTTCCCTGAGTCAGTTAGTATTATAAGAATGTAATAATCTAACTACCCATTCTAGCCTATGGAGAACAGGTAGCCTTGCAATAGTGAAAAAAGAAAATGGCTGTAAATTAACCCTGGGCGAAGCACTACGCTACGCTCACGGAGTTTGCGAAGTTTTCGCAACTTCGCACTACGCGAGCTGCACGTAGGACAGTGCGAACATGCGTAGTGCAGCGTAGCATAGTGCAGCGGTCATTTTTTGCTTGTTCGCGGTCCTGAACGTCATGTTTGCGACCGCGAGCAAGCAAAATGACATCCCGGCGAGATTCTCAACGCGAGGAGGTCAGGTTTCTCATTGTGAGTGGTTGCGCATGCTCGCGACCGCTCTCAATGAGAAACTACCTGTTCGCATTGAGAAAGCTGCCGTTCGAGTAATAATCTACTCGAGCAGCAGAAAACTGCAGCTCGCACTGTGCAAGATGCCGTTTTCAATGCTTGCACAGTGCCGGATGCTTGTCCGCACTGTGCAATCATTGAAAACGCATCTTGCACAGTGCGAACATGCTACTACGCAGCTCGCGTAGTGCTACATGAAGTTCGCGTAGTGCGAAGTGCACTTCGCGTAGCTTCGTGTAGCGCTACTTCGCGAACTACGCCCAGGGTTACTGTAAATCACTATTAGGACATGTTACACATACCAGAGTATGTCCTACCTTACACTTACAATGCACCCTGCCCTTGAGCCTACCATAGCGGTGTCTAAGATGAATCAAAGGGAAGGTTTAGGGACTGGCAAGTGGGTACACTTGCCAAGTCGACATGGCAGTACTAGACTGCACAAAGGTCTCGCAATGGCAGGCCTGGGACACACTTTACAAGCTGCTTCTGTGGGTGGCAAGAACAATGCTGCAAGCCCACCACCGGCATTTGATTTACAAGCCCTGGGCACACATGGTGTACTGTACTAGGGGCTGACAGGTAAATCAAATAACCCAATCATGGAATCACCAATTAGTACATCAATTTAACATAGGGAGCACTTGCACTGTGGCACTGAATAGCAGTGGCACAGTGCCCAAAGCATATAACCAGCAAAAACATATCAAAACAGAGGAGTCAATCCGTCAAAAATGGAAGGGAGACTCACGCCAATGATGCCAGGTCTAACACGTGTCCCCTCCAGCTGAAATGCGGGGAGAACGACCCTTCCCCTTGGGAGTTCTCTTCACTAAGGCGGAAAAATCTGGACAGACCATCAGTGTTGGTGTGTTCTGTACCAGGGCGGTGCTCCACCGTAAAGTCCATACCCTGTAGGGAAATGGACCACCTCAACAACTTTTGGTTCTCACCCCTCATCTGAATTAGCCATCTGAGGGGCCTGTGGTCGGCTGAACCAGGAAGTGAGTCCCAAAGAGGTATGGTGTCAACTTCTTCCTGGAAGTCAGCTCAGTCAAGGGTGCAACAATGTTGCCATACCCCTTGGCAAACCTCCTGTAGTACCCTGTGAGTCCTAAAAAGGCTCTCACCTCTGTCTGAGTCTTTGAGGGTTCCCATGACAGGATGGTATCAATCTTGGGTTGTAGGGGCGCCACCTGGCCGCTCCCTACCTGGTGGCCCAAGTACACCACGGAACCCTGCCCAATCTGGCACTTACTTGCATTGATCGTGAGGCCAATCTTGAGCAGTGCCATCACACTTCCCAGAGGTGGCGCAGATGTTCTTCCCAACTGGCGCTGAACACTGCAATGTCATCCAGGTAGGTGGCACTAAAATCCTCCAGTCCAGCCAACAGCTGGTTGACCAACCTCTGAAAGGTGGCAGGGGCATTCTTCATCCCAAAGGGCTTAACCTGGAATTGGTAGTGCCCATCTGGTGTGGAGAATGCTGACCTCTCCTTAGCCCCATCAGTCAATGTAATCTGCCAGTACCCAGATGTCAAATCAAAGGTGCTATCATCTGTCGCTAGGTGCATGCCCACTTCGGACCTTTCTAAGTGGGGCTTCAGGCAGTTAACATGCAGGACCCGCAAGGGGTTCCTGGGAGACCGCAAGTTCACCAGATGGGTGAAATCACTCTTACGCTCCACCAGCTCATATGGACCAGTCCACCTGTCCTGGAGCGCACAAGGCTCCACAGGGACCATGACCCAAACTTTATGTCCAGGCTGAAGCTCAATCAGAGTGGCATTCTGATTGTACGCCCGCTTCATCTCCTCCTGGCTGACTTCCAGATTCGCCTGAGCGAGATCTATAAATTACCGAGTCTGGTTCCTGAAGGTCAGCATGTAACTATATACATCCTGGGGAGGTTTCCTGGTAGATTGCTCCCAGCCTTCCTTTACCAAACGCAAAGTTCCTCTTACCGGGGGTCTATACAAAAGTTCAAAGGGGCTGAACCCTATGGACTTTTGTGGCACCTCACGGTACGCAAACAGTAGGCATGGCAAGAGGAGTCCCACATACGCCACATTGGTTCATCAAGACCCATGATCAGCCCTTTGAGGGTCCGGTCGAATCTTTCAACCAGCCCATTCCCTTGTGGGTGGTAAGGAGTCGTGAACTTGTAGGTAACACCACATTCATTCCACAGAGACTTCATATAATTAGAAATGACATTTGTACCTCGGTCAGACATCACCCCTCTGGGGAAACCCACAAGGGAGAAGATTCTCATCAGTGTATGTCTCACCACGGGGCCGGCACTGTCCTGAGCGGAATGGCTTCCGGGCACCGGGTAGCATGGTCCACCAAGACCAGGATAAACCTGTTGCCCATGGCTGTCTTGGGGTCCAGTGGCCCCACAATGTCTATGCCTACCCGTTCAAAGGGGGTACTGACTACAGGGAAAGGTTGGAGAGGGGCTTTGTGCCTCCTTCCACTTTTCCCACTTGCCTGGCAAGATTCACAGATCCTGTAAAGAGTATCTGAACTCTTCCGCATCGGGGGCCAATAAAAGTGGGAGACAAGCCTTTCAAAGGTCTTGTTCTGTCCCAAATGTCCAGCTAAAGGAAAGTCATGAGCCAAACCCAGTAGGAAGGCTCTGAAGTGCTGGGGTACCACCAGCACATGGGCTGACCCAGGCTCAGCAACCTTAGGCTCGCTATACATGAGACCGTTCTCCCAGTAGATCCAATGTGATCCAGACTGATCACCTGCTGCCTGGTTTGTGGCCTGTAGCCTCAAACCCACAAGAGAAGGGCACTTATGCTGCTCTTCACAAAATTCCTCCCTGGAGGGACCCCCTTCTAGCTGCCAAAGGGTCAGCTCAGGTAGGTTCCCCAGTTCAGAAACTTACTCCCCTGTAGGTTCCAGGGCATCTCCCTCAAGGTATGCCTCCTCCTGGACTGTGGGAACAATGGGGGCTAATTAACAGCGCCCCCTACCTCTTCTCTTTAAGGCAGGTCCCTGGGCCATACTTTCAGGCTCCAGGGTCTCTTGAATACCCTTAGCTGCCATAAACCGAGTGGTCACAGACGGCCACTCAGGCAGACCCAACATTCTCTAAATAAGCCTTCTTCTCCACCTTAACCCAAGGAGAGCATTCCAAATCACTACCTAACAGGCATGGCTGGCCTCACAGCTACTTGAAGAGTACCAGAGACCCCCCCACTCAAAGGGAACTTGAGCCACTTTGCAATGGCTCTCTGTGTTGTCAGCGGCAACAACTGGGAAGATTGCATTGGGGACCACCTGCTCTTCAGACACCAAGTGACACTTTACAGCTGTCACACTGGCTCCGTTGTCTCTCAGAGCCTCCACTCTATGGCCATTGATGGTCACCCACTGCCTGTATTTTTTAGTGTTATCAGGCAGCTGAGTTCTATGGACCATCTCAAAGTCTCCTGAGGAGACAAGCGACATTTCTGCGGGACCCCACCCACCTTGAGCACCCATCTCCTCCCCACCCAGGGCTACACTGGCCATCTGACGGGGGTGCATGGGGTGGCACATACTGACCCTTTTGGGGACACTGGGGATCATACCAACGGCGTCCCACCTGTTTACACTGAAAGCAGGTAACAGGCCCCCTATGAACAGGTTTACCTGTTGGGGCCCTGATGTCTTCTCAGGGGGAAGCTGGGAACCCTTACCTTGGTTCCGTTGGGAATTCGTTTGGGGCACTTTCTGGAACTCCCTCTGTTTACACTTGTACCCCCCACTCTTCTGCTGGGGACCCTGCCCACCTTTGACGGAGTCTCCCACAAGACCCTTGGGGACCCTGGTACTGACCCAGCGGTCCGCCTCTTCAGCAAGCTTCCTAGGTTTAGTCAACTTCCTGTCAATAAGGTGCTGGCGTAGCTCTGGAAAACAATTAGCGGACAAGTGCTCCCTAGCAATAAAATCATAGAGCGCTTGAAAATTATCAACATTGCTACCCCTCACCCAACCATCCATAGCTCTGCAAAAGAAAGATACATATTCTACCCAAGTGGTTCTCTCCAGCTTCTTACAATTCCTGAATCTCTTTCTATAGAGTTCTGGGTCAAACCATACCTTGTCATTAGTGCTTCTTTCATGTGGGCATAATACATCCTATTCTCACTGGGCAGGTCTAACAAAGTATCCCTACCTTCAGTTAAAAAGCGGCCTCACAATTCCGCTCCCCAATCTTTCTCAGGGATCCGGTGGGCCAACATTGCTATCTCATAGGCTGCAAACCACTGCCCAATATCTTCACTTTTGTGGAAATCATTGATGACATCCTTGGGCATATGTACCCTGCCTTCTGAAGGCACAAATGGTGTGCTGCCACCAGAGGGATTGATTTCTAAGCCTGTGGCCTTGATTTTTAACTCCCTCAACATCCTCTCATGTCCCATTTTCATTCTCTCTCTTTCCAAAGACAACCTGTTATTCTCTGTTTCCCTCTGACTCTCCTTCTTAAGCTTAGCCAACTCCAGCTTGTATGCCCTATTTCTCTCCCTGTCTTCCAGCTCTCTGGGGGACAGGTCTTTGGAAAAGATACTGCTGCCAGGTGGAGAGAGCCCCCTCCCCTGGCTGACAACACCGGCCTCCCAATGGGCCCATTTGCATCCCCAACTGGCTCCACCACAAGATATGGGGTATTTCTGGCTTCTACCAAGGCCCTCAGTGCCTTTTGGTAATCATCCTTTTTTAGAAATGCCTGGTGTAGCAACTTTCAATTTCCTGCAGAGATGCTTGAGCTGTTTCAAAGTGTAGGTTTCCAACCTCTCTTCCTCAAATTCAAGATACATAGATGCAACAGATGTTGGTTTACTCATGGTAGTAAGAATTGGGAGTTTTCAGGGAAAACTAACAGTCCAAGGAAAAAGATTCTAAAAAAATGTATGTGGTCGCGTTTGGTCTGCACTCACTATTAGTGTACACCAATTACTGTATATGAAACACAAATGCAAAGTCCAAATCCTCACCGCTGACCACCAATGTTAGATCTGGGTTTCTCTAGTTGGTAATGGTATTCACCTTTGTCCAAATAGGGACCCTTGCTTCTAAGGCAGGATAAGGGGAGTACACTCCTTAATAACCCCTGCTCACCCCCTTGGTAGCTTGGCATGACCAGACAGGCTTATCTCAGAGGCAGTGTGTTAAGCATGTGTGGATATACACAGTAAACCAGTGAAAACACTACAGATGGACACAGCACAGGTTTTATAAAAATAAATATCCTTTATATAGACTTAAACACAAGACCACAAACAACATAAATCCGCGATAGTACATTTAAAATTGCTTTAAAAATGAAAAATGTTGCTTAGTTTAAGTTGATGATAAATGAGACAAAGTTCTCAACAAAGTACCTTGATGCGTAACGCTAAGTAAATAAAAGGCTTGCAAAAGGGGATATGCGTCGGTACCGTGATCTGGGGGAAATGATGCATCTTGCCTCAATGCTTGCATAGAGTAGGGGATGCGTCGTGATCCTTACCGGTGCGAAGGTGATTGGTAGATTATCAGCCTGTGGGCACGTTGCAGCCTCTGCCTAGTCCAACCCAGTCTCTGAGCACTCTGTTTACATGACTCCTTCCTTCCTTTCGCTGTGCAGGGCAGAGACATCTGACGCCCCACAGGAGGTGGAACCAGCACAGGGGAGGGAAGGCACAGCCCTGGAGCGCTTTGTTGACATGATTCCTTCTATCCTTTCACAGTGCAGGGAAGAGACATCAGACACACCACAGGAGGTAGAGCCAGCAATTGTAGAGGGAAGGCACAGCCCTATTCAGGTCCCAGGTGCAACTCCTCCCTCCCATCTAGATGCAGATCTCTCTATTCACCACTGGGCTTCTGCAGCCTGTCTCCTGGAATCCCCCCCACCCCTGTCACTCACAAACTCAGACAAGGAATACACAACCTGGCAGAGGCAGGCTTGGACAGTTAGGCAAGAAAATACCTACTTTCTAAAAGTGGTATTTTCAAACACAGAATATTAAAACCAACTTTCCTAAAAGATGTATCTTTTTATTCTGAGTTCAGGCATACTAAATTCGGATTTCTACCATGTTCCCTGAGTCAGTTAGGATTATAAGAATGTAATGATCTAACTGCCCATTCAAGCCTATGGAGAACAGGTAGCCTTGCAATAGTGAACAACGAAAATGGCTGTAATTCGCTATTAGGACATGGTACACACACCAGAGTATGTCTTACCTTATACTTACAATGCACCCTGCCCTTGGGCCTACCACAGGGGTGTCTAATATGAAGCAAAGGGAAGGTTTAGGGACTGGCAAGTGGGTGCACTTGCCAAGTCGACATGGCTGTACTAGACTGCACACAGGCCTTGCAATGGCAGGCCTGAGACACACTTTACAATTTGCTTCTGTGGGTGGCACAACTAGTGATGCAAGCCCAACAGCAGCATTTGATTTACACGCCCTGGGCACACATGGTGCACGGTACTAGGGGCTGACAGGTAAATCAAATAACCCAATCATGGAATCACCAATTAGTACATCAATTTAACAATGAGAACACTTGCGCTGTGGCACTGAATTGCAATGGCACAGTGCCTAAAGCATATAACCAGCAAAAACATATCAAAACAGAGGAGTCAATCCATCAAAAATGGAAGGGAGACTCACCCCAATGATGCCAGGTCTAACATTTATGAAGCCCAAAGCAACTAAATCTGGACCCACAAGGAGTTATGTTGGTTCAACTACTGTAAGACAATTTTGAGAGAGTGGTAATAAATTGCTATATTTTTAGTACAAAATTCCTAGAAAATATCTTAGAAGCCTTCGGTAATACAAGCAGTTGAGAAAATGATGTTTTACACGGCTAATATTTTTGCAGCATCCATGTACACTTATAAATTCAACTTTCTTTTATTTTTAATTTTTCTTCATCCAGGAGACTTTTGATCGACTGATAAGATTGGGAATTTACTTGGATGGCCGAGGTGACAAGCTTGAACTAGTGGTTTGACATGTACTACACAGTGCCTTGTTATACTTACTTCTGAAGCAGTTTTGTTTGCTCACCATAATTTTGGCTTGCTGTCTTTTGAATTCATTATGCAAAATTGTGCAATTATCTTATTCATTATTCAGTTTTTATTCCTTCTTATTGTTTGTTATTTAACTCCTACTTTCTTTTATTTTCAGTTTTGTATATTAAGAGAGGTGTCCCCATGTCCACACTCTGCTATGCCCTCTGCCCATTCTCATGTCTATTCATAGTACCTCTCGGTCTTTGATTCTAATGTTTTCTTCATACAGTCTTTCTACTTCGTACAATTGTGGAAACTTTAGGATGGGCTAATGGATTCCGAATCCTTTGCCTATAATTAACAACCAAGTTTCTAAACATTTTAGTAGTACACAGCAAACTACTCCAATGCAAGATTTTTGAGATATTGTGAAGGGAAGTTACAAGTCTATGAGGGACACAGAGGCAAATATTATGCTTCTTTGTTTGCTTAGGTTATATAGCAGACATTAGAAAAAACAACATCAATACCCAAAAACATGAGCTGAAACTATAGGTTAAATGATAAAGGCTAAACCAATGAGGCAATAAGAGTTTCATGAAATTACATCATGTGTTCTCATCATTTGCTTTTTAGCAACAAATACAGAGGATTACAAATCTTCCATCAATGTTCCTGAGGCCTGTTTCTCTTCCACAACTCTTCTAAGACACCACATCCTATAAAACAAATTGAGATCCTTGGGACCTATTCACAGTATGCAAAAAAAAACAATTCACATCGTCGCCACCAGGTATAATAAATCATCTAGCCATTAAAGATTATCTACATAGGTAAACATTTACTTAATTTCCCCATTGTAGCCAACTCTGGCAGAGCCATATTCTATTGTATTACAAAAAAGGAACAATCCTCATATCTATGTCCTTTGTAGAATTGTATGTTTACTCCATGATGGGTAGGGCATTTAACATTCAAAAGCAGAACTGGAGGTCAGGTTTATGCTCATTTAAATAGTACTTACCACAATGCTGCCAAATTTGGTGACAAATTTAAAACAGAATGACTGAAAAGTAGAATCTGAAGATCAGTCTGCGCACTTCCAATGTATCTGGAAACATTGGGGTCCATTAGGATCGCGGACGGACTTGAGTCTGTCCGCGACCCCTGAGGAGGAGGGAACGTCCGCATGGGCTGCGGCGTTCCCTCCGACCAGATTAGGATGTGACCGCCAGGGTGGCGGTCACATCCTCTATCGTTAACATTGCGGCGGGTGCAGCTTCAAACTGCACCCGCCGCAAGGTTAAAAATGCATGCATCGCATTTGCATGCACAAAGCAGCAGGCACCGCGCAGTGCCTGCTGCTTTGTGCACGCAAATGCAGGGGGGTACCATAGGTTCCCCCCATGTGCACCCCCCACCCCCCCTTCACCCAGGGTGCCCGCAACGGGCCCCCGAAGTGAAAGTCAGTATGCCTTTCCACGGCGGAAATGCCGCCGTGGAAAGGCATAGGACCACCAACATCCTTATATGCCTGGCGGTGTCTGATAGACACCGCCAGACATGTTAGAGCTTTTCCGCCGCGGTCGGAAGGCAACCGCGGTAGAAAAGCTGCAGACGGTCTTCCTGACCCCCTCAGCCATCCTAATCTGGCGGGGGGTCTTTGAAGGCTCCGCTGCGGTTTTTCCGCATCCTCCGGGCCGGCGGACACTTCCGCCGGCCTGGTGGATGCGGAAAAAACACAATCCTAATCGGCCCCATTGTTCTGGACAAAAGCTTTGGAGGCCAACACAGAAAATGCCCTGTGCAGCATGTGCCTCAAAACAGAAAAGATCTTTTCTGACCTCCTGAATCACCCTACTGACCAGCTAGAGAGGACAAGACCATAAACAGCTTGTGAAAAGAGATGAACAGTTATTTACCACCCCTCGGTAATAAAGTGTTGAGAAATGTTCTTACAATTGCAAATACCTAGCCACTCTCAGCTCTGGGTTTTTAGTAGAGCTGGAGAAAAGACAACGTGTGTGTTGGAGCAGGCGCATTTGGATACTATGGGCCCCCTTAAGATAGTGGGCAAAAAATCACCCCGACCGCAATGGAGGTGGAAAACAACCGCCTGCCGGGACCGCAGATAAACCGGTGATCAAATTAGGATCAACCGCCAAAAAAGACCAACCGCGGAGGTGGCAGGCCAACAAAAACCGCGGGCTGTGATGTCCAAAAACCGACAGCGGCGGTCGGAAATGCAGCGGAAAAGCTACACCCCACCGCAAGCAAAGCGGAGACACCGCATGGGAAATTAGGATATCCCCGATGGTCCCGCAGTACGATCCGCTGTTTCCGACTACCCCTGTCGCACACAGAAGTGAATGTGAGAGACAGCGGAAGAGCTGCAGCATAGCTACTGCAGCGGACGGTACATGAAAAACATGGCGGACGATGCCAAAACACCGCAACAATGCCAAACTTACCACAAATCAAAGTAGCCATGCCCTCCAAATACGCAAAACAAATGCCAGAAAATAAAATACAATTCCCAGGACAACACCCACAACACACCTGACACCAAAATCCCATTTGGACACCCCATACAGCTGAGTATAAAACCAGCCCCTTTACTGACCACCATCCTTTGCAACACTCCAGAAGAGAAGTGCATACACCACATCTGACAGGAGAGGCAAAACAACACAACACACACACTACCAACACCACCACTACCACCATCACTACCACCATCACCACCACCATCACACCAGCACCAACAATCCCCCAGCACACAACACACCTCACACATCAACACCACACCCACCACACACACCCTGCACCCACAAACACTTCAAACACAACGCACCATGGCAGCACATAAAATGCCCAAATTCACAGAGAGTGAGTTGACAGTCATGGTCAATGAGATAGTGAGAGTGGAACCACAACTGTTTGGTAGCCTGGTCCAACAGACCCCATTAGCCACAAGGACACAAATGTGGGAAAGGATAGTTCAAAGGGTCAATGCAGTAGGTACCACCCCTCGATCCAAGAAGTAGATCATGAAGCGGTGGCATGATCTCAAGAGGGTTGTCAAAGAGAGGAGAAGCAAGAACCGGGAGCTGTCTGACAGCACTGGTGGTTGCCCTCCCATTCCACCAAAACCATTCACACCTTGGGAGGAGAAGGTGTTTGCCATACTGCATCCTCAGAGTCTCACAGGAGCATCCGGGGGAGTGGAGGCTGGTAAGTACAAACAAATGTAAACCAACACACTGATATGTACTTTCTTGCACAACCCAAACACCATTGCATTGTCCAGCTTCACCTAACCGGTGGGTAGCCATCTTCCCTGTACTGGCTGTTTGGGGTTGGGAAGGCTGTGCCTCGATTCCCACCATGCACCCTGTCTTACACCCCAGCAGGATAGAGGCCTCCCCCACCCAGAAGCATGTGTCAACCATTGCACTGTTCACCAAACAAACTTACAGGTAGCTAGCCATCTTCCCTGGGAGGCCTGTGTGGGGGAGGGAGGCCTGCACTACGACTCCCACCATGCCCTCTGTCCCACACCTGAGTATGATGGAGCCCCCCCCCCACACCACCCAGGAACACATGGAAGCCATTGCATTGATCATCAAACAAACTTACAGGTAGGTAGCCATCTTGCTTGAGAGGCCTGTTTGGGGGAGGGAGGCCTGCACTACCACTCCCACCATGCCCCCTGTCCCACACCCCAGCAGGATAAAGGCCGCCCCCACCCAGGAGCATGTGTCAGCCATTACACTGTCCACCCTCACCTAACAGGTACGTAGCCATCTTGCTTGGGAGGCTTTTTTGGGGGTGGGAGGGCTGTACCACGACTCCCACCATGCCCCCTGTCCCATACCCCAGCAGGATAGAGGCCTCCCCCACCCAGAAGCATATGTCAACCATTGCACTGTTCACCAAAGAAACACAGGTAGATAGCCATCTTCCCTGGGAGGCCTGTTTGGGGGAGGGAGGCCTGCCCTACTACTCCCACGATGCCCTCTGTCCCACACCTGAGTAGGATAGAGCCCTCCCCCACACCACCCAGGAGCACATGGAAGCCATTGCATTGTTCACTAAACAAACTTACAGGTAGGTAGCCATCTTGCTTGGGAGGCTTTTTGGGGGGAGGGAGGCCTGCACTACCACTCCCACGATGCCCCCTGTTCCACACCCCAGCAGGATAGAGGCCTCCCCCACCCACGAGCATGTGTCAGCCATTGCACTGTCCACCCTCACCTAACAGGTACGTAGCCATCTAGCTTGGGAGGCTTGTTTGGGGGTGGGAGGCCTGTACTACCACTCCCACCATGCCCTCTGTCCCACATCTGAGTAGGATGGAGCCCTCCCCCCACACCACTCAGGAGCACCTGGAAGCTACTGCACTGTTTGCCAAATAAACACACAGGTAGGTAGCCATCTTCACTGGTCTGGCTGTTTCTGGGTGGGAGACCTGCATCACTACACACTGCACCTATTGCATGCAATGCATCGATACCTGACATGTACGAGTAATTGATGTTCCTGTGCACCATGTATTAACACCCAGTATTGCACTTAACAATAATAGTGAAGTTGTCTCAATTGTGTAGTGTACAGACAGCGGATGACATGCAGCTAACAGGATACATGCACAGTGCCCAACACTTACCATTCCCCATCTAATCCACAGGTAATGGAGAACTCACTGCTGAGAACAACAACGACTAGCAGAGTCAGTCTCCACCTCTGGTACATGGACTCTCGGATGTTGATTCCCAGGATAGTGTGGACGATGAGCTCCAGGCCGGCCCATCTGGTGTGCCAAAGACCAACAGGTCCCAGGACCCCATCCTCCACACCACCACGTCTGCTGCAACAACAACAGCACAGCAGACCCCTGCAGTCACGGCCTGTGCCTCCACCCCAGCCACCTTCGCCACCACCACCACCACCACCACCACCACCAAAACCACCACCAGCACCCTTCCTGTCCCAGGGAATGACCAGGACACACCACCAACTGTGGAGGGCAGGGAGAGTGTGCAGGGACCCACTGTGGTGAAGCAACAGATCCGTGGCAGCAGGGCAGGTGGGAGGGCCAGGGTCACCCACAGACCTCAGGAGGTTGGCACACCATCCCTGGACCACTTCACCAGAGTCATCGGGGCATATGAACAGGTCCAGGGACAAAGTGGCCGGTCTGATGAACTATTACGTGAGCTCATCCTGTTGATGAGGCCCATCGACACACGCATTGGTCAAATGGTGGACCTCATGGCCCAGCAAGTGGCGTTGCTGAGGGACAGGCCCGCGTCCCAAACAACACCTCCGCCCCCCCTCTGTTGTGCTGTAGGATGACAGTGCACCATCCTGTCCTGCGGCCATTAAGGGAGGTGAGTCCTCAGACGCCGCTGGCCATGCAGCAGCCCCCCCACCAAAGCGATCAAGGGGGCGTCCAAAGAAGAGCAAAGCACCAGCCACACGCCAGTCACGGAGCCAGCCCTGATGGCAACCCTCTTCCACACTGCATTGACTGTTTGGACTGTCCTTCCCCACACTGCCTTGTCAATGGCACCTGTCTGTTGGACTGGGTCACCACATCCATGTGGTGTCTACTCTTGCATCTCATCTACCATGACTGTCAACTCACTGCTCCATCACCACCTTATTCTACATATGCCCGCATCCCTCACATGTCCACTTTGTAAATAAAATACCTTACGCACTAGAATTTGTGCTGTTCTTTTTTAGTGCAATATTTACAGTGTTGAAAATGTCCATGATGTATCCAAAAAATGTACAGTATGTAGGGCTGGATAAGCTTGAAGCACCCAGGCAGACACAACAGAACAACAGTCACTGGCGTTAGTGTGACATAACACTACACAAAACATCCACAGAAGTCTACAGGTAGACAACACAATGTGCAGCAAGTATCAACAAACAGAGTTCTGCATACGTTCACATGTGAAATATTACTGCCACATTTCCACACACAGGTGACTCAACATGTGTCTGTCTGTACCATCCACCCATAGCCCTTCACAACAACAGCAATCACACCAGTCAATGTACAAGTCATACCTCTTCACCTACCTTCAAGTGAAGTAGCGGGTGATGAGCTGTTGACGCATGTCAACTCCTTCCTCCTCTCCACTGTCCTCATCACTGGACTCAGGTCCTTGGGCAGGCAGGGGCCTTGGGTCCTCACCATCATCCAGGAGCAAGGGAATCCCCTTGTGAATGGCCATGTTGTGCAGCATACAGCATGCCACAACGATCTTGCAGCCCTTCCCAGGCGAGTATGCCAGTGCACTTCCAGTCCTGTCAAGGCAGTAGAATCTTGACTTGAGCAGACCAAAAGTCCGCTCAATGACACGTCGGGTCTTGCCATGGGCCTCATTGTACCTGACGTCAGCTGGCGTCCTGGGATTCCGTAGTGGTGCCAGCAGCCATGGATGGCTGGGATATGCAGAGTCACTTGTGAATGACAAACACACATTGCAATGTTGCATAGGCAGAGGGCAGCAGGTCACACACACAGCACGCCTTATCACTAGGCATACTCACCCACAATCCAAGCACGCTCGGGAAGCAGATTTGCCATCATACGGGGCACTATGCTGTTCCTCAGGATGTACGAGTCATGGGCTGAGCCGGGGAATCTTGCACACACATGTGTTATGGTCGTGTCCACAAGGCACATCACCTGCACATTTATCGAATGATAATGTTTGCGATTTTTTAAAATTTGCTCAGTCACCTCTGGCGGCACCAGACCTACATGGGTGCAATCGATGGCACCAACAACATGGGGGATTGCCCATGGGGATAGAAGTCACCCTTCACACCGGCCAATTCTGCTCCCCTGGGGAAATGTATGTATCGATCCTTATATATCATCATGGCTGCAAGAACATCCCTGAGCACCATGCTGAACATGGGTTGTGACATCCCTGCAGCGCTGGCCACGATCTCCTGGAAGGAACCAGTTGCAAAAAAGTGGAGGGCTGCCATCACTTTGTATGTGGGTGTGAATGCTGTTGGGCAGTGGCGACGAGGCTGCAGGTGGGGCTCCAACAGATCACAAAGGGTCTTCAGGGTCGGTCTGTCGAGGCAGAATTTGCGAATGATCGCTATATCCTCCATGTCCTCCAGCACTGTCAGGTGACGTATGAGATTAGGCCTCCTCCTAGTTGAGATGTAAATTGTCAAATGTCAATGACAACCATCATGAGGTGGCCACAGCACATACCGTTAAGGATGTCATGCAAAACAAAAGACTGCCATGAGAGACGCGTGGCACACCAGGTTACATGGGTGGACATTTGAGACACACAGAGGGCACACATCTCCATTTACAATACACAAGAGCGGCACACAACACATAGGTCAATGGGAATGCACATATACCGAACCCCACATTCCACATGTGCACGCCTCGTACCGTACCATCCACAAAAGTGTGTAAAATGACCATGACTGTCTCATACCCATCTGCTGTACCTCTCACACCTCAATGCATCATGTGAACTTGGCACACATTAAGAGCCCAATGATCACAGTAGCTGGAAAACTGTCACTTGTGTGCATGATCTGATATGGTAGCACAAGTAAGTAACAACACCATACAGTGAGACAAGCCTTGCCAAGGACAGCACTGACCCACAAGACATTGATTTGTCACAGATTATTGACATCAGCTTAACACTGTGAAGCATCATCCAACATCAAATGCATAAGTGACATTGCAGGGCCCACAGACCAATGTGCGTCACACTAAGAGCTCCATTAGGATATCGGGCGGATTGCCTCCGCCAGGGTGGCGGTGGCCACCGCCACCCTGGCGGAGGCAATCCGCCCGACAACCACTCTCGTTTTCCCCTCCGCCTGATTAGGATGACGGAGGGGACAATGGCGGACGGAAAGACCGTCCGCCGCTTTACCGCCGCGTTCGCCCTGCGACCGCGGCGGTAATAGATTAATATGGTGGCGGTGTCCAATGGACACCGCCAGCCATATTACAATGGCAATAAGTAGAGGCCTTTCCGCGGCGGCAATGCCGCCACGGAAAGGCAGGCGGAGGTTGGTGCGGGGGCCCCCTGCAGGGCCCCCAGGTTGCCACCACTGTCGGGGGGCACATGGGGGGTACCTATGGTACCCCCCCACATTTGCATATGCAAAGCGGCAGGCACCGCGCGGTGCCTGCCGCTTTGCATATGCAAATGCAAAAAAGCATTTTTCACATTGTGGCGGGCGGTGTAGAGTACACCGCCCGCCACAATGCTAAAACTACAGGATGTGGCGGGCACATCCTAATTCCCCCCACGGGACCCCCGCCCTTATGGCGGGCGGTCCCGTTCTACGATAGGGTGACGGGCGGACAATGTCCGCCCGTCATCCTAATGGAGCCCATAATGTGCGACCACCTGTGCATTATATGGAATAATGGCATTGTGTGCAGAATTATGTGCCCTTAACCATGTTGCTGCTGTATACTGATGCAGTGTTCACGATGGATATTGCCATTGTATGTGCCAAAAATCATGGTAGCTACCGCCTGGCTACGGCGGAGTGAAATCAGCACCACCCCCTTTACAAGTGTGGTAGCCATTGGCATGGAGACATGGGTGGATGGCGGTGGGCATGCTCCGCAACCCAAATTGCGGTAGCGACCGCCTGGCAATGATGCTGTGACACCAGCACCACGCCCTTCACTAGTGCGGTAGCCATTGGCATGGAGACATGGGTAGATGGCGGTGGGCATGCTCCGCCACCCAAATCGCGGTAGTGATCACCTGGCAACAGTGGTGTGACACCAGCACCACACCCTTCACAAGTGCGGTAGCCATTGGCATGGAGACATTGGTAGATGGCGGTGGGCATTCTCCACCACCCAAATCGCGGTAGCGACCGCCTGGCAACGGCGGTGCGACACCACCATGGGGCATTGCCTACAGCCAATGGGAGCGAAGATTGCGGTGGCATGATGCACTTTTGAAAATCGCAGAAGGCGTGCTCCACCACCACGGAGGTGGTCATTGGATGGGTTTGAAATATGCACCATCGTGGTAGCGCACCCTGGGCCCCTGCGGTGCATCACCGCCATGGAGCATTGCCTACAGCCAATGGGAGCAAAGATTGCGGTGGCATGATGCACTTTTGAAAATCGCGGAAGGCTTTTGAATGAGGCAGACCTGGACAACCAACTGTTGCAGCTTTGCAACTTACAAACAATCCCAGGGGGCTATAAATCTGTGGGAGTGAGCCTCACATTGCCACTGCTGACAGAGCCTGCTGTCTGGGACCCTCTCCTGCTGCTGCCTGAAGTGCCTGCTGCCTGGGACCCTCTCCTGCTGCTGCCTCAAGAGCCTGCTGCCTGGGACCCTCCCCTGCTGCTGCCTCAAGAGCCTGCTGCCTGGGACCCACTCCTGCTGCTGCCTCAAGTACCTGCTGCCTGGGACACTCTCCTGCTGCTGCCTGAAGTGCCTGCTGCCTGGGACCATCTCCTGCTGCTGCCTCAAGTGCCTGCTGCCTGGGACCCTCTCCTGCTGCTGCCAGAAGTGCCTGCTACCTGGGACCCTCGCCTGCTGCTGCCAGAAGTGCCTGCTGCCTGGGACCCTCTCCTGCTGGTGCCTCAAGAGCCTGCTGCCTGGGACCCTTACCTGCTGCTGCCTCAAGTGCCTGCTTTAACCCTTGCCACTCACTTCAACCACAGGTGTTCCATGTCCACAGGGATGGCAAGGACAGAGAAGATCTGTGCCAGTCCATTCACAAGCGAGGAGCTGGAGGTCCTAGAGGACGAGGTGCTGGCACAGTACCCAAGGCTGTTTGGTGGCCCCAATGTAGTGGTAAGTTATCATTAAGGGAGCTGTTGGGGAGGGGGGGTGTCAGACATGTAGTTGTGCTGCTGCAGTATATGCCTGAGGGTGTGGGGTTGTGTCAAAGACTGACAAACAAACTGTCTCCAGGGCAAAGGAGTGTGTGTGTCCCAATGTCACTGTTTTCCCTGCCTGCAATTTGTATGTGTGAGTGGAGTGTGTTACTTTGTCAGCCATACAGAGCCACTGGATGTTGGACATGTAGGTGCCAGGACAGTAATTGCTCGGGTGAATGTTTTTGTGTGCCCCTGTTGTCTGACTCAGTGTGAACCCAGAGACTAGGCCCAGTGCCTGCCCACCCAAACGAGAACACATCACCAAAGTGACATGGTCCTTGCTCCTGTTCATTCACACTGAATAGTAGATATGCACCTTCTCAGCCCTGTATAATTGCACATGAACACACTTCTGTAGATGGATATTTTGTTGGTGAGTCCATGTGCCCCGAGGCCATACACATTACAAACACATATGTTCACAGGACATGCTCATTGAATGCTGCCCAGTCATACTCACAGTGCTTCTAGACACAGACACAGGCAGATATGTGATGTATGTAGTGGGCAGACATACATGGGACTGGTGATGTCTGCGAGCCACTGCGGGGGTTCAGTGCAGTCATCCTGCATGTGTGTGAGATTATCAGGTACCCTCTACGTCCTCATGTATACATGCAATCACATCTGTTTAGCCCATCCAGAGTGCACTTGTGAGGTGTCCCCCACTTTGGGACGGAGGGAGATTACAATAGGTCCTGAGTCTGTGTCTTGCTACTGTACTGATAGATGTTGGTACATGACACTGTGTAACTGGTCATTTACCCTTCTTTTCTCCCATACCTGCAGTTCAAGGTACACCAGCGTAAGGACGTGTGGAGGGCCATTGCAACAAAGGTGCGAGCCCTGGGGGTATCCTACTGATGACGCACCCACTGCCACAAGAGGTGGGACAACATCAGCCGGCTGGCAAAGAACGTAGCTGAGATGACATTGGGGCTGCAACCTCGCACTGGGCGTTTGGCACGGCGTAACTTAACACCACTGATGGTCCGCATATTGGCATTGCCTAATCCGGGGCTGAATGCACGTCTGAAGGAGCATCGCCAGCAAGGCAGGGGTGAGTATTTGGGGAGGGTGACTTTGGTTGGGAGCGGATGCATGTGTACAGGGCCTGTGGTAGCGGCGGCCCATGTGATGTTCGTGTGGTGGTGCTGTGCTGTGTCATGTGAATGGCTGCTGAGATGTGTGCTAGTGTCAGGCATTGGGCCAAACTGGCCTTACAAAGCTAATCCTCCCTGCTGTGTTTTCTCCTAGCCAGATGTGTTAGGATCCACATGGTCATTCAGCATTGGGATAGTGTGGGGCATTTTTTAGGGGGTGAACAGCAGGGTCCACTATCTGAGTGGGACTTCATGTATGCCTGCTTTGCATGCACCATGATCGGTGAGGCCCACACATCTGACAACAAGGTGACCCAGAGTACCACATGGTGCTTGGTATGGCTACTTGGCATTGTGGACTTTCATGTCCTAATAGGTGTGTGTGTGGTCCCCTCCTGTTCCCTGAAGGTCTGTCAGTGGCAATGAGTGTTGGGACATGATAAGTGTGGGCAGGGCAAGTTGTGTGTCTGGTACACTTCATCCACGGCCAGGGTGTTGTGCTGTTTGGCCTCAACATGGCATTTATTCAGGGTTACAGGCACTGTTGTGTTCTATGTAGTGTGTTGCTGCAATGTGATTATAGGGTGTGGTGGTCACCATGTTGATTTGGGCATCCCCTGTACTGCATTGGTTGGATTGCTTTGTCCTGATGATGACACTAACACAACCCTGCATCTCTCTCTCATGCAGAATAGCCAGTGGACACGGAGGAATGGAAGCCTGGAACCAGTGGTGGCGAGAGTAGCACCACAGCTGCACCGGAGGCCAGTGACACAGAGCACACCAGCGCATCTGAAGGGGACCGTAGTATGCAGGAGGAACCCGTGGCTGAGACACATAGTACTACATCATCTGATGCCAGCGGTTATGCATCCATATTGTCAGGCACAGGGGATGGGGAGTCTGCAACATCATCTACCACTCAGCGGCCAGTGCCCAGCCTCCCATCCACTTCATCTGGTGCTGCCCGAGTCTGTGTCAGTAAGAGGGGACGAGTTACATTCACACCTGGCACCGCAGAGCCTGCATCTGTCCCCCCTGCCGCCCTCAGTGCTGAGTCTGTTGAACTCCTACACCAGCTTTGTATGGGCCAGACCGCCCTGCTCTATGCCTTCAGTGACCATGACAAGAAATTAGGCCAGGTGGTTGCCTACATGGAGGGCATACACTCTGATGTGGGTGGGCTACACCGTACAGTCCAAGCTTTGTCATCCGCAGTGATGTCTGCCCTTCAACAGGCACATGCTCCCATTCCTTCGCAGGTGCCTTTGTCCACCCCTCAGTCAGTGGCCACATCAGATGACAGTGACCACGGTTCACATGCGTCGCAAACACGATACAGCACAAGGAGCAAACAGCAGACACAACCCAAGCGGTCCCGCCCACAGACACCATCCCCACAGAAGAGCAGAGCTACCCCAGAATTAAAGGACAAGAGCCGGTCAGGGAAGAGCAAGGCCTAAAAAGCAATGAGGCTGACATCAGGCTCACATGCCTCAGAGTCATCACCATAAAAGGACTCTCCTGTCCCTAAAACTTCACACAGAGCTAGGTGTGCAGTGTCTGTGCCCACTGAGGAGGTGTTGTAGTGCAAGGGTACACCTAGGAAGGGCACAGGGCCACATCCCCCCACCACATCAACAGTGAAGCAGCTGGAGGAGGGCACTGTAGGGGCCACCCCTGGCAAGAAGGCAAAGTAGGGCACTGAAGGGACTACCCCTGGCAAAGAGGCAAAGGAGGGCACTGTAGGGGCTACCGCTGGCAAAGAGTCGAAGGCGGACACTGTAGGGACCACCCCTGGCAAAGAAGCAAAGGAGGGCCCTGTAGGTGGGACATGTGTCAAAGGAGAGCACTGTAGGGGCCACCCCTGGCAAAGAGGCAAAGGAGGGCACTGCAGGTGGGACACCTGGCAAACAGGGGAATCTGGTCCAGAGGCGTAGCCAGACAAAGCATTCCGCAGGATCCAGCACGTCACCAGAGGTAGTGCCAGTGTCTGCACCTGATGCGGGACAGTTGGTGTGTGAGCCTGTTGTGTAATAACCAGTTCCTATTAACCCCAAGACAGGGAAGCCATTTCATATTCCCAAAAAGTGGAAGGGCACCCCTCAAACATCACCCACCCACACTGTGTCACAGATCTGCATGACTCCACCTCCACGTGCCACTTTACCACCTAGTCCAAACAGCCCTTCAGCTTGCCAAACAACAGATAGCCCTACATCACCTGCGCCTCCGCCTCCCCACTCAAGTGTTCCTGATGTCCCCAACACACAGCCAGCTCCAAGTCCACCTGACAGCCAAATGTGAGTGGCAGTCCCCCTCATACGCCTGTCTCGCATACAGGTGTGCTAGTCCTGCCCATTGTTTGCCACCTGGGTGTGTTGCTGGTCATGGAAGGGTACAGTCAAGCACACTCACTGTGCAGCTTCTCATGTCCTGAATCCGCATTTCTCCCTGGCCACTGATATTGACATTCACTGCTGTGTTGGAGTCTCCCCTGTGCCATGGACACTGGCCCTGTTGCACTGCTGTGTTGTACTCTCACCTGTGCCTGGGACACTGGCTCTGTTGCTCTGCTGCGTTGTACTCTCCCCTGTGCCATGGACACTGGCCCTGTTGCTCTGCTGTGTTGAGTCTCCCCTGTGCCATGGACACTTGCCCTGTTGCTCTGCTGTGTTGGAGTCTCCCCTGTGCCATGGACACTGGCCCTGTTGCTCTGCTATGTTGGAGTCTCCCCTGTGCCATGGACACTGGCCCTGTTGCTCTGCTATGTTGGAGTCTCCCCTGTGCCATGGACACTGGCCATGTTGCTCTGCTGTGTTGTACTCGCACCTGTGCCATGGACACTGGCCCTGTTGCTCTACTGTGTTGTACTCTCATCTGTGCCATGGGCACTGGCCCTGTTGCTCTGCTGTGTTGGAGTCTCCCCTGCGCCATGGACACTGGCCCTGTTGCTCTGCTGTGTTGTACTCTCACCTGTGCCACGGACACTGGCTCTGTTGCTCTGCTGTGTTGTACTCTCCCTTGTGCCATGGACACTGGTTTGTGGTCTACCCTGTGCCATGGAGCTGTTTGTAGTGTGCATGTGCAGATTATCTTGCATATGGTCAGCATTTTGTGCCTTGCTCTTGTCTACTGTTGTTCTACTGTTACATCTGTGCAATCTGTGAATAAAGATAGTTACTCCTGTTGTGTGTTTTGTCAGTGTCCTTGCTGATTAAAGTTCTTTTGGTGTGTGCATGTGGTTGCCTGTGCCCCATTTATTTATTTATTTGTGTATTTTATAAAGCGCGCAGCTACCCCAACGGGGCAGACGGCAGTTGATCCAAAACGGAAACTTACAAAGAGAAAAGAAAGGTTTTAAGGGATCTGCGGAATTCAAGTTCCGACTGAATCATGCGGAGGTGAGGTGGAAGTTTGTTCCTGCGCTGGGTGGCACACACTTCAAATGTTTTACCTCCAGATCGAGCCTTTTTAAATCTAGGAGTGATTAGTAACAGTTTGGTGTTAGAGCGGATAACTCTGGAATTACTGTAAGGACTGAGACTCGACCTAAGATGGGCTGGTCCTTTGCCCTTGGTAGTCCGATAGGCCAGGTTCATGGCTTTGAACTCAATCCTTTTGGTGATGGGGAGCCAGTGTAGTTTGCGCAGGTATGGGGAGATATGTTGTCTAAGGTGAATGCCTCCGACCAAGCGGGCCGCGGCATTTTGCACTGTCTGGAGTCTCTGGCACAGTCCTGCTGTCAGACCCAGGTAGAGTCCATTGGTATAGTCAAGATACGAAGTTATGAGCGCATGGACTGTGGTTTTGCGGTTATTACTGGGTAGGTAGTTCATAAGCCTTTTTAAAATTTTAATTTTAGAGAAACAGGCAGCGGAAACTGTTTGTACCTGATTAGCAAAGGACAAACGATTGTCCTATCTGACCCCCAGGTTTCTAAGCGAATCCTTAGGAAGAGGGGCCTGGCTCAGATCTTGTGGCCACCATAGATTGGAGTTTAATGGCGATGGCTGGTTAAAGAACAGGACCTCGTTTTTTCCGGCGTTGAGTCTGAGAAAATTAAGATCCATCCATTTCGCAATACTCCTAAGGCAAGACTTTAGGGGGTCGAAGGTGAGGGATGAAGGCTCATTATATGAGAAAAGGAGCTGGATATCGTCGGCATATGATGTTATTTTAATGCCTGACTGAGAAATCATTTCGGCAAGAGGGGTCAGGTATACATTGAACAGGAGCGGACTCAAAGAGGAGCCCTGAGGGACACCCCATTTGAGTGACCTAACTGAGGAGGTATAAGGGGGAGTGTGAACCTGTTGTTTACGGTCAGATAGGAATGAGGTAATCCAATTGAGAACCGTACCCTGGATTCCAATGGACTTCAATCGTTTCAACAGGATTCGGTGAGAGATGGTGTCAAATGCTGCTGACAAGTCCAGCAGCACTAACACCACCCTCGAACCTCGATCGAGTGTCCACCGCACAGAATCCGCCATTTCAATCAGAGCCGACTCTGTGCTATGGCCCGTGCAAAATCCATGCTGGGAATCATGAAGGAGACCCTTGGACTCCATAAAGCTGGCAAGTTGTTGATGGGCCAGCTTTTCCAAGATCTTGGCAGGGGCAGGGAGAAGGGAAATCGGCCTATAGTTTCCCGGGATTTCTGGATCCGCATTGGCTTTTTTCAGGATAGGAACTAAAAATGCGTGTTTCCAGACCTCCATATGGAATTAAGATGAGGGTTGAGGAGTGCTGCTAGTGCTTTATATTGTTTAGCTGGCCAAAGATCACTGGGAGAGCCAGATTTGCATTTAAGCAGTTCCTGGATGGAGATATCTTCAGATATTTCAGAAAATTCAGTGAGGACTGACGTAGAGGTTTGATTGCCCGGTAGTTCCTCCTCGTTCTCAGAGCTATCCTTAGTAGGGAAAGAGGCATAGATAAGGGCAATTTTCCCTATAAAAAAGAGAGTTGAGTGCAGAGAGACTGAGACATAGGCTGGCGCCGATTCAGAGCCTGTGGATCAGTGAAAGATCTGACAATATTGAAGATCTCTCTGGGAGCATTGCTAGCTTTATCAATTCTATCTGATAAAAGCTCCTTTTGTGTGTTATAATAGGTTTACGGTATTCTTTAAGGGCTTTCCGGTACTCGATTTTACTTTCTGTCGAACAATTTAGTCTCCAGCGGCGTTCCAATATTTTACATGTGGACTTTTGGAGTCTCAATTCTTCCGAATACCAAGGGGCTGCGGGTGAGGACCTGAAGGTTTTAATCGGTCTAAGAGGTGCTAGTGAGTCAATCGCTTTGCCCACCCACTCATTAAGTTGGGAGATACTTGAGTCAAGGTCTGAGGCAGGGAGCGGATAGGAGTCTTTAAGAGAATCTTGTAAGGATACTGGGGAGATTTTACTCCAATTTCTCCCAAATTCCTTAGGGGTTAAGAAAGGTCTATAATGATGAGTCATATGGACTGAAAAGGGAATAAGATAGTGATCAGACCATATAACTGGTATGGGATCCTTAGCCAGGAGGTCGGGGAGATTAGAGCATATTAAATCTAACGTGCGACTGGCTCTATGTGTGGGGAGCGCTACTAGTTGGATAAGATCACAGGCTGCCAATGTGGAAATAAAATTCAAACTGAGAGGGCAAGTAGCATCATCCACATGTAGGTTAAAGTCCCCCAAAATCGTAAAATTAGCATAGCGCATGCAGTCTTGAGTGATATAGTCCATCAGGGCTGGTAAATGGGAGGAGCTGGAACTGGGGGGACGATACATCAAAAGGCCAGCCCAGGAAATAGAGGCAGACAGTTTGATGCAGAAGGGGAGGCCTTCTATGCAATCTATTTGACCATAGTGAGGAGAAGTAATTGTCCATTTTATTTTATAAATAATGGCCACCCCACTCCCTTGTTTACCGTTTTGACATTCGGCACAAATGATACTACAACCTTCAGGAATGGCCAAAGTCAGTGCGGGGTTAGTCTCCTCATTTAGCCAGGTTTCCGTCAAGAAAAGGAGATCCCAATCATTATCCTTAAGGGACTGAAAAATGTCAAAGGAGTGTTTTACCAATGATCTGCAGTTTATCAGACCGGCTTTAAGGGAGATTGTCACCCCGAGGCAAAGAGAAGATGGGGGAATTTGTGAAGATGGAAATCTGGCCCGAGTAATGTTTTTCTTCAAGGAAAAACGACAACACTTACATGATAGGTCCATGCTCCGGATTTCAGATGTGTGGAGCAGGGTGTGGGGACACCATGCTCTATGTGTCACTTCAACATTGCAAGCTCTTTGCCCGCATCACATTTTTAAACAGGGTTGACAGGGTCTTCAGTCCATCCAGACACTGATACTTGTGTTATCTGTGTTGGCTCTTTTACCTGTCATGCAGTTCAATTTTTAGTGGTTTGCTATTGTTTGCTACGTTGATGCCATGTCAGGTTGGGGTACACTGCCAGCACAGGGTGTGATACTGTATACTGGTTTGCATGCAGGCCGGGTAATGTCATGATGTATGTGTGTTATTCCGGTATATGTGCCCAGCTGTGTATGTGTATGTTCATTTTGTGTTAGCCCTTAGTCCTGGTCCCCTGGCCTACATAAAATGTGTGCTCTTGGGTGGTGAGGAGGTGTGCAGTGTGAAGGGTGTGACTTTGTAGTGGGTGTGGATGTGTGTGTGCCCCTGTATTGTGATAGCCACACATGTGTCACCCAGGAGTTGTGTGCCTGTTTTTTGGATTGTCCTGCCCTGTGTAAATGACTGTATGCACTTGTGTGAGTTGTCTGTTGTGCGCTGTGCAGTGTGTTGGTGTGCCCATGCAGTTCTGTGTGACTCCTCCTTGTTGTTTTGGTCACTTATGAGTGTGCAAAGTGTGTGACTTGCACATCAGTGTTGTGTTTGTTTGATCATCAATGTGTCTGGAGTGTGTTTGTGTAGACTGTGTGGCCCTGCTGCTCCTCACTGGCATTGTGTTTGTGTTTCTCATGCATTGCAGGCACGTGGTGCCTTTTCTCCTCCTGTATGGTATGGTGTGTGTGGTGTGATGCCATCACCTATGTGTGCCACTTGTGCCTAGCCATTGTGGGTCTTCACTCCCTCTATTTGTGTATGGTACACCCCTTACATGTCTAGTACTGATATGCAAGTTGGTTGACTTTGATGCCAGCTGTTCCCTTTATTTACATGTGTATGTGCCTCCCCATCACTTCATTTGTGAGACTGTGCCTTGTGGTGCAGTTCTTGGGCCAAGAGTGATGTACCACTCTGGACATTGCCCCAATGGTTTTTGTGTGTTGTTCTTGAGCTATTTATCAGTGAGGATTGCCCATGTGCACTTGAGCTGTGTGTGCTGCCTAGTTCTCTGGTGTAGATGGTTCTGCTCTTGTATCCCGTAGGGTGCATCCTGTTGTTGTTGTGTTGGATGTCTGTGTGTTGGCTGTGGCATTGCTTCACTTCCTGGGTGTGCTGTTGTTGTTGTGCTGTGCTGATTTGTGGTGTGTGTGTTGAGGTTTTGTCAGTCATGTCTGTGTGTAGCTGTTGTGCTTGTTATGCACACACCGCTTGTTGTGCATACAGTGCTGTGTGTATGTGGGCTTGACATTGCCTCATGTTCTGTGGTGTTTAATGCTTTGTGCTTTTATGGGCATCTGTGGTTGGTTTGATGTGGCAGTGTAGGTCTGTGCAGGTGCACTTCTTATGTGATTGGTGGTACGTTGTGTGTGTGTTTTGCTCTTGAGTGATGATGTTGTGCACTCATGTTGTGTTAGTGCTCCCATTGCCTTTCCACAGTTTGGCTGTCAGGGTATGTCTGTTTCTGTTGGGGTTCTGTGTGTGTTCCTGTGGTGTTTGTGTGTAGTTTTTGAGCAGGCATCTGTTCAGGTTTCCCTGTGGGTGAGTTCTGTTTGTGGATACATCCAGGGTGTGTGTTTGTTTTTGTGTGTATGTGCTGGGAAATATTGGCAGCCTTCAGTGTGTGAGGCACTGGTGTTATGTGTTCCTTGTCAGCCACTCCTGCAGTGGCTGTCTCCCTGGTTGTTTTTTGTGTGGTGCAGGGTGTGTATTGTGCTTGCTTGTTGCTTGTTGCTGTGCATGGGGGTGCACAGGAAGGGCACCTGGCCTGTGACTTGATGGGGTGTGTTGATGTGTGGTTGGGGGTGGTGTGTCCCTGTGGTCTTTGTGCACAGGGGGGCGGAGCTAATACACATTGATAGTGAGTCAGAAAGTAGGTCATGGCGCGGGAGTAATCATTCAGTTACCGATGGCAGATTCTGCGCGGTAAAACGAAAACAGAGCAAGGAGGTAAGCACCATACGATGTAATTTGGTAGAGAAACGGTTTTGTGCATTAAGGAAGCAGGTTGTAGGAAAACAGCCAGGGAAGGTGGATTCTTTCATCATGAGCGGAGAGTGGGACACATAGATGGGATAAATAGAGTAGAAAGAGGTAGCTAATCTACATGCGCTTTGAATGAAACGTGAGAGAACTATCTATCTGTAAAATAATGGAAAGAGGAACAGAAAGGGTTAGTGGGGTACTGCGCGAGTGACATTCTGACTAAAGGAATAACACTGGAAGTTTAATGGGGAGGTTGTATTTATTAATATTGTAGTAGCTTCGAATCTGTTGTGAAAAATGGTATTCAGGGTGATAATGGGGTTAAGGAATGTTAGTTTAAACACAGAAATGTTTTGCACAATGTTTACCAAAAGTGTATGCTCAGTGAAGATTATGCGAAATGAATACTGATGTTGTTTCTTGAAACTGTTGACTTCACAGTGACCCCCGACGAAGGGTTTAAAACCCGAAATGCATTGGGTCTAAAATAAAAGAGATGCTGCTCTGAACCACCTGTTGTTTTTGGATTACATTTCCGATGAAGTCCGGATGGGCACGCGTAAATGTGTAAAGTTTCCAAAATTCAAGACGTTAATAATGTGGAGAAGTGGATAAAAGGATTGGCATGTTGCTGGAAGCGAATGGAATGAACTTTGAATAATATTCAGTACGGACGAGTTGGTTGGATGGGGTTTCCAAGAAAGCAGTGCAACTAGGAGTGGAGCGTGGAATCTGCGCTCCCCATCTTTGTACGTTAAATATAGTGCATTTGGGCATAGCACTTCCGAGTTTGCACGCAAAGAGGATAAAAAGACAAATAATGGATTAACTTTGGATGAAGAAAAGAGTGCATACCACCCCCTTGTATGTCTTTGTGCCCTGCCCATGCCTTGTAGTGGCCCTGCCTTCGGCATTGTGCGCATGTGTTGACCGCGGAGGTGATGTGACCGGGTACGGGACGTTGCTGCTAGTTCGCGGTCGATGTGTGTCCCGGATGCAGAGGGGTGACTTGTTGGCAGGTGGGTAATGTGTGGGTGCCCTTGTGGATGTGTTGTGACCCCAAGCAGGGTGTCTGTGGTGGAATTGGACCCTGTGTCAGCCCGTGTGTTGTGGGTTGTATTGGTGTATTTGCGTACCTGCGGCGGCGTCCGCGGCGGCACATTTTATGGTAGTGCTGTAGCAGGTACATGACCGGATGCATATGTAGAGCTGGGTCCATTGTGTTCATGACCGTGTGGAGAGGACCGGGTCTCTGCTATCGCGCTCCGCTGTCGAGTTTCTGGCATCTCTGGTTTGGAGGTGTCTCCGCTGCGGTGCGTCTGCCTGTTTGGGCCATCCTAATTTGTGTAGCGGGGCGGACGTCATTCCGCACAGCGGTGAGTCTCCATTGGCTCCCACCGACGCGGTGGCGGGTGCACTGATGGCGGTGTGCGTCGCTCGGCGTCGGACGGGAAATGACCTATGTTTTGCTATACTAATATGGCGGACATGAGTACCGCTGCTCGCGGGTGGGAAAAGGCATTTTTGCGCCCCGCCAACACCGCTGTGGTGCCACGGCCCGACATCCTAATGGACTCCTATGTGCCTTGCCTCTTCAAGTGTAAGGGTCCTTCTGGGAAAGTACTTGATTTCAGACACCCATTTGCATGAAATAGGAAACAACACCATAGTCAACTTGTCAAAAAGCTACTTCCTGGATAACCGTTCATTACCTGGTCAGTTGAATAAATGATTCTGAACTCTATTTACATCTCAAAGTCGTGTATACTGGTATAGGCTTAGAAAGTTTAATACATTTTTACAATTTACAGACCATTGGCTGGTCCCCAATCGTCCTGACAACCATTATCCATTTTATCCATAGACTGCAAAGGTGACAGAACAGAAGGAGGTCACATTCCAATACATCCTCCCTGACACTGCTAGTTAAGAGTGGAAATTTAGAATGAAGACAGGGTTGAGCCTAAATGGAGAAAGGTTACTTTTAATACACCAGCTGCACCGGTCACCTCTTCCTGGTTTCTCTTGTAAGTACTTGTCAATCAGGACTGCCTACTGAAGGAAGCAGCTTTCTGCAAAATGCCTCCCACTTTCTAGCTATTGCTGCAATTTACATACCACAAGAAACAACAATCCATTCAAAATCATCGGCTGAACCTCCTTAAGAAGCTCCAACAACAGCTCTAGAAAATATGGTAGCTGAACCGGTAAGCCATATAAAGACTACAGAAGATGCAGGAACCATGCCAGTGTCCTTCAGTCTGAAGTGAATATAAAAACCTCCTCCTTTTTGTCTCTGATTTTAAGTCCCTATGTATGTGGGAAACACACAATTCTACCCTTTGCTCCAATCCTGCAGCAAAACATCCACCTTTATTGCTTCTATATATTGTTTCAAATGGAAGCAGAAGGGAAGCTGCACATCCTCTCTGGAGTCAAACAGGTCCCTCAACAGACACTATCAACTGGACTCTGGAACATCAAAGAATGCTACTTCATATCACTTGAATCCCACCGCAGCTGGGAGTTTCAGTCTGTCACCACATTCTTCACATAAAGGCAATGCTCCACCATGACTAAACCCCTCTTTACAAGCAGAAATAGCAAAAGTTCCTAGCCAACTTCCCCAGCATCCTGATTTGAACTGTTCTTGAAGGTTGATGTAGCTGACTGTTGAGACATTGTTTATCCTGTGGAGGACACTGCACTTAAGCTTGTTCCTTGACAGTATGTGAATTAGGAATTACCCTGCAGGCTGCTCAAAGCAGTTGATGTGAAAGGGTAATTCATCTCCTAACTAGTCAAGACATATCCGCAAGTGAAGCCCCAGTTTATATGGCTGTTGCCCGACTACCAAATATTGATCCAACTCCTAGAAAGCCCTGCCATCCATGCCTCAATGTGATTTAGCCACCAGGAAATATCTCTCCTAGTGTCCTCTGAGTGGTGGACCATTTCTTCATAAGATATGCCATTCTCATGATGCTGACTCTTTAGATTCTGCTGAACATGATGATGCAAAGGGAAATGGCTCTTATTAAGGTACTACACACCCACTATATTGACAGAGATAATAAAAGAATTGACAACAGGTTTTCTACGGCAACCCAAGCCAAAAAAATGGCTGCAGCATGTTTTGGCATTTAAAGGACTCTGACAAAGCAACTGAGATGGCTACCTGAATCCTCATGTAGGGTAGTGGTACATGGCTTGTAGTATACCTCCTATATCTCTGATAGGATCTGCACATTGGAATAATATACACTATAGTTTTCACATAGGACTGAGGTCATTGTCTCTATCGAGTGCATTAAGCTTAATTACTTGTGTGTGCCAGCTAACTCAGAGGTCACTAGAAACTTCTCGAATAAACAAGAAGGGATTAGTTTCTGACAACCGCATAAACATGCCAACTTTGTTTCCCTTAGAGTCGGAACAGTCTCAGAATCGTGGAAACAATAGATAACAGTTTCAATCAGTTAAATCGTGCATGCTTCGTTTCTACAGAGTTTGCACAGAAATAGGGAGACGGGCATTTCAATAAAAAGGGTTTATTGAACAGTCTTATTTCTCATGCAAGAGATGTGAACTGCTACAATCGTAAGACAGAATGCAAAGTATAATACTTACAGCATTTGCAGTAAGATAAAATAATACTGTAATAGCATGGTTTTGTAGCTATGACATATATTCATAAAAATACATACATAAATAACAGAGGCTAAAATACTCATCTGGTGCTTCGAAAATAATCCTACCCCAGTGTGCCTAACCTAAGTGTCGTACGAGGGAAGAAGTAGGTGCTATTTAAGTTTAGTCTAGTTTAGCTATAGTTGCCAAGATTTGCCAAAAGTTTCTCTAGGTTCCAGTTCGCTCCATACCTTAGAATGAGTGAGGTTGGAATCTCTTTCTAAGTCTCGATCTCTAACACCCCACCAGGGGAGTCAGAAACATTGGAGCTGGGTTCTCTGCGAGGAGGATGACAGCGTCTGGTCAGTGCGTTAGTTGGGGACTTGACTTCCATCTGAACTTGCCGTGGCGAGCCACGTCATGCAAGTAGGCAGCTAGACCGTACCGTGGTTTGCCATGGCAAGTGAAGGTATATTTATACCTTGAAGGTGTTTAGGAATGCCAGTATTGAGGTAAAAGTCGGGCATAAGAATGTCATGAATGAACCCCTAAGGAATAGATGTTCATGCATAATAAATTAGTTCTTGGAGAAATCTATATCCAAGCAAGGGGAAGTCCTAAAGGCTTAAGAGTCTGGTTTTCCAACAACTCTTGTGACGTGGATAGATGGATGTAGTTGATCATGCCTGTAGTTGGTTAGCATAAGCAATGCCTAAATAAGGGCTGGATTTCTATGTCTAAATATGGGCAATGTGAATTGTACCTATATGAAGCGGGAAATCTATATACGGTATGTAAATCGACACACAACATGCTTAGTGATATCACGACTTGACTATGGGAACTCTCTGTATCTGGGAAGTCCCATGTCTGTCATAAAATGACTCCAGGTTACTCAGAAGGCCATAGTTCATATCCTGTTGAAAATTCCCAAACACCAATCTTCAACCGCGGCCCTGGAAAGCGAGCACTGTCTTCCAATGCTAAAAAGTATTCGCTTTAAGCCAATTTGCCTTGCTTATCGAGCTATGTATAAAAAGGGTCCAAGGTTGATTCAAACACTGCTTACTCCCTAAGACCCTCCAAGAGTGCTGCGCTCCACAAGCCAGCAACCTTTCGTAGAACCCAGGATAAAGAAAACTAGGAGTAGAGGACGATCCTTTACATTTCTAGATCCTAAACTCTGGAATTCTCTCCCACAGCCTATAAATAACAACAAAAATAATAAAACTGCTAAAAACATCTATTTTTTAGCCAATATGCTGAACATTGATTAGCAACCTGAAAGCTGTCTTAGTGCTGGGAGGCCCTCATGGTTTAGCCACGTGCTCTAGAAATCCTCATGAATATAATATAATAAAATAGAATAGAATAAAATATAATAGATACCTTGTTGGCAATGGTACCTGGTTGATTTCCTTTTGGCAGCCTCGACCTTCTCCCTTGAAAGTGGTAGCATTTCCGACTCTGAGTGAATAATGAATCCCGGGAACTCCATCTACCTTTGGGGTATCTTCTGGGGTTTTGGGTTATCTTCTGGCATGTTTCTGATTTATTAGGAATTATAGGTCTACAAGTAAACATATTGCCAGCTGCAGATGGGAGACAAAAATGGCCTTAACTTGGTCAATGAAAATGATGTCTTCCAAAGTCACTATCAGTCTGGTCCCTGGCGCTTATAGCCAGGTCATGACCAGCCAAAGTAATTTGAAAAAGCATCAATGGGCGGAATATAGGTCAAATGGAACAACCCCGAACTCCAACACCTGTTCCCTCCAAAGAAATTTTAGAAAGCATCTGTGGGTTTCTTAAATTGCAATAGAAAAATAGACATCCTTTCGGTGTGGCCTGACCACTCAATTATTTTCTCTCAAAATGTCCCTCAGTTAATGAACAGCTTTATATTAAAAGTTCATGTAAACCCATCACCCACTGAAATCCCTAAGTCTGATGTCTAGACTCAAGCATTCTCTTTCTTCTTCAATGAAAAGGTAATGTGTAGGAATTTATCTGGGATCAAGCAAGGACCACTCAATCAATGATTTGACCGCAAGCCTGTAAAGTATTCATCCGCTAGGATCATAATCTCCTGTGAAAAACAGGTTAGCTTGCAACATCAGAGGCCATTCTGGGGTGCCCCAGAACTATATTCTGAAACCCTGTAAGTCTGAAAGGCACATGCATTTAAGACAACTATCGCCATGTGTTTACACATGCTGCAAAGTTGCTCCTCAACCTATTAGGGAAGAAGGGAGAAATCTAATCTGTAATGCTTGTAGCTCCTCTGCCATCACCTCCGTTAAAGAGGCCACATTTGGACCTTGCATTTAATAAGAAATATGGATTGAACTTTTTCTCATCTTACCCATCCATCCCACTAGAAGCTTTAACCCATTATGCTTTGAAACTGACCCCAGGCACAGTTTCACTGAAAAGTTTGGGGAAAAAACATTTTGATGGAGGCCTCGGTCTTGCCCAATAATGAAAATGTATGGACAAACTTGCCAAGGTCCTTCAGAAAATTGTCTCTGAAAAGTCTTCTCAAAGCCTTTAGCCCAGCTCTGAATTTTGGGTTTACACTGATGAGGAATGATCACCCATGAACCATTGAAATTTCTTGGTTTGCATGTGCCAGCAGGCATATGACTCACTGGGCCAGCCCAGAAGTGTATCTGGGCAATGGACTCCCAGTCTCTTTGGTCGGAGTGCCCAGAGGCCTCAGCATCCCAAAGATCACACCACCTGATCTAAGTAGTGCCCTGTCATAATCCTTATTGGCTTAGGAAAGGGCACAGGTATCTGCCTTCTCCTCAGAGGGATCAAGTAATTTATTTGCCCTGTTCATGAGGTCCTTCCTTAGTTCCTCCCAAACAATCTGGGTTCACACAAGAGGTCAGCAAGGCAACCAACATTGTATCACTCTCGAAAATAATGGACAAGTTAAAGTTAAACAAGTAAGTGACCTATCGCTGCTTAGTGGATTTCAAGGCCACATTTGACTATGTGCATTGAAACCTCCTCTGGCATAAATTGGTACGCTGAGGCAACCCTTCTCACCTTCTAAAAGCAATATAGCTGCTATACACAGCCACTTGGGCCAGAGTAGAAGTAGGATATGACGTACCATAAAATAACATAAAGGCTATACTTACCAATAGCCCAATACCAATTACCTAATAACCAGTCAGTTGGCAGTGTAAAGGTTCAATCGTTTATTATACAAAATACTCTATAGAGGAGCCTCTCCCATCCTCACCCCTCACGGTGCGTGGAGAAGACTGCTGGCTGACACTCAAAACGACAAATATATACTTTAGGCTGGTACATGAAATCACCGTACATGGAAAAACACTACTTGGCTCTTGGCCCTCGGAAAGAACGATATATGGCACACATGATTAGTACAAAGCTCTGCTTTAGTTATTATTGGGAAGGTCAGGAGGAGTGACTCCCTTTCGTCTTGGTGCCTAGGAGTGCAGGCATGGTGCCTTCAGGAATGCGCTTATCGCACCCACAGCCTGATGCGACCTTGAGTTCGAGCACAGGGAGAGAATAGCTTGTATTCAGCTGTCTCCAGCAAACAACTAAGCTAAGGCCTGACAACCATTGGAAGCTAACACATGATCACTGTTCGTGTCTAATGTAGACAAGAAAATATGGCGTCTGTACAGTTTTCGGCCGACTCGATGCAAGCAAAACACACAAACAGCATATACCCTTACTAACTAGCAAAATAAGTTATAGATTAAGCACTATGCATACCTTTATACTAGGAATATATAGATACATCATGCTAACACAATATATATATGTATAGCCCATACCAATAACATAAGGTAAATCGGCTTTTTTATCCCTCAGAAACAGCTCTTTTTTGTTCAGAAAAATAGAAAACTGCCAGGGTCTATAGCAAGGACGCATACTGTTCATTCTATTTTTGGCCAACCAGACCCCAGCTCTGGATGAGGTAAATGCTCATGCCCCTAAACTAGGGGACTGAATGTTTCATATCTTTTGCATGCAGATGAAGTGAACCTCCACAGTCAATTAAAAACTGGTTTACAACATCTTATTGATAGACTATCTCATTACTCAATATCCACTGGCAGGTCAATAATTGGAAGAAAACCAAGGTTATGGAAGTGAGTAATAGGATGCAGAAAAGCACAAATGGCACTTACAAAGTCAACACTGGAATCAGTGAAATCTTACAGATACCTTGGAATATTACTGAACGACAAAGGCTTCTTCAACCAGCACAGGCAGGCGCTTTAGAGAAATGGTAACGCCTTACTTCTTTCATTTCGCACTCAACAAATACCACTAAACGGCCCATGTTTCCTGCCACTGCTGAAGGTAATCGCAGCAAAAGTGTCACTGAGCCTCTCATATGGAAGTGAGGCGCTACGAGGTTAAGACAAAATGCTTATAAATTCGATCAACACAAAAATATTGAGATCACTTTCCATCTTCTTCCCAGTGCCTCACCGGTCCAGATAAGTTTTGAGTTTAATAAAACAATTTAAAAACAGGCACATACATCAAAGGGTGGAAAAGAATAAAGTCCTTGTTGGCCAACCAATTGTGTAAAGCCCTATGATACAAAGTATAAACAAGCAAAAATACGCCTTCTCATTGGTATCCGAATTCGACCATAGATGTCCTGGGTGTTCGATCACTATTGGAAAGGTTCCTGACTCTAGAGTCTTTAAAAAAGAAAAAATGGCGTAATTAAAAAAATCTCTGCGATTAAAGAAAAAGAGGCACTATCAACCAGATCTGACACCTGGATGGTCCTAAAAGACTAGGGGGCATATGTACATGCTCCTATTTCCATGGGAACGCCACTTTTTGTGACGTTCCCGTGGTGATAGGGGCCTTGCCTTATGTATAAGGCAGTGTTAAGCCACATTACAAGGCAGCGTGGCTTAACGCTGCCTTTTACATACAGTAACCTTTCCCGCTAACTTAGCATGAAAGTGGCATGCAGAGGGTGTTGTGGTGGGCGTTCCACCGCAACACCCATTGTATTTGACGCTGCCCCCTATATACAAGGATGGCGTACCTGGTCTTAAGTTGGGAAAACAAGGAGAAATTAATTATTACTCCTTGTTTTTGCTCTTTTCATGTGTACTGCCTTGTGCAGCACACATGGAAAAAGCAAAATGCCATGGTTTGTTTATGTACAGGAAGGTGTCCCTTCCTGTACATGAACAAACCTTTAAAAAAAATCCATTTTGTAACTTTAATGTGTGCTGCACGTAGCAGCACACATGAAAGTTACAAAATTGCATTTTTGGATTTGTTATGTGCAGGAAGGAACACCTTCCTACACATAATCAATCCTCCACTGCACACAGAGGGGCTTATGTACAAGCCCCTATCACCACTGGATCGTCACTTTTTCTGACATTTCCGTGGCAATAGGGGCCTTGCCTTATGTACAAGGCAGCGTTAAGCCACTTAACATGGCTTAATGCTGCCTTGTACATAAGACACCTTTTCACACTATGTTTAGCATGAAAGGGGCGTGTAGTGGTTGTTGTGGTGGGCGTTGCACCGCAACACGCATTGTATTTGATGCTGCGCCCTATTTACAAGGGTGGCGTACATAGGAGGCAGGGCCAAAATTAAGACCAGGAAAACCCTGGTCTTAAGGTGGCGAAACGAGGAGAAATGCATTATTTCTCCTCATTTTTGCCTTTTCCGTGTGTGCTGCCTTGTGCAGCACACATGGAAAAAGCTAAATGCCATGGATTGCTTATGTGTAGGAAGGTCCGCCTTCCTGTACATAAACAAACCTTTTTTTAAATGCAGTTTCGTAACTTTCATGTGTGCTGCATGAAGCAGCACACATGAAAGTTACAAAATGGTATTTTAGGATTGTTTATGTGCAGGAAGGGACTCTTTCCTACACATAACCAACCCTCCTCTGCACACAGACACCCTTGCACTCTGGTGAAAGGGTGCCTACGTTGGGGCTAAGTTATGAAACTTCGCGCCATCTCAGGGGGAAATGCAAGGCTGCACCACATTCTTGTAAATATGGTGCAGCCTTGCGTTTCCGAAGTGGCGGAGGGTGTTGGTTAGCCCAGGAGGCTAATGCCATGCTCCACCACTTCTTCGTACATATGGCCCTGACACCCTTGCACTCTGGTGCAAGGGTGCCTGCGTTGGCGCTACGTTCTTAAACTTAGCACCTTCGCAGGGGGGAAACACAAGGTTGCACCACATTCTTGTAAATATGGTGCACCCTTGCGTTTCCGACGTGTTGGAGAATGTCAATAGGCCAAGGAGGCTAACGACGCGCTTCTCCACCTCATTGTACATATCCCCCTGAAACTTTAAATTCCAGCTATACCTGGAGGCTGGGTAGTTCAAGTATCTAAAAGAGCATTTTATTAGATACTGTTTTGGCCTTCTTCCGGAACCGTTCACACTGTGCCCTGGCTTCAGGAAACTAAAATGCCTTGCTGCAGGCTGTTAACAACTGGGGAGGAAAACATTGTTCCCATAACTTGTGTATGCCCTGGTTTTATGAACGAAAGGAGGGTGCTGTTAAGAGCATCTTTCAACCAATATCATATTCGTTTTACAGGCGGGCCGTGAGTGCATGCTTTAAGACAACAGACATCATTTTGAACTCTCACATTTTAATTAGGCTCGCTGCATGGAATTGGAGCAATGTGAAGTCATGTCGATGTAAGCTTACATGCACTTTACTGAATTCCCTTTTACTCTAAGCCACAGATAATTTGCTATAATCGTAATATTTCGAATTTTACTATTTATGTTTTGGAATGTTTTATGGAATCTTGCTGTGGCTGTTTTAAATTGTGTTAATGAATGCTACCGTTTTGAATAACTATGCATAATAAATGATTCTATCTATTCGTCCTGAGTTGGCAAAAGGGTATTCTGCTGTCTTTTTAGGGTGGCTCATCACTAATCATCCCTAATTTCTTCACATGGAATCTATCAGGAAGGGAAAATAGAATTTATGCTCCTCATGTACACAGTCTTATATGTACAAACGATGATCCACAGCCATATCACAAACTCAGCTAAAGAGTACAAGGCTTAGCAAAGCTGAACTCTGAAAACCTAAACCTATGCCCTAAATTCCTTATATAGTCTAGAACTCACGGATATCAACTGCGGAGTACCCCAGGCAGTGGCGTAACGATAATTTAGGGGGTCCCCCTGTCAGGTACGTGGAGGGGGGCCCCTCCGGACTCTATTAGGAGCTCTCAGGCCGAAGTGCAACGCTGAGGGGGGCCCCCTTGAGCTTGAGGGCCCCCCCGCACTGTGGGGGGTGTGTGGGCCTGTGTTACGCCTGACCCCAGGGATCATCTCTCACTCCTACTCACTTCAACATCTACATGGCCACCCCTCGCCGCCATCGTCAGACAGCATGGGCTCAGCATCGTATCCTATGCCGATGGCACACAGCTCATCCTCTCATTCACAAAGAATCCCGAAGACACCAGACTCTGCTTCTAGGACAGAATGAAGAATGTGGCAGCATGGATGAAGGACAGCTGGCTGAAGCTCAACTCAGAGAACACCGAGGTCCTCATCCTCGGACCCTGTTCCACTGTCTGGGACAACACCTGGTGGCTGTCCACCCTCGGGAGCCCACCCTCCCCCACCGACCATGTCCGGAACCTGGCCATCATCCTCGACTCCTCTCTCTCCATGAACAGCCAGATCAACGCCATCGCCACCACCAGTTTCAACTGCCTTCGCATCCTCCGTAAGACCTTCAAATGGCTCCCCCAGACTGCAGAAGGACCGTCACCCATGCACTCATAACCAGCAGACTTGACTACAGCAACGCCCTCTATGACAAAATCAACAGAACTCTTCTACACAGACTCCAAACCACCCAGAATGCTGCGGCCAGACTTGTCCTTGGAACTCTCGCGGCGCGAGCACATGGCCCAACACTTACGCGACCTCCCCTGGCTCCCCGTTGAGAAGAGTCACTTTCAAACTAGTCACTTTCAAACTCCTCACCCACGCCTATAAAGCCCTCAACTACATCGGACCCAAATACCACAACGAGAGAGTCTCCTTCAACGCACCTAAGAGAAACCTCCGATCCTCCGAACTCGCCCTGGCAAAAGTCCCCCGCATCCACAGAAACAAAACCGAAGGTAGAGCCTTCTGCTACATCGCAGCCAAGACCTGGAACAAGCTTCCGGTGAGCATCAGACGCTCCCCGACCCTGCACACGTTCAGGAGGGACCTCTAGACCTGGCTCTTCAACTGATCCGGAGCCGCCTCCCCTCCCCAAAGCACCTTGAGACCCTCACAGATGAGTAGCGCGCTACATAAACCCCTGATTGATTGAAATTCAAGAATCTCATTCTCCTGGGTGGAGAGAGCCACTCAAACAGCATTCTGCAGCCTAGCATCGCACCTTCCACTGCCACTTCATGAGCTGCACCATCCCCACCTGCTGGGAGAAAACAATAGCGAACAGGTACTGTGTCAACACATATGTGGGAAGGAAGATAATTAAGCCAGGGTGCAACTCAAATAATTTCCATTTTTTAAAACTATGGGAAATGCAACGGCAGCTCCTCCGGAGGAGCGTTGCCCCGACCTTCCAGCAGCCTAATAATGGAAAAAATAAAACACTAATAATACATGTTTATGACTGTTTTAGTCTTTTTGTGCGGGTCCATCGGGGTAACAGTGACGAGGGGCAGGGGTGGGCACTGTTGTCGTTGCGCTTGTGGGTTTAGCCGGCCGACTAAGAAGGGCCAATCTGACATGTGCACTGAAGTTGTCTTAACCCAAACTACTTTGCACCGGCTTCCAGTTTCTCTTGGAGCACAAATCGAGGGCATTCAGGCCAATTTTAAAGCTGCTCTCATGCATGAGAGCAGCATCAGGATCGGCCACAGGATAGTCTGGAAGCCCGTGCCTGCATTAGAGAGTAGTAAAAGTGTGCCATGCGACGGGTGGCAGGTCAGGTATTTTTGATTGTTTTCTTCATTCTTTTTATCGCCCCCGCCCCCATCCCCGCGAACCCGCCCTGCCACTCTTCCCTGACACCAGCCGCTCCTGGAGAAATGACAAGAAATTATGCAAAATGTTCAGCACCTCACAAATGGATGCAAGGACCTATTTCGCGCACAAAAAAAAAATGAAATCATGTAAGATGCAAACAACAGCCACTCATATTCAGTTTGTTCACGTCGCTCCCATGCTCCTGTAATGTATTTTTTTTACCTGTATGAAATGTTGCTTACGCATCAAAGCATAGTGGCAGAATTTCAGGCATTTCGTATAAAAATAATAAAGCGGAATGCCAGAATTAGGCAAGATTGCATCAGCGTAGACAAAAATTAACCCAGGCCTAGGTACAATCACCAATGCTCTGCACCTGCTGTCAAACACCCAGGCTGCATAACAGCAGTTAAAAAAAGATGCATATCACATAATAGAACAATACACAGTGAAAAAAAAATGATTTAAACAGCAAAGACAGCGCTTGATTGAAAGATAAGATGCCATTTTATCGGGCTGTTGTGTTAGTTCTTTTGTGGGTATCCATGTGACCTGTACTTACACCCATGTGTAATTTTTTTATTGGCTACTAAAAGCATTAAATGTGGAAAAGAATAAGCGTCACCTTTGACCTTGTTCACATAGGTTCAATGGCATGTTGTTGGGCTGAACCGCTGTTTTCTTTATTGGTTTCTAATATAACTTGATGTGGTTTTTCGTTCGGATCTTGTTGTAGCCTGAAGTCCTTAGGGCAAAACTTGCAAACTGAAAATTATGTCTGGGAATTGAAACACGTCCCAGCCCTGTAAACCTTCCTATCCATCATTCCAAGATAGGAATGCAATGCCTCCTGGAACAGGGTGGAAAGGGAAAGGCTGTTGGAAGGTTTTAGAAGGATTATCACAATGATAGAAGCTCAGTGGCAGTGCACTCAGCTGCCTGAAGTTTAAGAGATATCGATGATCAGTGATTTGGGAGCCAGCAGCATTAGAGGCAAAGCCTGGGAAATCTGTACCTTGCTGAAGGTCGGGTTCAGAGAACTATAGGCCATATACAGCCGCGGTCGGTAGGGGAGTACCTGCCGGGGCGGACGTGGGGAGGGGGAGGGGCAGGGTGGGGGTTAGTAATGCATGGATAATGGAGGCTTGCAGGTAAGTAAACATTTAAATAAATCACATTAATTTCGTTGCGCGCACTGCATTGCATTTGGGGATGCAGTGCGCGCAACGAAACTCGTTTGATTTATTTAAATGTTTACTTTCCTGCAAACCTCCATTATCAATCCCCACCCTGTCCCTCCCCCTCCCCACGTCACCGCCCCGGCAGGTACTCCCCTACCGACCGAGGCTGCATATGTACTACGAAGTTGCGGAGCGTGTCGTTAGCCTCCTGGGCTTAATGACACGCTTCGCCACTTCGGAAACGCAAGGCTGAACCATATTTACCAGAATGTGGTGCAGCCTTGCGTTTCCCCCTGCAATGACGCTAAGTTTCACAACTTAGCGCCAACGCAGGCAACCTTGCACCAGAAGGCAAGTGTGTCAGTGTGCGAGGGAGGATTGGTTATGTGTAGGAAGGTGTCTCTTCCTGCACAAAAACAATCCTAAAATGCTATTTTGTAACTTTCATGTGTGCTGCTTCATGCAGCACACATGAAATTTGCAATATGGTATTTTTTAAAAGGTTTGTTTATGTACAGGAAGGGACACCTTCCTGTACATAAAAAAAACATAGATAAACACAGAGAATCCAACAAAAATTGGAAGGGAAGAGAGTGATCAACGTGTGTTGAAGCACTCAGTGTTTTGTAAAATACCCCTCACACACCAAAAGGCCCCTTGGTGTCATGCTTCATCATCGGGGTCTTCGCACCCCTCTATCGGGATGCGGCGTGCTGCGACCTACGACTACGCGGGAGCACTAGTAGTAATGACTATGTGTGGTGTTGGGTGTGTGGGGTGTATTTAGTTTAAGTGAGTGGTGGGATGTGGTGAAAAATTAAAAAATACCTGGCGCATGAGTTGAAGGAAAAATGTATTCTGAACTCTGGCTGGTATTATTAAAAAGAAGTGCAATGTGAGGTCAGGGCTGTTGTATTAGGGAACAGGACCTCTGGTGTGCGTTGTCGACATGTTTCGGAGCCAAGCTCCTTCTTCAGGACGGGGGCACGACCTCCCCACCTTACTCACGTTTTTTTAAATAAAAAGTGTATTATACAGAAAAGTGGAAAAGAATAGGCTAAGTGTGCCCACAGCGGTCTGCTACAAGTACAATGACCTGTAGAAAGACAAAAAGGGAGAAAACAACATTGGTTACCCTTGTAGCGGGTAGTTCAAGCAGGTGCAGTCACCTGGAACCTCACCAGAATGCTTGTTTTAAAGCCTGTGGAAGGAAAAGGACTCACAACACATACAACATAGAACACACATGTTTGGTACTTAGAGTTATTGTTGGTCATACTTATGAAGCTTGCTTGTGGGCTTCATGAGCAAAAAGAACGTCTGGGGTGTTGCTATTATTGCAATCTGTTGGGAAGAATGATGCAGGTTTTAATAAATCATTCTTACTCACTTAGGTTTCAGAAGGATGGTCTTTTTCAGGTCGATCTATGGAATACTCACAATGACAGGACGCTATGGACACCGTCTATCCCCACACGCTGCTCCGCTGGTTATGAAGTGGTAAGCCAGTGGGCATGCTATTTATACCCTGTTTTCTAATTGGGCGGAAGCATCTGTGTTACCTAACATGGGTGTTCCGCTCCATGTTAATTGACAAATGCCTATGTTTGGAGCGTCCGCCCATGTTAGGTAACACAGATGCTTCCGCCCAATTAGAAAACAGGGTATAAATAGCATGCCCACTGGCTTACCACTTCATAACCAGCGGAGCAGCGTGTGGGGATAGACAGTGTCCATAGCGTCCTGTCATTGTGAGTATTCCATAGATCGACCTGAAAAAGACCATCCTTCTGAAACCTAAGTGAGTAAGAATGATTTATTAAAACCTGCATCATTCTTCCCAACAGATTGCAATAATAGCAACACCCCAGACGTTCTTTTTGCTCATGAAGCCCACAAGCAAGCTTCATAAGTATGACCAACAATAACTCTAAGTACCAAACATGTGTGTTCTATGTTGTATGTGCTGTGAGTCCTTTTCCTTCCACAGGCTTTAAAACAAGCATTCTGGTGAGGTTCCAGGTGACTGCACCTGCTTGAACTACCCGCTACAAGGGTAACCAATGTTGTTTTCTCCCTTTTTGTCTTTCTACAGGTCATTGTACTTGTAGCAGACCGCTGTGGGCACACTTAGCCTATTTTTTTCCACTTTTCTGTATAATACACTTTTTATTTAAAAAAACGTGAGTAAGGTGGGGAGGTCGTGCCCCCGTCCTGAAGAAGGAGCTTGGCTCCGAAACATGTCGACAACGCACACCAGAGGTCCTGTTCCCTAATACAACAGCCCTGACCTCACATTGCACTTCTTTTTAATAATACCAGCCAGAGTTCAGAATAAATTTTTCCTTCAACTCATGCGCCAGGTATTTTTAAATTTTTCACCACATCCCACCACTCACTTAAACTAAATACACCCCACACACCCAACACCACACATAGTCATTACTACTAGTGCTCCCGCGTAGTCGTAGGTCGCAGCACGCCGCATCCCGATAGAGGGGTGCGAAGACCCCGATGATGAAGCATGACACCAAGGGGCCTTTTGGTGTGTGAGGGGTATTTTACAAAACACTGAGTGCTTCAACACACGTTGATCACTCTCTTCCCTTCCAATTTTTGTTGGATTCTCTGTGTTTATCTAAGTACCCCCTTGGAGCAAGAATCCAGACTTTTCGCTCTACCTCCCTCTTTTGTTTTTGACATAAAAAAAACATGTCATTTTGCTTTTTCCATGTGTGCTGCACAAGGCAACACACAATAGAAAGCAAAAATTAGGAGAAATAATTTATTTCTCCTTGTTTCGCCACCTCAAGACCATGGTTTTCCTGGTCTTAATTTTGGCCCTGTCTCTTATGTACGCCACCCTTGTAAATAGAGGGCGGCGTCAAATACAATGGGTGTTGCGGTGGAAAGCCCACCACAACACCGACTGCACGCCCCTTTCACCTTAAACATATTGTGAAAGGGTGCCTTATGTACAAGGCAGCAATAAGCCACGTTAAGTGGCTTAAAGCTGCCTTGTACATAAGGCAAGGCCCCTATCGCCACAGGAATGTCACAAAAAGTGATGTTCCCGTGGTGATAGGGCTTGTACATATGCCCCTATGGGTCATAATTACAAGGGCATTGTGCCACTGGGACGTCACTTTTTTGGACACTCCAGTGGCGCAATGTCCTGCTCCATATTTACAAAGCTCCACTTTGTAAATATGGTACCCTTTCACGCAGATAACTGCGTGAAAAGGATGTGCAAAGGGTGTTGCAGTGGGCGTTCCTCCGCAACACCCATTGCTTTTTGATGCTGACCCAGATTTACAAGGATGTGCAAATCTTAGGCAGCTCCAAATACTAACGCCACTGAATAGCAGGTGATAGATTGGCGCAACGAGGAGAAATACTTTTATTTTTCCCCTTTTTTGCTCTTTCTATGTGTGCTGCATACTGCAGCATGCATAGAAGGAGTAAACCGCCTATAAAGATTGCTTATGTGCAAGAAGGAGTCCCTTCCTGCACATAAACAATCATCCCTGCACATAAACAATCATCCCTGCAAGACAGACACCTTGCATCATGGTGCAAAGGTGCCTGAGTTGCCGGGAATCACACCCTTGGTATGGTCTATCCCTGCGCTTTTGAACTGATGCAGAGCAGGTACATTGCTTACAGCACAGCGCTGCACCATTTCTTTGTAAATATACCCCTTTGTGTGATCTGCTTAGGCAGGACCTCTTTGGTAAATATCCTATGCTGGGTGAAGAGTTAATTGAAGTCAGTGTTGTGCTGATTAAGAAGTTCAGAGAATTTTGCTGTGCAGTACACACTGTGAATAGAACCGTCAGCTCCATTAATACAAGAGAATTTGTGCTTGTAAAACGACAGGACTCTGTTTATGTGCAGGTGACACTGGTGGATGCCCACATAGATACCTCCTGGTGGCACCATGTCTCAGTGGTGCCTTAGTGGGGCAATCAATGTTAAATTGGTCAGTAACATTTTTCTCCTGGTATTTAAATAATACGTATTCTCCTTTTATTTCCACTGCCCACATGGCACAGCATACACAAAACATTTATTTATTTGAGGATTCATTGATTTACTATTTTACGGAGGTGGTGAATAACACGAGAGCTATCTCAAACATCACAGGCACTTGATCGCTTTCAGTATCAGTTACTGTACAGCGCTCCGTGCCACACTTCTGCCTCTTCTGGTCGCTGTAAAATGAGACACCTTACTATTACCCAAGATAATGGGAGTGAATTTATTGACCTTGGAAGGACTGAGGTTTGAGTTCATTTTGTTAGAATTCAGTCTCATGAATAGGCCGCATCGAAATGTCAGTCCTGCCAGTTTAATTCTAGTGATTTCCGTCAATTTCACCTTGCAGATCGCCATAGTAGTCAGCAGCCAGCAACAATTCAAAGAAGCATCTTGCTGGCTATTCTCTACTTATATGTAAGGCGATGTGGCCCGATATTAGGTCTGCCTTCTTCAGGAAGTCCTTTTTTCAGCTAACAACATTTCACATGCTGGGATTTACACTCCAGTACTTATAATGGTACACTTAAACCAGCATTTCCCCGTATTTAGGTGGTGGCTGAACGCCAGAACAGGCTGAAGGTATCAAAAATAATATGAACTCTCTTACCAACCAGTTAAAAGCAAAATGACAGCAAAAAATATATTTTACCCCGTAATGTCTTAGCAATGTAGAATTCCCATTCTTTCAGTGTCATACCATATTGGAAAAGCAATCCAATTTGAACTTCTCATAGAAGTTCTCTGGACTGCATGAAAACTGAATCTTTGCTCCAGAACTCTATGTGCATTTTCCAGGTTGCCGGATCCTACAGAAGTAAGCTAGATCAGTGAGTTAATTTACTGGCTGCAGTTGCCTCTGTGTAGCTTGCTGACTCCGCATTTCGATCCCAGGAAGCTAGAGGTCCATTTTGTCTGTGTGGGTAGTAGTAAACTGAACCCTGGAAATTTTTTTAACAAGAAAATTACGCTGGCGCTTAATCCGTCAGTTGAGAGTCACTTGTGAGCTACTAATGTCCAAGATTTAGTAAGCTTTGAAGTAAAGAACAATCAAATTTTTTTCTCAGGGTCATATTTACAAGCCCCTAGCGCCGCTGATGCGTCACTTTTTTTGATACACCAGCGGCGCAGAGTGGTGCACCATATTTACAAGGCCACGTAAAGCCACCCTGCATGGGTTTTCGTGCCACTTTTTGTAAAAGGGGCCTGGCATGGGTGTTGCTGAAAGCAAACCCAAGGAGACAGAAAACAGCAGTCAGCCAGGTGGGGACTAAGCAAGCAGATCAGGGGGATCTGGTTGCTCAGAAGCAAGAGCCCTCACACTGCCAGATGGGTGTCATGCTTCATCATCAGGCAGCTCCACAGAAACTGCAACACTAAAAACGACATTTACCTGATTCCATGCTCTTGTTGGCATGATCGCAAGACCGGTCAAAGTAAGTGTCATGGAACATCAGAGTGGGATCCGATGTAAAACAAGTACCACAAAAATGGGCACATCTTTCCTCCTGATTATGTGCTTTAGAATATTCTAAAGTCATAACGTAACATGAGCTAACAGGCTTTGTTCCAGAGGGAACAAAACTGGATTTTTATTTGGCAGCACACAAGACGGGCCTAAACAATGACATCCCCTGGTGTAAGATGGGGTATTAACCCATATGCCGAGAGATGACACACACTTCGTTTTTTATTATTTGCCAAGTGGCCTGCATTACCTCTCTCTCTAATTGTATTGTATAATGCCTTCCCAGTCATCATCTGTCACCAAACATCCTTGTCTCTGACTCCAGAGCACCCCTAATAATTACACAGCCCAACTATTAATCTTTGGCCGTTCAATACCCCACAATATTATGGGTTTTCAGAATGTCAACAAATTTGAGAGGCGGACGCTCTGGGTTCTGCCAGAGAGGAAGGAGGTCGTCCATTCTAGGGCTTTGCCTCAGATCCCTACGACGTCGAAGGCGGCGGAGAGGTCCAGGAGGATGAGGGCTGCGGTCTCATCGTTGTCCCGCAGGGTCCTGATGTCGTCGGTGGCGGCGATAAGGGCGGTCTCGGTGCTGTGGTTGCTGCGGAACCCTGACTGGGAAGGGTCCAGGATTCTGTTTTCTTCGAGGTATCAGGTTAGCTGTCTGTTGATGATCTTGTCGATGACCTTGGCCAGGAACTGGAGCAACGAGATGGGCCGGAAGTTCTTGAGGTCTTTGGGGTTTGCATTGGGTTTTTTGAGTAGGGCGTTGATCTCGGCGTGTTCCCATCTCCCAGGGAAAGTCGCGGTCTCAACGGAGAGATTGATGATGTTGCGCAGGTGGGGTGCCATGGAGCTGCTGGCTTTGTGGAAGATGTGGTGTGGGAATGGGTCTGACGGGGAGCCGGATGTGGATTGTGCTCATGGTCTTGATGGTGTCCTCGATGCTCATGCTGATCCAGGCTAGCAGGGGGTCATGGTAGATAGTGCGCTGAGAGTCTGTTGTTTTGCTGTCTGTTGGGGCTGCCTGGGTGTAGAAGCTGTTGTGAATGTCTGCTATCTTGCGGTGGAAGAAGGTGGCGAGGGAGTCGCACAGGGTTTGCGACGGCGGGATGTCGTTGGTGTTGGAGCTGGGGTTGGAGAGTTCCTTCACGATGTTGAAGAGCTCCTTGCTATTGTGTGTGTTGTTGTCGAGGCAGTCATTGAAGGAGGTCCTCTTGGCAGTCCTGATGAGGTGATGGTGGTTGCGGGTGGCGTCCTTGTGGGCTGCGTGGCTGTCCAGAGTCTGATTGCTGTGCCATTTCTTTTCTAGTTTCCAGCAGGCTCGCTTGGAGGCTAGGAGTTCTGGGGTGAACCAGCTGGCCCTCTTGCTGGTGTCTCTGTGGGGGGGGGTTTCTTCAGCGGGGTGAGGGTGTTGGCGCAGTCGTCGATCCAGCGTCTGAGGCTGCGATTAGCGTCATCGGTGTTGGAGGGTTCGGTGGGTGGGCTGAGCGAGGTTTGCTTGTAGTTGGTCTTCGGTGATTTTCTCCAGCAGTGGCGAGGGACCTGTTGGGTGCGGTGGTGTGTGGTGGGTTTCTGGAAGGAAAAGTATATGCATCGGTGGTCCGTCCAGAGGAGTTCGGTGGTGTGGCTGAAGGCGATGTGGTGGCTTGCGGAGAAGATGGGGTCAAGTGTGCGGCCGGCTGAGTGGGTGGGCGTTGTGACGAGTTGCCTCAGTCCGAGGTTGGTGAGGTTTTCGATCAGGGTTGTCGAGTTGCTGTCGTTGTTGTTCTCAAGGTGAAAGTTCAGGTCTCCGAGGAGTATGTAGTCGGTGGAGGCTAGGGCATGCGTGCTGATGAAGTTGGAGTCGCTGAACTGGGATCGGGGTCCGGGGGGGGGGTCTATAGATGAGGGTGCCTCTGAGGGTGGAGTTGGGGGTCTGTGTGGATCTGTAAATGCATGTGTTTGGCGGTGCTGAGAGTGTCATCGGTGCTGGTCGAGATCCTGATGCTGTTCTTGTGGAAAATGGCGATTCCTCCTCTGACTCCGTTGGGGCGGTCTCTGCGGGTGATCTTGTAGCTGTCTGGGATAGCTATGGCGATGTTGGGTACAGAGGAGTTGTTCATCCAGGTCTCTGTTAGCAAGCGACTTCTGGGGATGATGTGTCGAGCAGGTCCCAGAGCACAACAGCATGTTTGCGTGCGGAGCAGGTGTTCAGTAGGATGCATCAGAGGTGGTTGGGGTCTTTCTTGACCGGTTGCTCAGCAGCTTTGAGGCTGGTGTATCTGCAGTTCCGGCAGGTGAAGGGACCGTGTGTGCGGGCCTTGAAGCAGGAGTGGGTCCCTCCGGGGGTGAGAACGTGGAGTGTGCTGCCATCGTAGCGGTGGTGGCCGTCATGGCGGGTGCGAGGGCCTGGGGTTCTGGTGCTGGGCACGGTCCAGGTGCGGACGGGCACAGACGGGCTTGCCTTAGGCGCGCCTTCGGCGGCCGCCATATATGGATAGGTGGGAGGGAGGAACAGCTTGGAGCGGGGTGGCTACTGGGAGCACGGGGCGGGGCCGCAGGGGAGGCAACGGTGGAAAAAATATGCATGATCTTTAGCGGGTGAAATGGGGACGAGGGGAGAGACAATCAAGGCACAAAACACAGAATAATGCGAGTGGAACAATAAAGTCAGAGGCAAGAACAGAATATCAGTACACGGGGGCACAGAATACAAATGCTGGCAGAATACAACAGAATGCAAATGCTGGCAAGAGGGGCAGCTGGCAACAGCGGCGGCGAACTCAGGCAGCCGGGGTATCAGGCAAGAACACACAGGTGGCGCTGTGCGGAGTGGAGAGCGGACTGACCTGCAAGCAGGGTCAAGGGTTGCTGTCCTCACTGCACAATGGCTGCCATATATGGGTAGGTGGGAGGGAGGAACAGCTGGGAGACGGGAGCGGGTGGAGAATGGGAGCACATGCGGGGCGGGCCGCAGGGGAGGCAGCAGCAGAAAAAACGAGCGGGATCTTTAGCTGTGAAATGGGGTTGAGGGGACAGACAATGAATGCACAAAAACACAGAAAAATGCAAGTGGGACAATAAAGTCAGAGGCAAGAACAGAATACCAGTACAGATGGGGCACAGAATACAAATGCTGGCGGAATACAACAGAATACAAATGCTGGCAAGAGGGGCAGCTGGCAACAGCGGCGACAAACTCAGGCAGCAGGGGTATCAGGCAGGAACACACAGGTGGCGCTGTGCGGAGTGGAGAGCGGACTGACCTTCAAGCCTCCTTGAAACTTCAACATCAAGGGGTTAGTGATTAGCACATGGTCCTTTCATCCTCAAGATGGCTATTGCTCAGGCTCATGGAATCTTTACGAGTTAGCCTCCTAGGTTGACCTCAGCACCGAGGCACCACCTTGGCCCCGTCATTACTACCTGGGTGGCAGAGAGGAGTAGGTTGCAGCTCACTGAGGGCTCTGGACACAATACGTACTGCACATTGGTTTTCTCCTTACAAAGTTAAGTATTGCTATTGGAGATCTAGTATGACAAATTGAATACCCAGATGCAGTTTAGCCTATTTTTCCTGCCTGTTTGTTTTTCTCTCGCTATGTCATATTTTAGACATCTAAAATTATACCCTATCTACAGAAGGTTATATTACTTCTTGTGATTGGGTACTATAATTATCATTATTACACTTACCTCTCCAACCACCTTTAGACTAGGTGCATTGTTCCTAACAAATTGCTCTGATCGTTAGCGACAACATTGGCAGGCAAGAAACATGTCGACCTTTGTGCAGAACCACACCGGGTGTTCTGGATCATTATGTCCATATTCAGCCAATTTTTGCTTTTATTCATAGCGAGAAGGCCACCATATTAAAAATCCTTCCAGTACCTCTTAATTATTTTTTAATTCACTCCACAGCAATCTGCACATAGAGCACTTTCACTCACACTTTACAATGGCGTCTTATTTTAAAAGTTTTCAGGCAAAGAACCCCCTTGAGGGGCCTTTTGAGCATTGTAGCACCGGCCCAATGAGGAGCTGCCGAGGATGAAGCATGACATCCATTTGGGTGTGTGAGAGCTCTTGCTTCTGAGCAATCAGATACCTCCTGATCTACTTGCTTAGTTCCCATCCCATCGACTGCTGTTTTCTGACTCTTATTATTATCAGGAACTGCATACTCCTTGCTTGACTTGTACGCCTAGGAAGCTTGTATGCTGGACCTTAGCACTCCAGCCCCTTGCATTTTTTCTGTTGGGTATTTTACCCTTATGATTGTATACTAATAAGAACCTCAAGGCTTTTTAGTAAGACAGTGCAGTGGACTAAAGTACCAGTTGCAGAAACATCTACATACCCTGCAGGTTACATGTTCATGACCTAGGAGAGACGGCACACCCTACGTTCCTGAAAAACTATACAAATAGTAGTATTGAACTGGAAAGCAACGGTAAATTGCATTTCCAGAGTTATATAGCCACTCAACTCTGGCAGCAGGTACTAAAGAGATTATTATCGTTATTATTAGTGTTAATATGGAGAACATTGCTCTAAACATGAAGTACAATGCATTCATATGTGTGAACATAATCACATCTCTTTTGACAAATTTGCCCACTATGAACTCCACGTCAACCTCGACTCAGAAATACGTGGTCAGGCAGGCCCTGAGACCAAGGCCTGAGGTCACTGATTGAGAGATCACAGGTGGCACGTCGCTGGCAGACTAGCACACGAACAGGAAATCCCAGATCTATCTCACAGATAGGTGCAGCAACACGACAATGACCCAGGGTGGTTGGCCCTATTAAAGCAGATATGGCCAGAGGGGTACGCTCGTTCCAAAAACACCATAAACTCAGATGCCACATGAAGTTAGAAATGCATAGCCAATCAGAACACAGCACATACAGTACACACAGTGAACACACGCACCCAATGACAGACATCTGGACACGTTTCCCACTGGCCACATTGTTTCCAAGCAAGGTCAAAGCCCACTTAGATTCCTCCAACAAATTGTATAAAATCCATGGCCGATCGATTGTAAATTGAGACAGTACTCAGACCCTCTGCCTATAACTGTCCTCCTGGCTGCACGGTCTCATTAAACAAACTGTTCAGGTTTTGCCAAACGCCTTTCATCTCTTGTTTGTTCAATATATTTCAAGTTCAAGCAACATTAATACTATTAGTACTATTAACAGTATTGTTAACATTGTTTATAATAATATCAATCATAATAATAACAATACTAGTAACAATAATAATAAAAAAACAACAATGTTAACAGTATTATTATTATTTTTGTTATTATTATTATTAATAATAATAATAATAATAATAACAATAATAATAATAATAATAATAATAATAATAATAATAATAATAATAATAATAATAATAATAATGATGCTACTAGTAATATTAATACAATATTAAACAGTAATATTTTTGGTTGTCATACTTTTCTAGTGCCAGCTCTCAAAACTATGGAACTTATGTGTCAGTGAACACCATCAGATAATGCCTCCTTTAAACACAAACCAGCAGCACGAAGGGTTTGAGTCAAGTACCAGAAGCAATCACAGTATTTGGGTGCATCAGTACAAGCTTGATGTTTTTTGTTTTCTTTTTTTATTTAAGTAGTGCCTATCCTATTAGTGAAATGAATAGCTAAAATGTAGTCCAAGTTTGCAAATTGGGGCAGTTCTGACCTTGTAAAGACACACTGTGTAGGTTTTCGCAAAGTATGAAAGACTGCATGGATTGAGCTTGCTGCAGGCAATGTTTGTTTTATTAAAATCGGCCTACGCACTGTCTGACCTGTCAGACCAGCCCTTCGGGCACTGCCAGGTTGCCCTGTAGGCCAGTTGTATCCTTGTTGAGAGGCTCCATATATGCCAGTCGGATGAGATGAAATCTGCAGAAGAGTTCATTCAGTGCTCTGAAGCAGGAGAGCGGTAAGTCACGTTAAACTCCAACACTGCTAGAGCCCCATACAGGATAACTGGAGAGAATCCAGACTGAAGGCATGTTGGCACCACAAAGGAGGCTCAGTCGGAATGCAGAGAGTGCCACTGATTGAAAATCCGCAAACAAAGATCAGTTGGCTATAAGACACAGACTTCTAAAAAATATGAATTACCCAAGATGAGCTACTTGTGGACAGAGACCTGGGCAGTGATTGTACCCGACCTTTGACAGGATCGACATTACGCTTTAGCATTGAGGAACCAGAATTCGATCTGGGCCTAGTAAAGCATGTAGTTAGCATTAGTAATTAGCGTGGTGTAGCTAATTTGCAAATATAACGCTTCGAACACTAATATGCTGACACATGTAATAGTTTTAGGACTCACATACACTTTACTGCACGTTATTTTAAGCTAATACATGAAACGTAGTTTGACCCGACAAGCGCCATTTTGTATTTTCCCTTGCCTTCAGCATTCAACACTAACACGACTCTTTTCGTTTTCATGCTCGAGATCCATTCCCCGGTGAAATAGTACAACTGTAGCAACCTGTTGTCTCTGCACGTTAGGCCTGTCAAGGTTATAGGTGGGGGTCGGTTGGGCAAGCACATTCCAAAGGAGCGCTGTTAGGACTCTCTTGGAGTTAGCAGAAGGGAGTCACACTCCTGACCTTGCTATAACAAGCTGAGCTCTATATGAGGGGTTTTGTGTTCCATATATGGTCTTTCCTTTGCACCAACCTGTACCATCCTGTATTTTTCCATCTTAGGTAATGGTTTTGAAATGTAACAGTATATATGTGAGAGAGCACAAGTTTGGAAAAAATGTATAAGTACGCCATATTTACAAGCACGTAGTTAGTTAACATGTACTTTGCACCAGAGTGTTTATATTTAGAAGTGAAATACACAGAGTGTTTATATTTAGAAGTGAAATACACAGAGTGTCTTATATTCAGTGGTGAAATGCATAGAATGTTTAAGTAGAGTAACAATAATCATAACTGTGTGAGATTAATGTAGAAATGTTTGGGATGAATATGAAAACCTCATGTTCTCATGTTAAAGGAATAATGTAAGAGTTGAATGTAACTCTAAAAACCCAGTATTTTGTGTAGGCCTCATGGCAATTCACAAGCAAATCTAAACGTGCTGCTAAAATAATGTGAGACAAGGTTGACATGGTTCTTTCAAAATGTACTATTGAACTTAGGGTTAAAAGTATATGCTTTATAGATGTGTTATTTTAGAAACGTATGCTAGTTAAGAATGTTTGCTGTTTAAATCAAGTTAACGTTTTAAGAGTGCAGGAACCTGCTGCATGTAAATCAAGTAGGCCAGAGCCGATAATGTCATGTAGTTCAAATCGTCATGTGCTCGTTAGAGGAGAGGTCGTGAGGTGTCCAGTATGAAGCTCTGAGAGTGTTTTATGGCCTAAGATATGGTGAAGTCTGGAATATGAGGCCCACTGCAGGAAGAGCTGTATGCAGGTGCGAGGGTCCTAATCAGCTCGAATGAAAGGGACTTTGTTCAGTGGCGCCTTGCGCAGGCCTGTAGGAGTTTCCAGGAATTTCAGGGGGTATCAGCGCACTGAAGAAGAAGCCCGGGAACCAAGGTCAACTTTAACGAGGGTCTTCAAGAGTACCATCATGGAGTTTGCCGCGGAAAGATGTACCACGTGAGGGGCGTCCCAAGGGGCGTTTCTGTTGGAAATGTGATTTGGTATTAGGGAAAGTGACCCGGGAGGAGAGCAGAGCAGATGATTTTGGGAGCCTAAGGAAGCGGATGGGTAGGCAGATAGGCTGATCAGGAGAGACCCATTATCAGAGAAGAGACAAAGAGAAGTGCGTGATCTTCTTAGGAAGTCACCACGGCTGACACCTAGAGGGTTAAGATCTTGTTAAGTAGGGATGTCATTTAGTATAGTGTAGGGACAGACTAACTTTAATTTTCTTTTCTGTAATGACTTTGAGGTTGCAACTTGTATCCATTTTAGCAACCCTGATGGTATTCGAACTTGTACTTATTATTTTGTTCTTCAGACTCAGACTATTCAAGAAGTTCATGTTCATAGTGATTCCGATATACCTTTTGAATCTCATTTTGAGAAGTTTGTATCTTCAGTTATCTTTGACTTTATATTAAATCTTTAAAACTTAATTTTGGTCAGTGGTCATTTAGAGTGGTGTAAGTTCTTAAATTGATTGTTTACCTCGAGATTACCTTTTACTCAAGACAGGTACCAACGATTCAGTCGACAGGAAGAAGGGATTTGGCAAGATAATTAGTAACCAGTAATCCCGCGTTAGCAGTTGGTAGCAGAGTGAGGATGGTTATCTTCTTGAGGAAGGTAATCTAGAGAGGTTAGTTTACCCCAAGGCCCGAGACGTCGAGAGACGAGCAGCGGAAGAATCGTGTGCCGAAAGGTGCAGACGGTGCGAGAAAAGCAGCAGTATCGGAGAGTGAGTATAAAAAGGGTCATGCGTGAACAGATTGCGGTGTTTTGTGTTGTATTTGTATTGTAATGTCTTGCGGAGTTGAATGCCTGTAGTGTGAATGAGAGAAGGTTGTGAGCGCGCGCAACCTGGTAAACTGGTAACCTGGTAAACGGGTGTACTGGTGAAATCTTAAGTTCAGGCCAGAGCTTAAGTGGTTTTGGGTGTATCGAACATCCAGGGTAGTTGTCGACCATAGTACGGAGGTCACGAGGTACCATTGACCGCCGTGGATCCAAGATAGGGGGAGTGTAAGAGTGAGTGTATGAGTAACGGACGCTGGTCGAAAGTTACTGCGTGTGAGTAACCTATCGGAGAAGGCGATTGTCTGGAAGTAAACGGAAAGACATTTCGCCAAGTTAGGGTGACAACTACAGAAAGACTGTGGGCGTACAGTCAAAGAAAGGTGATCGCTTGGACGGAAGTAATCATTTTTCAGAGTATGAATGGGATGCGTGCATGACCGAGGAGACGAGCTGAGAAAGGAGGGGAACTGCTGCGAAGGGGGACGGGTGACGTCGGCTAGAGCCGCGCTGTGATTGAGCGGTTGGTGTGACGTTAGCTAGAGCCGCGCTCTGGTTGGGCGGCTAGAGTGACGTCGGAGGAAAGCCGCGTACGGATAGGCCAGTTAGTGAGAACGGCGCTGAGATTGGTGGAATATCATCAGGAAGTAAACAAACGCGGAGAAAAGAGAAATCATGAAGTGTTTTAAGTGTTTGAAAGGGATTTTTAAACGTAAACGAAGTGAACATTATTACGGGGAAGAGGCTCCCCCAGAGGGTACGCCAGCTCATTATATGGCAACGAATGTGGGGCTGCATACGATATTATGGATTGGGGCTTGGAATAAGCTTACGGAAGGAAATGAGGAAATGCAGTTCCCAAAGTACGGAACGTTTAAGTTAGAGGTGTTACATCGGCTAAAAGCAACCATGTCCTCATTGAAACCTTCACCTAGACCAACACAGTTTGAGGCTCTTAATGCATGGATTAAGGCTGCACACGACCGAAATTTGAACAGGCGTCAACAAAGGCTGACGCGATCGGTAAGGGCAGTGCGAGATTCCAAATGGGATGAGGAGGAAAAGCGTTGGAGGGTACAGGCTATTGAGGTGGAGAAAATGTATCCGATGAGGGAGGTGTCAGGAGGAGGAAACCTCATGGAAGAAGACGAGGAAAGCGAGTCGGAGGACAATCTGATAAACAGATTGTTAATGGATAGACCACCTCCGAGAGTGGGATTGATAGAAGACAGAGGGCTCGCAAGGGAAGATGGGAATGAGATAGAGGGGTATACACCACTCCCTATATCGGAATGGACACCTAGCAAAGGCGGAGAAACACCTCCAAACAACACTGTACAGAGTGTAGTGGGAAGGTTTGTGGTGCAGAAAACGCCAACCACAGAAAGGGTTGAGTCTGTGGGATTGCCAGACGCTCTTCAAGTGCCTGTTACCATAGGACCCATAGTTTCGATCTATAATTCTGAGAGAGATAGGGGGGAACAACAAAGGCAATTGGATAGGGAAAGGATTGAGATGGAAAGGAGGAATAATGTGACGAATGCATGGAAACAATTACCAGGTTCGGTAACGTGGAACACCCCATTAGACACAACTGTCGGTCCCAATTCAGAACAGGGAGGTCCGAGAGGACCAATGGATCTAAGGGGACCGCGGCCAAGATCTTTTTCAGAGTTAAGAGCTGATTTGAGGGAATGGGACGGGTCCATAGTATCTCCGAGTAACAGGACAAGAACGGAACCAGAGTGGGAAAGCAGGGGTAACGGGACTGTATCTCATTGTGGGGCCAGCGAAAGCAGTCAGGGCCGGGAAGGCCAAAGTCAAGAGAATAGAGGGGATGCATGTCCTACAAATCAGAGAGAACAGCCGGAACAAAATACTAAGATTGTAGAATGTGAGGAAATGTCCCGTCTTTGGGGGAACGGAGGAGATGAGGCGGTACGGAATTTTCAGAATAGGTTTAGGTGCCTTCATCATACGCTTGGGGAAGACGTTCAACATTGGAGAAAGGAGAACAGCGATAGGTCCCGCCACGCCTCGAATACTCAGGAAGCACAGGGAAGTAGGGAAGAAAGAGGGAGTAAGAGAACCTCTTATCCTCAATCCCGTGAAACTAGCCAGGATGGAGAGAGAGAGGCTGGGAGGCATGAAGGAGTGTTTCACCACCCACCCCGAGAAGATGGAAAGGCATGGGACTTAGAGAGATGGGAACAGGGGAGGACTCCTTATAATTCACCCATACCTAAACGTAGATCTCGGAGCTGGGATGGGAGAGATGCGGATGGAGGAGCTAAATTGAGTGTCTTGAAAGCTGAAATAAAGGCAAAAAGGCTTGATGTTACCAGTTTAAAGTCAGATGTAGATGAGATAATAGATGGAACATTGCCTTTGGAGAGGATAGAATTGTATGAACAGGATGAGTTATTGTTCATGGCAAAGGATATTACTAGGAAAGCTAGAGCGGTTCATGAAAAACTGACCGATTTGGCAGACAAGTATGCCGTGGATTTGTCTAGGACAAGGGCATTGCAGAGCAACCACAGATTACAGTACGCAGACCAAGATCTAGATGAGAAGAGAACTACTGGATTAAAAACACACATAAGAGAGTTGGTAACAGGGATAAGAGTGTGGAGAGAACTGGATAAATGGGAAGAAAGGTGGTCGAAAAAGGGCACAGTCAGGCGAAGTACAAATGTGATGACCCCTGAGGGAAGGGTAATGCAGATGGAGGCATTCCCTTTGCGAGAAATATCAAATGGAAATTATGTACATGTGCCCTGGAGTAGAGGAGACTTAGCCGCATTTACCAACTCATTCCCGAAGTTGCGGGACAACCCAGTCGAGTGGTATAAGCAGGTAGAGAGGTTTGTTAAAATTTCGAAAGTATTGTGGATAGATTTGAACACGTTGTTTGACATCGTGGTCCCATCTGATTTGTGGACCCCTTGTAAGACTAGTGTCGAATGGCCAAATGCTGAACCATTGAGAGATGTTCGAACTAATGGACCAGCTGAGATAGTCATGCGAAAGTATGAAAGGGTAATAGCATGGCTGAAAGATAAGGTACCACCACAGGATATAGATTGGGTAAAAATAGACCGAACAAGGCAGGAACCCAAGGAGACAGTTCACGAGTTTTATGAAAGATTATTGAAAACATTCAAGCAATACAGTGGACTAGATGTAATGGATCCCAAAGACATAGGGCAGTTCGTGTCAAAGTTTGTATTGGGGTTGAGACCTGATATTTGTTTGATGATACAGCAACATTTAATCTGTTGGCAGAACAAACCACTAGATGAGATTTTACGATATGCGAGGTACTGCAGTGACGAGATAGATTCTAAAGCCAAGAATCTAAAGGAGAAATTGATGGTGGTGCAAATGCAGTCCGCTGGGAAGGGTGGCCAGCAGAAGCAGGGGATGGGACGAAAACCAAATGGTCAGAACAAAGATAATGAAGAAGGGCAGAGACCTAGGATAGACTTTGCCACTTTAAAGAAAACGACCAAGTGTCATCTGTGTCACCAGGTGGGGCATTGGCGACGCGAGTGTCCCTTTAACCCTGAAAACGGAGAGCAAGAAGTAGAAGAGCAGGTCCAAGAAGACACAGTGCAAAAAGTGACAGTCCCAAGCAGTAAGGTGGCCAAAGGGGGGACTTCGGCTCCACGGGCCCAATTCCCACAGCCACCGAAGATAGCAGCTGGAGGAAAGGTCTTTAAACAAATGCCTCTGTTTATCGAGGAAGAAAAATGTTATTACATTGATCCATTGACAGGACAACGGGTGAGCAGTGAAGAAGACTGTACCCTCGGGGCAGTTCTAGAAGTGGATCAGAGAGGGCCATTTGTTGAGGCAGAAGTGGCAGGGTGTCCCACTACGTTCTTAGTGGACACTGGGGCTACTCGTTCGACTCTGAGATCAGCGGTGGTTCCAGACTTGCCGATGTCAGGGGAAACAATTCAAGTGGTAGGAGTCGCAAATAAAAGAATGACTAGTCCCTTGACAGAACCAGTGTCTGTGAAAATTGGAAACCACATGAACGAACATCAGTTTGTGGTTTGTGACTCGAGTCCGGTATGTCTGTTAGGTAGGGATTTGTTATGCAAATTGAATTGCACCATATACTGCACCCCACAAGGAGTGGAGGTACAGACTACCGACGATGATGCTACCTTTAAGGTGGCCAATTCAAAATTCTGTGTAGAACTATATCCTACTCTGACTGTAGAAGATCTTCCACAAGGCTTAAGAGATGTAGTGGCGTCAGAGGTGTGGGATTTCACAGGAGAAGATATAGGATTGATTAAAGGGGTAGAACCGGTAAAAATTCTGGTAAAACCAAATGTTGAGTTTCCAAGAACGCCTCAATACAAATTGTCCCAGGAAACGATTGCAGGAATAAAGCCTGTGATCGAGTCAATGATACAGCAAGGAATACTGAAGGAAATCGTGGGCAGTCCTTGTAACTCCCCGATTATGGGTTTGCAGAAACCTAGTGGGAAGTTTAGGATAGTTCAGGATTTACGAAAGATTAACAACATAGTCGTTTCATGTTGTCCCGTGGTACCGAATCCATCAGTGATATTGTTTCAAATACCATGTCAAGCAGAATGGTTCACAGTGATAGATCTTTGTCAGGCTTTCTTTTCAATCCCATTGGATGAAGAGAGCAGGTACCTTTTTGCGTTTAAAATGGAAGATCGCGTTCTAACATGGTGTCGAATCCCACAAGGATTCACAGACAGTCCATCCATCTTTAATCAGTTGTTGAAAAAGAATCTAGAGAATCTAGTACTGCCACAGAACTCGGTTCTGGTACAGTACATAGATGACCTACTTGTTGCGTCAGAAACAGAGGAAGCTTGTAAAGTAGATTCAATTGCCTTACTGAATCATTTAGCTGAAAATGGACATAAGGTATCTCCGAGCAAGTTACAGTATTGTCTGACAGAAGTACAGTATCTAGGGCACAGGTTAGAAAAAGGGAAACGTAAGGTGTCCCCAGAGAGGATTGAGGCGATAATGAAAATGAATGCGCCTACAACTCAGAGAGAGGTTAGAATGTTCCTAGGAATGGTGGGTTACTGCCGACAGTGGATAGTTAACTTTTCACTGAAAGCAAAGCCCTTACAGAAACTGACGCACAAGGAGGTGAGTGATCCGGTACCATGGGATGAAGAATGTCTGGTGGCGTTTTTACAGCTGAGGGACGATTTATGTCGTGCTCCGGCTCTGGGAATGCCAGATTATGAAAAGTCGTTTTCACTCTATTGCTGTGAGAGAGAGGGATGTGCTTTGTCAGTCTTGGCACAGACCCACGGTAATGCCCGTAGACCAGTTGCATATTTTTCGGCTACATTAGATCCAGTAGCCGCAGCGTTGCCCGGATGTCTCAAATCCGTTGCTGCAACGGGTGTCAGCATTGAAAGGAGCGAACGTATTGTAATGGGACATCCAGTAGTGGTGTATGTACCGCATTCAGTTGAATTGTTAATGACCAGGACGAAGACGCAGCATCTGACCAATAGTAGGCTCACGCGTTATGAGCAAGTTATACTTGCCGCAGAAAACGTGACTCTCAGGAGGTGCTCTGTCTTGAATCCTGCTACTTTGATGCCATTACCTACTGTAATAGAAGGCGAAGGATGTGAAGACCACGATTGCCTTGATGTGACTGAACTATGCACGAAACCCAGACCAGATATAGTGGATGAGCCATTGTCTGACCCCGATGAAATTTATTTTGTTGATGGCTCATGTTTAAGAGACGATACTGGTCGGTTAAGAGCAGCTTATGCTGTTTGTACCATTACTGGAGTTGTGGAAGCCGCTTGCCTGGAAGGAGTACATTCCGCACAGGTAGCAGAGATTATTGCCCTAACTCGTGCCTGCATAGCAGGAAATGGAAAGAGAGTCACCATCTACACGGACAGCCAATATGGTTTCGGTGTGGTTCATGATTTCGGGCAGTTGTGGTCTCAGAGGGGTTACATGACCTCCTCTGGTTCGCCCATTCGAAATGGAGAATTTGTGAGATTGCTGATAGAAGCATTACAAGGTCCTGTTGATATTGCAGTAGTGAAGTGTGTAGCTCATACTAAGAATACAGATTTTGTGTCACAAGGTAATAGATATGCTGATGAAGTCGCACGCTATTGTGCGGAACAAAGTTATTCCTTCTCAAAGGTGGAAATAGAAGGTGCAGAAGAAAAGACTGAATTAAGTATGATGTTAGAAACTGTAGACACTTGGGAGGATTTGAGGATAATGCAGGAGAACGCACCTGAAAAAGAGAAAAAGGCATGGGAAATAGCAGGCTGTGTACGAAGTGAAATGGATTTTTGGGTTTCAGCAGATGGGAGAGCTGTGTTACCTGAAGAATTAGCTAATCCCATGGCGAGAGAAATACATGGTCCAGTACATCTAGGAAGGGATGCTATGATGAGAGTTTTTAGGCAGACTTGGTATTGCCCGAAATTCAGAATAGCAGCAGAATCAGTATGTAAGCGATGTGTTACCTGCCAACAACTGAACGTAGGCAAACGAACACCAGTCACACTGAGTCACATTGGGAGGTCAGGGGGGCCTTTCAATAGAATGCAACTAGACTTCATCGAAATGCCAAGAGTCAATCGCCTTCGGTATGTGTTGGTGATTGTATGCGTATTTTCCAGATGGGTTGAGGCATACCCTACACGTAGGTGCGATACACTCACAGTGGCTAAATTGTTGCTCAGGGAGTTGATACCGCGCTTCGGGGTGCCTGCCTCTTTGGAATCGGACAGAGGAAAACATTTTAACAGCGAAATAGTGAAGATGTTGTGCTCCACGCTGAATATCGATCAAAAGCTGCATTGTAGTTATCGACCAGAGGCTTCAGGAATTGTGGAACAAGTGAATGGCACTTTGAAGAATAGATTGGCTAAAGTAGTGGCATCCACATCTTTGAGTTGGCCAGATGCTCTTCCATTGGTGCTCATGAGCATGCGCAGCACGCCTGATAGGAGGACAGGTCTCTCTCCCCACGAGATCCTGATGGGGAGGGCCATGAGACTTCCTACCGTTCCAACTACTGCTCTATTGAATATTACAGATGATCTGATCTTGGATTATTGTAAAGGACTGTCTGACGCCATCCATTCTGTGTCCCTTCAGGTGCATGCGGCTGAAGTTCCAACAGCGAGGAACCTGTGTCATGACCTGAACCCAGGGGACTGGGTCCTGGTTAAAAAACACGTCCGGAAGAACTGCCTAGATGTTCGCTGGCGTGGGCCCTTTCAGGTAATCCTGATCACGAACACCGCGGTGAAGTGCGGGGGGCTGCCAAATTGGATCCATGCATCCCATACTAGAAGAGTTCCAGCACCTCTAGAAGGAACAGCTCCCATCCCAGACGAAAGCCCGGAAGTGGAAGAAGAGTCGCAAGAAGGGATTGAGGCAGCTGAGGAGGTGTCGGAAGAAGTTGGGAACGCATCGGATTCAGAAGAAGAGCGAAGGCAGGACGGCAGTGAGACAGAAGACGCAACTGAAGGAGAGAGCAGAAGTGAATACGACTCAGACTCAGATCCGTATCGGAGCGATCAAGAACCAAGTGGGAGGACAAGGAATAGGAGAATAAGGCTTGGAGCTGCCACTTGGCCAACAAGAAGAAGAAGGCTAAGTTTGAGGTCGGCCCAAGAAGAAACGCTTACTCCTATATCCGAAGACTCAGATCCAGAAGAAGATATCCAGGATCAAGCCGAGGAGGGTCTTAGAAGATCAAGTAGAGTGCGAGTGCCTAGCAGAAGATACTCTACTCCCGACTGGACCTACCTTGTTGCAGATGTCTGGGAGACACAGAACAGGGAGGATCAGGGAAGTGGAACTGATCAGAACTGACCCGATCATCACAGTGCAAATAAAGTTTCTACTGCCAGGAGCGGAGACCGAAAGGTTGCTGACACTCAACATCGTTCATCCTGCTCTCCTGAGTGGAATAAGAAAATTGCTTTTAGAGACAGTTGAGTTTCCAGTTTGCTGTTCACGATATCCAATATTGGAGGGAACTCTTCTTCGTTTGGAAATGCTGGAACGAGTAGTAGAATTGCTAGGAGTGCTTATTGTTGTGGACTAAAACCATACTACGAATGTCTTCAAAGGGGTGCAGATCTGGAAAAGTGAAGAAAGTGATCTTGATTAGACCGGACCCCTTTGTAATTGTGGATATAGAACTGATAGTACCAGGATTAGAAATTGAAAAAACGCTAACTCTCAATTTCGTCCGTCCACTTGTCTTGAGCGAAATAAGGAGAATAATCCTAGAAAAGGTTGACTTTCCATGGTGTGGTACGAATTGTCCAGAACCTGAGGGAATGATACTTCGGATGGACATTTATGAAGAAGTAGTGTTACTCCTTGAGTCATACATAACTTCAGACGAAAATAAGACTTTTGAAAAGAAATTGTAAACTTGTTGCAAGATAACCTAGCGCCGAGTGGAAGAAGAAAAGTGATAGGGGTTTCATTTTAGTGGATGGAGAAGGGCTAGGGTTGTCTATTTTCTACTGGACTTTGAACTGTTTTGCGGAAACAAATTGTCAAGCTTCCAAGTGTTTCAAGAAAGACATTCCAAAAGAGAAAGACTTTGTTTGAAAAGAAGAGGAAGTGAATGCTGGAAGAAAGAAAACTACACTGTTTGAGAACATGGAGGCTGGCAACCCGAACCGCAGGGCAAAATGTATAGCTGTTACATTTTTAGGAGTAGTGGTTTCTCTTATAATTTTAGTGGTAACTGTTTCATTCCTAGCGGGACACGAAGGGGATGGAACCACAGTTAAGGAGGATAGGGGAGTGTCAACACCGAGAACTACCACAGTTAAGGAGAAGGGAAACATCAATGAGAAAGACAAAGCGTTGTTAGATGCAGAAGTAAAAAGGTTACACATGGATGAATCACAGGGGAATTACAAGTCAAATGCTTATGCTAAGTTGCTTTATGAATATGTTGATGCCATGGAGGTAAAGGACTGCTATGTATGTATGCAGTTACCAATTTCGGTGGAGGAGGGTATCAAATACCATCATCTCCCGTTGACATATGGAATAACGTGCAGTTTATTGTTAAGTATGTTTTATGGACGAGACGGATTTGAGTATTACTTCTCGAATTTCGACTCGACATTGCCAGAGGTTCCGAATTTCAAGCATTTGAACAAATGGGACTACTACAAAAGCGAAGACAGGTTACACAAATGGTTTATTCCATGGAAAACGTTAGATACTTCACATGCTCGAAACAACAATCTGACTTGTCAAATATCAGAAGTTGAGAAAAAGTTTATAGCTCAGGTAGATACTAGATACAGAAAGCAGAAGGCATTGAAGGCATCAGGACAAGGGGAAACAGATTGGACCAAGGAGGAAAGGGCACAACAACGAAAAGGTAGTATTGGTCCAATTGCTTTGGATAAGGAGAAACGGGGGAAACTGTGCATTCACAGAAGTTACTCCTACTATGAAAACGTTTATGTAGGACAAGTCAATTGCGAACATGCTTTTCAATTGGAGTACTACTCTAAGAACTTCATGAAAGGGATGCAAGCAATACCAAATGTATATTTTGTATGTGGAAGATATGCCTATGTGAAGTTACCAGATAATTGGTACGGATCATGCTATCTGGCTGTTGTCTTCCCTAAAATATATCATGTTGAGAATTTAGACACGCCTAAGAAAGAAATATCAACTAGATGGAAGCGAGGGCTGGGTGCAGCAGAAGTAATCGGAGATGTAATAGGTGCTGCATTCCCTTTCTTAGGATTGATAATGAATGACATTAAGATCAGGAGGTTAGCTACAGTCGTAGATAGACTGTCTGCCAGTACTGCAAGATCCTTGATGCTGATAGAGGGAGAGATGCAATCGATTAGGGCAATGGTTCTTCAGAACCGACTTGCTTTAGATGTTCTGTTAGCAAAAGAGGGAGGAGTCTGTAGGGCCTTGAAGGTCCAGGAATGTTGTACTTACATTCCAGACAATTCAAAGCCTCTAGAGAAGTATATACAAAACATCACTGCCATACACTACGAAATTGAGGACCTGGCAAAGGTAAATGTGTGGGAAAAAGTAGGCCATGGAATGGGTAAAGTTGGAAGTTGGTTTGCCAACTTAGGAAAGGGTATCGTTTGGTACATATTGAAACCCATCATCATAGTAGTGATTTGTGTAATCACTTTGTGGGGTTTGGTGCGTTTGTATCAATGGTATAGAGCAAATAGGTTACAGAGAGCTATGAAGAAACAGGAAGAAGAGTTGACAGCGATGCAGGACACCCAATATAAGAGTCTGAAAGCATTAGAGAGTATGAAAAGAAGTGGTACTGTCCTGACTTCACTTTGAAGGTTCTACATTTTTAGTGTCATGGTGATGATGACCCCTGAAGGTCATCAAAGGGGGGACTGAGAGAGCACAAGTTTGGAAAAAATGTATAAGTACGCCATATTTACAAGCACGTAGTTAGTTAACATGTACTTTGCACCAGAGTGTTTATATTTAGAAGTGAAATACACAGAGTGTTTATATTTAGAAGTGAAATACACAGAGTGTCTTATATTCAGTGGTGAAATGCATAGAATGTTTAAGTAGAGTAACAATAATCATAACTGTGTGAGATTAATGTAGAAATGTTTGGGATGAATATGAAAACCTCATGTTCTCATGTTAAAGGAATAATGTAAGAGTTGAATGTAACTCTAAAAACCCAGTATTTTGTGTAGGCCTCATGGCAATTCACAAGCAAATCTAAACGTGCTGCTAAAATAATGTGAGACAAGGTTGACATGGTTCTTTCAAAATGTACTATTGAACTTAGGGTTAAAAGTATATGCTTTATAGATGTGTTATTTTAGAAACGTATGCTAGTTAAGAATGTTTGCTGTTTAAATCAAGTTAACGTTTTAAGAGTGCAGGAACCTGCTGCATGTAAATCAAGTAGGCCAGAGCCGATAATGTCATGTAGTTCAAATCGTCATGTGCTCGTTAGAGGAGAGGTCGTGAGGTGTCCAGTATGAAGCTCTGAGAGTGTTTTATGGCCTAAGATATGGTGAAGTCTGGAATTTGAGGCCCACTGCAGGAAGAGCTGTATGCAGGTGCGAGGGTCCTAATCAGCTCGAATGAAAGGGACTTTGTTCAGTGGCGCCTTGCGCAGGCCTGTAGGAGTTTCCAGGAATTTCAGGGGGTATCAGCGCACTGAAGAAGAAGCCCGGGAACCAAGGTCAACTTTAACGAGGGTCTTCAAGAGTACCATCATGGAGTTTGCCGCGGAAAGATGTACCACGTGAGGGGCGTCCCAAGGGGCGTTTCTGTTGGAAATGTGATTTGGTATTAGGGAAAGTGACCCGGGAGGAGAGCAGAGCAGATGATTTTGGGAGCCTAAGGAAGCGGATGGGTAGGCAGATAGGCTGATCAGGAGAGACCCATTATCAGAGAAGAGACAAAGAGAAGTGCGTGATCTTCTTAGGAAGTCACCACGGCTGACACCTAGAGGGTTAAGATCTTGTTAAGTAGGGATGTCATTTAGTATAGTGTAGGGACAGACTAACTTTAATTTTCTTTTCTGTAATGACTTTGAGGTTGCAACTTGTATCCATTTTAGCAACCCTGATGGTATTCGAACTTGTACTTATTATTTTGTTCTTCAGACTCAGACTATTCAAGAAGTTCATGTTCATAGTGATTCCGATATACCTTTTGAATCTCATTTTGAGAAGTTTGTATCTTCAGTTATCTTTGACTTTATATTAAATCTTTAAAACTTAATTTTGGTCAGTGGTCATTTAGAGTGGTGTAAGTTCTTAAATTGATTGTTTACCTCGAGATTACCTTTTACTCAAGACAGGTACCAACGATTCAGTCGACAGGAAGAAGGGATTTGGCAAGATAATTAGTAACCAGTAATCCCGCGTTAGCATATGTGATGCATTGACAATGTGCCAGCAGACTTCTTGGCGTACTTCGTGGGGTTAGGTTGCAAGGAGCTCCTCTGGCAGAGTTTGTTTGTTGTAATAAACGATTGGACTTTCTACACTGCCAACTGACTGGTTATTGGTAATTTGGTACATGGGCTATTTGTAAGTATAGCTTTATCGGGTGGTAATTATTATTTTGGCACTTCAGCATGCCACCTGAAAGTCTGTTTGGGCATTGATGGAACAGCACAAAAGTGGTTGCTGACTTTCTTGCTGATTGCACTCACCAGGTTAGGACTTCCACCTGTCTCCCATCACCGAGGTTACTTGCAGTGTGCTGTAGTGATCATATTGAATACTGATCTCCTGTTTTACCTACGAAGATCCACTGGCACATAACACTTGAAGTTATAGGACACGATCCCATGTGCACAGTGATCAGATGCAGCCGCATCTCAAATTCCTGGAAGGCGACATTTGTCGAGCGAGGTTTGGGGACTGCCTCCTGCACACCCAGCCCTGGATGAATGCGAGTTGGTTACTCTGGAGCACCTCCTAGAATGATGCTCGTGTGGGCCATCCACGCTCGCTTTCTTTCTCCATAGCCACCATGTCCTCAACATCAAGTCTGTGATCTTGTCACACACTTTGACGCTGATCTGTTATTTGTGCCCTACGTGAATGTTGTATTATGTCGACATTATACCACCCGAGGGTTCTACAGAAAACACCTCTGTCCTCTAAATACCTCTTTCAGAGGGCGCTGACACCGGCGCTCTAGACCAAAGCAACTGTATCTATTCTGGGCAGTCTTCAAAAACTCCAAAACCCTCCACCGTGCCCAGTGCTGTGCCTTTTACCTTATATGTGGCCTAAAGACACCTACTCACTTTTGCTGGCCATGAAACATCTGTGTTGGCTTTTGATCAAACAGAGGCTTCAATATTCTGTGCCAATCGCACAAAGCATTTCATAACCAGGGACTTTCGTACTTCATCAGAGCATTCGCGCTTGGACCCGCCACCCAGACGCTTACGGTGGGCCTACCAAAACCTGCTGGCCATCTGCTGGCTAAGGTACAACAATTTTGAGGTAGGTGCTGGCAGTTTCATAGCTTCTTCTCTTTGCCATCTCTTCACCTCTCATTCCTCAGCGCTCTGAAACAGCTGAATGCTTTGTGATATAACTCTGTGAAGGGGAGTGGCACTAAAATCTTTCCCTACCGCGATAATTGGCAGATCAGAGCGATGAAATGAGGAGCTCTTGATGTCACTCAGATGTCATGTGCATCTTCACAGTTTGCAAACACGTACACAAGTGATGCACTATTACACAAGTAATGCACTATTACACAAGGCTGTGTTTGATGTAAGCATGTCTGTAGTATTGAATGTGGCAGAGAAGTAATCCACAAACTGTGCAGCAAGTTTCATCCAGTGCTTTCCCCTCAAATATTTGAACATTGGCATATGACTTCAACTTTGTAATAGATTTACTGCTTACTCTGAACTTTTCATATTTCGTTATGTTTCAGAACCCTCAATGTGTCAAAAGTATTCAGCCATTTTCCACATTGTAATACACAGATTGTTACAAAATAGAACAACTTTTTTAAAAAAAATTATACCTTTTTTTATTAAGAGTTTTATTGAGTTTTTTTTTTAAACAGACATGAGACTCAATATGACAAAGTGGCAATTGCAATGACACACGTTGACCAGGAATATGACAGAAGAGTACCGTTATGACAGTAAATTAACCTATTACAGCGATATCTACTCAACTATCCGTATTACCTCTCCCGTACCCAGAGCAATCCTCCAACCACCGTCTGGATGTAATATAAACGTCTAGAGGACGGTCAATATATACCACTCTCAGTAAGTCGACCAAGGGCTGTCACTAAATGCCTATATGCGTGGACGGGATCAGGTAGGTTCCTGCGCAGAGTCAGCAGCTGTCACTCTGCCCTCCGTCCTAGTTGCGAGGTAAGTTTTGTACAATTCCTTATTTTGTTCAATAATTTTTATTAATTTTGCAAAGAAGCATATGAGAATTTAAATACAATAAGCAAGTGATACGGCAAAACAAAGAGGATATAGATAATATCAGCTAAAAACTACAAAACATGTCTCCTATATTCATTCAGGTATTTCCTATATAAGTTATAAAAGAGAGACAAAAAATAATAATTTGTAAAAAAAAAAACAGTATAGAGATCAACAGGTATCACTTTGATAAATACAAGGAATTAGAGAAAGAGAAAAAAAGAAAAAAGAAAGAGAGAAAACTGAAGACAGAAAGAAAGAGAAAAGAAGAGAGAAAGAGAGGGGGTGGGGGAGGAAGGAAAGAAGAAAGAAAGGAAGAATCTCCTGTAGCACCACAAAAAGAAAAGAAATAATGGAAATCATACACTCACGAAGACGTTACAAAAGGATATTGCTCCACTAAGTCTTTTGAAGCCAAATCCATATATTCATCAAGGGTACTCCAAACCCTATTAGAGATAGAAGGGGAAAGATGAGCCTCATCAACCGAAGTATGAGCTCCACGTAAAAAATATACCCACGCCCACCAAGTATGATAAGAGACGGAGTTAAAAGATTTCCATTCCATCAAGATAACTTTCACCGCAATAGACAATAGTAGGTCAAGTAGTTGCAAATCTAAAGAATCTAAAGGTAATGGAGTAGGAGAGGCCCAAGGACCCAGCAAGACCATAATGAAGGAGAGCTTAAACTGAATTTTAAAGATCAACATGAGATGTTTATGGACCAACTCCCCAAAAGGTTGGAGCAAAGTACACTCGAAGAACATATGAGGATGGGTACCTGTACCCAAACAGCAATTCCAACATCGATCATCATCTTTAAGACCAAGAGAATGTAAACGTGCCGGAGTCCAATGAAGTAAATTAAGAGAACAAAATTTAGATTGAATCAGGGATGGGGCAACCTTATTACGAAGAGAAAACCTCCCAATCATCTGCAAGGTATCTGAGGAAATATGCGCAGTAAGATCATGATCAAAATGGTGTAACCATTTCTGTAACCATTTCTGTTGAGTCACGGTAATTAAGGCAGGAGGATTTGTGGATAAAACTTATAAATTTTAGAAGCAGCATTACCAAATCTAACCCACAACTGTAAAAGAGTGACAGTAGGAGAAACTGGATCAAGATGAACCTTAGCAGGAGCCACTTTAATCTTCAAAAAGGTATAAAAATCTAAATTAGAAAGAGAAAAAAGTCGCTGTAAAGAAGAAAAAGGCAACGGATCCTTATTCGAATCAAAAAGGTGATGAACCAGTGTAACGCCTTTATTAGCCCAATAAGTCATTAAGCTAGGATTAATAGTAAGTTTAATTCTAGGATTGCGCCATAAAGAGGACCACCTGGTTTTATGAATTGGCGTCGAAGTTTTCCTGTCGACAATTTTCACCGCTGTAATGGTGCCTAAAATAATTAAGCGAGTAAAAGGAATAGACAAAGTGGATGCCATTAAAAAAGAGGATAGAGGTAAGGGGGAAGAGAGTTCTTGTTCGATAAATATCCACGATGGTGTATGGGAAGTATCAGGAGAGAACCAAAGGGCACCCTGAGACGGCAAAAAAGACACTTGGTATTTCTCCCAATCAGGGAAATTGCAACCACCCGTATCGTAAGGCTTCCTTAAAGATCTACAAGGAATTCTCGCCCTTTTATCGCTCCAGAGGAACTTAGAGGTAAGAGAATCAAGTTCATGAAAAAAAGAAGAAGATAACCTAAGCGGAATCATAGAAGAAACAAAATTAACAATAGGCGTTATCATCATTTTTAAAGTTTGAATACGTCCCCACCAGGAAATATATTTAGGAGACCATTTATCTAAAAGTTGACAAACCTTGAGTAAAGTTTGAGCCTCATTATAAGCCACAGTATCATAAATAGTACCAAATCCCTAAATATTTAAGTTGTTTCGACTGCCATTTAAAACCAGCATTCCCCATATGGGCTGGAAAACAATAAGCATTAAGCGGAAACATTTCCGTTTTATCTTTATTGAGAGAATATCCAGAGACACTAGAAAAAAGATTATTAGTGTCCCAAATAGCAGGAACGGCAGAAACGATGTCATCAGAGAAAATAAGTACATCATCTGCGTAAGCAGCAGTTTTTATGCAGTGTGGTCCAAAATTAAAACCTTTGATATCCTGATGAAGATTAACTAACCTTAAAAGGGGATCAATAGACAACAAAAATAGAAGAGGTGATAAGGGACACCCTTGTCTAGTCCCTTGACAAAGATCAAAAAAAGAAGACGTAGCACCATTAACTCTGATATTTGTTCTCGGACGTACATATAAAGACATAACCATGTTAATAAACGAATCACCAAGATTGTGAGCACAAAGCACTGCATGTAAAAAAGCCCAGGAAACCTTATCAAAAGCCTTTTTGGCATCAAGGGCAAGAGCAGCCGCTGGAAGAGTAGATAATTTAGCCTTCCCAATAATGTGGCAAAAGGTACGAATATTGTCTCTAGTCAATCTTCCTTTGACAAAGCCTGTCTGAGAGGGATGAATAAGTAATGGGATAAAGGATTCTAAACGTTTGGCAAAAATTTTTGCAAAAATCTTTGCCTCATATTAAGAAGGGATATCGGGCGAACATTTTTAGGGTCTGAAAGATCCTCGCCATCTTTTGGAATCACTACGATAGTAGCATCAGCGGCAGAACTCGAGACCGCACCTGATGATATAAAGGTGTCGAAAACAACTTTGAGACAAGGAACGACAGAAGTTAGAAAAGTTTTGTAGAACATAATGGGAAAACCATCCGGTCCCGGAGCTTTACCCGAACGTGTAGATTTAATTGCATGTATAATCTCTTCAGAAGAGATCAGACTTCCCAATTTCACACCATCCACATCTGAAACCGTCTGAATAGGAAGTGTTTTTAAAAATTGTTGGCAGTGTTCAAAAGAGGACGGATTAACAGGAGTATACAACTTACTATAAAAATCACGGAAAACCTCAAGTAAAATTTCTTGACACCAGAGCTATCAGTAATGGAGGAAATCTGGGTCGACCTAGGATTGAAGTCCTGAAATTTCAAGGTCGCCGCCAATTATTTACCTGCACGGTTCTTCAGAAGTAACCGTTTGGGCTTCTGCGCTTGAACCCCAATGTGCGCTCTTTTAGTAACAATAGTGTTGTAGGCATACTTCAAATTTGTAATAGTTTGGAGTAATTGTTTATCTTTAGAAGTACGATAGAGAGATTCTTGTCTCTTAATGTCATCAGCTAAATCTGTAAGTTGGTTCTTAATATCAGAGTTTCTTTTTGCCATACGTTTAATAATTTGTCCTCTAAGCGTACATTTAAAAGCGTCCCACAAGACTATTGGGGAGCCAACTGAGCCATCATTATCAGAGAAATAAGTGTCAATCTCTTCGTTAAATGCCGCAACTTGAGTCTGGTCATGCAGAATCTCCGTATTTAACCTCCAAGTACGAGATTCTTTTTTATCAGAGAGATTGAGGAGAGAAAAGGATATTGCGGCATGATCAGAAACAAGAATAGGATGTATATAAGGGGACGATGAAACTTGTAAGAGGGCTGAATGAACTAAAAGAAAATCAATTCAAGAAAAACTTGAATGAGGCCAAGAGAAAAAAGAAGAAATACTGCCAGTAGGATTATGTAAACGCCACACATCAGGCAGATTGGCAGAGGCACACATATTACGCATCTGCGTGTGAGCCCTAGGAGGACGAAATTTAAAAGCAGATTGTCTGTCCAAAATGGGATCCATAGGAAGATTAAAATCTCCACCAACAATTAGATTGCCCTTATGAGGAACCTCAGATAATTTCTTGGTGAGTGACCGCCAAAACGATGGATCATCAATATTTGGAGTTTAAATATTCAGAACGATCTGACTCTAAAGACCCAAGTCAACTCTGCAGTCTCATTCTGCTTCTTTCACTTGCGCAGGATCAGAAAAATCAGCAAATTCCTCTCTTTCAAGGCCCTGGTTCAGGTTACCCTGGCCTTGGTAATATCCCGAATCGACTATTCCAATTCTTTGCATGCCGGGATTCCCGCCTATCAGCTGCAGAGGCTTCAGCTGGTTCAGAACCAAGTGGCCCGACTTGTACACGGCCTACCCAAGTCGCACCAAGCCAAATCTCTTCTCAAAGGCCTTCACTCGCTCCTTGTGGCGCAATGTTCCCTCTTCAAGATTGGTTGCCTGACCCATAGAGCCCTGTCTTCCCATGGGCCTGTCTTCATCTCCAACAGTGTCCGGCGCTACATCCCCCGCCGTACCCTTTGCTCTGCAAATGCAAATCTCCTGACACCCTCCACCTTGAAGCACAAGAAACACAGGGGGATGAGATTTGCGTTCCTCGGTCCCCCAGTTCTGGAACTCACTGCCACCATCACTATGTCTAACAGAATCCTACCCCATGTTAAGAAAATCCCTCAAAACCTGGCTGTTCTCCCAGGCTTACGACCAATAACTCACACCTTCCCCTCTGCTCACGCCCCCCCACCTCAGCGCCAAGACACCGTTGGTGAACATGCGCTCTACAAATTCTTTTTATCATATCATATCATATCATAACATAAAGATCAAGAGAGCCATTAGTAAGGCGGGACAACAACCATCGTCCTTCCGAATCATGTTCTGCAGACACAAAAGACAATCCTGAGTTTTTAGAGATTAGTGTTACCACACCATTCTTTTTACCAGAAGCATCAGAACACGCCACATCAAGAACCCACTCTTTCCTTAATAATAAGGCCTCCTTATAAGATATTTTCCTTTCTTGTAGTAACACTAAATCTGTAGAGAGATGTTTGCAATAGTCTAGAATCTTAGCCCTTTTCACCGGGTGATTCACTCCACGAACATTAAGGGACAATACGTTCAAACCAGGCCTAAAAACAGAAAAACGAAAAAAACACTGATACTAAAGAAGATAAAGCTGAAACAAACAAAAAAAGAACTCAAAACAGCGCAAAACCAACAACATCAACAATCCAACAGATATGAGGTGCCAACAGGAGATTCAGGAAAAGAAAGAAGACTAGAAAAAAGAAATAGGAAAACCATCAGAAAGAAACCCACCAGGGGAGGTCTAAAAGAGACCAAATCCATACGAGGAGGGAACATGGAAAGGAAAATCGAAGGCCAGCAAGGAGAAAAGATGTATGAAAAATTGTAATTACATATATGGGAGAAGGAGGAAAGACCAGAAAATATAGTGGAGAGGGAAATAAAGATATGATGTAGGAAAGCAGTAATATAAAATAGTTAGACGGAAGGAAGAAGCAAAAGTAGAATCGGTCAAATCCAAGATCAGCAAAAAACGAGAATGGAATCTGAAGAAATATAGGCAATAGACAAAGACTATTTGCAAGGTAATACCAGAAAAACAGCAGTATAAAGGAACAATAGTTCCAAAGAGCAATAACCATAAATTCAGCAGAATAAGCATACAAGAGTAGAAGTGATAACAGTAGAAGTATTATCATAAGTTGAATATAACAGTAAGTAACAATTAATAATGGATATAATTCATCAAATAAGTACATGAAACTGTAAGAAATATTAACTCATACATCGTAAGCTATGAACAAATAGTATAGCAAAGTGAATTTGCAGTGTGATATAGTAAAACAGAGGAACAATTGGTAAAAAACAAAGAGTATAGAGCCAAAGCAAAGAGAGCAGAAGGAGAAAAAGAAAAAGATAAAATAAAAAAATTTGCAGAGAAAGAGATAAATATAGATATCGAGAACAATTAATGAATATAGAAATAGATACAGGTCACGCCGATTAGTTCAGATTTCAGCATCATGTATAAATATTTAAGCACCCATGTCAATATACTAAATAGTGGAACCATAACACAGTCAACAATAATCAATAATTATGAAACCAGCTGAAACAGGAATGAAGAGAGATGATAACAAGGTATGGAGCACTATATGGGATAAATATATATGGTATATAAAAAACAAGAGAACAGAACTTAATAGTATATAAATACAAAAAGAAACAGAAAAAACAGGATACCATAAGAATCCCAGATCACATATAAAACTGACATACAAAATAAATACCAAATACACACGAACTAAAACACGAGATAACAAAGAGCCACAACAAAGAACATTGAGATATTAATAAACTGATAACTACGTAAACAGAAGAGATGAAAAAAGAGGAAAGCACATAGCATAGGACAGAAAATATCAAAATACCAACAATGAGACAAAACAACATAGATTGAAAATAAATAAATAGGAGAGAGCAATAAAAAACAAATCCTTGAAACTGCAACTCAAACAAAGGCGAGGACATGTATATATGCAAACTAGAATCCTAAAAACCATTGCATTAGCAATTATCTAAACAATCAAGCATGCAAACCCAAAAAAGGCCACATAAGGAGCATTTTGTCACCACAAATTCAGGAACCAGAGGAACTAGGAGAAGGTGAAGCATCCATCTGAGACTCCATCTGATTGTCCAAGAAGGTAGAAAGATCCGATGGTTCATAAAAAAGTTGAGAATGACCTTTAAAGGTGATGCAAAATCTTGGGGGATCAGCAAAAGAGAACGGAATGTTCATGTCGAGCAGTCTTCGACGCAGGTTAAGGAAACCCTTCCGCCTAATAACAGTATCCCTAGCAAAGTCTTGTGAATTCGAAATTCTGTGACCTTCCCATGTGACCGCATTAATCTTCCTCATTTGCGCAAAATTTTTCTCAGAATGTTGATGTCGCAAATGTTTAAGAATCACTGCCCTAGGGTGAGGTGAAGATTTGGATCGAAAGGTAGGCACTCGATGAGCACGTTCAATTTCAAAATCCTACTGAAAGGAAATCTGTAGAACAGAGGGTATCCATTGGTATAAAAAGTCCAATAATGAGGGGGCGGACTTTGCCACATCCTCGGGCAAACCAAAAATACGAAGGTTGCTTCTGCGGTTACGATCCTCTTTTTCCGTAATATCCCTCCTCAGTGCCGCCATAGAGCGCTCCATCTGTTGCATTGACCGCAAATTTTGTTGCGCAGTATCCTCCACATTACTTATCTGAGATTCAGCAGCCGAGACTCGAAGTGATAAAGACTTGAAATCACTTCTAATAGCTGCAACCTCGACTTGAAGTAAATCAGTGTTAGTTTTAGTGGATTGCGCAATATCATGAACAGCATTCAATCGAGACAAAATAGTGTCCAACGTGGTACCAGCTTCTTTTTGAGCTAACTCCATGGTAGGAGATGTTTGTTTAGACCTTTTTAGATTGCCTTTCGAGTCTTTAGGCTTAGGAGAGAGGCCCATGTTGTCAGCCATTAATGACAGCAATAGGGTAAAAAATTATGAAATCTGGATGACTCAAAATATCAATATGGTTTCAGCATTAAGAGCCATCCAAAGAGCGGAAGCAAAACCACGCAATTATCCTTAGTATAAAATACAAACTGCATTACAAGCAGAATAGGACAATTGCCACACAGCCAAAACGGAACAAATAGCAAACCAGATGCAATAACAATGACCAAAAATACTCCTTAGTGGCAGACTGGCAGGGTCATAGTGAAAAGACAGTTTCAAAAAGATGCAGCAAAACATAAGACATAATAGCTGAGGAAAAAAACGGCATTTACTTTTGCAGAGCACAAAATGGTGGCCATTTGTATCTAAGAAATGTAGACAAGTACTCCGCGCTGTAAAAAGTATCAAGTTGAGAAATGAAAGACACCTAAATAGCACCAATAGCTCACCATATGTTCTGGTATGTAGTACATATCCTCATTGCTGCAGATAGACGTCGTAGGGAGACTCAAACCATCGTCTCAGAAATGAGTTAAAAAAACGGGGTAATATTGCAGGAAAAACAACCCCCTAAGCAAATACAGAGAATTGCTGTAGCAAAAATATCCCCAAGTCCTCTGCAAAGGAAAGGATAAGTAATTCCTTGCCTGTCAGATGACGAAAAGCGGGAGCGCCGCCACCAAAATATAAAATGGCGGACGCCCGCGCTCGTAGTGAGGAAAGGCTTTGCGGTGAAAATGAAGTGCAGGACATAGAATCATCAAGCGGAAAACTGCACAACTTGGTCACGGCATATTCCGATGTCGTTCGCCGTAAATATAGCCACACTTCTCATCTCGGCTGAACCGCAATCCTTCTTGAAGGTGCTCGACTCACCGGAGCTTAAGTGCAGACCGCCATTCTGTAGCGGTGCGCAAGCCACCCCCGTCAGTTTTGTATAATTCCTAAAAGTTTTTAGGTCTGCTCTGTGGCGGTAGGAGTTCACTAAAAAGTTCAGTTTGTGTGCTACAGTATGTCATATCCTGTAACCACTGTGCTATCGTGGGAACAGGTTCCAGTGACCAACAATTTGCTACCCTGTGTCTGGCTAATAACAGTCCCATGTCCTCCAGGCAGCGTACCCCCTTAGGTATCTGTTTGGAGTAGCCTAGTAGGGCGAGTGCAGGTTCCGGTGTGAGTGTAATTTAAGTAACCTGTCCCAGTTCCCTGAAAACCGATTCCCAAAAGGTGGAGATCCCAGGGCAAGACCTGTCCAAATGTAGGAAGTCAGCTGGCAGTGTAGTGCAACGTTCACAGGTTGGACCCTCACATGGGCCATATCTATGGAATCTCTCTGGGGTGTTGTATACCCTATTGAGATACTTAAAGTGGATCAATCTATGCCTACCATTTAGTGGGATGTGTTGGGTGCTAGAACCACAGTAAGTCCACATTGTGTCATCTATGTTTCTATTCAAGTCTTGTTGCCAAGCTAGTCGGGCTTTGGTATAATGGTTTTCTCTATAGGACATGGATAATTTATAGATTGTGGAAACTATTCTGGAAGGCGACTTCGGCTTTATGACAGGAGTTAAGGATGGTAGTTCAGGGGGGTTGAGTAAGTCATCTCCCAAAATGTTTAGTAGTGTTGTGTCCTGTGCAATTGGAATTGTGTGAGCATAGTAGGTGACGTGTCACCGGTGTTCAAATCGCCCCAATTCTTGGCGATGCCATCTTCAAATAAATCACCGACAGTCTGTAATCCCAGTAGATTAAGTGCACGTGTGACCCCTTTATCCCTGCATGGGGGTAGCCAGAGACACCAATCAAGCAAAGCGGATGGAGAATAGAGGATAGCGCCCCCCTGTAGTTGTAATAGATAGTGCCACGTGTGCATTGTCACGTTAGTTGCGTCCAGAATACCCGTCCTTCGGTCAGCCGCTTGGAACGTTAGCACCAGCAGTGGTAGCGGAGCTGCGGCTACTGTTTCTATGCGGAGATGCAGAATATCTGGGGAACCATGCATCCAGTAGTATGCGTGTGGCTCTGCGCTGCTCTGTAATATAAATCAAAATCACGCGCACCCAGCCATTTATCGCACGCCTGCTTGCCCGCCCAAGCTAACTTCAACATCAGAGTCGTGAGTCGACAAAAGAATGCGCATGGAAGAACTATGGGGATATTAGAGAATAGTAATAAAAAACGTGGCAGTACTACCATTTTCATGATGGAGATTCTGCCCAGCAAGGATAGGGGTAGTGTAATCCAACAGTCCACATCATCTTCTAATTTGCTTATAGCTACGCCATAGTTTTCTCTGAACACTTCCTCTGAGTCAGTGTGCAATCTTATACATAAGTACCGCACCCGTAGACCACTGTAAAGGATAATCCGGTTCGTTTTGGGGCGTGGCCGGTGTAAGTGGGAATATAATGGATTTCGGCCAGTTAACCCGCAGGCCAGACAGTGCACCGAAAAGTACCACTTCGCGCAGTGCCGGGGAAAGGTTGGATTCAGGGTTTCTAACATATAGGAGGGTGTCGTCTGCATAGGTGGAGACTGAGTTGATAAACCCGGAACCTAATACTCTTGTGTCTATTATATTCTCTAAGCGCACAGGCAAGAGGTTCGGCCACCAGCGCATACAAAATAGGAGACAGAGGACAGCCCTGACGCGTGCCTCTGGATATATGTATAGCTCCCGTCATCAGGTTACCTATTTTTGTCTAGCTGTTGGATCGTTATAGAGGACACCTAATAATTGGAGGAAAACCTGTCCTAGGCCCATCCTGGTTAAAACTTGTCACATGAAGGGCCATTCGACACAGTTGAAAGCTATCTTCATGTCGAGAAAGACTGCAACTGCCGGCATCTCTGGTGGGGTGTGTTGTAGGGCTCCAAACACTGCGCAAGTTGTAGGTCAAGTTCCTGCCAGGCACAAATCCTGCATGTTCCGGTGCGACCAGGGCCGGGACTGGAAGGACCTAATGGTTCGCTAGGATTTTTGTCAAAATCTTCATATCTACGTTGAGAAGAGAGAGCGGGCCATAAGAGGCTCATTCGTCCGAAGGCTTACCCGGTTTTAGGATAGCTACTATCACAGCTTCTCTCATTGAGGGTGGCATAGTTCCCAAAACACACAGATCGTCAAAGAGTATGGTCAGATGTGGGAGCCGTAAATCTAGGAAGGCCTTATAGAAGGCAACTGTAAGGCCGTCCGAACCAGAAGCGCCCCCCGCTTTCATGATGGAAAAGGCTTAGAGAATTTCCTCTCTTTCAATAGTGTCATAAGAAACTCCCGATGGGTGTTCGTGAGCCATGGCAGTTTTATGTATGTTAGGTAATCTAGAATTTCCTCCTCTGTGCTGCTGCTCCGGGAAGCGTAGAGCTCAGAATAGTATTGGCGAAATCTATCCTTCCCATCTGTCTCTTCAGTCAGGGTCTCGCCTTCCACCGATCTAAATATAGCCTCCATTGTTTTTTCCCGGTGCTTCTTGAGTAATTGAGCTAGTACTGTCCCTGGGCGTTCACTCTCACCATATGTCCGAGCTGTGGCGTACTTACCAAAGTGTTTTATTTCGTCATTTACCGTCACTTGATATTCCTCCAACAAATCTTTAAGCTCCTGTGTGGTTGTGTCATTCGGTTCAGTCTGTTGGCGTTGTTCTAGGATATTTAGCTTCTTTTCTCCGACAGCATTTTTGAATTGCCCTGAGAATGCCAGAATGTTTAGATATTGTAACCCACGCGGATGTGGACTTTGATCGTCTCCCAGGCTACTTGAACCGAGCCCACGTTCGTCTCAAAAATTCTTTCGATTGCGTCAGGCAATTCTTCTTACCGTAAGTAAGGAGTATAGCGGAAACCTCCATGTGAAGGGAGGGATGGCCTTCCTAGGGGTGTCAATCACCAGCAGAATCGGGGAATGGTCCGAAAAAGGGAAGTACGCTGCAAGAACGCGCTCTCTCATTGAGTGTCCTAGCTGCCAACCAATAATCTATTCGGGTGTGTAGATCATGGTATGCTGAGTAGTGTTTAAAGCCTCCATTACCCGGGTATCTCTGGCGCCATACATTGCATAAATCAAACCTAACCATAGCGCCATCCACTGCTCTGGCTGCCACGTGATGTGTCTCTCTGGCCCTCCTGATCTATCTAGTCTAGGGTCCCTGACCAAGTTGAAATAACCCCCCCCAAAGCTGCGGTCCCTCACCATCCCGGTCTACTCTGTCTGACAGTGCTGTACAGAACTCAGGGTTGTCAAAATTCGGGCCATAGATATTAACTATGAGTATGTCCATGCCCTTTACCCTACATCTAGTAATGACATATCTGCCGTCTCTGTCAGTGTCAACTGGTTCAAGAGTGAAGGCCGACTGAGGGTTGACCCAAGTGAGTACCCCTCGGGCATGAGTGGTGAATCCAGCATCATGGATGTTACTGTGTATGCCTCTACTACACAGCATAGGGGTGTTGGGCGGAAGATGTGTTTCTTGTAGCAGTGCAACATCTATTTCGTGTCTCGTCAAGTAAGTCAGGACTTTGCAAAGCTTCCTGTAGTCGTTAGGTCCTCTAACGTTTCAAGTGAGTACTCGGAGAGTGTACACGTTCATGTCCCTACTGGACTTACTGGTATTCGTCGTGAGGTGTGTCTTGTTTATCGCGCCGCGTGATGCAAGTATGATGTGCAGTGTACGTGTGTAGTCGAATGTATAACACAAATAAGGTTAAGCTGTCTGAGTCTCATGCTCCCCACACCCCCCACCCATGTCGGCCCATCCCCAACTGAGTCCCAACAAAGTTTACCCAGAAACCCCCCCTGTGCATACCGTATGGACTGAAATTCTAAACCACATACCAGCAATTCTGGATCTCCCTCCCCCACCCCCAAAACAATACCCAAACAGTGCAAAACACATGTGGGCGGACGTTGCTCTCCTAGTTGGGAAATGTGCACAAACTAGTCTCTACTCTTACTCCTTCCGCCTACGTGCCACAGTGGTGCATCTAACCTTTAGCGCAGATCAATCACTCAAATCTTACAACTTGCTCTAAGCCTGTTAGAATACAAACCCACCCAGCACAGATTGAATACATTGCTCATATTTCTGAAGAACCCCCAGTCTCTTGGGGACTTCTTTTTATAGTAATATGTCTTCCGGTGTCTGCTAGAGCCTCAAAAGACTTTACTGGAAATCAGGTAGGCAGAGGGTCAGTCTTATTCATCTAAATGCCCTCCAACCGTGCCCTCCAAGGCACTGCGCTCCGGACTAGCACGCCGCTCTTTGGCCCACTCCTTTAAGGCCTTCTGCAATGCTTTTGGGTCAGTAAAGATTCAGGAGTGTCCGTGACGGTTCACCCGTAGGCGGGCCAGATAGAGCATGGCATAGTCTATGTGTTTGTCTCTCAACTGTCGCTTCAACAGCACAAACTGCCTTCATGCTTCCTAAACCCAAGGTGTGAAATCCGGGTATAAAGAGATTTAGCTCCTTTGTATTGAAGTGATTGTTTTTCTCTGGCTGCTGACAGCAACATATCTCTGTCCCGATAGTTTAATAGTCTCGCAATTATCGGCCGTGGAGGGGCACCAGGGATAGGGCGAGGGCTCGATGCGCTCTTTCTACCACAAACATGGGGGAAAACGCCGCACTGCCAAGGAGGGTAATCAGAAGTTTCTTCATGAATTTCTCCATGTTGCCAGTCTGCGTTGACTCCGACAGGCCTGTAATTCTCAGGTTATTGCGTCAGGAAAGCGCTTACAAGTCCTCCGCTTTATCTTGTAGCATCTGTAGGACTTTCCCCATCTGCTTTTGGTCAGTGTTCATTGTGGTCTGCGCTTCCTCCACTTCAGTAACTCTGCGCTCCGCCATGTCCAGTCTTTCCGTGTGTTTATCAAGTCTCTCTCATATTCTGTCTATCCTGTACGACAATGAGTCCATTTTAGTGCCCAAGACTGAGAGGCTGCTCTGCAAGCCTTTTTTAAGAGCTGCCAACATGGTGCAGATGTCGCCATCTGATTCCTCCAGCGACTGCTCTTGCGTATTATCCCCTTCTTCTATAGCATTATCCCGCGTCTTCGTATTACTTTGGTCAAACGTGAATTTGGGCTGGGATTTGTCCACTCTCCCAATCGTGAACAGATCAGAACAGCGGTCAGCCCCTGGAGCTTTCATGTGCTGAGAGAGTTAGTGACCAGCAAATACCTCTGCGGGAGGTTCCCTCTATATTTCGAGCTACCACCGGCATTCAGTGTGCCGCCCCGCAAATACCAACTGCGTCTTTCCCTCGCGGTTTCGTGCTCTCTCGAGGCCTATGGTGAGTTACAACGCCAGTGCCACCAAATTACGCTCCCGGACTTCTCCGACAAACAGACTGAGCTGTGTGAGTGGTTGCTTTTAGCTTTAGCACGAGGTCAGACGAGTGGCTCCAAGCAGTGTGTGAGTGTTTTATGCTATTGCAAGGGGCTAGTGTAGTTTCCCACGCTATGTGCGATGAGTGTCTTGTTGTGAGTTAGTCACTGGGGAGCAAGCCCGTTTTGCCCACGGGCTCATCTATACAGGGAGCCGCCTAGGCCAGCAGCAAAAGACCGGGCAATGTGTGGACCCTTTATCCCCACACCACACACAAAATGGCGGCCCACACTGTGGTATTACACCAAGTTATCACCAGAAGTTAGCCGAGGTCAAGGCACTCACAGGTATTGTCCCACTTCCAGGCTCTCAGAGGTCTCTAAGATGCATCACACTGCAGCTTCTTCTATAGGCCCAGCATGTCACAGGCAGATTACCTCGCTCCCCAAGGGATGAATCAGCCCGGGCACCAGCCGCATTCACTTCATCCCCCATGTTGCGGGTTACTCACTGTGTCGTAGCCGTCAGCTGTGAGAGAGCATCTTATTTGGACACTGCGGAGGGGCACCACCAGTCACCGTGCGTCCCTCACTGACCTCCGGGGCTGAGTTATTGAACGACCGGGGCCTGGCGCGGCGGTCGCCACCAGCACAGATGCGCTGCCGCCTCCCAGGTCCTCGAGGTCCTCCGCTTCAGGATTCAGGCTGTCTCAAGTCTGCCCACTTCATGTCGCAGTGCTGTTACTGTGGCCCCTCTGAACACCACCAGGAGACCAGCGGTTGTGGAGGCGCAGTCCTCCACGTCATGTTCACTGCAGGCCGCGGCTCAGCCCATCTCACAGGGCCGCAGCGGTCCGCATCCAATTGCTCCGCCGCATGTGGGAGAATGGGCAGTCTGAGCAGCGCAGTTGATTCTTCAGCCCCTCCGACACCAGCTGAGGGCAACGGCAGTTAGGGGGCTATGGTTAGAAGCAGGATATATTTCGGATCGTGTGTTGGCGGTTTAGAGCGGGTCGCTCAGGCGGCCATCTTCACGGCTCGCAGGCTCCACCACCCAATACAAGCTTGACTCACACACACATCAGAAGTACAGTATTTGGCAGCAGCTATATGCAACTTCTTCCACATTGGAACAAGTGTACCAGTGGTAAGAATCAGTGTGTGATTTCTAGACTCAAACAGGTTACACATGGCAGTAATATATCCATCTCTCTCTCTTTCTCACTATCACACACACACCCAGAATGCATACATTTCTAGTCAATATCAATGGAAGATTTCCTCACATGCATAAAACATGGACAACATCTGCAGCTGCAGCACCAGTTCAAATCCGTGTGTATACAGACATGCTCATTGTCTCTTTATTCTATTCTCTCCTTCGTTCTAGATGCAGCTTTTGGCAGTAGTGAAGGGTGCCGTCACATATAACTCAGATACCTAATGGTCAGCAGCAGTGCAAGCTAAGATTTCTTCAAATTCAAATCAGAAGCCCCATTGGGGCATCTAATCTTGCTTCACACACCCAGCAGACAGATCACAGGCGGCTGCAGTACAAGCTTCCTTAACAAACAGAGCAGACTAGCCATATAAGTACCATTTATTCTACACAGGGACTCGGTACAGCATTACATCATTCTATTCACCCTTCCATTGCCTTTTGCCGTTCAATTTTGCTTCTTATAACACATAGGACCTGATTACAAGTTTGGCGGTTCTACTGCCCGAACACCACAGCAGCCAGTAGACCACAGAGCTGGTAGTCTTCAGACCGCCGTATTACGAGTTTTCCACAGTGCCAGTGGTGTGGTAGCAGAGAGTGTGCAGCAATGGTGATTATTTTTCCATATGTATCATTGCATACCTGTGTGAACATTTTAACTGCATATGTGTTGAAGGCACATACATGCATGATACATGTGGAAAAATACCATCTACCCATTGCAGGAGCCTTGCCCATATGTGGATAGTCAAGGCAATGGGTATGTGTCACGCAAAGTACTCACCTGTATACCACCGCAAACAGGGTTTTGAGCCTCTCGGTGAAAATGCTGCTGTGAAGATGGTCCCTGAAGAAAGGGATCCACGTCGAACACTGATGAGAAGAAGAGGAAAGAAGTGAGTACGAACTCCAAATCATTTGTTTCAGCCAACTAGAACCTGGTAGTCCCACCGCTGTGGTCAGCTTGTCGGAAAGACAACTTGTAATATGGATGCCGATTAAACTCCTCTGTACCGCCCTATGGCAGCTGCTTTTCCCCGACTGTGACCCCCTGCGATCTGCGGTGTGCTGGCGGTGTCAGCGGATCAGCTGTGGTCTTTGCAATAGCAATCCACTAATACAGCGGCCAGTCCGCCAAGCTTGTAATAAAGCCCATACCTCTAAAATCACCCTCATTTGATGGGTGCAAGTCTCTTTAAACCCATCTTCACTCTCAAAAGACTTCATCATTATCACTCACATAAAAACTTTCCTCATCCTCCATTGATTTCAAGGATGTTTGGACAAAATATCAGAAAAATATATTGTGATACTAAAATAATGTGTCAATAATATCGGGATGTCACAAATATCGTTGACAGGAAAATCAAAGGTAAAAATATAGTTTTTAGTGTTTTTAAAAAACAAATTTGATGTAGAAAATATTGTTGAAAGCAGTAACATTTGGCAGTGTTAATTAGTATGCAATTTATTGTAGTGTGTTTTATTCTATATCTTTATAAAAAAAAATTGTATTTTAGTAAGATAATTTATTAGTTATGAAATGGTTGACATTTGGTTTTATATATTGGGAAAATGCCGGCTTTTAACCCTTTTTTTAGTAGCAGGATATTGGGTTATTAGTGGATAGGAGTGGGAATATTTTTAAAAAGTGTATATTTCTAAGTAAAGTGTATGTTAATTATTATATTTTGAAATTTATTTTGTTACATTAATATTTTAATGTGTTTTATTTGAAAAACATAATTAATATATATAAATGGCATTCAATTGAAAAAATTAAATAATAAAAAATGTAAGTTATAAAAAGAAATTCAAAATGAAAACTATAGAAAATGTATTTTAATTAATAAAATTTGAAATCATTTAATATAAAAGTTTTACATTTTATAATGTTGTGAATTTTTTTAAATGTTAAAATATAAAAAAAGTTTTAAAATTATAATTTTATATTACATATATTTACATATATCCATTTTTTATATAAAATGGTTTTATATAATTTTTATGTTTATGATTATTAATTTTCAAATATGATTTAATGTTTAATTTATGGTTTAAAGTTTCAGAATAGAGGTAAATATTTTTACATTATATTAATTATTAATAGTAATACACATATTGTTTTATATGTTAATGAATAAATATAAATATATATGTTTGTAGTTTTGGTTAGTGTGTGTTTTAGGTTAAATTATAGTTTATTTTATAGTTAAAAAAAGTATGTGCAATTTTGGAGTATTGATTGTGTTTAATTAGTATTACCTTCTTTAAAATATTTTAGATTGTAGTGAGAATAGTGAATTTCACCTCTTTACCATCCAACAGCTTCTTCAAATACCCCTAGATTGGATTGGGAGTCGTAAATGTCACCCCCTGAGTCTCTAACATATTCTCCCAATATGGTTGGATTGGAGTGGGAATAATAAATGTAACCCCTTTAGTGCCAAACACCTTCCCCCAGTACGGTTAGATTTGAGTGGGAATAGTGAATGTTATCCCTTTAGTGTCCAACACCTTCCCTCCATATGATTAGATTGGCATGGGACTAGTAAATGACACCCCTTAAGTTTTCAACACCTTTCCCCAATATGGTTATATTGGAGTGGGAATACTAAATGCTACCAATTTAGTGTCCAACACATTTCCCCAATATGGTTAAATTGAAGTGGGAAATGGAAGACGGCAACCTTTTAGTGTCACTCACCTATTGCACATTGGGTTAGATGGGAGTGGGAATACAAAATGTAATTCCTTTTCTGTCCAATACATTCAATAAAGTTGTTTATATTGGAGTAGGAATAGTAAATGTCACCCTTTTAGTGAAAATACCATGCCCAAATTGGTTTAATTTGAGTGGGAATAGTGTTTTTCACCTCATTAGTGTCCAACACATTCTTCAAGTTGGTGTGGAGTGGAGTAGGAATAGTAAAGGTCATCCTTTTTGTATCGAAAACCTCTCCCAAATTTGTATAGGTTGGAATGAGATTAGTGTATAACACCCTTTTAGTGTCTTACACTTTCTACATATTGGTTTAGATTGATGTGGGAATAGTACTTTTCACCCATTTAGTGTCTCGGGCTTTCTTCAAATTGGCATAAATGGGAGTAGGAATAGTAAATGTTACCCTTTTAGTGCCCAACACCTTCCCCAAAGTGGTGTAGGTTGGAGTGGGAATAGTAAATGACATTCTTTTAGTGTCCAGCACTTTCTTCAAATTGATTTATATTGGAGTGAGACCAGTATATGTCACCCCTTTATAGTCTAACACTTCCCCAAATTGGTGTAGACTTGTCAGGGGTTATAGAAGAAACCAACATAAAACACCTCATGTGATTTGTTTAACGCGATTGGTAAGGATAAAGAAATGGAATCAACCTATTAAGAGTTTCAAATTACTCAAATGGAATTTGTTGCAGCAGAAGAGGAATCTTAAAATGGCTGCTGCAGAGTAGTGAGGTCCTTGCACTAGTTGTTGCCCATTTTGAGCTCTGGCAATATCGTAGCAGGAAAAAGTCCCAAGGTGCATGCGATGCTCTGAATTCGGGCTGGACTGTTCCCATGAGGCACTGGGTCCAAACCAGGGTGGGGCAGTAAACTAAAGAACGATAATGGATTCAACCAAGATCTGTGACTGGGATTGAGTGCCTGAAAAGTTTCAGCACTCCATCAATCATCTCCTTGTGTTTGCTTTGTTCTCCTTAAGGTGGCAGGGTATGCCCAGACGTGGGTCGCTTGCTCACTTTGCCACTGGATTCAAGCTAGCTTAACAGATGAGGTGTGTTACCCCGAAACCTGTCCTAGGATGCTTGTTTCCGGTCCAGTGAAGACCTGGCTTGGGACTTCGGACTGGAATATCCCCATGAGGCACAGGGTCAAGACTGATTTGCATATGTTTGGGTCTGAATCTTGGGTGGCAAAGTGAGCTAAAGAATGATGATGGATTCAACCCAGATCAGTGACAGGGGGTGAGTTTCTGAAAAGTTTCAGCACACCGTCCATCATCTCATTGTGTTTGCTATACTCTGAGGCATGGCACTTCGCCAAAGATTTCCATCGGGTACCGTCTCACCTCCTAGCATGTGCATTACTTCAGTTATAGTTATAGTTAGAGCTTATCGTCATGGTAGAGTCTCTGAGGAGAAGATGAGCGTCCCAGTTTTGCAACGCTTCAATTCATTGGAAAAAGGAGAATTGTTCGGTACCCCTTCAGCATATTATGAGTAAGGCTCCCAGTTTTCCATTTTTACTGATTTTCAGAGATAAATACAGACAGAAAAGAATCAGTTTCCTGTCTGTATTTATTATTAAAAGCAGAAAAATACTGAAAATAGTACTTCTTATGCAACACTCTCAATGCTGTCTTCTGAGAATTCCAGGCAACAACTGAGCAAATAGGCAGCATGGGGAGTTAAACAACAGGATAAGATGCCCTTAAATGCAAGCATATATTAACATATATTTGATCTATATAACATGTACCTGTGAGTGTAGTGTTAGATATTGACGTACGAGTGCACGTAAAATACTTTAAAAAATGTGGAAATATACCATTTTACGACTATATTTATACTCAAAACACAACATAAATATGGATAATTACCAATAAGAAGTCCAAAGAATAAATATAGATAAATACAGATGGAAATGTAAAATAAATAAATGCCATACAACCGGAGCTCTAATTTTGAGGATAGGAATGGTTCCTTATCTTCCATAACTGCAAATTCCCAAGAATTCGGGCTCTGTGCGGAAACTACTGAGAAAATCTCATACTCTACAGCAAACTGAAGAAGGAAAAAGGCGTTTGAAGAGAGGAAACCTAATACTCACCTATTTATGAGAATATCCACATGCTGTATTGTTGAATAAACCCCTCGTCATTCAAGTATCATATAAAAAATGGTTAATATTTTTGGCTTGTGGGTTGTCCTATGACACTACATCATCTCTGTAAAAGAGATGAGAGAATTAGACGAGTAGAAGAGGACATCACATTAAAAAACAGTATTTTCTTTATCTTCCCATCTCCTGTCCCCCCTCAGAGTACACTTAAGTCTCTAGATCATATTAGGAAATTAGGAGGAGTGTCGAAAAGGCGTTGGGAATAGGTACCATTCTGCTCCCAATGACAATGGGCTAACTCCAAAGAGAACCTCACTAGACTGGAGTGGGAATAGCATGTTTCACCCATTTAGTCTCACACATCTTCTTCAAATTGGTATGAATTGGAGCTGGAATAGTAAATGTTACCCTTTCAGTGTCCAACACCTTCTCACAATTGGTATAAGTTGGACTGGGAATAGTAAATAGCACCTTTCTAGTGTACAATACCTTCTTCAACATGATTTATGTTGGAGTGTGATTATGTAACTTTATAATTTTTGGACTGAAATCCTTTGTTTGAATTTTATTTGTATGCAGTAGAAAGTTTTTGTTATTCCATTATTATTTTTGGAGTTTCTTAATAAAATACAAAAAAGAATTAGTTGTATGTTTGTAACCAATATTATCATGAATTGCGTTGTTTTTAAAATAAAAATATGGAACACATTTTTATCATTCTCAATAAATCAATGATTTTAAACTTTATCTAATGTATATTGTTACATTTTTAATCACTTATATTTCTACTTAAAAAGAACATTTATATATAGTTGATTAAATAAAACATTGTAATAATTTTTAATTATCAAGTAAGAATTGTAAATTATATTTAAATACTGTTGTATGTGGTATATTTTCCACTTTTATTTTCCATTGTTTAACAATTTTTTAATATTTGTTAAATAGTTTTAAATACATATTTTCAACATAAATTTAACATAGGTTTTTGCAGTATCTATCAAATAATTGTATATATTTTGTACTATTTAATTAATCCTTCGCAATTTAACTTTTTACATTTTTTACATGTTTAAGAATTTTTAAAAAAACATGCATTTATTCAAAATGTTTACATTCTTTTCCATTAATTTCTATGGGAAGATAGTCTTTTTTTAATTTTAATTAGTGGCCATTTTGTTAGCACTACCTTATATTTTGTATTCTATTTTCTGTTATTTTCAGTCTCTTTTCCCAGAACCAGGTTGTAGTAAGTTGTTGCTGTTTGCCTGAAGAGGTAAGTCCTTTTGTTAAGGGTTTTGATGGTAGGGGAGTTTAGGGGGAGGTCCTGAAATTAGTTATAGTATTGTTTGTGGATTTTTTACATATTCAGATGTATTTATAGTATTGTTATTCATAAGTTTATAGTTTTGAGTTTTCGTGTACTATTTTAGTAATGTATTGTTATGTTATGTTAAATTGTGTTATGTTACTTATATTTTGATGATTGAGTGAGCTGTATATGTATTTTTGGGAATGCACTGTGTTTTGTGGGTGGGTTTTCTTATTTAGAGGTTTTTATCTATGAACTTATCCTATGGGCTTTGAGAATTTCCCTTTTTTGCTGTGAAAATCGATTTGGGATAGTAATAAATCAATGATTTTACTTTGATTTCCTTTTTTCAGGTTTCTTGGAGTGTTTCTTTTTTTAACCCTTTATCAGGTTTTCTTTATGTTCCCAGATACTTTGGATTGTTCCAAGGGATCTCTATTGGATATGTTTTATGTGTGGATTTTTGGGGGAGCTTTTTGGACAATATTTTCCCCATTTTTGGTGAATTACAGTTTTAGACTACGTGGATACAGATAGAAATCTGCAGCAACAGAGTAGTAAGTTTGATTTATTTAGTTTCCTTTGGGTGGTAAATGTGATTTTTGTTTGTGTAAATATTATCAGATTGCTTTTGTTATTGTGTGGTTTATGCGTTGTAATTAATTTGTGGGCTGGATGAAGTTTTTTTAGTTTCTTGGTTGTGAACAGCTATATTGTTTGCTTAGATACTGCATATATCATTTTATTATCTCAGTCTTCATTTACATTGGATATTTATTTAATTTTTAGACATGCAATAAAATGTGATATTTGTTATTTATAAAAAATAAATGATTTGTCTTGGTTGTTTAGATTTTGTGATAGTTTTTTGGGATTTGGTAGGTTAGTATTTATTTTATAATATGCCTTTGGCCATCATTTCTCAAAAACCTACTCCTTTTTGATTTATTAGTTTAAATTTGTTACACACAAAACCAGGAAACATATTGCAGGTACAATAAGGACGCAACAGTTAAATGTTGCGTTACCTTTGTTGAGCCAGAATAGGGCGGTCTCTCTGTTTCATGCCCTTTGAGGATGGTGGAATATGGAGGAATGACGTTTTTCTCACATGTTCATTGTAGAAAGGGTAGCGACGTTGTAAGAATATGAACTACAAATCCCATGATTCTCACATAATGTTGACGGTTTAGAAGCACTGATTGGCCACAGGATCTTTGAACTGGAAGAACTTAAAATCTACTTCTGCGTTAGCCGCAGTGCAGATTATGTGTTCTGTCGACAGATCCGGGCATACGAAAGGACGTTCGAGAAGGCGCAACGAGGAATTATATAGAGATAGCTCTGACTATTATCAAGAATTGGGTAATCCAGAATATAGAGGATAGCATAATCACGTACAGATGAAGGATTCTTTGGAATAACAAACAGAGTTATAGAATCCTAATCTTCAAGACTCCATTAAGCAAGGACGTTATACTGGCAAATCTGAAAGAGGAGAATAATATCACTAAGGACACTTAATCTAGATTGTACATATTCCAGATTTTGGGCCGCCTTCTGAAAATACCAATATAGAGAATTAAAGAAAATAAGCTAAACCTAAGGATTGTTCACTGAACAGCTATAGAATAGACTCCGACACAATAAAATCTTTAAAGCCCTGAGGACGTCCCATTTGGGGACGAAACGCGTCGGCTGTAGAAAGGCTGTTGAACATACTTTATCATTCGTGAAAAATTGTTGAAAAAGAATTAAAGAAAACATTGAAAACGTTAAGAAGACGTCTCCAATGAATATACTTTATTGTGATTGATTTTTGTTAATATTTGGGTGCTTATGTTTATAACTCTGCACGCTCCTTCCTTATCTTTTCAAATTGTTCTGTTCTGATGTCCGTGTGTTGAAGGAGCTGCAATTTCTGAAACCCTGAGGGTAAGGGTTCTGTTGCACTGATCGTTATTTTTGGGGAATTCAAACTATTGAGGTTAATACGCTTAGAATTCCTTACATCAGACACACTTGTGATAAGTTCAAGTGGAATGCTGATTGTCTGATTGTCTTTTGTGCATTTTTGTTTCATTTGATTTAACTCTTGCTTCAGTTCAGTTGGATCTTGAGGACTGTAAAAGTAATGTTGGATACGATTGCTCTGGCATATTATGAGACTTCGTTTCTCTTGATTGAACATTTTTTACATGGCTGGAATAAAGCTTATCAACATCCTATTTTTTGAGAGAATTGTGAGGCTGTTTTGGATTTAGAGGGTTATGACAATAATCCTCTGCTGTACCAGTGATATATATATATATATATTTTCCGATACGATGGTTGCTCACCAAGAGAGACACACACGAGTCCAACAACAGGTTACCAGTCTTTTTAATCGGTACAGGTATGCAATGTTCGTGGGTTGGTTTAAGCAGCTTTCCATCGAGCCTGACGCGTTTCAAGTTTCCCCTTTCTCAAAGGCTTGTGGGAAGTTCGTGCTCGGGCGTGCAACAGCTCCCAATTAAATGCGTAATTGATCAGCATTGATTTCTGGGAGTTGTGGTGCGCATTAGTCCCCTTCTCAATGTTAGAGTGCACTTGCTTACTGCTGACAAACAAGCCCCCACTGAGCCCCCACCAGCATGCACGCCTTAAATCCACGGTTGTTGCTCCATGAACGAGAGCAGTGGATCTGTCCCCATGGCCTCCTGATGATTATGGAGTGGTGCAGTCTCGGCGGAAGAGCCGTCCGCCTAATATTATCCGATATGATGGTTGCTCACCAAGAGAGACACACACACGAGTCGAACAACAGGTTACCAGCCTTTTTAATCGGTACAGGTATGCAATGTTCGTGGGTTGGTTTAAGCAGCTTTCCATCGAACTTCCCACAAGCCACAATTTGGCTAACAGATTGCTCCAGTTGTAGCTGTTGATAGCTTTGCTCCTTTTGTAATGATTTTATAAATGTATAGAGTGTAGGCTGGGTTCTGCCTAGTGCAGATTGGAAGGCATTGTGCCATCCTTCCTCTGCATTGTTTGTTTTGACTTTCTGTGCCAAGGTGCGGTCAACTGATGAAGCAGGACAGACAAGGAAAGGAGTAACAGAGTCGAGGAGTTGGATTTTCATGCCACCCCTTAGACCAGTAACAGCGAGCATAAGGACACAAGACAAAAGACGCAAAGCACAAGAAGATGTTAAACTCCAGTGCCTGCAGGGAAGGGATGGAGGAATACTAACCTATACATTCCAAGCACAATAATCCTACACTCACAGCCCCAGCCCTGAGGAAGACCTTCTTAGAAATCCTCTTGGTCCCCAGCACGAAGGTCAAAACGCGTCGGCACCCACACAATTCTCTTTCTATTTTCACAGGACTCAGAGTACCAGCACTGAATTGGAATAATGATAAAGACTCATAAAGTTTAGCAAAAAATTTGGATGATCTAAACTTTTAACATTATCAGACTGAAACTCTGAGCCGAATCTCTTTAAGGACCACTTAGTGAAATATTACCAAGGAATACTAGCTTGGTGTATCCTGTTTGAGATAATAAGTAGGATTATGACTAAATAAGATATATGTGAAAATGTTGTATATATTTATATGCGTTGGTTTTGAATATTGTTTATGATCTTAAGTAAACAACCACAGAAAATCCATGCATGAGAATTGTATGTATAAACAGAGTATAAAAATAATCTAACTGTGGTGTTGTAGAATTGAAGGATTATCTATCTCTGTAAAAGTAAAAAGAAAAATAGAATTTTTGAAGTAAGATGGTCGAATCACACTGTTTTTTGCTGTTGAAGAAAAAGTAAATGTGTTGTTGTATGACTACCTTCAATGTTAGAAAATTGTAAGTCGTATCTTTCATTAATTGAAAATGTCGTGGAAGAACGTTTAGATCCATGATAACAGAGTAACTTAAGAATCTATGGTCCCAGAGGTATCACGTTTTTCATTTACAAGGTGCGGTCATAGATATTCCACCATGGCATTTGGAATTTGGGTTGGTGTTTTTTTTGCAGTCTGCCAACCCAAGCGTCTTTGAAATAGTCCATTAGGTAGCTTAGTTTGTTTTCATTTTGTTCGTAGAAAGGGCTTTCTATTAGTAATTTGTCTTGCTTAGCTACCTCTGTGAATAGGAATTAGGCTATTGCTATTAAAAAATATTTTGAAAGCAAATTGGCTGTTTGTAGAGTATTTTACACGCAGGACCTCATTATGATGTTGGTTGGATCGCAACCAACAGGCCATCGGTTGTGGTCTAACCGACATTTGGTCCTGGGGTCTCACTGCCGTATTATAATGCGGGCAGTCAGAGGTAGGGGTGGAGGGACTGACCAAAGCTTCTGAAGCACTCAAGCCACCCATCCAACTATCGTCCGGAAAGTAAAGCCCTACAATAGGGGTGCTGCCTTCTCAGGCACCACCGTAGTGTACGATGTCCCTTTCAGACCGGCTTTCAATGGTGGTCCGACAGCTATTGAAAGGCCGTCGAAAAACGGACTTCGGGGGGCTCTAGCAGGACCCATGTCCCCTGCTGCACCTGCTTTGGTTCCGGGGGGGGGGGAAATGTGGTGCCCCACTAAACATTCATACAGCGTGTGGCAGGCACTGCATGGTGCCTGCCAAACGATGCAGGGATGTTTAAAAAGTGTATTTGTCCTATTGCGGGACGAGATGCAATAGGACAAATACACACTTTCCGACCACCAACTTGTGAAGCTCATCTGAACGGGACCATAATGAGGCCCTTAGTTCAGATTCTTGGAGGTGTCTCCATAAGCTTTGACTGAAATGTTAGTATCAGCATTGTATGTCTGTGTGAAGGGACATTTTATTAATGGATTGGATCATGGCTTGCTCAAAATCTTTGGTTGTGTTTTGGGGGTAGTAGTTATCTGTTTAATGTTTATAGTGGTTTATGAGGTCGTAGTAGAAGCTGCTTTGTTTATTGGACAGTAGGGCATATATAAAAGAGATATTTGTATTTCGATAGTAACCATGTATGGTGTTTGTCTGTGAGAATTTGGGGCACAGTTTGAAGGTCCCATTCATCATACAGGTTTGACTGTGACTTGGTTTGAGTAAGTTATTTGCTGTAGAAAATATTAGGATGTTTTGTTTCCCATTGTTTAGGTTGTCATATAAATGGAAAGGTTCCTCATTGTGTGTCATTGTTAGATGTTTAGGTATTTTTATGACTTAGGGGTCCATTAGGATGGCGGGCGGATTGCCCCCGCCAGGCAGGCGGTAGCCACCGCCGGCCTGGCGGGGGCAATCCGCCTGCCATCCTGACTCAAAACACCCCCCGCCATATTATGATGGCATGGTTGGCCGCGGCAGACGGAAAGACCGTCCGCCGCTTTTTCGCCCCGGTCGCCTTGCGGCCAGGGCGGAAAAGGGTTTATATGGTGGCGGTGTCTATTAGACACTGCCAGCCATATTAGGATAGGCATTTGTGAATGCCTTTCGGTGGCGGCAATGCCGCCACGGAAAGGCATGCGGAGTCCCCCTGCGGGGGCCGTTGTGGGCCCCCAGGGACTCCGTGGGGGTGGGGGGTGCACATGGGGGGTACCTATGGTACCCCATAGGTACCCCCCTGCATTTCAATGCACAACATGACAGGCACCTCGCGGTGCCTGTCATGTTGTGCATTGAAATGCACAACGTGCATTTGTAGCATTGCGGCAGGCGGTGCTTTCAGCACCGCCCGCCGCAATGCTACAAATGCGGGAAGCGCCCGTCACTGTGGCGGGCGCATCATAATATGTAGAACGGGACCCCCGCCCTTATGGCGGGTGGTCCCATACACCGGTAGGATGACGGGCGGACAAAGTCCGCCCGTCATCCTAATGGACCCCCTAGTATCTATCTTCTAGCAGCAGGAGAAGTATTGCTGGTCAGCTTCTTAGTTCATGCAATTAAAATAGTGTAATAGGCTAAATATATACAATTTTCTACTGTTTGTACATTATTTACATGTAAAATTACGCAACTACTTCTATTTTGTATACTTGCATGTATGTTCAGTTTAAATGTTTCACACTATTTTACAGCTTTTCCATTGTGGGTCGTTTAATGTAGAGCATTTGCTTTCTTTTCTGTTGGATAGAAAAAAATTTCAGTTTCATTTTATATGTTTATTTGCTGGTAGTTTCTATAGCTTGAGGTCTGTAGGTTTATTTTTACTCACTATTTGGATGAGTTAATCGTTTATATTAATGTATGTTTACTTACTTTCTTATATTTATTTGCTGGTTTGTGATGGGGGGTTTCTTCTGGCAGTTTTTCATTTTCCAAGTCATAGTTTTTTCTTTTAGGAAGTCTATGCAAAGAGATAGAAATTGGAGAGGGTTTGGTTAATTATTTGCAATTTACATTTTTAAGTTTATTAACAATTACGTTTTAGTTTAAATATAAGTTTTACTTACCTGGTTAGGTAGTTGTTAAGGTTTGTATATTTCTTGTTGTAGGGATTCTGCTCTGGAACAGAACTATACTTGGAACCATAGAACATCAGTATGAAGGGACTGAGGGGGAGATGTATCATTACCATTATTTGCGATTTCCAAATAGCGATTTTTTAGAAATCGCTATTTGGGAATTGCAAATTGGGACGTATGTAGAAATTCACTATTTTTTAGCGATTTCTTAAAATTCCTTAATTGTGATTAGCAAATTGCTAATCGCAATTAAGGAATAATTTCCAGGAGGCCCATAGGAATGAATGGGAAGTTATTCTCAATTTGCGATTCGCAATTTGCTAATCGTAAATTGAGAATAATTTCAAGGATGCAGGGGTGTCCAAAGGACAGCCTGTTGCACCCCTGAAATATGCATGGGTGCACATGTGGTGCACGTACATGTCCTAAGGGCATGTATGTGCGTCACATGGCACTTTGAAAAATGCAAAAATATGCATTTTTCAAGGAATTCGCAACTTACCACCAACTAGAAGTTGGTGGTAATTTGCGATTCCTTAAAGGCATTTTGCTAAAAGTTTTTGCTACATACATTGCATCTAAGGAATCGCAAAATGTGCGATTCCTTAAATGCAATTGCAAAATAAGGAATCGCAAATTTTGCGATTCCTTATTTTGCACAAGATTTTGCTTCATACATTCCATTTAGCAAATTCGCATTCGCAAAGGCCGAAATTCTGTGAATTTTGGCCTTTGCGAATGCAAATTTGCTTTATACATCTGGCCCTGAGTCACCATACCACCTCAGTGTTCATAAGTCTGAGCCTGACTAGCTATAGTGCCTCATTTGTCCTGGTAACCATACCAGAGAAATAGTGAATTAGCACCCACAGAACACAACACTCTTGACATTCTCAGGGATTGTGTTAATTTCATTCCCCCACTACTACCTGTTCACAAAAAGATAGGAGAAATTAAGAAAGCGTAGAATATTTATTCAAACTATTGTGCTCTGAAATGCAGTATACGTGCCACAAGTAGACAACAAATGCATAATAAAAATACTGTTAGCATGGTTAATAATCGATATACCATGAAAAGCGCTGTAATTTTATAGGAGGGAATGACCTAACCGTCCCCTTGCTACGAAAGCTAAATGATAATATGAAATATCTCTGGAATTATTGGCAGACCCCATACTTTAGCATACACAGATAGACACTCTACAACTCAGCAGAAGCAGTGCTCATGTGTCAGAACTCTCATTCCATGTGTGTGGTTGTGGCAAATATACTTATTTATGTGATAAAACGTGTATGACCATAAACAACAGCTGCATTCTTGTGTTATGTCTAGGTTCTAGTGCCTGCCCATAAAGAATAACAAGAGATATTGCTGTTTGACCTTGTCAGAGGTACTTAGAGTAAATCCCAGGAAAAGAACAGAACATGAACACATATGCAGGTTCCATGTGAAACTACAGTGTGGCACAAAGGCAAGCGTGTTTATATAGTAACATGTGTGAAGGAAAACGAGTCCAATAACCTGTACAGTTAGGCAAACATAGGTACAATTACAAAGGGCCATATAAGAAACACATGAAACGTTCTCCTTGTTGAGAATAATAGCACCAAAGGGATAATAAATACTACTAATGTACTCAATAACCAAACACACTCAAAGCATTTGGTATAAAAACATAAACAAATAAAAGAAACCGTAATTTAGAAGGAAATGGCAATTTAAAACAAAATTGTCAAATCAAGGTGCTTCTGAGGAATCCATAATGTTACTCACCATTTCATAGGCCAAAGACTACATCAAGGAAGCCGACTTCGCACATAATGATTGGTCAACAGCCCAAGTCACGAGCTCCAAAGAAGCAACATGCTCTTCGGTCTCAGCTAAAGCCAAGACAAATGCTGGTCAGCCTGCATGGATGTTAATAGAGTCTGTTTCTTCTGATCCATGTGCCGATGCACACATCTCCTCATATGTTAAACGTTCAAACCTCGCATTGTGCAGAAGTCGCAAGCCCAACGGAAAGTTCTGAAAATGGGTTGAAAAGGGACTCATTAGCAGTCCAAACTTCAAGACAGCGGGTGTCTGTGAAGCCAGGCATATGTCCAGTGCCCATTCAAAGGGACACCAGATGCAGTGGAATACAGGTTGCCTGTAGGTAAACCAGGCACGCCGAAATGTCAAAGACCAATCAAGATCCAATTCTTGTAGTAGGAGCATTCCAAAGACATGATTCATACGCTCATGGTAGTGTTGCAGCGATTCCAGTTCCAGAGCAACCACAAAAGGAGCATCCATTGTGCTGATGCAGGAAAAGGATAAGAATGGAATAAATGAGGAATAACATCCACAGGTATCCTCTGAATACACTAGAAAAAATGAAGTAGATAAAAGCTGGAATTACTCCAAAGATGGTCTGAAAAGTACTGACGAGGCACAAACATACAACCTTAAAAAAGTGGCCCAGGCCGGCAGTACGTTAGGCATTAAAAATGTGATGCACCAATTCACCGAAATGGAGGGGAATGTTAGTATTTAACAATGACTGTATTTTACTAGAGGTTCTAGCCACCTTCAAATTGAAGGTATTGCGAGCGGAAATAAGAGCTTCTTCTTTAGGTTGTTGCAACTAGTGGAGAAGTGTGGCTCACTGGTTAGAGGAGGCAAACCTGGAAGCAGAGGTCAGCCCGGGACCAGGGTTCAATTCCTGGCTCGGCGGGGTCTTGAGTCCTAAAATGTCCATGGACTTGACAATTCTCGCTCCGGTGCCTACTCGATTCACGTGTTCACACTCTGCGACTCTGGGCAATAGCTTGCTTAATCTCCACAACGGCCCCTCGCGGCGGGATGCCTGGCTTTCACCTTGCGGATACCCTGCTGGGGTTATCTCACAGGGGAATACCAGGACGGGTTCCCTAAGCAAGCGCTTAGAAACCGCTTGGTGATTTGCGCTATATAAATTCCTGTACATTCACATTGTACTAGTTACTAACTGGGAAACGGATACAATATACTTGGCTTCAGCCGGCATTCCGCAACAAGCTTGATCACTAAGCTTTAGATAATTTCCATTATAGGGTTCCGTAAGGAAGGGGAAAATTGCCGGAACCAGCACTCCTTTTAAAAAACAAGCTAAATTGGGCGCCGAAGTGTTTCACGCTCCGTGAATTTTTACGTGTTCACAAACAAGTGAAAGCCTGACAGTAGATTTGCATTCTTCACCAGTGATAAAAATGTCCTTGTCACTACATTCACAATGATAGGCAAAGGGGAGTGACCATACTTCATGTATGTAACTACTACCTAAGGGTTCGTATCTACCTACAGGACAATGTTTTATGCAATTGGTTCATTGAAATGTCGAAATAGGCAGTGAAATTACCACACTCTTGAAGGCACTTCCGCTATAGTGAAAGTGAGTTGCTCTAATTTTACTAACTGCAGCATTGTGTAGGTCGCGTCTTTCATGGCCATTAATTATTGCTTATGTGTTAAATTAAAAGGTGCAAACAAATCGGTATAATTCATGTAATGCCATGGAATCTGCCCATTTTTAAGCGTTTGAAGTGTCCAGCTAAACTGCATAATAGATCTAAACTGTCTTTGCTCATGATACAGTGTTGACATGTCACTTTGCTCTATATCAATACTAACCCTGGGCGTCCGAATCGGCTACGCCCACGGAGTAGGCGTAGTGTTGCCTCCTACGCATTTTGCGTAGACAGCGTAGCCGGCAACACTACGCCCACTCCGTGTGCGTAGCCGAGTCGGCCGCCACACGCCTCCCTCCCGCCCTCCCCTACATACATTATTTAAGCAAAGTATCCTTATTAAAACAATTTTAAAGCACTTACCGTGTCCGGGCTCGTCCGGGGCTCCCTCTTGGAATAGCGTCCCTTCACAGATACCAATGCGCATGCGCGGGCATTTCTCGGGAGAAATGCGCATGCACGGCCGCCCGCGCATGCGCATTGGTATCCATGATGACGCGATTCCAAGAGGGAGCCCCGGACGAGCCCCGGACACGGTAAGTGCTTTAAAATTGCTTTATTAAGGGTATTTTTCTTAAATAATGTATGTAGAGGAGAGCGGCAGGGAGGTGCGTAGTGGGGCTACGCGGAGTGCGGGAGTGGGCGTAGCTTCTCGCCCACTCCGCGTAGCTCCGCGGAGCCCCACTACGCCCACTACGCCCAGGCTTAATCAATACCAGATGATATAATATTGTTTAAGTTATGGATACAAGATGACAACGTATTACCACTATTATCAAAAACAGTATGTACTTTATCCCAATTATCTTGGTCAATTTGTCTTAAGTGCACAGCAGCTTCCATCTGGGATAATTTCCAAATTTCATTATAAGTAGCATATATAATTATTTTAGAAAAAGAAGATTTCAGAAAGAGGATTTGGGACTTAAAAGAAAATCTGATAAATTCATGTTCTCGGACAAGAGAGAAAGATGTTGTTTTACTGCAGACAGTGTGGAATGTTCCAACTATTGTTGGCATAACTTTCCTATCAAATACGTAGTTAAAGTTCCAGAATTTGTTGCCTGTAAATATCGGGGATTGGGTCAGTTTAATTAAAACCCAAGAGTGGAATTGAGAAAAAAAGCATGATAACCAATGATGTCTTCTGGCCACAATAACCACCCACCAGGACTCAAAAATGAAGAATTAAATGTATCGTTCTGCACCATGCTATTTAAATGATCCTCTGCATAATTTGCTAAATTCTGCCAATCATTAAAACAGGCAACAGAGGGAGTGGTTGGGGCATTAGTTTCTTTAATTTTGGCCAATCCTAGATAAGTAGTGTGCTGGATTGTTTCATTCAAGAAAATCATTTGTTTGGGAATCAAACAGGCTCAAAACAAAGTTTCTGTGCCCTGAACCTGCCAGTACTTCATACCTAAATTGATTTAAAATGAATACAGACTCTCCAGTATTCCTACGCTTTTAGGGTAAACTGGCTGACAAACGTAGTGGATTATGCTTAGTTTGAGTGAGCCTATATTTCTTTGGCAGTTTTGGAGTTAATTTAAAATGATATTATGTGGAATTTTAGTTCGTGTACTGAACATCATCTACGCCATCTTGCAGACTCACGTATGAGCATACACGACAGCCATTTTAGGTACCATGGTCTCCCTGTTCACGATCGCCCGTCAGCACACTTCCCTGAACCTTGCAAGCCTTCCCCGCGCCTCCTGGCTGCCCCCGCGCTCACATGCACAAGCCATGAAACCCCCCCATGACTCTGTCTCAGGGAATCACACCCCGCGCCTGACCAACACCTCCTTTCCGCCCATGAATACCCCTCCTTTGATGACCCCTTCCTCTGAGCCCGACTGCCTGTACGAACCGCTGGTCATCCCTTAGCCCGAGGATACAGTTTATTGCCCACTACTGCATGCACTCGCTTCTCCTGAAAGAGATCACTATTGATCATGACGTCCCCACCCCCTGAGATTCGATCAGGCGCACACATTCCAAAGGAATCGGCAGGACACTCAGCTGCGTGATGGCCCCTCCCAATCATATGAAGGGAAAGGGCCTCTACTGTTGTCATGTGTTGGAATGGGCCGGAACTGGGGGGGTGCCGGGGATGTCGTTCTCATACTTCACAATGTCCTTGCTGTAATAAAGAATGTTCACATGTCTTAGACCAGTGTATAAAAGACCAGGTCTCAGAGAGGTTGAGAGAGCACCTCGAGACGATACCTTGTTGTCTGATCTGATGTGTTCTACTCCGACGGAATAAACTTGTTTCCTGTCTTCCTGTCTCCAGCGCCTGCCTCTTTATTGAATAACTTCGTATGGTATTAGAGGCGTTTTACGCCGGGCAAATTTAACTTAGGAAACATCTACTGAAATCGCCTGACCATTTTGAATTGATCTTTAACAATTGGCGTCCCAAACGCGGGGCCCATCAGCGACACGTGGATCCAGTGGGAGAGGTCCCGACGATAGAGTGAACAACTGCAACGATCGGAAAGAGCTCCTGTCCGATAGACCCTCGTCTGACAGCCGATCATCTGAACTTCACTGATTCCGAGCTGACCTCTCCCGAGTGATCTACGGTCCTGACTGGGAACCACCAGGAGTGCCGCGATAGCAACAGAGAGTAGAGGACGATCGGGCGCTGGAAGCGGAAGACGAGAAACTGTCCATGCGGTCCGGGTAAGGTCGTGATACACGACAAATTGCGAAATTGATTGATTGATTGTTTGAAAATACTAGTATTACTTATTGACTGTTTCTGAGGAATTCTCTATTTGCAAACAAGTACAGAATCGCCATACTCTGTTTAGTCTTTGCAGATAGTGAAGGGTAGGCAACGCAAGCCTTTAACACGTCGTGCCTATTTTTCTCCTCATTGATTGATTGATTGAATCGAGCATTGAATTGTTCGAAGTTGGTTCTCTTAAGGATCTTCACTGTCTGCAAACGGGGAAGAATAGGAATATTCTCTCTCCCTTTGCCGATAGTGAAGGGTAGGTAACGCAAACCTTTAACACGTCGTGCCTATTTCGTTCGTCATTGATTGATTGTTTGCCCGAACATTGACTGTTTTGGGAATTGGTTCTTTTCGGAGGTATTCTCTATTTGCAAATAGCGTAGAATAGAATATTCTGTCCAGTCTTTGCAAGTAGTGAAAAGATAGGTAGTGCAGGCTTTTGCCCCCCATTGTAATCCATCATGCCTATCTTCTCCCCATTGGTTCATAGTTGGGTCAACCCGGACCGCTTATTAGAGATGAACCATCCAGCTCCACTGGAAGGCACCCCTAATAAGGACATGTTTACTAAGCAAGGACTAGTCGCTATAGCTTATAGTAGGTTATGGCATAAATATACAAAAAAGGATCCTAAAAATCAGTGGCCACTGATAGGTTCTTTTGATAAAAATAAAATAAAAACACTAGAAGCAGCTGTAAAAATAAACAAGGCAACGCCCACTATGCTTGATAGTATTGGCATGTGGCGCAAAGAAGCAGAACATCGCAGGAAAAGAGAGGAAGCGAAAATAGTGAAAGAGTTACGAAAAGCCGCCCATCTGGCCGCAAAAGAACTAGATGAAGAAATAAGAAGAAGAGAGGAAGTTAAACAAACGCAAGAATCAGGACTGGCAGGCCAATGCCCTGTCAGGACCACCTCTGCGCTCTATCCGGAGATGCCCTCCAAACAGCGGGCAAATGACGAGTTACTACTCGGTCCTCCAATTATCTACATGCCTCCTCCTTTTGCTCCCAGCCAGCCTCTAGCACAACACTCACCAGTTCAAAGTGCAGGCGTGGGTGACTCTAGCGCTAGTGCCCCGGCTCTTACGGCCTTCGCACCAGCCGCATTGGTAACAACAGCAGATGAACATGAGACTAGCAGGCACCTAACAGCCAGACCAAATAGGTTGAGCAAAGATGAGCGGGATGGAATCGACAAGATAGCAAAAACATTGGTAGAACGGAAGGAGAGCGAAGAATATACGATGAATATGCATAATTCACATGCCGGTAGTCACAGACGGCATTTCATTTTACGGTTCAGCTACCACACCCTGAACGCGTATGAGGATAGGTACCAGAATAAAGGTCCTGCTAAATTGACGGCTCTATATAGAAGGGTCGATGTTGGAGATGGAACTGAGAGTGATGTGACGGACCTCTTGATGCAAACGCTTGAGGTCTTCCGCCACCTCACGGAACAGAAACCAGAGGTCAAGATCACAGTCCCTGAGACGATTGAGCCCTCAGTAGAAGCAGCCAACACGATGATGCCCATCAGAGAAGCCGCCCCCTATTGGGTTCCCCCAAGAGGTCAGGGAACAAACGATGATATCAACCACGCAGATGCAAAAGGGAGGGTTGTGTACAACTGGGTTTACCAACCATGGGATCGGCAAGATATTTGAACTTTTAGGCAAACCCTGCCCGATCTACGAAAGAACCCTACGGCATTTTATACAGAACTAGGCACAGCCTTGGGCTCAACCATAATGACTCTAGCGGACATTGATTTGTTTTTCGGGTTGTGTCTGCCGGCTGATGTGTGGAAGCAAATCCGGAAAGCCGACCACACAGACCTGTTCGGACACACCTGGAAACAACTCGATGACCTAGATAGGCAGCGAGAGCCCGGAAAGAAACCTGTAAAAGACATACTGGAACTCCCCAACAAAATAGTGCAGAAGCTAAAGACGTTGATCCCAGAAAAGAAGGTAGACTGGTCGGTAGTCACGGCTTGTCGCCAGAAACCTCAGGAAGATGTATCAGAATACTTCTCACGATTTGAAACAGTGTTCTCCGACTACAGTGGCCAAGATATGACCACCGCAACCGGACAACACCTATTCGTGCAAAACTACGTAAAGGGGCTATCGCAAGAGGTCTCCCAAAAGTTACAGACTAGCGAGAGTAGTTGGGGAGCCTCTAAACCTGCAGCTATCCTTCAGATGGCTCAGTATTACGAACACCAAAAGAACGAGAACGAAAGGGCAACTGAGAAAAAGAAAAAGGACTTAAAGGAACGAGTAATGATTGCTCAATTGCAGGGAGTGACTACAGGAAGGGAACGGTATAGGGGAAACTACAAGTCGAATGCCCCTAGGAATTCGGCCCTTAGAGACCGCAACCCCACACCTGGCGCTCCACGAACCGACCTCGATGAGAACCAGTGTGCATTTTGCAAAGAATTTGGGCATTGGAAGTCTCAATGCCTGGCCCTTCGGGAGATGATTAAAAATAAAGAAACAAGGGACATGACAAATGGCTCCAAAACTGGAGGGCAGGGACGAGGGCAGACCCGCGACACCACCAATGACCGATCTGACAGACCAAACACATTTGACCACCCCCGACAGAATCAGTGGCAACAGTCCGACTGCAACAATGCTCACGACTCTGCATAGGACTGCCAGGGGCAAGGGAGGGATCCAGTCGAGCTCTGTGTTGACCAGCAAGGTCCTTATGTCACTTCTAAGGTCCTGGGTACAAAGTCTCCATTTTTGGTAGACAATGGAGCGACACGTAGTGTATTATCAAAACGACTGATTCCAAGGGCACCCTTGTCTGGCTCACACATTACCTCGATAGGTTTCGATGGAACGCCCTCCACTAATCCCCTGTCTGTACCTATCTCCTTTGACCTAGGAAACAATCCCACTGACACAACGTTTCTGCTCTCCTCCAACTCCCCTGACGCCATTATGGGTATTGATTTACTGAAACATTTCCGAGCTACTATTAGGTGTTCCCCGGATGGAGTCCGAGTCATCCTGTACGACAACCCGAGCATGTCCAGACCCCACCCCGCACGACATATGTACGCCATAACAGATGCTGACCTATCCTTGCTCGATACCCTACCCCTGTACCTATGGGCCAGAAACGACTCGGATGTAGGACGAATGATGATCGATCCTGTACACATAACTGTTCGACCAGATACAATACTCCCGAAACTCCCACAGTACCGGATATCGCCCGAAGGCGAGAAGGCATTGGTAGCGATTATTCAGTCCTTGGTAGATGCAGGAGTGGTAGAGGAAGTGGTTAGTAATGTCTGCAATAGCCCTATCCTACCCATTGTTAAGAAGCAAGGTGAGGGAGATGAGAAAGCGTACCGCTTCATCATCGACCTGCGAGAAGTCAACAAAGTGGTGGTACCACAGTACCCCGTAGTCTCAGACATCGCCACCATTCTGACTCTCATCCCGTCCACTGCCACCACCTTCACCGTTATTGATCTTAAAAATGCATTCTTCTCTATCCCCATCCATCCAGACAGCCGTTATCTCTTCGGCTTCACTTTAAAAAACCGTTCGTACCGATTTTGTAGAGCTCCCCAGGGCTACACTGAAAGTCCCAGCATCTACAGCCAGGCCCTCAAAAGACAGCTGGATGCCGTCCAGCTACCAGATGGAGTGGTGTTGATCCAATATGTCGATGATATCCTTCTGGCGGCCGACACCACTCCACTTGCAATCACAGCCACTATCCAACTCTTGCACTTTCTTGCGGAGAATGGCCACAAAGTCTCCAAAAAGAAACTGCAGTTCTGCCAGCCCCAAGTAACATACCTAGGCCATCTCCTGTCCAAAGAAGGGAGGAAACTTACGCCCGACCGAATCCAAACCATCCTAGACTGTAGTGTAGCTCCTATTTTCCCAATAGGCTCTGCGCATTGGAATAATACCTACAGCAGTAAAGGCCTAGGCCAGACGTTAACTAGGTCTACTACTGTCGATACTAGACTTAAGTTTTGGGTTTGCCAGCTAAGCTCAGAGTTCGCTAGAAACTTTCTCGAATGTTCAAGGAAGGAATTAACTCCCCTGATTAGACAAGAAGAGATTTAGTTTCTGACAACCATAGAACATGACAACTTTGCTCTCTCCTAATCAAGAGTCAATCTCGAGAGTCGTGTGAGCACAAGGCAATTATTTTACTCAGTCAGTACGTGCATTCTTAGTCTCATCAGATTGTAGAGAAAAGGAAGAGACGGGCGTGTTCAATAAAAAGGTGTTATTTATTGATCAGTCTCTTTTCTCGTACAAGAGAAATGGATCGATATTATTGCAATACTTATAGTTAAGTAAAGTGCATACATTAAAAGCAATAGTATAAAATAATACTGTAAAAACATTGATATGGTTTCTGAGCCATATGATGTTTAAAATGATTAAAATATATTTACATACACATATACATTTGACTAAACGTACTCAACTGGTGTTTCTAAATACGCCTACCCCGTGTACCTGACCTAAGTCTAATGCGTGGGCGGGAATAGAAAGTTACAGTTTAAGTTAAGTTTGTTTTTGCCAAGTGAATAACTAAAGAATTCTCTGTGAGGGGTTATTCAGTTCTGTACCTGGAAGTTAGGATGAATGAGGAATGGTATCTCTTTCTCTGCTCTCGATATTCCAGGCTGCCTGCGAGGGCTACCCGGAAGCGCCGGTGCTGGGTCTCTCGGCTTGAGATAGCAGCGCGTCTCTCAGCGCGTCAGGAAGGCGGGGCTGCTGCCAGCGGGGTCTGCTTCTGCTCTCGGCTTCGGCAAGGATGGCTGCTCCGTCTTGTCACCACGCGTGTGTTTGCATAGGGCAAGATCGGCAATATTTATACCTTAAAGGTGCCGAGATTGACGTAAGGATGGACATAGATACGTCAATAAAGATGTCATACGACTTGCTCGTTAGCACATTCTTTACTAAAGTTCTCTGTGAAATCAAAACAATGGCCGCACGGATTTTCCAGGTTGTCATAGGTTTGATTTGTTATGAGAACGTCGTATGCCTTATCAGGGGCTGGAGGAATGTCGCTTGTCTAATTAGATCTCAAGCATTATGACCTAATCAGATAACACGTTCCTGTGCCGTAGTGTGACTGCGTCAGATAACGGTATCTGCATCATGGGGGCTGTTCTTGCCTCATGGGCTGACTGTTAGTTAACTTGATAGTTAGTTTAACCAGAATAGGGTCAGGAATAGGGGGATCGATTCAGAACCTATAGGAATACATGACACCCACTCCACGCTAACTATGGTCATATCTACTAATCTATGCATAGTATAACATAGTACAACATACTACAGAGTATAGTGTATACCTTACCACCCCAAAATACATAAATGCATTTCGAAATTTTCAAATATACTGAAAAATTGCAGTCATATATATTGTATGCACTTAAGCTATGAATTAAATGCAAAAGTAAACACGCATTTTTATGCATTATTGCTTATTGGTATATGAGAAATACACATGAAATGGCTCTTAATATGGCTATACAGAAAGGAAGTTCGAGACCATTTCATCACATAATAAAATATTTGTGAACATCCCATCGGGCAACTAAAGTTTATAAAGTATCTAAAAATAGAAATCTTAGTTCTCTAGGAATAGTTTCTTACTTTAAGCAGAAGATAAGTGTTCCGAAAATTTTGTAAAAAATAATTTGGGGCTGCTAAAAAATTGTTGTCCGTGAACTGGTGGGAATAATTGTTCATGTGACTTTATTTTTAAAGTTGATGGCCGAATTCAGGGAACGCCGTGTGCGAGTTTACTCAAAAGTCTCTATTTCTGTTCTGGAGAGAACATCATATCATTCAGGCTTTCGAAAAAACTGTCAACAGCTTCATGGGAAAGTTCCACTAAGTCGGAAATAGGTGTAACCATGCATTCATGCGCATGATTTTCTCCATTGACATTCTGATTCGCATTGCTGACAGAAGGTCGTACCTGATCGATGCTGCTTTCATCTTGAACTTCACTACTCTTCAATCGTAGTGGTGAAGATTCCAGGAATGCCGTCATCAGGATTGGCAGCCTTTGAGGGCAGCACAAAGCGTGAACCTTGGTAGGAACCAACAGTGTATCTGCATCCACTGGCGCATCCGATTGTAGCGTCAGACAGGTGTCTAACACGCATTCTTCTCCGCATAGCAGACACCTTAGTACAGGTAAAACACACCTTTGCCACATTGGTCGAAATGATAGAAACCAAGTCATGTTCAGGTCTCTAAGCCGGGAGAGTCCCAGGATTTTTGATATCCGGTCCCGGTATCCAATGGCTAGGATCGTATCTTCCAATGTCGCGAGAGTTTGATCTGTGACATGGGTTGCCATAACGAAAAATAAGGACTAAGAATAGGATTCCTGCAATTAGTCCCAGGATCAGGGGAAGTCCGCCAAAAATCGAATGGACGAAATCTGGAAAAATACCCAGTATGGCTTTGAATGGTGTTAATGCCATCGAAAATACTGTCTTAAATACCTTTGAGACCCCAGTGGTATCAGAAATATTTAAGATTTCGCTCAGGATTTCCGCGAAATGTACGGGGGAATTAGTTGATAATAATGTATGTATCTCTGCAGTCGTCCTTGCGACTTGTAGATCATACGTTTCTTTTGATGACGTGAGCCTTGTAGGCGTCTGAAGAAGCACTGTTTTCATTCTGCTTAAAGTATCTATTCGAATAGAAGTAATTTTCAAATTGGGCCATGCCCTTGCCTCCCTGTCTGGAAAGGAGCTGGGGAACAAAGAACGTCCACAGCACTTGACCTTCGCCGTCGTAGTGACTAGATAAGGAGTCCCGGGCATAAGACTACAACATCTGCGGTCTACAATAAGAATGTAACTCCCATTATAGAGTCTTTGAAAGAATGGTTCTATTTCAGTTGCAGGTGCGCCTTGCTGGTGACATGAAAGGTTGTATGAATTCCCTTCACAGGCTCCGTGCAAACTAATACCGTTACACAGAAGCGTGCCGCTTAGTGACATAGCACAATTGTTGCCACTAAGAAACACTTTCTGTCCTTTATTACTGACACATGCATGTGAATAGGGCAGGTTCCAAGTTGTTTTAAGGTACCCCTTTCCCAATTTCTCGTACATGCCAGCCTGTATATATTTTTGGCAGTATTGAAACCTGAAGGTTGAGATTGGAATATTTATGATTCCGTGTATTATCCATTCACTGACAGGTCGTTCTGACATTGTCATTGGTAATCTTTCTAGTTTTTCAATGCTCAAGATTGTATAATCAGCACCCTTTTGCGCCATACCGATTTGTCTATCAGTAAGGTTAAAGATTTGGAATAGTGACGTTGTGTTGATTAAACGCCAAGGCACATAGCCTGAACGCAGATTTTGTAACGTCCAGCCAAGCTGTACAATAGAACGCAATTGTGACTGACCATGTTGTAATAACAGTAAGTCTTGCGATAATATATCGATTGCTGAAGACACAATGCTGTCCAATGAAAAAATTCTGGAGGACAGAGTCATTAACCCATTGTCCACTACAGAAAGTGATTTTTCCAAATTAATACGGTCAATTTCCCGTATTCTTTCTGCTATTTCAATTTGAGTAACCTTCCAGGCCTCATTGTATGCTGCATATACAGAGGCTGCTATGAAACGCTTTTGACGCTGTTTGCGTGGTCCCAGTATGAAATCACGCAAGTCAGCACCATCAGTAAGTAAAGTTAGGTGTTGCTTAATTTCAGGCAGTGTGGAAGTTTGTAGCGATTGAAGGCATAATTTGCCCACACTGTAGGTTGTTATTATCCCTGGGTGATGTCTTTGGGGATATCTAGGGTCTGGCCTGGTCATTTTGAAACCCTGTGTTTTATTCAGGAATCTATCTTGACAGTTATTTGTATCTGTGGGCCAGATCAACCATTGTTTCCAATCAGGATGTGTTCTGTTTTGGTTTAGTATATGGTTTACGTCTATCTCTTCATCTTTAGAAGTGTTGCTAAACCGTGTTGGCCTTGGAATAGACGGGTTATTTAAATCTTTGATTTTGGCTAAGCCAAGACAGGTGGTTTGTTGAACAGTGTCATTCAAAAATATCATTTGTTCTGGGATCATGCAGGCTCTAAACAAAGCTTCTAAACCCTGTACTTGCCAATCTTTTGTACCCCAAACACTTTTCAAATCAACATTTTTGTCCCAATAATCAAATCCAAAAGTATTCATTTTTTCAAAGAATGAATCTGAATATATCAATTTTGTGTTGGTTATCATGGTTTTCATCCCTGTCTTGTTTGACAATTTAAAATAAAATGTTTCAGCATTACTTATGTTAAAACCTGAAAAATATGAATATTTGTCATAAACGGTTCTAGAGCTCCCTTTTGGAGGTGTAGCACAATGTTCCCATTGATTATAATTTAAAACATTTCTAGGTTGTGCAGATTTATGTAAAAAATGGTTACCATAATGGTTATAGCAATACATACTATCATAATTTGTAGAACCTTGCAAATAATCATGTTTTGTAAATTTAGCAGACATTACTAAGTCAGACATCATGTTGTTAATGCTTTCGAAGTCCCAATCATCAGCAAATGAGTTTGGTTTTGCAAAGTCACTCAAGGAGATCTTGATTTGGTGTGGATATTTCAGGATCTCGACCGGACCATACATTTCATAGTCAGTGTTGTCCCAGGCTACCTCACCAGGTATTGGATTGGCTGTGAAGTTGGCTGAAGAAAGTTCTCTTTTCTCGACGTGTGAAGATGTGTGTGGTTTGAGGACCAAGTTGATGTTCTGACTTGCTGTGTCCATTTTAGCATATTTTCCCTCAATGAAGCGTCCCAAAGTAAAATACCATGATGAGCCAAAGTATGAGGATAAATGCACCAAAACCCACCCAAAATTCAATCCATGGAGAAACCAGATACGTTTCTTTCAGTTGTTTCAAAAGTTCCTTAGCTTTGTCTTTAAAGGATTTTGATGATGGCTGTGTCTTTGATTCACTGAAGCTTTCAGAGGAATCATCGAAGTTGATGAAGTACCCGGATGCAGTTCTGTCAATTGTTCCAATTGCTTCAGGATTTTTGTTTCTTGCATTGTCACTCGGTACTTCATTGTAGATTGGTGTTTCTCTGCTAAATGTTTTTATTTGGGTTTTCAGAGGTCTTAGTTCTATTGCATTGTTGCATAGTCCTTGTTGTTCTTCTGTAGGCGTTTCGAATGTGATGAGCCTCTTCGTTAGGACCTCTGTACTGGTAGCAAACCTTGGTGTTCTGCTACTTATTGGGAGTCCACTTGGCCTACTGTTTGTTATCGGCCACATGTTGTGGTTTTACCAGGTCGATGGATACAACTCGGTTCTCCTTTTTTCCAGCAAGTGGCGGTAGTACAACTGATCTTGTCCCGTTGACAGACAAGACAGGAACTGCTTTTCTGTAAGAAGGCCCAAATTCCTTCTTTACCGCGATCTTCTCCCTGACTAGATCCCCGACTTTTGGAATCCAGACAGGTCTTGCTGGGACAGGTGGTGATTCTTCAGTGGTTGTTGGCTGTTGTTTCAACTGTATGTTGCTCAGGTCTTTTCTTGTTTTGTTTAAGTCCTGCAAAATAGCCAAACGGTCTTTGACATCAAAGCTTTTTTCTTTCACCACTGAAGTCTGACTATCAAGGTCAGAGATAATCATTCTAGTTCCAAATAATAATTCGTACGGACTGAATCCCTTCAGAGAATTTCTTGGAAAGTTATTTAGACTACGTTGGACACTTATTAGATGTTTGACCCACCCAGCTCCCGCACCTAATATCCTTTCTGCTATAGATTGCTTTATGCCTTGGTTTTTTCTTTACACCATCCCGTACCCTCAGGAAGGAAGTGAGAAGATTCCCGCTGGGCTGTGCTCATTTGGCCATGTTTCCCCCCAGGCTGGTGGGCTTGAGTGAAAACAATGGTCAAACGTAACATGCTCTTAGCGTATATGCCATTTAGACTCGCGAATCTTTGTATAACAGTCTGGACGTCAGCCGAGTGCTGAGGATCTACATTATAAGTGGAAACTAGCCTGTATATGTTAATCGCAAGCCATTCTTTTTACTGGTGATGTTATCTGCAGTCAGATTCCACCGTATTATATTTTTTCTCTCCCCACTGCGATTTCTGTTGCAGTTTGGGCAGTTTTTTACAAACATGGTATGATGTAGGCTCATGCCTGGCCACCAGTACCGTGATTGTAAATCTTCCAGAGAATCTTTTAGTTTGAGGTGTCCAAGACCCTCGCCCATATGTGCGTCTGCGATTAACAAGCTTCTCCTGTCCATGTTTGGAATCACTCTATCCCCCACTCCAGGGATTCGAGCAAAAGGGACGAAGTTTGCATCGATTATGTATGTATAATTGAGTGGATAGTTGATCGGTAACGCTGAGCAGTCGCCTTTTGATGACGTTTTCACCGCCAGCAATGTTTCACCGTCAATGTATTTTAATGTATGCTTTTTTCGAACTACGGGAGCCGATTTAGTGGCTGCCGCTGCGGCTGTTTCAGCCAATGAATTCCCTACAACGTGAACGCCATCACGTTGATGACTCAGTGAGTGAGTCACGTGAGTCTTTGGTAGTTCTTTTTGTAAAAGAGCTATTTGCTCCCAGAGCAGTCTCTGCTTTATTGGTGCATCTGTGTCATCTTTGTAACCGTTCTGAATCCATGTCTGCAAATCGCTGTTATATGATTTGACGCAGTAATATGAATCTGACACTATAAGTGTCGGGAATTCGCGATCCGCATTATCTAGCGCCATTTTCAATGCGATTATTTCAGTTTGTTGTTCTGAATTAGTTTCTACTGAGTGTGATTTTGTTAATAGAGGTTTTAATATACCTCCGCGCCACACTTCTTTTGTAATCTCACATGTGGGGTTGTATGCTTGTTCTCCCCAAACGGAGGGTTGAGCATGTCCGTCTGTATAGATTACACAGGCGTAATGTCGTAGAGGCAGAATGTCGATTGGCAGAGGATACGTCTTTTCATATTTTAGATTTTTTAATTCTTCTAGTTCTGGATCAAAGTAGTAGTATACTTTGTCCGTTGTGATTGAATTCACCCATTGTATCCATTCCGGATTCAATGTTGTTGTTGGTAAATTACACGGTGTTGTTAGTGCCTCAAAGGCTGATTCAGCTGTTCTGACTGTGATATGTCTACCGTCAGCTATGTCTTTTTCTCTAGCTATTGCGGTTTGAACTGCACGAATGATTTTTTCTGTATTACTGAATTTCTGTTCAGCTTCTGTGTACATGTGTGATTTGAATGCAATTGGTACTGTTGCAGGGTTTCTGTACTCACACAGAACTGTGCACAGAGGAGTGGAACCTCGGCAAATTAGGGTGTCCCAAAACTTACCTTAGCAACCAACTCACCCCTTACCGAGCTAGCTACAGTGTCTCATTGGACATATCAAACACCCAATGTTTAGACAAACCAGAACATGAACTTACAGTACCTCAGGGTACGTGGGACTCATGAACACTCTTTCGTTATATTATCATTACAAACCAGAACATGGAGTAAAGAAGACACATGTGCATTTGAAATGTTTATTTACTAATGCCGTCTTCTCAGGCGCAGTATCTTTGATAATACAAGTATACTTATTATCAGTAGCAAAATTATCAGCATAGTTACTAAGACATAAAAAGCGAATGGTGACAGCATGTTAACATGCTGTAATGAATAAGAGTTAACAACACTTATATCTCACCCTCCCTAACACATATATTATATTATTATCTAAGAAGGTCTCTTTGGGTTGTTTTAGGGCGGGCCCATACCTTAGTGTCCTAGCATGAAGGAATCACATCAGCATACACCAGCTCTCTCTGCATGTGCACCGCATCAAGTGTGTTAACAATTCTCGTGCAAAGCAATATCAATCCCGCCTCAAGCCCAAGTTGGCAAAGGCTGCACTTGTGTTATGACTATGAAGGCGTGGAGATCAGACCTCATAACAATTCCATATCGTGTTGCTCCTGAAACTTCAGCACTCTCCGTGCAGACATGTTTTATTAAACAAAGCAGATATCAGAGCAATAACATATTATTCTCACATTCACCACGGCAAACTACTAGGTTGAAAGCTAAGTCAACAAATGAGGGTCGTGTGCAGAAGTTGCAAGAAAGGAAAAATGGCGTTTAAATCTCAAACGTACCTATGCTAACTTAACACGATATAGGGATATATAGGAGTTATACAACACCCCCCCATGATCCGAGAACGGACTAAATAAGGTAACAGAAGTGCCATCACATGAGAGCAGAATCCATTTATAAACGAGCATGAATAAAAATTCAATAATAAAAACTAATGCTAAAAAATAGCCCACAAATATAATGTGGCTCAAGCCAATAGGCAAGCAAAAATAAAATGTCTTGACCAAAAGTCAATAAAATCAAGGAAATGCTATCAATCAGCATGCCAATTTGAGGCAGTGTCTATGATAAGACTGTATATGAAAAGTAAGCTGCAACAGCCTCCAGGAGGAAGTCACTGTCCTCATCCGAAAACAGTTCAGCCATCCAATTTAAAAGATGAAAGGAACATACGTGATCTTCCAGCACCGGATCCTCTATAACCATCAGAGGACAGCTCGGTGGGTTTTCAAGAAAACTTCGTTCCAAGAAACTTTGCGCTGCCGACAACACATCCCAGGGACCCATTAGTCCATGTGCCACCGCCAAGGCCATAATCCTTTCGTCAGAACAAACCAACTCGTGAGCAATGATAGGACTCATCAGTTGATCAAAATCGACGTCAGCAGATATTGGTCCGCAGAGACACAAATCAATGGCCCAAAGGAAATCACAGGTCAGGCAGCGAAATACAGGCTGGACACAGGTGAAATAGGAGAACCGAAAAGATAATCCAAAAGCCGTGCTTAGAGTCGCCAACGGCAGTGTGCCATAATAATCAAGCATGCGGTTGCGAAACCGCGTCAGTAGTAGCTGTGCGTGGACTTGCACAGGAAGGGCATCCATATTTAAAAAGGCAGAAAACCACCAATGCGCCAGCCGCTAAAGCAAGTAAAAACGGGAACCCTCCAAATAAGGATGAAAAAATAGAATGGAAGAAAGCAGGGATGACTCCAAAAATCTTCTCAAAGGAAGTCACGAGACCACCGCTAACAACTTTAAAAAAATGTGCTAGGCCCGTTGTGGAGGATGCGTTAAAGATAGAACGGACCATGGCTCCGAAATGCAAGGGCAAATCAGTGTTTAAAAGAGCCTGAACCTCCGTGCGGGTGTTAGCAATGTGAAGCACGAAAGTTTCACGGGCCGAGCTCAAGGCCACCTCTTTCTGGGACAATAGAGCTCTTATTCTAGCCATGCCGCTGAATTCTGCTCCCAAGGTCGGTATCTGTGGCCAAATGGAAGACTCCCTATGTTCACGTGTGGGAGGATAAAGAACATTTCTGCAGCAAATAACTCGCTCACTAACTGTTACTATGAAAGCTATACCTTTAATTAAACCACAACAGTTTTCATTATTGAGCATTAAATAACTACCATTCTCTAACAATTTAAACGTGGGGATGATAGCAGGAACTGGCGTGCCCTGTAAAACGCAAGCCATATTCGGGCGGTCCTTGTTACATGAACCGTGTAATTGTATGTGTCTGCACATTAAAGAATGATCTGGAGTCTCAGTACACTCATCCCCTGTTAGATAAACCTCTTGGTCATCCTTGAAACATCTGTATGTGTATGGGAGTGACCAGACCTCATGAAGAAAACCGCTACCTAAGGGTTCAAAACGACCTATTGGCACATATTTCATACAATTTGAAAACTTATATAAAGCAAAAGGCAGTGTTATTAAACCGTGGATAAGCCACGTAGCAGCAGTGGATTCTGCCACAGAAAAAGGTAAAGATTCCAACCTCTCAATATGTAGCATAGAAAAGGAAGCATCACGCATTGAAAGCAAGCGTTGTTTGTCTGTCAAATTAAACGGTGCAAATAAAGAAGAAACGTTCATGTATCCCCAGGGAACTTTACCCATTTTTAGAGTCTGTAGTGTCCATGCAAACTGCATGATTGAACGTAATTGATTTTGACCATGGTATAATACAGACACTTCATCATGCACAATATCAACAACAGACGACACAATATTATCTAATGTGTAAATTCTAGAGGAAAGCACGTTAATGCTATTGTCAACCACTGCAAGCACTTTCTCAAGATTTGCCTGATCAATAGCCCTAAGGCGTGAAGCAGCCTCAATCTGTGAGAGTTTCCAAATTTCATTGTAAACACCATATAACCACCTTTTAGACCTGCCACTAGCTGGGCCCTTAATGAAATCATTCAAATCCACGTCTGCATTCAGTTTGGAAAGGTGATACTTAACCGCAGGTAAAGTTGAATGTTTCAGCCAAGCTTGACACAACTTGCCAACTGAGTAAGAGGTGACAGTATGACTCAAATCAAAACGGGGATCAGATCTAACAGTCTTAAAACCGTCAGTTATATTTAAAAATCTCTTTTGGCAAGAATCAGCACCACGGTGCCAAAGCAGCCAACCCTTGGGATTCATACTGGAAATGTTAAAGGAGGAATTCAGAAGCAGAGCCTGTATTTCTCTAATGGACAATTTAGTAAAATTACTCCAATTCTCATATTCCTCCAACTCCGGGAAAGACGGGGTGTTCAACCTTTTAGATGTAGCCAATCCAAAGCATGTGGTCTGGGAAATGGTATCATTTAAAAACCACATATGATTTGGGATGAGACATGCACGGTGCAAAGCCACAGTGCCTTGTACCTGCCAGGCCCTTGAGCCCCAAACTGATTTAAGGTCAATGGTATCCTTCCATAACTCATACCCTCCAGTAACTAATTGATCCAGGAAGGCTTTTGAATATAACAATTTTGTATTTGTAAGTCGAACCTTGGACTGTGGCTGTTTGTGAAATTTAAAATAAAAGGACTCGGGATTGGACTGATTAAAGTCAGTGAAATAAGTATACTTTTTAAGAAACGTTTCTGAACTCCCTTGTGTTGGTGCTGGGCAATGTTCCCACTGAGTAAAATTAACCGCATCCCTTCGGGAAGATGTCTTGTGTAAGAAGTGATTGCCATAATGTTGGTAACAGAACAATTCACCATAATTAGCAGATTCTAAATATAAATCCTCAGCATCAAAAGCAGCATAATATTTCAAATCAGAAAACAAACTCTCCACAGCATTAACATCCCAATCATCAGAACGAATGTTTTGTTTCACCACATCCCCCATATTAACTCTTAGTACATTAGGGACATTAACGACTTCCGTTGGACCATGAATCTGAAAACGAACTGCATCCCACGCGATTCCATCCAGAACAGGCCACGCTGTGATGTTAACCAAAGTCAAGTCTCTTTTTAATCTGTGTGTAGAATGTGAAGAGGAAAGTGGGGCCAAAGTTCCATTCAAATGAGTAATGCAAGTTCTCTCCTCGACATAGTGTCCATTCATAATCCGAAAAAATAAAACACAAAACCAATTGACATAAAAAGGTAAACTGAAAAAAGGACCAGCCAAATGTATATCCAAGGAGGTATCAAAAAATGTTTTTTAAACAGGCTAGCATATAATGCAATTTTAGAGGGTTTTTTCGAGGCAAGGGAAGCAGAGTCAAATGAAAATCTGGATTCCGTGGCTAAACGAGCTTGCAGGTCGGGCATGGACAAATCAGTGGGGTATGTATAGTCTGTCTCATCAAGGTTAGTTCCTGGTAAATTATTCAATAATGGACTGGAAACAGCAGGTAATTCGATGGCCACCTCAGGTTCATTATTAGAAGCAGTGGGCATAATTGAATTTCTCACAATGGAAGGACAGGAAACAGCCGGTGTCATGCTAAGAAGAATCGGCCACTCTGTGTATCTTGACATTGTCAATAGAAATAAACCTGTTTTCCTTACGACCCGGAAGTGGTGGTAAAATGACTGTTCTTGTGCCCTTCACTCCAAGCACTGGGACCGGAGCTCGATAGGAGGGACCAAACTCTTTCTTGTTGTCGATCTTCTCTCGAACCAGTTCTCCAACTTGGGGTAGCCAGCCAACTACCGGGATCTGCAACGCATCATCCGATGTGGAGGGCAAATGTTCCTTTGCAAGAGTGTCTCTCGTCTTTTGTAGATTCTGTAAAACATTGTAATGTTCATCTGCGTCAAAGGAAGTGGCGCGAACCACCGAGTCTAGACCGTCAAGGTCAGGGACGAACATCTTGATGCCAAAGAGCATTTCGTATGGGGTCCGCCCACCCAGAGACCTTCTAGGGAGATTATTAAGAGCACGCTGCACGCCATATAGGTGAGCCAGCCAGTTTCTGCCAGTGCCTATAACTCGGGCTGTCAAAGATTGCTTTAAATCACGGTTCATTCGTTCAACTACACTATTACCCTCGGGTCTGTAGGGTGACGAAAACTTGACTTGGACCCCCATCGAAGTCATGGCATCCTTATACGCCTTAGAGGCGAAAGCCGGACCCTGATCCGAATGGAAGGTACCACAGGCAAAAATCCCTATAAAGATACGCAAATCTCTGATGACAGTCCGGGAATCAGCGCTGCGATGTGGCCATAACCATACAAAGCGTGTGCATGAGTCAACTGCTACTAAGATGTATTTATACGCAGTATCAGATGAAAATGGACCGCAGTGATCTAAATAAACGCAGCCTAGTGGTTTATTAGAAATGTACAACTGTGTCTGAGGCGGACGCGTAGCAGTTGAAGGTTTAATCTGCTGGCATATGTCACACTGAAGGACATAATCACGCGTCTGTTTGTACAGTCCCCGCCACCAGAAACGTAATTGTAATTGAGTTACAGTGGCCGAGACGCCCGCATGCGCAGACGCCACACCCTCATGAGCCGCTGTAATCAAGTCTGCTCTGCGATCCGTGTTGGGAATCAGCCGTTCCCCAACATCAGGAATTGTCACAAAAGGAACCTTTTCGGGACTTAAGTGGTATTTATACTTCGAAGGGAATCCCGAAGGATGTTTACTTCCCTTCTCAGAGGCAGCAACCGCTGCCAAGATGTCGCTATCAATCTTGGTTTTAGACCTAGTAACTGCTGCAACTAAGTATGTAGATACTGCTGATTTCGCCGCTTCATCAGCAAGCGAGTTGCCAAGAGCGTGTACTCCCACGCGCTGATGACCGAGAGTATGAATCACATAAACGAGTGGCAACATAGCCTTAAGCTCTGCCACTCGAACCCAGATCATTTTATGTTTTATTGTGCTACCCTTGGAATCACGAAAGTCATTTTGAATCCAAAAGAACAAGTTTTCATTGTAAGACTGGACACAGTAGTAAGAATCACTTACAATTAGAGTAGTAACACTTGGATCTGCGTACTCCAAAGCTAGTAATAGAGCACGAAGCTCTGCCAATTGTGCAGTGCAATCGCCCAGGGGCAACGTGTGTACCTCCCTGGAAATGAACTCGTCATTCAACATAGCACCGACCACAATGGCGCATGCGGAAACGTAGGCATGTTTAGAGCCATGCGCAACCTGCGCCGACCCATCAGTGTAAATGATGCAATGGAAGTCCTCCAAAGGTCGCATCGCCAGAGGAGCAGGATGAACGAATTCATACTGCAAGTACTCCTGTGACCGTAAGGAGGCGTCAAAAATAAACATGACATCTGCGGATGACAATGACGCAGCCCACTGAATCCACCGAGGGTGCAAAGCCTTTGAATTTGGTACACTGGCTTTCGTGACTGCCTCTAAATGAGGACAGGGTGTTACCACTAGCATGCGTTTCCCCTGTGACAGAGCGCGTTCTTTTAGAATTGCCATCTGTACAGCAGTTAAAACCTTTTCTATGGTGGGAAACCGCATCTCAGCCGAGGTGTACAAGTGTGACTTGTAAGCAATAGGTACTGTGTCACCTTCATTAAAAGTGAGGTAGGTGAAACCCACCGTCCCAGGAATTATTCTTATTACCAGGTTGGTGTGGTTATCACGAGTCAGTAAATATTTAGAAGCGAGCAGATCAGCCTGCAAGGATTGCAAAATGGCTGAATGCTCAGGCAGCCAGCATGATTTTGAGAAAGTTGGTTGTATCAAAGCATACAGAGGCTTGACACGCTGGGCATATTCCGGAATGTAAGTTCTGCCGAAATTCAAAAAGCCCAGTAAGGATTGTAATTTCTTCAGTGTTGTTGGTGCGCGCAATTGTGCGCACTTCTCCAAGAAGTGAGGAGCCAAACCTCTACCTTCATTGTTGAGCTCATAGCCCAAAAACAACACTGTGTGTTCAGCAATGTGCGATTTTGCAAAGTTGAATTTGTAACCCATGTCTGCGAAGTTGCAAACAAGAGAATTTACACGACACAGATGCTCCCAAATATCGTCGTCTGTGAGATATATGTCATCCACATACGAAAAAGCATCCGGGTCGAGTGCCTCCAGAATAGAGACAATTCGAGCGGTAAATACACCAGGACTATTCTTGTAGCCCATTGGAAGACGCCGGAATTGCTTTTGGACTCCAGCGCTTGTAAAACTGGTCCATTGGGAGCTAAAGCTGTCCAGTCTGTGGGCATAAAAACCATTGGATATGTCAAGCGTTGTCTTGAAACGCTTACGCACTAGACTATCCACTAGGGCAGAGCCGTGGGTATTCTGTACTGCACAGTTACGGCAATGCGAGTTCAAATGCCGGTAATCCAAAACCAAACGATATGATCCGTCAGGTTTATTCACAGTAAAAAGGGGATTATTCATCGGCGACACACACGTTTCAATAACTCCCTGATATTCCAATTGTTCAAGGATTTCCGCGACGGAAGATTTTGCTTCACGCCGAATGGGATATTGAGGTTGAGGCTGCGGCTGAGACCGCAACGGAATTTCGTGGCAAGGCGACAATTTATCCCAACCACATTGGTTACGGTACAGAGCCGGCGCGAGAGCCCGAGCCCACTCTTCTGCAAAATGCTGCGCATGCTCTTTCGAGACAGTGTTCGCGAAACTGGGTAGGATTACCTCCTCCCCTCGCGGCGCCGCGAGCACAAAAGGTGGGGGCCAGTCAGCCTCCGAAAGTAAAATATCATATGTAGAAGACAGATTCTCCCAAAATACACCTTTAACGGTACGCTGTATGTCACCTTCAATTAACAGGACAATTTCATATAGTCTTTCAGGGGGAGCAAGTCTCGTATCCGCTGTTTCTATCACAACGTAGACTTCAGTCGCTGTCACCCTCAGTAGTGGACGCAGCGCCTCTCTGACTATTGTTATCTCCGCCGCGCTGTCCAGCAAGGTCAGAGCCCACGTCAGATTCCGAAGCCGCGTTCTCACTATCTGTGGCATATCGATGCGCTGTTAAGGCTGCGACTTTCTTTTTCGCAAACTGCGGACGCCTAGGCGTAGAATCCTCCTGCTTCACTGCGCCGTCCGTCTGGCGGGACTGACCACGTCCTTGTTGGCCACCACGTCCACGTCCACCCCCTCCTCCTCCACCGGTTTTCTGGGCCGATGTGTCCTGAAAGGAACGAGGAGAGCGTTGATCAGAACCCTGAAAACGATCAGGTGATTTAATCATCGCGCGGTCGCGCAAATCATAAACTTTTTCGGATGGCGCAGGAGCTTGTATTGCAGGAAAAGAACCCTGAGTCTGCATTGTCTGCTTCCCCTGTGTCTGTTTCTTAGGCCAATTTTGTTTCTTGGACTTGGGCTGGGCATCTGTCACTGCAGATTGTACCAGTGGTTGTTTTTTCTCCTTCACTGGAAAATATTTCAGACCTCTACTTGTGCGGCCAATCGTTTTATAAGCGGCCACCACAATCTTTGCTAACTGGCGGGGTTTGTCGGCATCGGGCAGAGCAGCCAAAGCATTCGACACCTGAAAGTTAACTGCATCTCCTTTAACATTGGAGAGAATGAGATCACTTACAATCTCAAAAGAACCACACAGGCGCATACCCAATTCAACCGCTGCCTCTGGACCGTGATCATTCTGAACACGTCGAACGATTTCAGGCAGGGCAGTCATAGACGGGGTGCCGAAGCACCTTGTATAAACTGCCGCAAATGTTTTTCCCCAGCTGTCACAGTCAGCAAGTTCAGGAGTAATATCCTTCGGGAGAGTAATCGTCAACATTCTATGTTTATCAGCAGGAGTGGAATTCGGAAAAACCGCTTCCAGTTGATCAAACTTCTCTGCTAGCCAGAATGGGAAGTCATCGTTGTCAACAGGACGCGCACCAAAAACCGAATTTACCATAACAGGATTGAGACGCATTCCGCCTCGTTCCATGGGAGCGACCGCACCCCCCTGGGGACCACCAGGAAGATGTCGACCGATGTATTGCACTAAAGCACGAATCACGGAAATGGAAACTACATGCAGCCTGCGAATTTCTGCCAGGGTACAAGCCCCGTGATTCGGGTGCGGGGTAAAGCCACCCAGCGCAGGCCAATTAGTACCTGGAATTGAGAGTGGACCTAACCTCGCACGGGACAATGAGTGGGGGAGGGCGCCATCAAACCAAACTCGATGCTGCCAATGATCAATAGGTATTTCCAATGCCCTGTATGGCGTATATTCAGCCGGGACATCCGAGGCGGTGTAGGAGTGGTACAAACCAGAATTAGCGTCCACAGCCGGAAACGTAACCCAAGAGTAAAACAACTCGTAAGGAAACGCCGGATCTGCACTTACCACGAAAATCACAGCCATCCCATCTACTGGGACTTGGTACGTCTGAAGATGGTTGCGTACCGCTACGCGACTATGCTGCGCAATAGCCACCGCTGCCGCCATTACAGAATTGGAAACAAGAAAACACAAAGAATACTTTGTAGCACAACTGGGTAGTAATTCAAAGAAACCGTTTGAGTAAGAATCAAGCTTGAATAAAGACCTATTTCAAAAAATAGGTAGGTTTCACCAACACCCCGTTTTCCGGAAACGGATGTGAAGGGGTTAAGGCATGAATGATAAACTACTCGAGTGTCATGATATAAGACCACCGAAACCGTTGGGCGCCATGTTGCAGGGTTTCTGTACTCACACAGAACTGTGCACAGAGGAGTGGAACCTCGGCAAATTAGGGTGTCCCAAAACTTACCTTAGCAACCAACTCACCCCTTACCGAGCTAGCTACAGTGTCTCATTGGACATATCAAACACCCAATGTTTAGACAAACCAGAACATGAACTTACAGTACCTCAGGGTACGTGGGACTCATGAACACTCTTTCGTTATATTATCATTACAAACCAGAACATGGAGTAAAGAAGACACATGTGCATTTGAAATGTTTATTTACTAATGCCGTCTTCTCAGGCGCAGTATCTTTGATAATACAAGTATACTTATTATCAGTAGCAAAATTATCAGCATAGTTACTAAGACATAAAAAGCGAATGGTGACAGCATGTTAACATGCTGTAATGAATAAGAGTTAACAACACTTATATCTCACCCTCCCTAACACATATATTATATTATTATCTAAGAAGGTCTCTTTGGGTTGTTTTAGGGCGGGCCCATACCTTAGTGTCCTAGCATGAAGGAATCACATCAGCATACACCAGCTCTCTCTGCATGTGCACCGCATCAAGTGTGTTAACAATTCTCGTGCAAAGCAATATCAATCCCGCCTCAAGCCCAAGTTGGCAAAGGCTGCACTTGTGTTATGACTATGAAGGCGTGGAGATCAGACCTCATAACAATTCCATATCGTGTTGCTCCTGAAACTTCAGCACTCTCCGTGCAGACATGTTTTATTAAACAAAGCAGATATCAGAGCAATAACATATTATTCTCACATTCACCACGGCAAACTACTAGGTTGAAAGCTAAGTCAACAAATGAGGGTCGTGTGCAGAAGTTGCAAGAAAGGAAAAATGGCGTTTAAATCTCAAACGTACCTATGCTAACTTAACACGATATAGGGATATATAGGAGTTATACAACAGTACCATTTCTCCCTCATTAGAGGTCAGGTATGTGAATCCGCATCTCCCTGGGATGACTCGAATCACAAGATTGCGTGTGTTATCACGTGTTTCTAATTTTGTTTTAATTAGCATGTCTGTTTGTAAGGATCTCAAAATTTCTGTGTGTGTTTGAGTCCAATTGGATCTTTTAAAGTCTGGTTTAATTAGATCATAAAGGGGTTTGACCCTTTCTGCGTAATTTGCAATGTATGTTCTTCCGAAATTTAGGAAACCTAGAATTGACTGAAGATTTTTTAGTGTTTTAGGAGCTTGGATTACGGCACATTTCTCTAGGAAATTGTCTGCCAGGCTTTTACCTTTACTTGATAACTCGTATCCTAAGAATAGGACTGTCAGATGGGCAATTCTGGATTTTTTGAAGTTGAATTTGTAACCCTCTGCAGCGAACCCAAGTATTATGGTGTTCACCCTTTTCAAGTGAGTCTCCAAGTCATCATCTGTTAAGTAAATGTCATCGACATAGGATAATGCTTCATCATCATATAGTTGTAGTAATTCTGTTACTCTCGCTGAGAATACCCCCGGGCTGTTCTTGTACCCCTGGGCTAACCGACAGAATTGTTTTTGAGTGCCATTTACTGAGAATGCAGTTAAATATCTGCTCTCTGGTGCTATATTTTGACAAAAGAATCCATTGGAGATGTCCAAGGTTGTTTTGTACTTTTTGCGCACTATGTTATTCATTAGTGCAGCACTGTGTGAGTTTTGCACTGCAAAAGTTTTACAACATGTGTTAAGGTGTCGGTAATCCAAAACTAGACGATATGAATTGTCTGGTTTGGAGACCGGAAACAAAGGATTGTTCATTTGTGAGGTGCAAGTTTCAATCACCCCCTGGTATTCTAGCTGATCTAGTATTTCATTTACTTGTTTTTTAGCTTCTTGCTTAATTGGGTACTGCCTTTGTGCAGTAGGTTGTGATTTTAACTGGATTTTGTGAGGAGGAGAATCCTCATCCCATCCTACATGATTTTTATATAAAGCAGGTGCTAAAGCCACTGCCCACTTTCTAGCAAGTGTATATTTTTTATGAATCGGTATTTGATTCGAGAAGGCAGGCATAATTACTTCTTCGCCATGAGGGCACTCCCTGACAAACTCTGGTGGGCAGTCTTTTTCAGCTAGAAGGATATCATAGCCCTCGGAGAGATTATCCCAAAATAGTCCCCTTATTTTCCTAGTCTTATCTCCCTCAATACGTAATGTTATCTCGTATATCTTGTGGGGCTTGCTAACTCTGGTGTCTGCAGTTTCCACTTGAAGGTATTCATTCGTGTCCACTGTCTCCAGATGATTCATAAGGACTTTGCGAGCTATGCTCACCTCTGCTGCGCTGTCTAGCATTGTCTGAGCCCACTCTCCGTTTTTCAGTTGTGTCCTCAGTATTCTCGGCATTGTTAACTACCTTGATACTGGCTACCTTCTTTTTTGGAAATTGTAATTTCTTTTTTTTGCTGAGCAGGTTCCTTGTCTTTGGACTTGGCGTGCTCTTCTGATCGTCCTCTTCTTTCCGATTTCTGCGAGGAATTCTGAAAAGATTGAGAGGGACGTGTATGAATGTCTTGATATCTATCAGGTTTTTTAATATTATCCCTATTTCTAAGGTTATATCTATTCCCAGAGGGGTCACTCTGCGGTGACCTCTGTCTTTGGTTTGGAGATTTCTCTCTTCGCCTGGGAGACCTCTCTCGGGACTGGAATTTCTTTTCTTTAGGATTGGATTGTTTGTTTCCATCCCAGTTCTTTTTTGGTGAATTATTATTAAAAAATATTTTTTCTGGACTTGTAGTCAGTTGCGGTTTTACTGGTATTCCACCTAGACTATCTCTACCTAGTTCTTCATAAGATTTTTCTATGATTCTGGCAATTTCAGCTGGTTGGTCTGCTATATCTGTCTCTTTTAACCTTTGGCGGATCGCCACATTTGCTGCTTCACCTTTTATGTTGGCTAATAATATAGCCGAGACCTGCTTGAAGTCTTTTAGTAATTTCATACCAAGAGTTAAAGCAGGTTCTGGACCGTATTCATCTTGAATTTGTTTTAGCACATCTGGTATCACCGAAATGGATGGGACACCGTGCGTTTTTGTGTAGATGGAAGCAAAGACTGTACCCCAAGTGTCACAGTCCTCAATGTGTGGTGCGATTCCCATTGGGAGACATATAGTCAGAATCCTGTGTTTTTCCAGCGGGGTGGTGTCAGGAAACACCGCCTCTATTTGGGTGATTTTCTGTGCCAACCAGAATGGTATTTGTTCCCGTTTAGCTGGAACTTTACCTAGGCAGGATTGGATGTTCTGTGGTGTAATTTTATTTGTGTTCCCCTGGTGAGGGGTCAGCTGTGGAAGTTTAATCGCTGGCTGAATTGTTGAAGTCCGCATTACATACTGAACTAATTGTCTATGAATTTTTAGTAGTTGTTTTAGCTGTATTAACAGCTCTGCTGCAGGCATTCTATCGATGTCTGGATGTGGTGTGTATCCGGCTAAGACCGGCCACGTTGCTCCTGGTCTTCCTAAAGGACCGAGCCTTGTAATGTGATTGTTATGTATTAGGGCGCCATCAAATAAGAGCAAATGCTCTTGGAATTTGAGTGGTACTTCCACCTCCTCGAAAGGAGTGTACGTTTCAGGAGGTTCCTCTACTTTGTAATAGTGGAAGTACTTTGTTACAGCATTAGCTGCTGGAAAATGTATCCATGAATAGTATACCTCTGTCTGCCGATATTCGTGTGCCTCAATTACGAATATGACTGTGCCACCTCTAGGTGTCAGTCCATTTTCTATAAGTTTTAAGGTTATAGATCTCCTTTTAATGACCGGAATGAGTGTTATATTCGGGTCTGCTGCTTGCATGGTAGCATCAGCATCTGCGAGTTCAGTTGCTAATCTAGCTGCCTCTCTTTCTTCATCGCTGTCCATTTTACTGACAGGATGGTATTATGTTTATTTGCAGATCAGGTTTCTTTATGGAAACAGAGATTAGATGCACAATATTTTGGAACAGTGTATCCTTCAACGTTGACTATACCAAGAACCATACATAGGAGTTCCCTCCTGCGAGGTTTTGGAGGATATAACCTTTCACCCACTCCAGACGTCTTTGGAGTATTTGGGAAAAGGGGTCTGAGTGAGAAAGCACGACTGAGTTACTCTAAATGTCTTACGTTAGTTTTATCGCCCTTTCCAAACACGTTGGGCGCCATGTAGTGTAGCTCCTATTTTCCCAATAGGCTCTGCGCATTGGAATAATACCTACAGCAGTAAAGGCCTAGGCCAGACGTTAACTAGGTCTACTACTGTCGATACTAGACTTAAGTTTTGGGTTTACCAGCTAAGCTCAGAGTTCGCTAGAAACTTTCTCGAATGTTCAAGGAAGGAATTAACTCCCCTGATTAGACAAGAAGGGATTTAGTTTCTGACAACCATAGAACATGGCAACTTTGCTCTCCCCTAATCAAGAGTCAATCTCGAGAGTCGTGTGAGCACAAGGCAATTATTTTACTCAGTCAGTACGTGCATTCTTAGTCTCATCAGATTGTAGAGAAAAGGAAGAGACGGGCGTGTTCAATAAAAAGGTGTTATTTATTTATCAGTCTCTTTTCTCGTACAAGAGAAATGGATCGATATTATTGCAATACTTATAGTTAAGTAAAGTGCATACATTAAAAGCAATAGTATAAAATAATACTGTAAAAACATTGATATGGTTTCTGAGCCATATGATGTTTAAAATGATTAAAATATATTTACATACACATATACATTTGACTAAACGTACTCAACTGGTGTTTCTAAATACGCCTACCCCGTGTACCTGACCTAAGTCTAATGCGTGGGCGGGAATAGAAAGTTACAGTTTAAGTTAAGTTTGTTTTTGCCAAGTGAATAACTAAAGAATTCTCTGTGAGGGGTTATTCAGTTCTGTACCTGGAAGTTAGGATGAATGAGGAATGGTATCTCTTTCTCTGCTCTCGATATTCCAGGCTGCCTGCGAGGGCTACCCGGAAGCGCCAGTGCTGGGTCTCTCGGCTTGAGATAGCAGCGCGTCTCTCAGCGCGTCAGGAAGGCGGGGCTGCTGCCAGCGGGGTCTGCTTCTGCTCTCGGCTTCGGCAAGGATGGCTGCTCCGTCTTGTCACCACGCGTGTGTTTGCATAGGGCAAGATCGGCAATATTTATACCTTAAAGGTGCCGAGATTGACGTAAGGATGGACATAAATACGTCAATAAAGATGTCATACGACTTGCTCGTTAGCACATTCTTTACTAAAGTTCTCTGTGAAATCAAAACAATGGCCGCACGGATTTTCCAGGTTGTCATAGGTTTGATTTGTTATGAGAACGTCGTATGCCTTATCAGGGGCTGGAGGAATGTCGCTTGTCTAATTAGATCTCAAGCGTTATGACCTAATCAGATAACACGTTCCTGTGCCGTAGTGTGACTGCGTCAGATAACGGTATCTGCATCATGGGGGCTGTTCTTGCCTCATGGGCTGACTGTTAGTTAACTTGATAGTTAGTTTAACCAGAATAGGGTCAGGAATAGGGGGATCGATTCAGAACCTATAGGAATACATGACAAGACACCCCCATCCCAAAAACACAGAAGCAAGTCCGTTCATTAGTGGGCCTTACTTCTTTCTGCCGACAATGGTTACCAAATTTCAGTCTCATTATAAAACCCCTACTCTCCCTGTTGGCCAAAGATGTTCCGTTCCCACTCCCTTGGACTCCCGAATGCCAAGCATCCTTTAAGGAGTTGCGGGATGCCCTTTGCTCGGCACCCGTTCTAGGAACACCAGATTACTCCAAGCCCTTCTCCCTCTTCACTCACGAAAGGGAGGGATGCGCATTGTCTGTTCTAACTCAGCCCATCGGCGCCAAACAACGCCCTTGTGCCTACTTCTCTGCCACTCTTGATCCAGTCGCCAGAGCTCTACCTGCCTGCCTTCGAGCAGTAGCCGCTGCTGCTGTCTCTATCCGCCAGAGTGAGGGAATTGTGCTTTCAAACTCCCTCACGGTATTAGTGCCCCATGCAGTTGACACCCTTTTGAACCAGACTAAGACTCAACATCTGACTAGCGCACGACTAACAGGGTACGAATTGACTCTACTTGCACCCCACATCACCCTGAAGAGATGCACGACATTGAACCCTGCTACACTGTTACCCTTGCCCGAAAATGACCCCGATGTGCCCCCTATACACGACTGTGTGACCCTCACGGACAAACAGACTAGGAGTAGAGTTGACCTCCGAGACATTGCTCTTACAGATCCTGATGGAGAACTATGGGTAGATGGCTCTTGTATCAAACTCTCAGACGGCACCACTTCTGCTGCCTATGCGGTGACGACAGCTCGAACAGTAGTTGAAACCGCTCGCATCACACAACGATCCGCACAGGCAGCAGAACTAATTGCCCTCACACGAGCATGTATCATAGCAGCAGGAACCACTGCAAACATTTACATGGACAGCCAGTACGCCTTCGGGGTGGTTCATCATTTCGGGCTCCTGTGGAGGGAAAGGGGATTCCTGACGTCCCACGGTACACCCATCCTTCACGGAGATTTAGTCTCCACCCTGATTGAAGCAGTTCTTCTCCCCAGACAATTAGCAGTGATCAAATGCCAGGCACACAAGAAGGTGACAGATTTAGTTGGACAGGGAAACGCACTAGCCGACACCACTGCCCGAACCACAGCTGAGAATAGGACAACGACACGCATGTATGTGACCAGGTCACAAGCAGAAAAATGGACCGACGCTAGGGAAACAATCAGGGACATCCAATCGGCCAGCACACCACACGAATTGACTGAGTGGGCGCGGGTGGGTCTAAGGGACGATGAAGGCTGCTGGCGGACAAAAGACATGAACAAATGGTTGCTGCCTGATGCATATTTGATCCCCATACTGACAATGGCACACTCCCCTGCACACATAGGCTCTGCCCCCATGATTGAACTCATTTCCAAAGTTTGGCACAACAACAATATCCCCGACTCGGCCAAACGCCTAGTCCAGCAGTGCCTTATCTGCTTACAACACAACCCCGGGAAAGGAACTGTGGTACCCCGGGGAGGGTTTGGGATCCCCGACCACCCCTTTGAGGTCCTTCAGATGGATTACATCCAGCTAGAGAGGTGCCAAGGCTTGAAGTACGTATTGGTCATTGTATGTGCCTTCAGCAAATGGGTGGAAGCCTATCCGACCCGTGATAACACTGCCATGACTACTGCCAAAGTACTACTGAAAGAGTTTTTCCCTCGCTACGGCCTTTGTCGAATTTTATGGAGCGACAATGGCCCCCACTTCATAGCTGAAGTTATCCAACTAATCCTGAAGGGGTTGGGGGTAAAACAGAGGTTCCACGCAGTCTTCCACCCCCAATCCGCTGGCCTGGTTGAACGACACAACGCTACACTGAAACTGAAACTGTCAAAAATAGTGGCCACCACAGGACTTAAGTGGCCAGATGCCCTTCCACTGGCATTACTATCGATGCGCTCCACTCCCACTAAGCACCACTTGACCCCCTACGAAGTTGTGTTTGGGCGGCCTATGAACCTCTGGACTGCCCCCAAACCGACCTCCATTCACGACGTCCCCGACGTCCTGCTGTCAGATTATTTGTACAAATTAACTAAAACATTGTCTGTCATTCATCAACAGGTGCAGCAGGCCATCCCCGATGCTTCCAGGGATCCCGGTCACGATATCCAACCGGGGGACTACATCCTAATCCGGAACTTTCAACGAGCGAAGAGTTTGGAACCCCGGTGGACGGGCCCCTGGCAAGTACTGATCACCACTCGAACGGCTCTTCGAGTGGAGGGGAAAAAGAACTGGCTGCATGCACACCACTGCAAGAAAGTTTCCTCGACCCTGACCACGACAGACAACGTCAGCACCCAAGAAGAGATCCTGAACAAAGACCGACCATCACTGAACTGCTATCCTGATACCGAGGCACTTGAACTTGCAAAACACTCTGATCCCACTGTGCCATCTCGAGAAGGGTATTTCCTGCGTCGAAAGGAGGGAGCTTCGGCTAAGTAGGCCACTGACTAAGTTAAAAATCTCAGAACGGTGACCCAAAGCAACCAAGGGTTACCCGGAGAGAAGCTAAACGAAGTCTGTGGTTCTGCCCACTACCGAGCACCTTGAAGATGAAGATGATGGAAGCGCCAGATAAGAAGATGATGGAAGCGCCAGATAAGAAGACGTCGGAAGCAACAGGAAATACCCACTACAGGAACCCAAAGACTGACAATTTGCACAAATCAAAGACAATCGCTCTCTTCATTGTCTTCCTCTTTTGCCTCCTCCTCATGACTTCCTTCTGGATCTTGGAGGAAAGCACACCCGCTCACCAGCTGTTGCCAACCACTGTCCAGCCAACCACCATGAGAGAGCACCACCTGATCACCCTTTCACCTCAGCTCCGAGAAAGGCGTAGGGAGTTCCGGAACAATTCCTTCGTACAACTGTTGCACCAGCACAACCTTGCTGCAAATGCCACGAACTGCTGGATCTGTGGGTTGCTCCCACATGCTACCGGACACTCCATCCCCTTCATCCCTTCTCCTTTCTCAGTTCACGGCTCCTGCCTCGCCTGGTTGATCCTCATGCAGGAAAGCCACAAGGACAACGCCACTTCTGGTCAAACCGTGTCACACTTCTACTATGGGTTCTGGCTGAACAAGACAGGAAAGCCCTTTTGTCCTGCAATTTCAGGTTCAACCTTCCTTACGAACATCCCTGCCAAAGAAAGGGTCGAAATGCAAGTGCTCCACAATCCAGCCAGACCCACCTTCTCCCACCTGCGGAAACAAACGGCTGCCACCCTGACCGTGGCCCTGTCTGTCATCAATGTCACAGGACTCGTATGCCTCGAAGGACAAGGAACGCAGCTGGTGGGTCACAGTTCTTGTCGCATCACCAAAACATTGGTCTCAGCTGACCCCCCCACCTTTGTTGCTTCCCCGAATATGTACTTTGTTTGTGGCACCAAAGCTTACACTTGGCTCCCAAGAGGCTGGAGGGGTACGTGCTACATCGCCTTCATTCTTCCTCCCACGTATGTGGCTTCAGCCAACCACCACCGGCAAAAGCGTGCCGGAGATGTTGAACAAGCCGACTCCACCGGAGCACAGTTCCTGGATACAGCAAAGGGACTTGTTCCTCTGTGGGGACCAATGGCAAATAGCCGCGCTATCCGACACCTGACTCAGGCATTAGAAACAACCATTAACATCACCGCTGGCATCCTTGCTAACAACACGGCTGAGCTTCAGGCCGTCCGCCTGGTGGCTCTTTAAAACCGTCTTGTTCTAGATGTGGTTCTGGCCGACCGCGGAGGTGCATGTCGCATCATCGGCTCCAGCTGTTGCACCTACGTGCCAGATAACTCACCTTCAGTCTACAAAGCAATCGAACACCTCCACAGACTGTCCTCGGAGGTTCACCAGGAGCAGGAAGGATGGTCGCTTGGAGGCTGGTTCTGGGACACTTTGAAGAACTGGGGGTGGAGATTGTTCACGTTTTTATTGATACCAATCATGATACTATGTGGGTGTTGCTTAGGTATTCAATGTTTACCACCTTTATGTGCACTCATTTCCAACTGTATGTGCCCAAAGACTTTGAACTTTAAACCTGAGCACATGAGTCCCCTATACGAGATAGAGGTGCGTGGTCTCATGGGGATTGAACCGAACTGACAAGCTGGCGAGACATGTTAAAGGGAGGACTGTGGAATTTTAGTTCGTGTCCTAACTTCCCGCCCAAACTTGGCTATTCTACATTTAACTCCCCCGACATCTCTTAGTGAGTTCTATGAATTTAGCGCCGAGACACCCTCACGGGTATTTGTTGCGCTGTAAAAATTGCTAAAAATAAATAAATAAAATAAATAAACATCATCTACGCCATCTTGCAGACTCACGTATGAGCATACACGACAGCCATTTTAGGTACCATGGTCTCCCTGTTCACGATCGCCCGTCAGCACACTTCCCTGAACCTTGCAAGCCTTCCCCGCGCCTCCTGGCTGCCCCCGCGCTCACATGCACAAGCCATGAAACCCCCCCATGACTCTGTCTCAGGGAATCACACCCCGCGCCTGACCAACACCTCCTTTCCGCCCATGAAAACCCCTCCTTTGATGACCCCTTCCTCTGAGCCCGACTGCCTGTACGAACCGCTGGTCATCCCTTAGCCCGAGGATACAGTTTATTGCCCACTACTGCATGCACTCGCTTCTCCTGAAAGAGATCACTATTGATCATGACGTCCCCACCCCCTGAGATTCGATCAGGCGCACACATTCCAAAGGAATCGGCAGAACACTCAGCTGCGTGATGGCCCCTCCCAATCATATGAGGGGAAAGGGCCTCTACTGTTGTCATGTGTTGGAATGGGCCGGAACTGGGGGGGTGCCGGGGATGTCGTTCTCATACTTCACAATGTCCTTGCTGTAATAAAGAATGTTCACATGTCTTAGACCAGTGTATAAAAGACCAGGTCTCAGAGAGGTTGAGAGAGCACCTCGAGACGATACCTTGTTGTCTGATCTGATGTGTTCTACTCCGACGGAATAAACTTGTTTCCTGTCTTCCTGTCTCCAGCGCCTGCCTCTTTATTGAATAACTTCGTATGGTATTAGAGGCGTTTTACGCCGGGCAAATTTAACTTAGGAAACATCTACTGAAATCGCCTGACCATTTTGAATTGATCTTTAACAATTACATAGGGCTTAAAGTGTCATATCCCATAAAATAGGTATATTTAGCTTTTTGCTTTTTGGGACTTTCTGGAACGGGAGTTCATAATGATGATAGCACAAAATATCAGCACAGTTAGCGGAATTAGGATATTAGATCTTCTGATTCAAAACAGTATAATCTAACTCAGAAAGCATAGAATGCACAGTGTCAACATCCCAATCATCTGACAGTAACCCCAGTACTTTTACAACACTCATAGAAACTTTGAACACATATGGTATCTGCAGTATTGCCATCGGACCAAATTTATTGAAAGGAACTTTAATCCAAATATTTCCATCAGTCACTGGAACAGTCAAAATGTTAACAAGGGACAAGTCTCTTTTCATTTTATGCAATGAAGAATGGGGGTCCAATACCCCATTGACCAGTTCTATAACGGAATGTTCTTGGAGGTAATGGTCGTTCATTAATAGGAAGAAAACAGTCACAAATCCAATCCACATGAAAAAGAAAAGCAAGGAAGGTATGATTCAGACATATATCCCAGGAGGTACTAAATAAGTTCGTTTTAACCAGAAAATGAAAACAAAAATCCATGCTGGAGGCACGTCCACAACAGAAGAACAGTCAGAAGAAATATTTACTTGATCCATGCAGTACCTAAGGTACGCAGCTGAAACACAGGAGGATAGGACTCACCAGAAGGACTTGGAAAGGCCAACTCAGATTGACTCACCAATGGCAGATCATTATAAATGATATCTGGGGCAGAATATGCAATATTGGAAACAAGTAGTGTGTCAGGAAAATTGCAGAAGGATGACTTAGCCTCCTCCACCCTCAGCTCGGGAGTATCAGCATTGATGGGGCTCACAGGCTGCAAAGAAAAGTCTTGCGAAAAAGAACAGCTATCCCGCGGCATGCTGTCAAGTATCGCCCACATGTGTAGTTTGACCTGTTCAATGGAGACAAAGCGTTTCTCTTTAGAACCAGAAAGTGGTAGCAAAATCAAAGTTTGTTTACCTTGGAGGCAAGGACTGGAACAGGAGCACAATACGTTGAGTAAAAATCTTTTTGGTGGCCACCTTTTCATGAACCAGATCACCAATTATTGTAAGTCAGCAGGAAACTGGAAGAGCAACTCCTGAAATCAAAGGATGAGATGCAGGCAAATGTTTGCATGAATTAGCGTCACTGAATTCTCATAGGTCCTATAAGACAGGACAATGTTTATATACGTGAAAGGTTGTGGCAGCCACCGCAACATCTGGACCATCAAGGTCTGGAACATACATCTTGATGCCAAGAAGCACTTTGTATGCGTACCTCATACATTAGCCGGTAAGGACTGCTTAAAGTCTCTGTTCATTCTCTCCACAACAGAATTACCTGCAGGTCTAACTCTTTACAGAGAAGAAAAGGGCACTTGCACACCCATTAACTTAATCGAATCATGGTACGCCTTAGAGGCAAAAGCCAGACCTTGGTCCGAGTTGAATGTGCAGCAGGCATATGCAACAATAAAGACATGCAAATCTTTAATAACAGTTCGGATGTTAGCTGAGCGCTGTGGCCAAACCCAGAGGAACTTGGCGCAAGAATCTACTACAACCAAAATAAATGTGAACGTAGTATCTGAAATTAGAGGACAAAGTGATGTAAGTAAATACACCCAAATGGTTGGTTGGAAATAAATAATTGTGTCTGTGGTAGATGAGACACAGGAGAACATTTAATCTTTTGATAGAAATCCCAACATAAAACATATTTCCATGATTTTTTCTATAAACCTTGCCACCAATATCTTTGCTGTAAGAGTGAAACGGTGTCAGCCATACCGGCATGTGCAGAAGCTTTATCTTCCCATGCGGCCACAAATAAATCATGTCTGTGTTGGGAATCATATGATCACCAACACTAGGAATAGTTGGATAAGGAACATTTTGGTCATTTAACTGATAGGGATATTTAGAAAGGAAACCCTTTGGGTGTGCCATTTTCAATAGCACTCACGGGAGCCACAATCTCCTTGTCTATACAAGTCTTAGAGCGAGTTATTGCTGCTATTTTAGCTGTGGCAACTGCAGATTTGGCAGCTTCACCAGCCAAAGAATTCCCTACTTCATGTGCAACCACACGTTGATGGCTCAATGTATGCATTCCATCAGTGTGTGGCAATCTATCCTTAAGATCTGCCATTTTAACCCAAAGCAGATTGTTCTACCCTTGGAATCTTTGTAATCATTTTGTTTCCAAAAATGTAAATTATCATTACAAGAATGGATGCACCAATACGAATCACACACTAAAGTTATGGGGAATTTGGATCTGCATTTTCAAGTGCAAGAAGCAAAGCTTTCAATTCAGCCAACTGCATAGTACAGTCCCCAAGAAACTGTGTGTGAGTAAAATGAGGGAGAAAATTGCAATCAATCAATCAATCAATCAATCAAGAATTTGTATAGCGCGCTATTCACCCCGAGGGTCTCAAGGCGCTTGGGCGGGGGGGGTCCGCTACTGCTCGAACAGCCAGGTCTTGAGTTGCTTCCTGAAGGAGAGGTGGTCTTGGGTATGACGGAGGTGGATGGGGAGGGAGTTCCAAGTCTTGTCTGCCAGGTAGGAGAAGGATCTTCCTCCCATGGTGGCTCTTCGAATGCGTTGAACGGTGGCGAGGGCGTGGCTGGTCGATCGTAGCTGGCGGGTGGGAGTGTAGAAGGTCAGGCGGTTGTCGAGGTACCTGGGGCCCAGGTCGTGGAGGGCCTTGTGTGCGTAGGTGAGTAGTCGGAACGTGATTCTCTTGCTGACGGGGAGCCAGTGCAGGTCTCTCAGGTGTCCGGAGATGTGGCTGTGTCGGGGGATATCCAAGATGAGTCGTGCGGAGGCGTTCTGGATGCGTTGTAGTCTTTTCTGCAGTTTGGCTGTGGTTCCGGTGTAGAGGGTGTTTCCGTAGTCCAGTCGGCTGGTGACGAGAGCCTGGGTGACCGTCTTCCTGGTTTCGGTGGGGATCCATCGGAAGATCTTTCGGAGCATGCGTAGGATGTTGAAACACGATGATGAGACGGCGTTGACTTGTCTGGTCATCGAGAGGGAGGAGTCCAGGATGAAGCCCAGGTTGCGTGCGTGGTCCGTTGGTTTGGGTGCGCTGCCCAGGGCAGGGGGCCACCAGGAGTCGTCCCAGGCAGATGGTGATGATCCAAGGATGAGGACTTCCGTCTTGTCCGAGTTCAGTTTCAGGCGGCTGTTCATCATCCACTCGGCTACGTCTTTCATTCCTTCGTGTAGGTTGGTTCTGGCGGTGGCTGGGTCGTTGGTGAGGGAGAGGATCAGCTGGGTGTCGTCGGCGTAGGAGATGATGTTGAGGTTGTGTTGGCGTGCGATGGCTGCGAGGGGGCTCATGTAGACGTTGAAGAGGGTGGGGCTGAGTGATGATCCTTGTGGTACGCCGCAGATGACTTTGGTGGCCTCGGATCTGAACGGCGGGAGGCGGACTCTCTCGGTTCTTCCGGCGAGGAACGAGATGATCCACTCCAGTGCCTTCTCTTGGATTCCGATGTTGCTGAGGCGTTGAACTAGCGTGCGGTGGCAGACAGTATCGAACGCTGCGGAGAGGTCCAGGAGGATGAGGGCCGCTGTTTCCCCGTTGTCGAGTAGGGCTCGGATGTCGTCAGTGGCTGCGATGAGGGCGGTCTCAGTGCTGTGGTTGGCTCGGAAGCCGGACTGCGAGTGGTCGAGGGATCCGTTCGTCTCGAGGAAGGCGGCAAGCTGTCTGTTGACGGTCTTCTCGATGACTTTGGCAGGAAACGGGAGGAGCGAGATGGGGTGGTAGTTCTTGAGGTCGGTGGGGTCTGCTGATGGTTTCTTCAGGAGGGCGCTGAGTTCGGCATGCTTCCAGCTCTCCGGGAAGGTGGCGGTGTTGAAGGAGCAGTTGATGATGTCCCGGAGTTGGGGTGCGATGACGGAGTCGGCCTTGTTGAAGACGTGGTGGGGGCACGGGTCGCTTGGCAATCCGGAGTGGATGGTGTTCATCAAGCGGGTGGTGTCTTTGGTGCTGACCGGGGTCAAGGCGCGGAGGGTGGTGGTGGGGGGCGTTGGTTCTGTGGTTGGGTGCGTGGTCTGTGCGCCGAAGCTGTTGTGTATGTCTGCGATCTTGCTGTGGAAGAACGAGGCGAGCGAGTTGCAGAGGTCTTGTGAGGGGGTGATGTCGTTGTTTCCGGCGCTGGGGTTGGAGAGCTCTTTGACGATGCTGAAGAGTTCCTTGCTGTTGTGTGCGTTGTTGTCTAGTCGATCTTTGAATGCTGTCTTCTTGGTGGTGTGGATCAGCTGGTGGTGTTTGCCGGTGGCGTGCTTGAGGGCGGTCATGTTGTCTGTGGTCGGGTTGTTTCGCCAGGCTTTCTCGAGGGTACGGCAGTTCTTCTTGGAGTTCTTGAGGTCATCGTTGAACCATGAGGCTTTCTTGCTGCCGGCCCTGCTGGGGTGGTTTTTCCGGGGTGCGAGGTCGTCAGCGCAGTTGCCGATCCATTGTGTGAAGTTGTTGGCTGCTTGGTTGGGGTCCGTTGATCTGGCGGGAGGGTTCTGGTTCAGTGCTGTGGTGAGCTGGTCGGTGGTGATCTTGTTCCAGCTCCTGCGGGGAACCTGTTGCGGGTGGTGGTGCGTCGTGGTCCTTCTGAAGCTGAAGTGGACGCAGCTGTGGTCTGTCCAGTGGAGTCCGGTGGAGTGGCTGAAGGAGATGTACTTGCTGGAGGAGAAGACTGGGTCAAGCCTGTGTCCGGCGAAGTGGGTGGGGGTGTTCACCAGTTGCTTGAGTCCGTGGTTGGCGAGGTTGTCCAGCAGGGTGGTGGTGTTGTTGTCGTTGTTGTTCTCCAGGTGGAAGTTGAGGTCCCCTAGGAGGATGTAGTCTACGGAGGGGAGGGCGTGTGGGCTGATGACGTCTGCTATGTCTTCGCTGAATTGTGTGCGGGGTCCTGGGAGTCTGTAAATGAGGGAACCTCTGAGTGTGGTCTTGGGATCGGTGTGTATCTGGAAGTGGAGATGTTCGGCGACTGTGAGGGTGTCGTCCGAGTTGGTCGTGATGCGGATGGTGTTCTTGTGGACGATGGCGATGCCTCCTCCAGTCTGGTTGACGCGGTCCCTCCGGGCGATCTTGTATCTGTCCGGGATGGCGATGGCGATGTCGGGCGCTGAGGAGGCGTTCATCCAAGTTTCCATGAGGAAGGCGACGTCTGGAGATGTGGTGTCGAGCAGGTTCCATAGTTCCACGGTGTGTCTGTGGACGGAGCGGGTGTTGAGCAGGATGCACTTCAGGTGGTTGCTGCTGGTGCTTGGCTTGGCGGGTGCGGTGCAGGTCCGGATGCAGGAGAACTATCAGGATTGGCAGGTGAAGGGAGCGTGGGTGCGTCCTGGGGTGGCTCGGTGGCATCCGGGGGTCCGGCCGGTGTTGAGTGCGTTGAGGGTGGCGGCATCGTACGTCCGGCAGGTGGGATGGCATCTGCGGGGGCCAGGGGATCTGGCGCTGAGCGCGGTCCAGGCGAAGAACGGCTTGCCTTTGGCACGCCTTTGGCGCACAATCTGCGCGCACGCGCGGACTCTGCCATAAATGGAGAGGGGGGGCGGGGGGAGGGAGGAGCAGCTGGGACGTGGGAGCGGGGTGGCGAATGGGTGAGGGTAGAGGGAAAGAGAAGGAGAGGGGGCGGGGCCGCGAGGGAGCAGCGGCAGGAAGCGGGGTGGACCAGCAGGCCAAGGGGCCAGGAGAGTCCGCTAGGCAGAGGACAAAATTAGGGGCAGAGCGCAGATGCGAAAAAACATAATCAGGGGCACAGCAGCAGGGCCAGACACAGCGGGGAAAAAGGCACTATGACACTACGAGGACACACTCGGGAAACAGAGACACAGCGGGAAAAATAAGGCGGAAATCACAGCGGGGGAAAGGCAACTACGAGGGCACAATCAGGGCAACAGGACCAAGGACCAAGATACGGTGGGAAACAAGGCGGCAAATGCTAGCAGGCGGCGGCAGCAGGGGACCGGGTGACTTCCAGGAGAGGCCACGCGGCGGGTTGAGCGACCGGCACTGACGAGGTCAGGCTAGGTCACAGCTCTCCGTCGCACGGCCACTGCCCTAAGTGCCCAGTGGGCGGGAGGAGCAGCTGGGAGGTGGGAGCGGGGTGGCGAATGGGTGAGGGTAGAGGGAAAGAGAAGGAGAGGGGTGGGCCGTGGTGGAGCAGCGGCAGGGAGCGGGGTGGACCAGCGGGGCAAGGGGCCAGGAGAGTCCGGTAGGTAGAGGACAAAATCAGGGGCAGAGCGCAGATGCGAAAAAACACAATCAGGGGCACAGCAGCAGGGCCAGACACAGCGGGGGAAAAGGCACTATGACACTACGAGGACACACTCGGGAAATAGAAACACAGTTGGAAAAATAAGGCGGAAATCACAGCGGGGGACAGGCAACTATGAGGGCACAATCAGGGCAACAGGACCAAGGACCAAGATACGGCGGGAAACAAGGTGGCAAATTCTAGCAGGCGGCGGCAGCAGCAGGGGACCGGGTGACTTCCAGGAGGGGCCACGCGGCGGGTTGAGCGACCGGCACTGACGAGGTCAAGATTGTACCAAGACCGATGGAGCATGCTGCAGAATATTGCTGTTTAGAACCTGTAGCAGGCTGAGCAGAACCATCAGTATTTATGATGTCTTTATATTGATGAGTAGTTAAATGTCAAGATGGCAAAGGATAAACATATTCATATTTAAAAAATTCACGTGTTTGCAAAGAAGTGTCAAAGACAAAGTCCACATCTACGGCGGTTAAAGACGAAGCGCACTGTATCCAACGATGCTAGAGGGCATTAGAATTAGGAACGCTGGCTTTCTTAGCAGCCTCTAAGGCTAATGCAGGAGAAACAACAATGATGCGTTTACCTTGAGCAAGTGTCTGCTCCTTCAGGATGGCCATCTGCACAGCAGTTAGAATGTTTTCAGTAGAAGCAAAATGCAATTCCGTAGGTGAATACAAATGTTATTTCTAAGCAATAAGTACTGACTCACCTTTATTAAAGGTGACATAAGTAAATCCAATCACACCCGGTTCAATACGATACTCCAGTTGTACCTGAGAGGTGGACGTATAGCATGATAAGGTTAATCCCTATTCCCCCCCACCCTTTATGGTTACAATAAAGTGCAGGGGCCACTGCAAGGGCCCGTTCAGAGGCATAAGCTGAGTTGAATTCGTCAGGGGCATGTTGTGGGAAAGATGGGAGAATGACATCCTCACCCTGATGCAAGAACAAAAGGTGGTTACCAGTCGACGTCTGCCAAGAGAATGTCATAAGACGGTGTTAAATTGCCCCAAAAGAATGCTTTAATGGTGCATTTAACGTCACCTTCAATCTGAATAGCTAAGTGATATGGGGCCATACGTATCAAGGTACCCCTTTGCTATTCTAAAATTGCGATTTTTTGCGAATCGCTGATTCAGAATCGCAAATTGGTATGTATGTAACAAGTCGCAATTAAATAGCGATTCGGTAAAAATTGCTATTTAATTGCGAGTTTCCCAAAAGCAATTCCTTAACCATTAGAAATCGCAATTTAGCAGGTTTAGCTTGATGACATCACAACCAGGAAGTGTGACTACCCATGCTGCACCTGAGTTGCTGAGTCAGAGTCAGAGTAAAAAAGTGGTGGAGAGTGAACTCTGCATTTTCCTCAACATGGCTGAAACTGAAGACATGCCCAGCCAGGAAACACAGCAGCAGCAGCAGGGGGAAGGTTCAAGGAAGAGGAAACAGAAATTCTCTGAGGCTGAACTGGAGGCATTAATCCAGGAAATGGTGCTCAATCATGAGCTACTGTTTGGCAATAAATCTTTGAAGGTGCCAGAGACCAGCAAAAGGCGCAATTGGGCTGATTTACAGCAGAAAGTGAATGCAGTGGGGGTGACACACAGGAGTGTGGATGAACTTCGAAAGCGTTGGTATGATCTGCGCCAGCGCTTGAAGGAGAAGTTGGCTGCCAGGCTGGAGCAGTCCGGGCACACCGGTGGAGGGACCTCAACAGGGTCATACTCAACTCCTCTGGAGGAACTGGTGGAGGGGAACCTGCAACCAGAAAGTATTATGGGCGTGGCTGATCTAGACAGCTACGAGCAACCAGTATCCAGACCAGGTAAGAAGCATGCCATCACACCCCTGACACCCCCAAACACCCCCCAGCAGTGACCTAGGGGCAGGAAAAAAGATTTGTAGTCCAGAGCAGATACGCAGGCACACACAGCAATGCATGATGGGAGATGTAGTCACATGAACTTTAAAGTTGTGCATTTTCAGCCAGCCAGTCCCCAATAGCATGTGCAGGTCAGGAAAGGAAAGGAAAGCACTTAACAAATGTAATCCCAAACTGTGAAATGTATTAATTACCAAGTGCAAATGAGTACAGTTAATAAATGTGTGCTATTCTGTCCACAGCACCATATGTAACACAGCCTACAGGCAGTGGGACATTGGTTGAACGTCCAAACTTAGGAGACGCAGGGCATGATGAGCACAGATGGGGAGGACAGCCTCGTCATCCCTCGAAAGCAACAAAGCCACATAGTCAGACCACTACCCCCATTGGAGGGCGAGGCAGAGGACAGCGATGTAAATGTGCACTTCGAGCCCACACAGCCACAGCAAGAAGTCCGTGCACAAGCTCACCAAGTCCCACAAGGCACAACCAGGCGCAGACCTCGCACAACCAACAGTACTGCAGATCCGGGTGAGGGAACAGTCTTTGCCGGCCTGGAAATGCATATGTTGCAGGTGCAGCGCCTGCAAGCCAAAAACATAAATCGTTACAAAGAGAGGTGAGGGCAGGCTTCAGGGGCATAACGGGTGAACTGAGGGGTGCCATGCAGGCGCTCTGTGAAGAACTACGAGCAGACCGTGCTGCTAGGCGCCGAGAGCTGCAGCGCCTGGATCTATATACACGGGCCGTGAACCACCTGGCCTCTGCCACAAATATCCTCTCCAGGCGCAGCATACACATGTAGCGGGAGATGGCACATGGTAGCCTGGATGTAGCTAGGGCACTGGTGCAGGTTACATCTGCTGTAGACGAGCTGCGGGCAGTTCGTACTACTGGGCCAGGAGTCCTAACTCCCACTGAAGAGGAAGCACTGTCAGGGCGGAGCAGCAACACCCCACCACCCATCATGGAGAGGCGCCGTAGTGGCAGAAACAGTAGGCCTACAATGTCCGATGAGGATAACAATGTGCAACAACCAACAGGGCCTCAGCACTGCAGCGCGCATGTGAGATGCTAAGTTTGATACCACTGGGAGAGGGGAGCTACAGACTTGACTTTACACTAACTCCTGTTTACAGTCTTGCACTGTGAGGATAACATATGCATGAAAAATGAAGTGTGACTAGTTGGCATTCAGGCTGTGTGACATAACTTATCCTGCATTTAAGGAATTAAAACACAGTCACACACACAAGATATGGCATTGTGTCATTTTGTCTTACCTAGAAATAGTTGCGCGTAATCTCATCTTGCCTCTGGCTCCCAGCTGCTGCACCAGCTACACCAGCTGCCATACGTCCTGGTCCAGGCCCCTCCACGTCAGAGGATTCTGATCCACTGGTGTGCCTTTCCTGGTGGCGATGTTGTGCAGCATGGCACATGCTACCACTATCTTGCAACATGTCTGGGGGCTGTATTGTAGTGCACCTCCACTTTTGTGGAGGCAGCGGAATCTGCTCTTCAGTATCCCGAATGTGCGTTCAATGGTGCCTCTGGTTGCTATGTGTGCTCTGTTGTATCGCCGCTCCCCAGTGTTGGCAGGATTCAGGTAGGGCGTCAAAATGAAATCCCGGACTGCATATGCACTGTCACCTGTGGGGTGGAATGGTTATGGTTAGTCACTGAACTGCACATGGTAGTCAGTACAAATGTGGCCTATGTTTAAATGCATTTACTTAGTAGATATCCCTCGCCAAACTCCCCTCTTGTGAGTCTACGGTATATCCCACTGTGACGGAAGATGAAAGCGTCATGTGTGCTGCCTGGATATTTTGCTACTATGTCTGTGATGATGTGTTTGGCATCACACACCACCTGTATGTTCAGTGAATGGTAGCATTTGCGGTTCCTGAATATGTACTCATTGTTTGAGGGAGGGGATATTGCAACATGTGTCCTATCTATGCATCCTATCACGTGGGGGTATTGGGGAATTTGGTAAAAGTCCTGCTTGGTCTGGTCTAGTGCCTGTGGGGTGCTTGGGAAGTAAATGTGGTGTTGCATTCTCTGTACCATGGCATTTATTTTTATTTATTTATTTTTGCAATTTGTTAAGCGCAAACGAATACCCGTGGGCGTCTCGGCGCTAGATTATTCCCTAACTTTCCCCAGAGGCTCGTAAAAGGTGATTGTACTAGATTACTGATCGAAGAGCCAAGTTTTCAATCCTTTGCGAAACTGCAGAAGAGAGGGAGACATCCTGATATACTGCGGCAAGGTGTTCCATAGTTTAGATACCGCGACTACAAAGCGACGATCACCCCAAGAGACTGTTTTAGATCGCGGAACGACTAATTGGTTAAGAGTGGCCGATCGAAGCTGTCTAGTCGGTCTATAAGGTATCAATTGATCCTTAAAATAGAATGGTCCTTGGTCATGCAGTGTCTTGTATACTATGCAAAGTGATTTGAATTTGATCCGATTGCGGATAGTCAGCCAATGGTATTGCTTGATGGTATCTGATATAGATGAAAACGTGGGTGTTCCCGAAAGCAGCCGTGCTGCTGCATTCTGTACTGTCTGAAGCTTATTCGTAACCCTGACCTGGGCATTTAAAAATAGTGCGTTGCAGTAGTCAAGGGATGATAACACTAAGGAACTAACCAGTGTTTTAGCGGCAGTATCAGGCAGAAATGGTTTAATTTTTCTGATCAGCCTTAGTTTGTGATGGGCTGTTGCCACTACCTTATTCGCGTGTGCCACAAAATTTAGGTCCACATCAAACGTTACTCCCAAGTTCCTAACTTTGAGAGCTGGCCTGGGGGGGGACTCCCATGACTGATGGCCACCAGATTGCTGACCAGTCTGGTCGAAGGGGTCCAAAGATAAGCACCTCTGTCTTTTGGGAGTTAAGCTTCAGGCAGTTAAGTGCCATCCACTCTCCGATAGCAAGTATTCCGTGTTGAAAACGGTCTGCCACCTCAAGTCCGTCGCCTTTAATGGCCAAAACCAATTGTGTGTCGTCAGCGTAGGAGGTTAGGCTCATCCCATATGCTTTGATGACGTAGGCAAGGTCCGACACATAGATATTAAATAGTGTCGGACTTAGGGATGAGCCTTGAGGAACCCCACATGGTAACGACATCTTGGCAGATTGGTATGGGCCCAAGATGACTGCCTGTGATCTGTCGGCCAGGAAGGATGCAATCAGGTTTCTAGCTAGGTGGTGAATGCCTATCTTTTCGACACGGTCGACCAAAATCTTGTGGTCGACCGTGTCGAAGGCCGCTGATAGGTCCAACAGTACAAGTACTGCTGTCCCTCCTTGGTCTCTGATTGCCCTGATGTCATCTGCAGCCTTGATTAAGGCGGTTTCGGTGCCATGATATCTTCGAAAACCAAATTGTGATTCATCCAGTAGAAGATGTTTCTCTACATGCTCCACCAATTGTTGATTCATGGCCTTTTCGATCACCTTGGCTAAAAATGGCAAGCTCGCGATAGGCCTATAGTTCTTTAAATCAGCCATGTCAAGACTAGATTTCGTCAGCAAGGGCTTCACCAGCGTTTTCTTTAAGGAATCTGGAAAAATTCCAGAGCTTAGCATAGAGTTACAGACTGAGGTAATAACCGGGATGAGTGTGTCCATCACCGGTAGTAGGACTGAGAGAGGGCATGGACCTAGGAAGGAACGCGTGGAAAAAGCGCGAAAGCGCACTTTGTGACACCCCTCCTGCTGTAGCTATCACCCCCTGAAAACTACCTGAGGCCAACAGATGTAGTGAGCACAGGCCCTGGATGTGAGTGGGGATGGAATGTGTCCTGCGTGTGGAGTGTTCAAGGAAAGGTCTGAGTTCCTCAATTAAATCATGAATACTGTCTTCATCCAGTCTGTAGTGGGTGTAGATGTCCTCCTCAGTGTGCTGGTAGATGGTAATGCGCGCACGGAATATCCTCTCCTGACGTCTCCTTCTCTGTGTAGCAGCTCTGGGTCGCATCCTCCTGGCTATCACGTAAAGCCCCGCCATTGTGGGAAAAAGTCTGTTGCATTTTGGTACTCCTTAAATAGTTTGCACCTGGTTACCACCTGCTCCTACTTGGTGGTAATTGCGATTCTGTAAATTTGAATTTCCAAAATTCACAATTTGCAATTTTTTCATATATCCCATTGCGATTTCTTGATTTGCGATTTCTCGTTTGCGATTTTCGCACACTGAGAAATCACAAAAATAGGAAATCGCAAGAAATTCGCAGATTTTCCATGCTTGCAAATTAAGGAATCACATTTTTTGCGATTTCTTGTTTTGCACGGCACTTTTGCTGAATAGCGAATTTTCATTTGCAAACGCTTATTTTTGCGATTCGCAGCGTTTGCGAATGAAAATTGGCTTGATACATATGGCCCATAGTCTGCATGGTGGAATTACACAGGTGTCTGTGGTTTCAACTGAAATAAATGTATCAGTTGCATTCGCCACTAGAAATTGGTGGAGACTCCAGCGCACTATGGTGACCTCTGACACGTGGTCGAGGAGAGTCACCGCCCAACTCGTGTTCAAGAGCAGGGTTCTCACCATATGTGGCATATTTAGCTGTTAATGCTGTACCTTCTTTTTCTGAAAAGAGGCTTTAAGGAGGAGATCTATCCTTTTTTTTTATCTTCACATCAGACGAGCATTGTGTCTCCCTTTTTGGTTGCACGTACTCTCCTTGTCTGTGATCAGTTCTGTCATATTGTTGGTCAGAAGATTTCTGAAAGTAGCAAGGAGAACGAGGATCTGGAATCTAATATCTATCAGGAGGTTTATTTTTAGTGTGATCACGAAAATCGTATTGCCTTTCAGATGAGTCTGGCGGTGGAGAACCTCTGCGTTTCTAGGTTTCTGTTGTTGTTGTTTAGATTTAGACCATGGTTTCTTTGGAAACTCACGAGCTGGCCTGGCATCCTTGTCAGAACTAAGCTTGCCAAGAGGCGGGAGTGCAGGTCTGGATCCCAAACTATTGCATCCTAATGATGTATACACATTAGTAATAATGAGAAGCAACTCTTGTTCGCGGTCGGCTACTGCCACACCAGCAAGTGGCTGGCGTATGGCCGAAGAAGCTGCTTCACCTTTATTATTTGAAAGAATCATTTTGGAGATGACAGGAACATTTCCCACAAGTTTCATACTCAAATCTAGGGCAAGACCTGCCTCATGCTCATTCTGTATCTGTTTGAGGACGTTCGGTAGAACAGCCAAAAAGGGAGTGTCCACAAAATCTCGCCACAAGAAGTGGCGGACAGAGGTGGGGGACTTGGATGATACCGACTGGCAAGCGGCGCTCGCCTCTCCACGAGAAGTAACAGTGTCTTCCAAATTAAGATTAGTACAACTAAAGATCTTGCATCGCATATATTACACAAGAGTAACATTACACATGCTAGGAACGGCCGAGAATACATTCTGCTTGAGGCAATGTGGGGCAGCTGGCACATACTACCACACGTTATGGTAGTGGCCAGTGATAATGACCTACTAGGAAACAATTATGCGAACCATCACACAAGTTAGCGGAATAACCGCCCAGCCGGAACCCAGGAGATGTCTCTTAAATATGTGGGAGCCGACTGACCTTAACCATAAGGCACAGGACTGGGTGACACTAGGCATGATGTTCGCCAAACGAAATATAGCTCAACACTGGGGTGCCCAAACCTGTCCGACATACAGAGAGTGGTGTAGAGATATGGATGGGGCTATGGTGGTGGAAAGGGCGGTATATATCCACCGCGGATGCCCCAAAAAGTGGGAACGACTGTGGGGATCATGAAACACCTACAGGGGAAACATCTGCACCCCAACTGAGTCAGACACCAATTCAAGCTGAGTTGAATGAATACAGAAACACTACTAGCTGAGGTTGTCTATTGGAAAAGTAACAACTGTATAGTCTCGGATTATTGGTTTATTGTGCAGAGAATTGTGTAATGAGCAAAAAAGTAGCAACATGTGATCGTATGGTTTTTGAATTTCACCTGTAATCAATAAAGCGAATTTAAAAAAAAGGGAGTGCCATGACAAAGAGTGTAAACTATGGCAAAAATGATCCCCCAAGTGTTGCAGTCAGCCATAGTGGAAACAGAGCATTGGGTAAGCACGTAGTAAGAATACTGTGCTTATCTTGTCGTCTGATAAGGGGAAACAGAGCTTCGAATTTATCTATTTTCTGGGCAATCCAAAAGGGGATTTCTTCCTAATTAGTGGGTCGAAGCTGAATTAACAACTACAGGAATAATTATGGGTCTAGCAGGCTTCTGTGCCTGTGCTGCAGGCCAATCCTGGCTGGACAAGCTAATAAAGTATGAGAAATTCATTGTGTAAGACGTCCATATAGGACTACTAGAATATTATATAAAGCATATAGAACATGTTAGAAATGGATCGGGAGGAGAGGGAGTTAACAAAACCATTGTTGGAGCCAATTATCTCTTGTCAACTTCCCACTCCATTGAACCATACCGAAAAATCGTAACCAAGCCATTCCATCGTTACTTGCTGGTTAGATTCCGGTTCAATTTAATTCACCTCACCCTAGGTGCCTTTCCAAATTGGGGAAAACCAGAAAATTCTGCACCTTGCACATGTGACAATTTCTCAACACAAGATACCCTGCACTTTATCATGTTTTGTGACTTTTATGCTGAGATCAGGAAAAAGTTTTTAATCCCATTATTGCGGGAGGCTGAATTTTTACAAGTAAGGCCTGCCCTACTTTATTTGCAAATGCTCAGCAGTACACGCGATATTTATAGTATCGCTAGTTTTTTGGTGGCTGCGGCTAGGATTAACAATAGAAATTTGTTTGTGCATAAACATTCTGTAGGTCCCACACTAGGATAATTTGTTCAATTGATTTTACAGGATCTTGACCAAATCAACTATGAATTTTTGTATTATAATTAGCCTGTACATTGGTGGTATTTATTCAAACGTTTTAAATTTTTATGCTGTATGCTTTTATTCTGCTTTTTATGATTTTAATTAATCGAAATAAAGAGTTTTGACTGACTGACTGACTGATATAAAGCACGTGTCTGAACTAAATTGAGTGCAATATTATATTATCATCTGGGTGCCTCAAAATATTGGGAGGTATGTGTAAATGTTACTCGAGGTTTCTCTTTATCTGCATCTTGATCTGTGAAAAAATCTTCTTCTCCAAGGTCCTGGCCTGTTTCCAGTGGTCTGCAATAGAATGACTAGTTGAGCTGTTACCTGCTGTTTTGTGTCTTTTGGGGCATTATTCCACAGTCTCCGCATGGCTGCTACTTCTGGGGGCCACATTGCTGGCTCCTGAGGACATCTCCTAAGGTGGGAGGGGAGAGCCGTTGCAATGCGTAGCAGCAGGGAACTACATATCTCAGAATCCCTACCAAGACCATGCCTCAGCTGCTTGACAAACACGCTAATTAAGAAGCCGTAGCCATGCAGCACGGGACGTGCCTGGGCTGAGCCCGGGCCAAGGGCGTGACCCTCTGCTCTGTGCCCGTCCACGGTCGGACAGGGCAGGGCAGGACCCCCCTCTTACTCTACAGAACGAAGTATGTACAGAGTGCTTATTTATAAGGGAATTTGAACTCTAGCACACATTTGCCTCAACTAGATACATTGGAGAGCCAACAAGATGACGAAACGAAAATGTACCTAGGGTACTGAGTCCAAAAGTGCAAACGATTAAAAAACAAGTAATACCACAACTAACTGTCATATGCCATCGGGCAACTTAATGACAAAATTGTAAATGTTGAGGTGATTCTCATCCATACAAGGGCCTGGAACAATTATTAAAAAGGATACATAGTACATTCACTAATATGGAAATAAAACTATTAAAAGAAACAAGAGAATAATAATAACCCAGTATTTGTAAAGAGCAAACTGAACACCCCTAAGGGTCTCAAGGATCTGGGGGTCGTCGGGGAAATTAAGCAAGCTATTGCCCAGAGTCACAGGGTGCTGGGCTGAGCTGCCGCTGGCACCTCGAATGGAACCATAAGCCCCGGGCTCCAGAGTCAGCTGCCCTGGCCACTGTGTCACACCTCTCCTGGATCCTAAGGCTACTTCTAGAGCAATCTGTCCAAGACATTGTGGGGACAAATACTTTGAATGGACTTGACATTGGATACAGGGAAACTACATCAAGCGACACACAGCAGGATATGCTTTCACAACCCATAAGTGTGGATCATGTGCAAAAGGCAGCCCCTCTGACACTCTATACTGTACTAAAACACATGGATCAATGAAAGATACTTCTGCATTGCCTCACCCTCCGCCAAAATTAGGGAGATGGGACTTATCCCCCAGCAGAATGATGAAAGTGGTGGTGCGACTCATGCAGCTATGGACACTTTACATTTACCTCCGGAAGCCACGTCATATGTGATTATTCTGAAAGGTGTCCCTGAACTAAAACCTCATACTATTAAGTCAAGGCTGAATCTACATAATAAAGTGGTTCATTTGGCTGTCAAATTGCATATATGCATCTAACGCCATAAGCCAAGATAGAATCATGGTCAGGCGAGTGGCATGGGTGGGACCCAACAGGAAACCAATACAAGGGGACTGTATTGTGGATAATATCCGTCATCCACATGTGGTTAAATGTCTTCTCTCTGAACTTCATCATAGGCAGTATAATGACATCGGTCTGTGAGAGGACATTATTTCTGTACCACTAGTGTCCTTCTACAAACCTAACCCAGGCGTTTCTGCCCAACATGATAATCACATAAATTGTCCATGAAATAATCAAACTAGGGTTGATCTGTGGAGAGGTACCAATAGATTAGCACCTCTCAACAGCTGCGATGACCTAGATTGACAGTTAGGGTTTCCAGTAAGTCACAACTTAAGCAACCCCCCCCCCCCCCCCTGTATATTTGCAAATGCAGAATGGCAGGAGGCATTAAAGCCATCCTAAATAATGTGCTTGCAAGAGACATGACACAGCGGGGGGTTTACCGTTGAAGGTTATTCCTCTGTTATTACTCCAGATTCTCCGTCACCCAGTGCAAAAGCAAAAGGGAAGCTAGCAACACTGCTATCCCCTTACTACAATTTAAACTGTTCAAAACGTATACTAGCTCACCTTATTTCCAGATCGTGTATTTATATTCAAAGGAAAGTTTAAGAATTGTATTGATAAAGTACTATTGCATTATATTTGACTGGACTAAAAGTGTGGTGGTTACTTCCTTACAAAAGGAGCTTTAATTGTTCATTGGCAGTATTAATGCACCTTATATGCTTGGGTCAGGGATTGTAACACTACAAAATGGGAAACTGCAAGCGATAAAGTGAGTGGCTATACAGATGATTGTGGAAATGGTCAGTCTCCCTTTTCACACAATGCATATGGGGAGACCCTTAACAAATTGATCAATGAACACAGTCTTAAACTGATGGCTCAGCATATGTGAATGGGAAATACCACGTTGCCTACCTTTCGCGGAGGGGCGTTATTCGACTATTGATCACATTCTAATATCTAAAAGTGGCATGGTAACATTTGACTCATTCCGATTAGTCCCCAGTGCCTTTAGCTATCATTTACCATTTCTGCTAAACTTTAACATCAAGATCAAGCACAAAGAGGGAGAACGACTAGCTGAGCATATTTTAACTGAATGCTTTTTAATGGGATTACTTTAAAATGTTCAGGCATTGCTGAAACTGTCCTGTGGGGAAAAATTATCAATACTAATAAAGAGGAATTTCTTGCCTCTACTGAATAGGAATTATCTCCTCGAAAAAACTTAGAGCTGCAATAGCAGCAAGTTTAAAAACTAGAACCAACACCAACAATTCATATACACTGGGATGGTTCGATCACCAATGTTCACATGTCAACCAGAACCTAAAAAGGGCTGTCATCCCCAAGAAATAGAGAACTACAATATTTGTGAACACTATATAAACACACACTAGAGAAAAGAAAGGCCCATCTACATAAAAGAGCATGGGAAGAGCTAAAGCAGGCAGCAGAATGGAGCAATAAAATCCTATTTTGGAGAACAGCAAATCAGCCGCTTCTTAGGGATATAACCGATTATATCGGGTATGGTCGATTCCCATGTGCAACAAGCAGACTGGTTGGCCCTATTCAGTAGGATCTTCAACCCTGATAATATAGGTGTGGCCCGATCTATGTGGAAATAATTGTCGTTCCACCCTCCCCCCCCCCCCCCCCCCCACACAGACACACACACTACTTACTGCCAGATGCACTGGAAGAAGTGGCTCTAGCCTTAGAAATATGGAAAGGCCCAAGGCTCTGATGGGGTCCCTGTAGAGGCATATCAATCCCAAACAGCACTCTGGGGACCTATCGTGACCCAGGTATGCACAGCAGCTTCAAGAGGATGCATACATGGGCTGAAAGTATCATAATTCCGATTTTTTAAAAAGGAAACAGGCGAGATGCTCACTGCTATAGACCGATTTCCCTCCTTGATACTTCAGGATATTACGTGAAAGATTAGAGACCTGGGTGATGGAAAACTATGTGCTCACTGATTCATAGCTTGGCTTTTGGAGTGAAGTTGGCACCTTGGAGCAATGTACCAATTTACATTTGCTTGTGAGTAAATATACAATAGCTTAGGAAGACCATCAGTCAATCATGGCAAGTTGTGGGAAACTCTGGTAGAGTTAAGTGCTCCTCTGGACATTATTTACTTTCTATGACAGCTTTATGGGCATCTGACTGCATGTTTTCGTTATGGTGCAAATGGAGAATGCACCTCAGATTAGAGAGTTATGCAGGGCATTCTTGCCCTACTTTTATTTTTGCTATATGTGAATGGGGTAGATGGTTACATACAACAATTGAAGGCAGATCCCCCTGCAGTTTGTAGACACCCAACCCCTATTCCAATGACGTGGTTTTACTGTCACACACCTCTAAAGGTGTGCAGCGTTTAATTGACGTATTTTCCACATTTATGGAGCATAAAGACATGAGACTAAACCTGACCAAAACTTACGGTATGACCTGTGGTACAGGCAATATAAAGAAGAAAATTCACTTGTGAAGGGACAAGCATTAACAGAGGTAAATAACTTCTCATATTTGGGTGTTCAGTTTTCTAAATCTGACTCTTTGACCCCTCATTTAAGCAATAGTACATTGAAATGTATTAGAACATCAGAAGCAATATTCAGGTTTGCATCCAAAGTTTGAAACAAACCAATAAAACCAATAAATGCGATGCTGCTCCTGTACAAAAGCAACTGTATTAACAGTGGAACCTATGGGGCAGCATTTTGGGGGCTATCAAATAGCAAAGTATACAAACACTGGAGAATAATTTTTTGCACCAACTTTTGCCAGTACCACAATCGATGTCCTCCCACATCGTTTATAGTGAACTAGCAGTTCATCACATTGAAGACACCATTCACATTAACACACATTTATTTTGGCACAGTCTTTGGACTAAGTCTGGAACCAAGTTCAAAAAAGATATAAGGCCATATTATCAAGAAAGGGTGATAATTTATTGCCGCTTTTATCGGCAGGAAACTGCCGCTAAAGCGGCGATAATGGGCTTGATAATATGCCCTTGTGAATTCCCATAGAAGCCCAGGTTAACACCATAACTTGGGCTTCTATGGGAATTCACAAGGGCATATTATCAAGCCCATTATCGCTGCTTTAGCGGCAGTTTCCTGCCGATAGAAGCGGCGATAATGTATCGCCCATTCTTAATAATATGGCCCATAATTAATTATTGCCTAGCTCTTGATAGTAGAGACAAAATGACCTGGTTTGCTCTTTTGAAGAGCTTTTTAATAACGACATATATTCGGGAAAAAACATTTGGAAGCGGCTGCTTTAACCTGGTGGATATAAACAGCTCCAGGCTTAATATATTGTCCTTAAAGGTAACAGTGTCAACGATTCAACCAAACATTTGAATTGGTGTCGGGATCTGCTTCAAAACACTGCCTCAGATTTGTCTTTTTTCTTCTGAAAACCATGCAATTTCAGTGCAACGTAGGAAGTGGAGTTTAGCCCCAGTTGAAAATGTATGTGGCTTGCTCAGCAAGCTACTCCTTGTCAACTTCTCTTTAACAGTGATGACAAGCTGAGGATAATTTGTTGTACTCCTGGCACATGAACATTAAATAAAGAATTATGTACTAACATTCAAAAAACGCACATTGAGATGCTGCAGAGATGCAAAATGAATGTTTCTAACCCTGGAGGATGAAGAGTCTTTGTGTCAATTTGAACATCTGATTAGTAAAGCAATGACAATCCTGAAGGAAAATAAAACTACTGAATGTTCATTGTAATCAAAACAAAAGTCAAAGAAATAGAAAGCAATATGATCATCTGAGGAGGAGGTCTTCTTTAGAAAGATCTGCTGTGACTTCTAGGAAAAGAAAGGCTGTGGTCTCAATAAAAAGCTGATAAATGATCTTTATTGTTATGAAAATATAACTGGGACCGCTGGAATTATTCATCAATAGGTGAGCAAATTATGTAGTAGGATTGGCAAGTAGAAAATGTAAATTTTTCCTTTCAACATCCATTATTACTATCTTGGTGAACTTGGTTCTCATTAGTACAAATGTTATACCTACATCCAAAAATCATTAGTTAATCGTTGTTGAGGCTCTGCCACTGCAGGGACACGTTCTGGTGCTGTGTCTTTTTGATTACATTTTGATTCATGTGGGCAAAAAGCTATTTTTGGGTGAAATATATAAATTATGAAGTATATGGTCAATTATATAAAAAATGTAGCAAACCAATAATTGCGCTAAAAACTAATTAATTGCAGAATCTCATAGGGGCATATTATCAAGGGCCATATCGCCGCTTTAACAGGACTTTTTCCAGCTAAAGCGGCGATATTTTTATCGCCCTATTAGCAAGCTGTTGCTAAAAGCAGTTAGCGACAGCTTATAGGTGATAGGTACAGGTTGGGGTCCCGCTTTGCATTTCAGTGATATTTATTGCTAATGAAATGCAAAGTGGGTGTACCCAACCTGTTAGCGACTGAAAGCAGTCTCTAACACAGCGATTGCCTATTAGCTAGGCAAGCAAAGCGATTAAAAATTTGCGCTAAGCGTGAATATCGCTGGAAACTAACGCCTGCTCAGACCTGGACTTAACCTGTATATCCATGGGAGGTGGATATTCAGGTTAAGTCCCCATTAGCGATAATGCCTGAATATCGCTGGATTTCCTGCAATATTCACGCATTGAGCCGCTATCACCGGATATTTTATCGCTTTAGAGATAAACTTTGCTAACAGCACGTTATCTCAGCGATAATATCCAGCGATGCGCGGCGATAAAAAAAAATGCGCTAAGCTCATTTAGCAATAATTATTGCTATTTGTTGATAATATGTCCTTTTAAAATAACATTTGAAATAACACTTGAAGTAGCTCACTTTGCTGTATTGTCTCACTTTACAAAATAATAATAATTAGGTTTGTAGGATTAATCTGACCAAGGGCGTTTTTCATATTCCCACAGTGAATTTAGGTGACATAAGTTCATCAGCTCATATGCATTCCATCCAATGGAGGTTTTGGCTTGTATCTTATAAGCATTTCATATAAATACCTTCATACTACTCTGATGCATGTCGCCAATATTCAAGCTTCAAATTAATTACATTGAAAAGATAACTTGATATGGATTACATCTGCCAGTCAATCAAGATATGCTCATCCCTGAAGAACGGAACTGCCTTGCACCTTACAACAACATTCAGAACAGCCTATGTCTGATGCCCAACCTCATCGGCTTATCATCAGCTTATCCAACTACACTATTGCAGTGTGTCAGGTGGAAAAACTCTGATCAGTGATTCTAAAGACACCAGGTGCATGTAGAAGCTGCAAGATAACAGAGAATGTAAGACCCCAGCTCAAAACCTCAACTGCAAAGAACATCTAAAAAGTGGCCTAAAGGAGATAACCACACACCTCTAGCCAGGAACCCCAACGTAGAGATCATTGGGGCATATTCTCAAGGAGCTATTGCCGAGTTATTGGCACTTTATCACAGCCAAAGTCATGATAAATGTATCACCCCGTTCACTGGTGCTAACAGCCCATTGCACCAGTTTACCTGTGATAGCAGCTGCAAAAAACATCGCCACAGATGACCCCCACATATATCGCTAATGAGATGCAGAGTAGGCATTCCCATGCAAAAAGCCACAACAACACCACTCCGCAACATTCTCAATGACCAGCTAGATCGACGAAAACACCACAAAACATGCCATAAGGTGCGCTAGATGCAGGACTCTAACACCTGCTCTGACCTGGTGCAAAGTCGGACGACAGCCTGCACCATAAAAGAGAGCCCAGCCTAGAGCCACACCTGAAGAACAACAGATGCCACTGATCATGCAGGCCGGACACCCAAGAGCGCCACAATACCCACCGCCACCACCCCCAGGACCACCCCCCCCCGGCCACCCTCACCTGCCTTGGACCAAGACACTGCACATCAACAGCACGAAAACATGAAAAAAAGCACCTGCCTGATGTCGCACAATTGCAACAATCAACATACCTGTGATTACTGAAATCCTGATTCATTCATTCGCCATTGAAAGACCAAGTAAAATGTCACATTCTTATTTGTCTCCAAACAAGTATTCTGAAAAGTCATGGCGGGGTATCCCTGGACAATCTTTGACTCACAGGCTGCAGAACAATATTCAAGATAAGAAGGTGTGTCAGGCACTCATCGAAGGACAGAGAGAGAGAGGAAGAGAGCGAGAGAGAGAAAGAAAGAGAGAGAATTAGAGAAAATGAACAAGGAGCGCAATGCCAATCGGGCCCTTGGCTCATGCAAATGCACAACCCCTGTCACGTGGTACTGTACAGTGCATGAATGCTGCATCTGTTGGGATCCCTGCCAATGGTAGTGTTGCAAATCAGTTTCCGTCTGAGTTTCTGTCTTGCCTATGTCACCTGCGTCCAGTCCTGGTTCCACTGTCGATCATGAACATTCGAGTGAGATATGGAGGTCTGCCTATCTAATGCAACGGTAGCTGAATTGGATTATGACCTGACAGTGTGCCCCCTGTTGGCCCACGAAAAGGCATGTCACTGGGATAGCCGTGCATGGGATGCACTGATCTTTGGCGTATGTGCTGACAGTTTTGCATGGGAGATTGCACAACTCCTCTTGTGCAGTGACCACATCGAAGAGCTCCACTATTGGGCTGTGTTGCGATTAGGAAAACGGCATGAACTGAATCAATCTGCCCAGACCAGTTAATGGATTGGCAAACCCTGGTGTACCTTGAACCCGACAATGACACACTATTGGAACACATTGGCCATGAAGCTGTGCTGGCAATCATGGGCGATTAACTACGTTCCTGTAGCCACATCGGATTGTCATCTACAGCACAGGTCCCAACACCTTGTTTCATTGTGGGGAATGCTGACATATTCCACCACAATAGTTGACAGCTCTGCCTTTGTCTGGACTCTGAATGCATGTTTGTGGAATTACGCACATGTACACACACCTGTGCAAGGTGATGCAGTTCCATTGTCGGAGCAGCACAGCGTCATTTGGCAACGTTACCAATTTGGACATACTGCTGGGGGGAGAGTACACGCATGGCAATTTAGCATGACATGTGACCTTGTCGGACACTTTCACCTGATCACTGTCAGCAGAGCAGACAGTCAGCACAGTCCGGTGGCAGAGCACTATGCAGACACCATGGGCTGTGAGTCGTGTCCCCTCACACGGGGCAATAGGCAGATGCCAAACATCACATGACTCCTCCAGCAAGGCAAGGTGGGATGAGACCGTTACCATCTGTAATGATATCGTGTACATTTTTGCCTACCCATTTCTTGCACCTCAACATGTTCCCATGCTGCATGTAAGTGTCTTAAGCATGTCCCTGCATGTTGTGGCCGTTGCCTTGTTCATACTGACACGTATATGCCAATAAAGTCTACGCAACTTCACTAGTATCTAACTGTGATGAGTGTTGATTAGATTGACAAATCGTGTGCCACAATGAGCATCGTCCTTACACAGGAAGGGACTGACTGACGCATGTCCAATGGGTTTGGGTCCCTTTTTACAGCTCCACCTCTGTGAGCCAGACATTGTTTTGGTATAGTTGCAGGCAGACCTGTGCACGTACGTGTCTTCAGCAATGTGAGTATGGTGTCCAACCTCTGACCATGTGGAGCAATGTTATAAATCATAACAGAATGTGTCCACACAGATGTGTGTGAGTAGGTATGCAAAGTGAGGTTCTGTTGTAATTCCTACACACATCCCTATTCAATACATTGACATGTGCCTACGTTGGGGGGTTGCGAGATTGTTGTTAATGTGCAATGGGGACACAGCTAGTACTCACCTTCACAGTCATCCAATTGGCCATGTGGATCAGGGTTAAACATGCGTATAAATGTCATTAACCAGGGTGTACCTTCTTGTGCAATCATTGCCCCTACATCCAGCCATACTTTCTTACTTGAGTGAACATAGTCATGACACATCTGTGTGATTTCCAATGTTTTATTCACAGTCTGGTGAATGACGGAGCTGGATCTGTACATGGCCATCCAAGCCCATATTACAGGGAAGCCCAGTGGTGGGCCAACCAGAGTCCTTATGGGATTGAAAAGTGATTTGGAAGAGGGAGAATGCAGTCCACAGCGGGATTTCTGTGTAATTGACAACCAGTGAAGATATGGCATTCCATGTCAGGGTCCAGGTGAATGTCGCAGAGTGTTCCGGGGGTCAGTGGAAGGTGTTGTCCTAGGGCATAATGCATAGGGCAGAAACAGGCAAGGACAGACCATATGACAGTGATGGATGCTATTACCTCCTCCCTCACACAGTAATTACCATCCACATCTTACTCCTCTGATATTTCTTCTTTGTCCGGTGTGTCCGGTGTGTGTGGCGGTGTAATGGCTGCATCACTGTGTGCCACTGACACATCAGGGTGCAAAGGTGATAGGGCTGCATCATTGTGTGCCACTGACACATCGAGACGTGTGTGGTCTCCATTGTACTGCGCATCTGTGCCAACTCTGTGCTGTCATCGCTGGTGCCTTTCTGACTAAACAATCCTTGTATCCGAGTAATGGCCCCAGCGATATCAACCAAGGATTGTTGGGGAGCATGGTGCAGACAGTGGGTGTCCGTTATGGACTGTAAGTGGTCCCTGATGGGACTCAGAAAACAACATATGGCATTGAGTTTGGCTGCCACGAGCTCGAAACCCACCCGCAGCTATCAGCCAACTCCACCTGGCAGCCCAACACACGGCGCTGAAATTCCATGTGTTGTTCGTGGAGGTCCTGGGAGACAGCCGTGGTGGTGTGTGTTTCCTGCTGTGTGGTCTGTGCAGGTAGTGGGGTCACCTTGGTGAAGCTGGGCTGCCCTGCTCCTGGGGGAAGGTTTGCAGAGGCTGTCCATTATCCGTTGGAGGGTGTCTGAACATATGTGCAGGTTGTCCTCCTCATCATCACTGATGGGTTTTGTGGTCTACTATGCAGTAAGTGTTGATTGTTCCTCTGCAATGTTAAGGGGAGATGCAGGTTAACAGAGTTTACCATGTATGTTGATGCTTTGCAGATGTTTACATACATGCTCATGACAATGCATATTGTGACTGTTTTGGTGGAGCTGGCTGTTTGATGGCAGACAGTGGGATTTTGGACTACATGATGGATGTGTGGTAGTACCCGTACATTATCATCTCACAGTGTCAGGCAATGCCAGATGTGGGTGGCCAGTTAATAAGCACAAGCGGAACATGCTTTGTCCTCTGTCCTGTAGTGTAGGTGTTGCACTTTGTCAGAGTGTGACCTGCTCCTTTACGGATGTGATCCACACTGGGCCACCTCCATGTCGAATTGTGCACCATGTCATGTATTTTGGCTGCTGCCATGCTATCGGTCATGCAGTGTCATTTGCATGGTCAGTGTGGCTCACACAGCCGTTGCTTTTCTGGATTCCTCACATGTGCATGGATAGGTTGTGTTGTTGGTGATTTGGGAGGGGCCCATATGTGCACATGGTGGACGGGGCTTCTTTGGTGATTGTATGTGTGCTGCAGTGCCCAAGGGTATTATGGACATGTTCCACAGTCATTGTGCGTGTGCAGTGCGCTACACATGATTGTGCATGTGTGCCATTGTGCCCATCTCCCCTCGTCCCACCAGTCCCTGGTTGTTACTCACCCTGTTGCTGTTGGGTCAGGACATATCGAGCTTTGTCCAGACACCCAACTCCTGCCACGGTCTCCACACTGGTGACTAATGCCACCATTTCCTCCAACTCATCCAGCTCCTCCTGTGGCACAGGACTCCCACCACCAGTTGCCGTTGCTGCCTTCCTGTTGGCGGCGAGTTTCTAGTTGGTCTCGCTTTGCACATGATGCCAGTGCCGTTTCACCTCCTTCATTGACCTCCTCGACACTCCAACTGCATTGAAGTTGGTGATGATGGTCTCCCATAATTCCTTTTGGGTTGCCAGTGCCACAGTGGAGGTGACGAACAGTTGTTGATAGTGTTCTATCACCTCCGTGACGATGATCCGGTCTTCCAGCGGACTGAATCCTGTCTTCCTCTTCCTCTTCTCCTTGCCCTTCCCCGAACACGGGGTTCCATTCTGGTCCTCCATGGGGCTTGTAGGGTTCGGTTGGACCTCTGCACTCAGTCCGGGTGCATCCATGGTGCTACGCAGTCTGAATTGATTTTGGTGTTGTTTTTTTTGTGGCTTTTATAGTGCATTTTCCCGCATGATGCGTGGGAATTGCAGGGCTGTCGCTGGTTTTCGTTGATTTTGGCATCACGCTTTGGGACATCGCAGCTTTTTTGGCACTCGTGTTTCGCATTTTCTATTTGTCGCGTTAATTTTTACTCTGTCATTTGGCGCGTTATCATGCTACTATCGCATGGTGCTGCCAGGTTGGGAATTTGACTTATGACAATGTTATTTTCACATGATAGACTGCGATATGCAAAGTTGCGTTAAGCTAAATTTGCGATGGTTAACACACGTTCTTGAGAATATGCCCTATAGTGCGGTAACTGGAAGGCACCAAAATAAAAGAAGAACATGTCTAATGAGTCTAGCTCCACAAGCATTGAACTGCCTTAAATGAAACCACAAAGCTCACTAAGTCCAGAAAGTGTAAGGTGGTGCATGCGGGATGCAAGGCTGCACCAATTTAGAAATGTTAATCCTTCTCCAGGAGACACATCAATATGAACTGGCTTCATAATTGTAGCAAAAAAGCGAACTCTCCAGAAAGCTACATGGGCCAGCATCTGTAAATTATTCTCTGCCCAAGCACAACACAGGAAAAAGGGGTACGATTGAGGGTCCAATACCAACAAATGAGATCTCCAGTGAAGAATTTCCTCAATCAGAGTTGAACATAGAAGATAACTGCTTAAGCAGCTTCACAGATCTCCGTCAACATAATGGAATGGCTAGCATTATTGCCACAGGATTCACTAAAGAACAAATAACAAGAACGACTGCAGGGTCTGAACAACAATGTAAGCACATGCACATGTTTACACCAATTCCCAATCATGATGAAAATTGGTCTGTGTTCTAGTACCAAAGTTCCACATTAAACCGCTGATTGCTACATTTGTACTTCTGTAACGATAAGCAATGGTCACTCAAAACAAAGCAGATCCATCAGCAGTTCTTGACAATAAAGGTACCTATCTGGTGGGGACTAGTAAGTAGATGTACTTGTTTTGCTATCTGGCTATTGATGGAGTATATTTCATAGGGTCTTGTGAAAGCTACAGTATCTACACACTCCGGGGCTTTTTCTCAAGGATCAATCGCTGAGTTATCAGCACTTTATCGCAGCCAAAGTGGAGATAAATTTACCGCCCCATTCACAAGAGGGTGCTAACAGCCCATATCACCCGTTTACTTGCGATAGCAGCCGCAAAAAACATCCCCACAGATGACCCCGGCAACTATCGCTAATGAGATACAGAGTAGGCGTTCCCATGCAAAAAGCTGCGAAAACACCACTTTGATACATTCTCAACTCCAGCCAGATCGGCGAGGAGAACCCGAAACAGGCGATAGGGTGCGTTAGCAGCAGGAAATTAGCACCTGCACTGACCTGGTGTAAAGTTGGACGATAGCCTGCACCAGAAAAGGGAGCCCAGCCCACAGCCACACCTGAAGGGCAACAGATGCCATGGAGCCACTGATCATGCAGGCCGGACACCCAAGAGGGCCACTTCGGTCGAGTAGGTTACACAGTTGGAACTGAGTCTTGATTTATTCATGGCAGAGGACATATTGCACGCAAGGAGTGGTGTAAGAGGAAGACGCTTGTCAGTCAGGAGGAAAAAAGGATCATCGTTACGAAGGTGTTCAAACATTAGCAACAACTGCCCTGGTGTCACTAATTCTGAGCATCGCGCGCCAACAACACGTGGCTGTAGGCCCCTGCAGACCGCTGCCTCCGGCCTACACTGCGGTCGAGTAGGTCACACATTTTGGACTGAGTCTTGATTTAGCAATGGCAGGAAATCATATCATTGTACCGGCCTCATTGCAGACTGCATCCCCTCTCAGCCCCGGTGCCACTTAGTCTGTTCCCCGACATTCATGGACACTCTCTGGTTGAACTTTGGTGGCGTCTGAGTCTATGGACTCAGGGTTGTCTTCATCTTCATGTAGCTGATACCGACTTGGTCGTAATAACGTGGCAGTAGCATTCCACTGCTCAATTTGCCGCTTTGGGTTGGCTTCTGCCCTCTGCATCATGCCCTGGAGGACACCCTCCACTGTTCCCCGTAGCCCTCCGCCACATTTCCCTTGGACATCGAAGAGGACCCGCTCAGTCCCCGTGGCCCTACCTTAGTGCACCGCAAGTTACCGTCCCATGGCGGTGTGCCTGTGCCGGCCCCAGTGCATCCTGCGCCACTGACTCTGTGCAGCTCAAGTGAGGGGCCTGGTCTGCTGAGATATTGGATGGCCTCAAAGACCATGGTCCACCAGGGTTCACACATCGAATCGAGTCCTGACTGGCCCGGAAGTCGCATCACCGCAGGAGGCACATGCCACCACCGCCAGTACCACCTCCAAAAGCCAACTGCCAGAGTTGATTGGGTCTTACTGCCTGACTATCAGAGTTGCTCACACCTGTCGTGGATGCCATCATCTGCCTGATACCCTGCTTAACACTCCAGGTGTACTCAGTGCACCACGAATCATCGTCCATTTCTGATAGAGTTTTTTTGCTATGCAGAGGTTACACAGCAATGCCACCTCAGGCAGTGTGGGAGACATGGGACAATGATGAGGTAGAGTGATGCAGGTGTAACAGGCCCCACTGCAGCTGCATCAGGAATATCCCGAAGGGACACAATCTTAGAAATTTTCTTCACATGAGCACGCTCAGCTCTAGTGCCCCAACCTCAGGGCACTGCAACTCACGGACACTTCTGTTTGCTCATTGGGTGACCTCTGTACTTGCACCAGCTACCACCATGATGCTCCACAGTTATCTCAGTAATGCTGGTGTTTTCTGTTTCCGTTTTAATTATGTTCACTGTTATAGTTGTTGCCAGCATCTACCACTCCGTGAGGGCTGGCTTGCATTCACCCCACACACATCCAGCACAGGCATCACGTTACATTTGACCCTGCCAATAAAGGGGCCGGGCGCACGTGCCCGTAGCCAGTCCCACAAACAATCTGTGTGTGTCCCTGTGGTCATAATGTATGCATGAGGGCCTCGGGCCCTAAAACATTACATTGTGCTGCGTACAGCTGTCCAACCATACTCCCGCTAGCAGTGGGTATGACCTTGGACATGTAGCTTTGTTGTCACCCACTCAATACATAAGAGGAGTGGACTGGGCAGTCATACGGAGGTCCAGCGTAGGCGTATGAATGGTAATCCCAGGGCTCTGGGCGTGGATCAGTACAGGATATGGGCAAATGCATGTGTCTCTGTCGCAGTGTGGGTCTCCTTTGTGGGGTGTAGGTGGTCCCTGCTGGGACTTAGACACCCACGTACATGATGTAGTTCAGCTTCCATGTGCTCTGACCCCACCCGCACCTGTTCAGCCACCTCCTTTTGGCATTCTGAAACCTGGCTTTTGAATGCCATATGTGCCCCGGTGGAGTGTTGTGAGCCAGCCGTGGTGGCAGGTGCTTCCTGCTGTGTGGTGTGCAGGGGCTGGTGTCTCCTCTATGTAGCTTGCTGCCCTGCTCCTGGGGGCGGGTTGCTTAAGATGTCCATGAGCTGTTGTAAGGCATCGTGTTGAAGGTGTGGTGGTCCTCTCCAGCATCACTGATGAGTTGTCTGGTCTGCTCTGCTGGAGGTGTTGTTTGTCCCTCTGCAACGTGAAGGGGAGATGCATGTTGACATTGTGTTGACATGTGTGTTGGGGCATTGTTCTTGTTTACGGGCAGACTGTATGCTAATGTACATTGTGACTGTTTGGGATGTGCTGCAGATTTGATGCAGGACAGTGGACATTTGGACTACATGACGGATGTAAGGTTGTACACCTACATTTGAATCTCAGTTTCCTGCTATGTTGGATGCGATTGGCCTGTTTCTGCGCATGTGCGGACCCAGTTATGTCCTCTGTTCTGCGTGTCTGTGTTGCACTTCGTACCACATTGTCGTGGTATGTGCTGTGATTGCTATATGTGTGTGCTGCAGTGTGTTACGGGAATCAGGGACATGATCCTGAGTCATTGTGGGTGTGCAGTGTGCTACACATCGTTGTACCTGTGTGCCATTGTGCCCATCTCCCCCGTCCCCCAAGTCACTGGTCGTTACTCACCCTGTTAATGTTGTTTCAGGTCCTACCGAGCTGTGTCTGTACTCCCAACTCCTTGCTCCGTCTCCACACAGATGACTGTGGCCTCCATTTCCTCCAGCTCCTCCTGTGGAGCAGGACTCCCACCTCCTGTCGCCGTTACTGCCTTCCTGTGGGCAGCGTGTTTGTGCTTGGTTTGGCTTTTCACATCATGCCAGCGCCTCTTGGCCTCCTCCATTGACCTCTTCGACACTCCGACTGCATTCACGTTAGTCTAATTGTGGCTCAGTTATTGGTAGTATTCTGTCACCTCTATGACGCTGATCTGGTTTGCCTGCAACTGCACCCAGTCTTCCTCTCCCTCTTCTCCTTGGCCTTCCCCGATCCCGTTGTTCCTTGCTGGTGGTCTGTGGGGCTTGTGGGGTTTGTGTTGACCTCTGTATTCGGTCCGGGTGCATCCATGGTGATACGCACTTCGAATTGTTTTTGGTGTGTTCTTTTTGTAGCTTTTATAGTGCATTTTCCGGCATTACGCATGGGATTTGCAGGCCTGTCGCTGGTTTTTGCTGCGTTTTGTACGCGATTGGCCTCATCGCAACTTTTTTTGAGTTCGTGTTTCGCTTTTTTGCGGCGTAGCGTTGACTTTATTGCAGACATTTGATGCGTTGTCGTAGGCCTACCGCATGGTACCGCTGTATTGTGAATGCTTAGTTAAAACTGCGTTATTTTCCCGTGATCGACTGTGATATGGAGAGCTGCATTAAGCTAATTTTGCGATAATTATCACAAGTTCTTGAGAATATCCCGCTCCATGTTATACATAACATAATGAGGTGTGAAAGCATTTTGAAACATCCAAGGGGCCATATCGCAGCCAAAGCCAGTGACCTAAATATATTACAAGGTAGTTCTGTCTGCCAAACTGAGATCTCTGTTAATTTTTGTCCAAATACTTCAACTATAATGACAGCAGCCCATGGTTGACTTACAGCAGAAAAAGTTAAGCTCATATTAGTCCATGACTACAACCCCCAGTCTGCAAACTACCAAGCTCAAAACACTGTCATGAGCTTGGTCTCACTTAAACTATCTCCTCTTCTCACATGATCTCTCACACTACCTCTGATGGCATTGGTAAATTGCTTACCAATTATTTTTCCAGACCATGTGTTAAATCAGCCACAGAAGTACTGAATGTTTTTGTTGATCTACGTTTCAGAGATGCTCTTATTAATAAGGATTATCATCTGAAAGCATGTCTCTTTTGATAGTTATAGTAATAGCAGAGGTTTCAGTTGCACTAAAGATAGATGTACCCTGTGCATCCTTAATGATGAGCGTATCTGTTAGTATGTATTATTCTTGTTGGTAAGTTGTTGGAAAGGTTTATGACTCATACTCACATATTTATATTAGCTAGCAAATCCTACCAACCCATACTTCTTTGGTTATTTTTGTAGGTCACAGGCATATTTTGCAAACATAGTTACGATGATGGGCAACCGTAATGGTACACGGGACCGACCAGCAGAGGTGTGGCAGTCCCGTCATGGCAATTAGGATGCCATCGGTTACAACAAGGGGTTCCTGGACTGTTCCTAAACGTGACTGAGGGAAAGACTAGCTGGCGTGACCAAAGGTGTAAATGTGACACCCAAGGGCATCCATTGTGTTGGATGGATTTGCCTCACACACCCCGAAGGATGTCATGCTTCATCATCGGCGGTTGCTCCTCGTCGGGGAGGCGGTGCAATCCCCGACGGGCTCACCTCAAAGAGGGGCTCTTTGGCGGAGATCTTTTTCCAACTGCCTTATGGTGAGGTGTGGGTGTGTGGGCAGGGTGGTAAGTGATAGTGAGAAAGGGATATTAAAATGTAGCTAAGGGTACCGGAATGAACTTTATTCTGGGGGTCCCTAGCTGCAGTTAAAAACAAGGGGCTAGCTCACTAGGAGTCAACGAGTAAGTTCAGGTGAACCTAGATAGGGCTAGTGGTGCAAACGGTCGACATGTTTCTCGCAGTGGGCAATAGTTACCCGCGATTCATCAGGACCTATAAAAGGTGATTAACGGTGGCAGTGGCATCCCACATATATTGCTTTGTGGCGGGCGATGCTGTAAGTAGCACCTGCCAGAATGCAATATATGTAGGTTGTGCATTGGCATGCACAACGTGACAGGCACCGCGCAGTGCCTGCCACCTTGCGTATGCCAATGTTGCGGGCTACCATGGGTACCTCCCAAGTGCATCCCTCCCACCCCCATCCCCCGGGGGCTAGCAACGGGCCCCCAAAGTAAACACTGCATGCCTTTCCATGGTCTCTGCCATGGAAATGCAACGTCATAATATGGATGGTGGTGCCTGCAAGGCACTGCCACCATATAAATCATTTAAAATTAGCTCCTATGTGTATTTATTTTATTTCTTCGCCTCATTTTCTTTGCCCCATTACTTTAATTGTGTAGTTTTTTAATACCAATGGTCTTACTCTTTTGTTGGTATGTCATTGCATTAGCATGTCCAATTTCCTTAAATTTCCCTAAAAACCGTTCCCATTTAACAATAGATAATGCTCACTGTCCACCACTACTCCAGGCACATTTACTACTATAGCATTTTTTTCTTTTTTAATTTGTATTTATTATTTTGCATTAACTATTCTCATACAGTATGATACATGATATACAGGTACATTAATCATAGATTCAGATACAGAACAATGGAAAAAATACTGGCAATAATTAAAACAGTTGTATTCCCGTATTTGGCTAGTCTAATGAGCATCTTCTATTTACACTTCATAAATTTCTGCTTTCCTGGAATTACTTCTTTTCCTACCAAATCAACATCGGCATATTTGCTGCAGTTAGCTTGCTAACATATTAATGTAGCGCTTCTTTACCCCACAGGTTGCACAATCTGACTGACGCTTTGTCCCTCGGGGACAGGAGATATATCTGGTGACTCTTGCGACCTGAGGTATGCCCTAAGTGGCTCCCATATATCTTTAGGCCGTGACGTAGGCGGTTGCAGTTCTGCATACAGTTTGCTCGTGGTATCGCAGTATGACATACTCTTGAGTCAACTCTTTACAGTGGGCTTCTGTCTAGTGCCCCAGCGAAGAATTACCTCTCGTTTTGCCAGCATCATGGCTATTGCTATAAATTTACACGCGCTTTTGGGTAGCGAATCGACATATCCCATTAAAGCTATCAAAGGGGATGTCGGGACTGGTATCCCCATCATCTGTCGCACTGTGTTGCATTGTGGCATACACCCTTCTGAGTACCTTAAATTACAATAATTTGTGCCTGTGGTTGCATGAGACCAATTTGACTTGTTTGCAGCATCCTTTTCATAGATCATCTGTGAGAGGTTGGTTAATGTCAGCCGCCCAGGTATCCCTGATCTTACTGTCATGCTGTGGCATCAGTACTAGACTAGCTTTGTACAATCTAGAGGTAATCTGCTTGCCACTAGTATCTGAATTTACCATTGTTAGAGGACTGAACTCTGGCGGTTCTATCAGATAAGGCACTACCATGTTTCGAAGCACACTCTGCAGTCGGGTCAGTACGAATTGGTCCATGAATGAAGCAGACACAAACCGGGGGTCGTCAGTGTGGGAGAATGCGTGACCTCCGGGGAAAAGGTCTCCAATGGTAATTAGTCCTAAATGTGTGAACGCGTGTTTGCTCCCAGCATCTACCGCTGGAGGGAGCCAAGGGTACGCTGGTAGTGTCAATGCCGCGGACTACAGACTGCGCCCCGTTTTCACCAATAATTTTTTCCAGGCCCAGCTAGTAGTGGACATGGGCTGGACATCATGTGGGTCTCGGGAAATTCTCATGGAGACTACAGCATTTAATGGGGTGTGGTCAGCTACATCCTTCTCTGGCTTGGCGTAATAATAATAATAATATTATATCCCCAGGTATTTAGTTACCGCTGCGCACCATTGTATTGGAAACTCCCCGCACTTACAATTCCACATGTCTGTCAAGGGGAATAGTTCTGATTTACCCCAATTGATTATGAACAATAGCTGGTATAACGGGCAACCCTGACGGGTACCCATGGATACCGTGAATGGCTCCGGTATTGTGCCATTGAAGCGGACACAGGCTGAGGGACCAGTATAAAGCAATTTCACTAAGTTTGTGAAACTTTTAGGGATTCCATCTTGGCGAGCATTGCATGTAAGAAGGGCCATTCTATAGAGTCAAACGCCTTTTCGGCATGTAGGAAAGCAGCCACTGCTGGTATGGTGGGATTTATTCTTTTGACAACTGAAAAGAATGTGAGTAGGTTGACTGCTGTGTACCTGTGCCTCACAAACATCATTTGGACAGGAGCTATTATTTGTTCCATTAGAAGCTATAGCCTAGTCGCCATCATCTTGGCTAGGATTTTATAATTAAAGTCGAAGAGTGATAGTGGGCGATACGATCCACACGGATGTATGACGGTACCACACATACTTTTACAACGCGTACCGTTACAACGCTACTTTTACCACGCAAGTCGTTACCACGACTTGCATGGAGGGGCGCTGGATAGTACATTTTTTAATTTACTATTCCAACTCCAGTCCCCGTGGACTCTAGGGAAGGAGTTGGATAGTAAATTAAACAATTTACTATCCTGGAGCGCCCCCCAGCGCAAGTCGTGGTAACGACTTGCGTGGTAAAAGTAGCGTGGTAACGGTACCGCGTTGTAAAAAATGCGTGGTAACCGTTGTATACCGATCCACACTGCTCTGGATCTTTACCAGGTTTAGGGAACAGTACCAACACAGCCTCCCTAAACGAGGGCGGGAGAATACCGGTTTCCAGTGCCTCATGTTTGCCTTGTCTAGAGAATATCAGTGTTCGGGGCATAGGTGTTAACAAACACAATTTTGTGACCTGATATTGTACCTGTCACAATCAAATACCTTCCCCCGGTGTCCGCTATTGTGTCTATATGAATGAATGGCACCTTACGGCTAATTAATATGGCCACTCCTCAGAAATAGGATCTGTAACTGGAAAAGTATCTATGTGTTCCCCATGCAGATGCAAACTTAGGGGCATATTATCAAGAAGGGCGTTACAATTCTTGCCGGTTTAGCGGCGGAAAACTGCCGCTAAAACGGCGATAATGGGCTTGATAATATGCCCTGGAGAATTCCCATAGAAGCCCAGGTTGACACCAGAACCTGGACTTCTATGGGAATTCACAAGGGCATATTATCAAGCCCATTATCTCCGTTTTAGTGGCAGTTTTCTGCCGCTAAACTGGTGATACTTTTCAAGACTGTTTTTGATAATATGCCCCTTAGATGGAGAGGAAGGAGCTAAATGTGTTTCTTGGAGGTATACTATATATGCCGCATGTTGGCGCATGTTTTGAAGCACTAACCGGCATCACGGATGTTCCAGGTCAGCAGATTAACATTAACACTATGCCTAATCTCTATCTTATGAGTCATATCTGGGATTCTGTGTATGTGTGATGGTCCTGCATCTGAAGAATAATACAACTATCTATTAACCGCAATTCTAAACCTGTATCAGTTAAATGATAATACAATTCTATCCCCCCCCACACCCTCACTAGGTGGCTGCACACCAGGTGATACCCCCAAATCCCACCCCAACAGCATTTGCAATGCAAAATGCCAACATGGCAATCCTCCCCAACTCAGCGTCATTGTGTACCCACAGGGGGGGTGGCAACACCACGTGGGACCCCGCGCACCAAGCTTTGAGTTGACTTTTACCCCATAGTAATAATATCTACGCATAATAACTAAAATAGAAAATATGAACTGGGAGCCGTTGCTCTATTTGTCACCATCATAACCAGTACTAGGTATCCATCTCTGAATCATTACTCAGCTGTCCAACAGTCATATCTAACTTGCTGAAAAAAGGTCTGCATTCGATCCTGATAGTGCTTCCTGAGAGGCTCCCCCAGATGGGGACCCTCCATTCGTACCATTATTCCAAGCATAGTGTTTGCAAAAGTTCAGGACCTCTACAGGAGTGTCAAATATTCTCGCCTTGCCACTAACATCTGAGCCGGGCAGGGTAGAGCATGCCGTATTGAAGGCCCAGTTTCCGAACCGCAACCTTGGCTCCAGCAAACTTGCGTCTGGCCTCCTGTACCAGCACTGTGAAGTCTGAGTAGAATGAGATATTAGAGCCCTGCCATGTTGATGCCCCTGCTTCCCTGGCTAGTCAGAGAACTGTGTCTCTGTCTTTGAAATTTAACAAGCGTGACATGATGGGTCTAGGTGGAAGTCCCGGGTTAGGATGAGGTCCAAGTGTTCTATGGGCTCGCTCCACAGTGAAAGTGTTTGTGAAATGTTCTGTCCCAAATAAGTTCTTCATCAGGTGCTCCACAAATTGGTCTAGTCTGCCGGTGTTTGTAGATTCAGGAATGCCAATGATGCACACATTGTTGCGCCGGCTTCTGGCTTCTAAATCTTAATTTTTTGCTGCCACTGTTATCCACCTGCTTATTAGTTTGCGCTGCCCCATCCTCTAGCTCCAACGTGCGGCCCCCTGCAGTGCAAAGTCTGGACTCATGGCGGTCAATTTTTTCACTCATTCCATCTAGGCGCCGATCCAAAGCATCAAATCTAGTATCTAGTGCCTTAAATACAGGGCGCAATTCCAACAGCAGGGCTGAAGCATCGAAGGGGGGTGCCGCAAGTGGCAGCAGCAGCGGTTTCTGTGGGTTGCTGGCCGTCTTCTTTTGTAAGAACTTCAAAGAGCTATATTTTCTGCTTCAGGGTCTTGCGCACCTTACCCACAAAACTTTGGTATTTCCTTTCTTCACATAGGTGAGTCGCTGGTCTTTCTCCCACTGTTTCTCGCTGCTTACATTCACTGGCTGTGGGGTAGGATGTTTACGTTCTCAGCAAGTAACTGTGCCTATGTCAACTGCGCAGTCCTGGTTTGCCAATGTTTCGGTCTCTTGCCCTCTGAAAACTACTGTGCAAGTTGTTCCCTTCTGGCCTTAGGATCAGAGACCTCCCTCCTGGAGAGCGGCAAAGATGAGGAAGATAGGGCACTCACCAGATTTTGCTGCTACATTGCTCAACCGTGTACCTGTGCTTCCTTGTTGCAGCTATCTGTGTCTGTAGGGGCATCAGCACTATCCGCTACATGCAGGGGGCTCAATCTCCAAGCAAGCTGGTCACTGTGGGTCTGAGGGGACTCCAGTGGTGTATTATTATTGCAGCGTAGAGCCCCATCGAATATGAAGCCAGTGTGCCTGGGGGAATATGTTTCAAGTAAACTGCATTGATGTGTGGGCTTTTATTTTGAAGGAGGGCTGTAGAGGCACCAAGGGCTCCTTCAGCACGACAGTAACACCAGGGAGGCCAAAAATGCAACTGCAGCCGAGGACCTATGGGCTATCTTTGTATTCACTATGCCTGCTCCACTCTTCAGCCGCTTGTATGGTGCGTTGCAGCGACTCTCTCTGGCCGCTCCCGTCCGCTGCATCAATACGTCTGGGACCCCAAGCACTATTCCGAGCCCCGCCGTCTGCAATCCCAACAGCGCAGGGCTTGGTTGTCAATGAAGGGATGCGCTGCTCGCGCCAAGTTTTGAGGCTTGTCGCAGCACTAAGGCTTGGGCCGCAAGGCAAATCTAGCTACAATGCAGCACGAAATGGGCCCACTGTTGACGTGCGCCATGTTGTTCAGTCCCCTCAGGCCGCTCCTTCCCTCAATAAAGTCGTGCCACCGCGACTCCGATCCCTGCCGCCCAAGTTCGTTTCAGCTGAGATTGGCCACAAAGTTTATGAGGGCACCACTTGCACAATGTTATGTGACCCGCCCCAGGCGCAAGGCTTACTGGCTATGCCAATCTGGGCTCAGGGCGATCCCGGACGAGGTCACGGCAGGCTGGCGCCAACTTGCCCGTCAGAGCCCGATTCTTCTTGCACACGTTTCTGGGCTAAAGCTTGCTGCTAGTGCAGTGATCTGGAGATTAACTGCTGCCGGTGTAGTTTAAATGCCGATTTCAGTCACAGTAATTGGGGTAGAGTGTCGCTAAGTAGTTTCCTGGTTTATGGTGCGTGGAGTCGACATGGAGCTTCAGCTCCAGGCGACCATTTTGATCGCCGATCTAGCCAGGCCCCTATTACTGTAGCATTCACTTACATGTGCGGAAATCTCTACCACTTTGGCGGAGAACTCTGCACAGAAAAAATAGAACAGGAAAGGTGGGAGTCCAAGAGGTTTATAGTCCCAGACTAGTGCTACTGTAGTACTAATTTATGTACTACAAAATACAGCTTGTGAATTGGGCCCATATTATTTTTCATAGATGGCTGTATTAGTCTTTGATTTTCACTTATGTAATTCGTAAAACAATTGTAGCAGTTTTACATTGATTATATTGGGAAACTGCACTTATTTTTAAGAACTGAGGGGCATATTATCAAGGAGGGTGATGAGAGATATTCTATCGCCTTATTAGCAAGCGGTCGCTAACAGCAGTTAGCGACAGCTTGTAGGTGATAGCGAGCGGTTTGGGGCCTGCTTTGCATGTCAGCGATATTTATCGCTAATGACATGCAAAGTGGGCATACCCAACCTGAAAGCAGTCGCTAACATCGCTATCGCCTATTATCAACGCAGGCGTAGCGATGGAAATATTCGCGCTAAGCGCGAACATCTTCAAAACCTAATGCCTGCTCAGACCAGTTCTTAGCCATTATCCCCTAGATTCATCAAAGTCCCCTTTTGCGAGTCTGTAATAGCGATTATTAAGGAATTGCTATTACAGACTTGCAAAACGGATTCATGTAATAATCACAATTTTTATTGCGATTCCTACAGCTTCCTTATTTGCGATTAGCTAATTGCTAATCACAAATAAGGAATAACTAAAGGCCCATAGGAATGAATGGGAAGACATATCAATGTGCGAATCCCTATTAACGATTCGCATTTTGAGTTTGCGATTTCAAGGCTGCAGGGGTTGTCCAAAGGACACCCTGTTGCACCCCTGAAATGACATTGGACGCTGGTGTTACGCACACACATGTCCCAAGGACATGTGTGTGTGTAACATACAACTTAGAAAAATGCACTTAAGTGTATTTTTCTAAGTTTCCGCTATTTACCACGAGGTTTGACTTCACGGTAAATAGCGGCCCAAAATTGCGAATTCGCAATTTTTAAATGTTTCATGAATTGCATTTAAGGAATCTCAAATAGAGATTCCTTAAATGCAATTCCTCGCACAATTGCGAATTCTATAATAGCGATTTTTGCATTTGGGATGATGAATCCCAAATGCAAAAATTGCGCTCGCAAAGGGCCAGATTCTCAGAATCTGGCCCTTTGCGAGCCGATTTTCGTTTCATGAATCTGGCCGTTAATCCAATGGGAGGTGGATATTCTGGCTAAGTCCCCATTGGCGATAATGCGTGAATATCGCTTGATTACTAACGATATTCACACACACCGGAAATTTGAGATAAACGTTGCTAATAGCACGTTATCTCTGCGATGAAATCCGGCGATGCACGGCGATGGAAAAAATGGCGCTAAGCTTAGTTAGCGATAAATATCGCTACTTGTTGATAATATGCCCCTGATCTTTGAGAAAGACAGAACAAACTCTCAGCAGCACAGAGTCTGAGGTTTGGTCAAATGTTTTTCCACTGCGTCTAGGATACACTGAGTTGGGCTTGGCCTAAAGTTCAGTGAAGCCTGCTCTGCTCTGTTACACTGAGAGGCTGGTGCACTGGGGTTTCCACTGTGACTAGTGATTGGCCTGCGGTTCATGATAATACGATATCAATGGAAGCCGACGGCAGACCACCACAATCAAGCTGCGCCCCTCAGCGCCCGAGTGAATGAGCCTTCACACCTCCAGTGCACCAGCACAGACTCCGCCATGCCCCCAGCCCCTCCACCTGCCTTTAATCAGGCGCAGGAGCCACGGCTGCCTATAATTTCCCAGCCCGAGCCATCCATCAGCCGGGCATTAGTGCTGTAAAAGCTGCTTTTGTCAACAGGGAGCAGCTAATGTTTTTCTCAAGGGGAGCTTGATAGATAGGCACTCAATTAAAGTGAATAGCGAGAGTTAATCAGTGAACGAACCGCGCTGATTAGGAATTTGTCATCTGCCAAACAGGAACAGTCTCTAAATGCAACATATATGGTCTTTCGGGATGCACCGTTCTGTGGAGGCTTCGTGGTACTGGCTGGAGGAAGGGAGGGGACAAGAGACACATGAAAGGGACCATAAGAAATCCAGGAAGGCACAGAGTATGAGTTAGGTGGAACTCCCAGCAGCTGGAATTACTGTTACAGGTAGGACTCTCCACATAGAACTCCACCTATTATGAGACAGACTACTCTGAATGTGGAATAACTGCGGGGAAAAAGTATTACTGTGTGAAATTTCACATGATATTTCCTATTCCGAGAGGTTTAATGCTTTTGTAAATAGGATCAGGCTTTCCTGATGGGATGGAGTGGCCTTAAAGGGGCTAGAAGGGTATGCCCTTAGGGAATGTATGTGTGCCACATGTGTACACATACATATTTCAGGGGTGCAACAGGGTGTCGTTTTGACACCCTGGCACCCTTGAAATTGCATTCTCAATTTGCGATTCTCTAATTGCGAATCGCAAATTGAGAATTTTTTCCCATTCATTCCTATGGGCCTCCTAGCCCAAAGGAATGGATGGGAAGGTATTCCTTAATTCCGAATCGCGATTTGCAATTCGCAATTATGGAATATTAAGGAATCACAATTATTATTGAGATTCCTACATACATAGCATTTTGCGATTCCTCAATAGCAATTTGCTAAAACTCGCTATTAAGGAATCGCAAAAGGGCTTGTTCATTCATATGCCCCACTGTTCCCTGTTTTGTAACTTGGTGGACTAATGCCGTTGACTGTAGGGTCCTGTGTTCGACTTCATGGTTCCAGGTTGAAATCCCCGTGGATCCATTCAGCCTTTCGTCCTTCTGAGGTCGATACATTCAGTTGGATGGCAATACAATATCTGTTATTAAGCGCCAAGATACGTGAACGTGCGCTCTACAAATACATATGCCATTTTGCATGATACTTGCTTACCAGAGAAAATGTTTGTCAGTGGTTGGAGATAAATAAGGCCGGGCTGCTGTAGCAGAACAAGCTGAAATTACCAGCTGGCAAAATCGGTTCCGACGTTCCTACACTTGTGATCACCTTCTGTAGGAACACCTGATAAGTCGTGATCAGAGGGAGTGGAATTCACTACTGCATCCACTCTACTCCACATGGCTCGCAGTCAGGGCTTGCGTAAAAGTACTTTCAGTTAGTAACCTTCCATTAACCCATATTCAAATAATTGTAATTGTAATCCATCTAACCAGTTCTACGTTATGCACGTGTTGAGGATAGCAAGGTTTTTAACCCCTTGGGCGTGACCGCGATTCTGCGCCTGTGCGGCCGTTTTAATGAGTGGGCGGGTTCATGGCGGCCCCCAGCCTTCATCAGCACATGCCCACCGTGATGCATGACGGCTGGGGGCCGTCATCAGCATGGAAGGGGTTAAGGGTGCATGCAAGTGGTTCCTCAGGGCACATGTAAAAGCCCCTATCGCCACCTCAACATCACTTTTTGCAATGTTGTGGTGGCGATAGGGGCATTGCCTTATTTACAGGATCACGTTAAGCCACTTAACGTGGCTCAACGATGTCTTGTAAATAAGTCCCCCTTTCAAGCTATACTTAGCATGAAAGGGGTGGGCAGTAGGTGTTGCGGTGGGCGTTTCATCGCAACTCCCATTGATTTTGTCGCTGCCCCCTATTTACAAGGGCGCCGTAAATAGGAGGCAGTGCCAAAATTAGGACCAGGGAAAACCTGGTCTTAAGTTGGCGAAACGAGGAGAAATGCATTATTTCTCCTCGTTTTTGCTTTTTTCATGTGTGCCACCTTGTGCAGCACACATAGAAAAAGAAGAAAGCCTTGGATTGTATATGTACAGGAAGGTGACCCACCCTGCACATAAACAATCCTTAAAAATTTTTGTGACTTCTATGTGTGCTGTATTAAGCATCACACATAGAAGTGACAAAATGGCATTTAAAGATTGTTTATGTATAGGAAGGGGGACCTTTCTGTGCATAAACAATCTTTCCCCTGCACGCAGACACCCTTGCAGTATAGTGCAAGGGTGCCTGCTTTGGCGCTACACTGCTAAGTGTAGCGCCAGAACAGGAGGAAATGCAAGGCTGCACCATATTCTTGTAAATATGATGCAGCCTTGAGTTTCTGAAGTGGTGGAGTTAGGTGTTAAGCCATGATAGCGAATGCCTCACTCTGCCACTTCCTTAAACATATGCGCCTCTGTGAGAAGCAGAATGTAATAAAACTAACACCGGGTCCATCTGAACAGCGGTTTTGGTGTTAGATGTTAACAAAATAAATACAACGTAATGAGAATGATGGTGGAATAAAGGAGAACGCAAATTGCAATCTTAAAAGATAGAATACAATTTTTTACCATAAAGAAGGCTTTGTCAAGGAGCATTTCATTTGGATTCATTTCTTTGTGGACATATTTGTATTATCAAATTCACATTGGTCACATAGCGTTTCAAACATCATCATCATTATATTTTATTTTGAGCCTCATGTCAGAATGCAACTGAACCCATTAACTCCTAGGGCCTCATTTATGAGGCCTTGCGTGAGTTTTGCGCTTCCGATGCGTCACTTTTTGTGACGCATCGGCGGCGTAAAACATGCCTCCTGATGCGCACTATTTACAAAGTGACGCATCTGCTTAGATGCGTCACTTTGTAAACCCCTGCGCTACATTATACCTGCGTCAGGTATAATGTATGCAGAGGGGGCGTTCACCCGCAAAAAGCCTCGTAATAGTGACGCAGTGAAATCTATGAGATTTCACTGCGTCACTTTTAGGATGCTGTTGCGTCAAAATCTTGCGCCTGCCTCACAGCAGGCGTAAGACTGACGTAAGCCCTTTCACATGGGGCTTTCCCCATGTGAAAGGACGCATTGCTGGAGTTGCGTCACTTTTGTGACACACTCCAGCAATGCGTCACTTTTGCGCCTACAGATACGTCAGAAATACTGACGTATCTGTAACTCCTTGCGACATGTTGCGTCATATTATAAATATGACGCATCAATCATGTCGCAGGGAGAGCGCAGTGAAAAGTGACGCATCGCTGTTTTCACGCAGCGATGCGTCACTTTTCATAAATGAGGCCCCTACATGGAACCCACGTTCCCTGATTGGTATTTGCATATCACTACACTAATATGCAGAACAAGTGCAGCTCTGTCAGAAAACAACAAAAGAACAGTAGATTGGGCTTCTCATGGATTATCTAATAACCATCAAGGCTTCTTCAATGTTTCCTATCCAGAACTGATTTACCACACTCATTGCAGTATGAAGCACACCACCCTAGTACTAAGGGCTACTCAAGACCATATCTTGAAGTTCACTCCAAGAGTATTTTGAAATGGCCGTATTTGAAGCTACAACTGCTATTAAGATTACAAATTATATACATACCAATAATCTGTTCTCAATCGAGAAGGCATTAATCCTGTCTAGGCTAGACAATAGAAATTCACTACAGAAGTGTCAACAAAATAGCATACCAACACAAAAAGGCCACCCAACAAGGAGAAGTATCAATTCTTTAACATGTCATATGCCCGCAGAAGGAAGTCTGATTTCCGTACATCAGCTTGTAGCTGAATTTACCCTTATTGAATAAAACTCTCCATCTGTTCTTGGAATCAACCATATTGGTTCAAGCTACTTCTCACCAAACAAAGGGGCATATTATCAAGAAACGGAGTTAAGATTATCGCTGCTTTAGCAGCAGAAAACTGCCGCTAAAGCGGCGATAACAGGCTTGATAATATGCCCTTATGAATTCCCACAGAAGTCCATGTTCTGGTGTGAACATGGGCTTCTATTGGAATTCTCCATGCCATATTATCAAGCCCATTATCGCTGCTTTAGCGGCAGTTTCCTGCCGCTAAAGCGGCGATAATCTTAACTCCGTGCTTGATAATATGCCCCAAAATGTCTTTGTTTATTTACTGCCTTCCCTCCCTACAGAGGCCACAGAAATTCTAGGAATGGTTGTCATTGGTGCACCAGTCTTATCCCAAGCAGCACTGGGTTTGTTATATCACTGAAGACATGAGACACTACTTTTATTAAAGTAGTGTGCTGTTTTTATGGTGGAAAACATATGTGTCTTCCATTTCCCTGGGTAGCATTACTTGGACACGTGCCACTTGCATGTTGTCTCACCCTTTTCCCTTCTTCAGGTTTGCCTTATTGAGATCCAATGATGGGCAAGGGTTCAAGTCAAGGCTGGTTACATTTGGATGATGTGTCCATTAACGTGTCAATACGTAAACCTACAAGTCCAAAATAACCTTCTATGGACCGTGAAGGATTCCAAAGCAGAGCTAGACCTTTCACATTTTAAAGAAAAATACTTGATTTTAAAGATCCCCATAGATAAGTTGTAGTCTTTGTTTACAAAAGAAGAATTATGGTAATACCTGTGACTTTTTTAACATATCATTATTACATCTTGGACATGGGTAGTTGTCTTTTTGGAGGAATCTGTTAATGAAACAGGTAGCTCTTTTAGTGTTAGACCGCACCCAGAAGGGTAGGGGCAAGTGAGGGTAGCCCTCTGTGTATAATGCAACAAAAAAAGATGATCTGTGGGAGTTTAATTACACCATAGTGGAAAGAGAAATGGTTCTGCAGCCAAAGTAGATGACAAGTATTACTTATGCTGTTTAAAAGGGGGCGGGGTGGACCTCTTCTTTAAAGGCCTAGACTAATATATTTCCTACAATTATTATTACTTCAGAGGAATAGATTCTTGGTTTGAATCACTGCTTCACATTCAGGTCATGTATTCAATGTCCAATTACCTTGTTCTGAGGTCCTTGTGTTGTTGGAATTGTTCAATAAGTTCCTCCAGGTATTGGCTTGTCTCACCATTACCTGCAGCAACATACACACAGTAGGTTTTCACGAAAGTGCAACAGTAGCTTTGTGCAACAGGCCAGGCAGTTCATGCTTTGGTATGTCAGTTCTTTGTTCATGGTTGATATGGGCTACGCATTGACAACTATGTGCTAATTAGCCCTCAACTATGTGCAACATGTCCTAATCTGTGCAGTGGTACTGGAGATGTACTAGCACCTCTGTACGTCGCAACCAGGTTCTGGATTGTGGGTTTCCCATTTAAGTGTATAGCCCTCTATTCCTCTCTGAAATGAGATCTTTCTCCACTGCATACTGTTCGGCTTATTGTTTACATGTACAGGAAAGAGCACGCAATCCAGTGGCAATATAAATCAAACGATGGGTTCATCAATCAACCATATGTGTATGTAAGACTAGCATGACCATCTAAAAAAACAATCAGTACATGAGCCTCCTCCTGTTATTGGGTTTCAGGAACCCGACGTATGTAGACTTTACACTGGGAATGGCTCACAGTCGGCTATTTGAGTGAGACGTTCTGGTCTTTATTCTCTTAGAAAATGCTCATAAATATAGAGGAGGCTGTTAAAGCACCTCTCTGGATATAGTGAAAGTAGTATTCTGTTATACACAGTACAACTACTGGTCCACTTTAAGCCCAGTCAAAAAAAAATTTGCACTCATCCATGGAAACATATATCTGACCTCACTCATTCTAACTCTTATGACTCTGTCATACACTGAGGTATTCTACTGATGTTTCTGTTCCTTCCTTCAGGACTTGGCCAACATCTGCCCTCCCAATCACTATTGCGAAGGTATTTCCCACCTTCTCTGTGGGTAGTGAGTTGTAAACAAAGAGCAGTGAGGGAAGTTTTAGCATGGAAGCTGTGGAAGGGGCCTTCTCACCTTTCCGTTCCCTAAAGGTTGACTGAGAGTTCGGTGGGCATGAAATCAGTTACTGGAATTATGTGGCATTACTTACCCAAATATAGGCGCCAGTAGTGATCAGCAGTGTGCTGCCCACTTGTGGCCACTAGTAATCAACAGGTTCGGGGTTCTCTTCAACACCTCTATATCTTCTGCACCCACGTACTTTGTGGAGATGGTTAGCGGGGATAGAAATTGTGCACCGGATCTTCTCTTCGCTATTATACATCCTTTCTTTTTACATCCCTGTCCCTTGCACGCAGATGCTCTGTAATATTTATGAGTGATGAACTCCTTGATGGGAAAGAGTGGGAAAATACAAATTAACAAAAATCTTGCAATCTCAAGTGGTACATAGTAGAGCTGACCACATTTTGCAGGCTTTTACTGTATTACAATCTCCTAAACTACAGGCACTGGGAAGATTTGAGCAGCAGAGGGGTTTGAAAAAGCTGACACTTTTAGATGAAAAGTACGTCATAATAATATTAAAATGTGACCTTTTTGAAAACACTGATTTAATGCTAGTATTTGACTGCAGAACTCTTCCTTGCTCTGAAATGTGCTGTATTAAAGATAATGTATTTCTGTTTTCCTCACACTGTATGATTATTTATCGTTTTAGACAAAAGCATTTGCTATGTGCTTATAGTTCTCATGATTTATCCAGGACATTGCAGACAGAAAATGTTTTATTTAATAGACAAGTCCATTGAACACACAATGGAACACTGAACAACTAACAGGGTGGGCTTGCAAAGGTTCTCCTGAGAACCTTCTCCATTATAGAAACTGCATACAATGTTACAAACTACAGATGACACCATGTCAACTGAAGTGTTTACCGTGAGAATCAAGAGGATATACAACAGACCATCGGAAGATCCTTCTCCATCTAACACCCGGAGTTTGTAACATGTTTTAATTTTTCGATATGGTACATATTCCTAGCTAGAGAAATATGGCATTGCATTCTATGCAATTTTCCTTGCTATACCCCTTAGCACTTGACTGTGTTACTTTGCCCGAATTGCTGTAAGCTACTACTAACGGTGATTTTCTGTTTCCTAGTTTTTGTTAGGAGTCACTTTCTTCTCTATGCTGAATATAGCTATGATTATTTCATTAGACCTGTTTTAACGGTTGCCACTGTGACTGTTGAGGAGCTCAGCTAAATTTCCAGAACTGCTCTTTATGGGGAGTTCGATACTTTATAGTTTTTATCTTGTTGCTCCAAAATGTGTTCTTTTCCAAATGGAACTCTGTAGGGGTTCTCGTTAGTTTAGGTCCTTTAGATGAAGATAGGGATTCTTTCCTTTATGGAACACGCTGGTTATATGTTAACTCTATCCAAATTTTCTTGATATTTCTGTAAACTCACTTTAATGACTAACTTTATAAAAGAAACAAAAACAATTACTAATCTCTTAATGAGAAATAAAGCTTAAAAACTTTGCCAAAACACATCCTTGACTGAACTTAAAAATGCTGTAAATTGTTGAATATGATTTGCCCTCCATTCTAAAATGGTGGCAAAGATCTGCCGACCGAGAGTCGTAGTGGTGTGGAGCTGGAGAACTCTGTTGTAGGGGAAAGGGATGAACAGTTTATTATATTTTTCATATTTTCCCTGATATGAGATCAATCCAGCCTTACAGCATTATGTCTGAGACAGAAGTATGGATTATCACTCAAACACCCCCTTTAAACACGTTTTGAAATGTAATCCCTTTGCTCCCAAACATCGCCATGAAAATAACAATCAAATAAAAAGTATTAGTTTCGAAGATAAACAACAAATTACACCAAACTAAGGCGAGTCATTTTCTTCCACAAACACATTTTGTCTGGCAATACCAGCTTTTTATTATTTAATAAACACCTGTTTGGAGCCCAAGATCATTTTGCCATTTTTAATGATACTCACATGTGCTATTTCCTCGCATGGATTGCTTCTGCCTTGAATATGCATGTGGTACATTCTCATGAAATTGATGCCACCAAATTGACAAGACTCACCTCTATCAATCAAGAGTCACTACTATTGCAGTGCTGATCACATCATTCCTAGGAAGCCTAAAGTTCTCCAGAAATGAACATTATTATATTAAGGCTATCATTACACAAGGTTTAGGGCACCACCAAGCCATGGATGCCCGCAATGCAGCAGTAGGATCCATCATTATTTCAAGCTCAACAATTTATCAGAAATGGACAAAATCATCTCATGGATGCCCACACTGCCAACGAATTGCTATGAACATGCCAAGGCCAAGCTTAGACCAAGTGTGTGCACACATCTTTTAAATTCATACGTGCATAAAGGTAAAAATCTATAAACATACACACATACATGAAGGCATGTTCACACCAACTCTTGTACACATGCAGAAGCACACAAAGTCATACATGCACCCATACACACAGAAATAACATAAATACGTTTGATAAAATAACATAAATACTTTGAAAGTCACATTACGAAGATGTTTCCACGCTATACTGTTCTTCTCCATTAAGTGCTACCCATTCCCACTGCCAGTCAGGCCTTGTGCCTTATTGACAGTGTGACTGACAGTGCATCATCGGCCATGTGCTGTTGATTCCACAGTTTTGTGTTGCACAGAGCCTGCTATTTGTTTTTGGAGCCCTAGTGAATAGAGTCCTGTTCTACAGATGTGTGCTGAAATGTTCGTCCAGCTGTAAAACAGAACACTAAGAGCCAGATTTATCAAGGTTTTTAGTCGCCCTTGAGCCAGAGGGGGTGAAAGGGTTACACAAAACCTATGTGAGATGCTCAAATTGCTGCATGTGCAACTCTGTCCCAGGTAGGCGTTCCATGGGTGGAGCTTGGGTGTTCCCATGTATTCACCCATGGAATTTAGTGCATTCTTAGAAGGTGAGGCAAAGCCCAAATATCTTTACTTCTTCTCGTTCTTTCCTCTTCCTATGTGTGCTGAGTTCTGCACAACACATAGAAAAAGGAAAATGCCTCTGAGGATTGTTTTTGTATAGGAAGGTGTACAACAACAATCTTGTCTACAGTGAAAGCACCATTTCACCAAGATGTAAGGGTGCCTGCGTTGGCGCTTGGCTGCTAATTGTGCACAAGCGCTGACAGGGGACAGGAATGCACCATATTTTGATAGATATGGTGCATTCTTGCCCTCCCTCATTCACACGGAACAGCAGCGCAGCAAGGTGCCTTGCTGTGCTGCATGAAAGTTTGATAAATTGCACTCAGAATCAGAACCCCAAAGATCACAAACTTTGCATGCTGGTGGGGCTAAGCATGAACCATCAGCTCATTAGTAATTGTCAGTATCTTTTCCTTTTCACTCCAAACGTCTGGAACAGTGTGGCACTGCACATCTTCAGCATGTCAGTGAGACTGGGAAATAATAAGGGGAGCATTACTCAAACGCCGTCATATGGTGAGGTGCTCAGATACTACATATGGTATCCCATTACACAAATAAACATACACTGATAATGTTTGCACTATTTCCCCTAGTGCAGTTCTTAACTGCACACATGCTAAATGCACTGATGGAACTTGTTGGTATTCTGTTAAGTCATTCTTGGTGCATAACTGGATAGAATACTTACTATTAATCAACTGGATAGAATACTTACTATTAATCTTTATTACTTCAAGTCCCACTCATCTTTTTGCCAGTCCTAACAGTATGAGGTTCGACCTCATTACACATAAACGTTTTAAGTATCATAGCTAAACAAATATAGATCGACCAAAAGGATTTGTTCTCTGAACCCTTACTTAACCAGAGCCATATACTGAAATACCCAAGTCCTAAAAGTTACAAATGGTCGCCTTCCTTGCATGGTTCTAAGGTAAGGAGCCCTTGACTGGGACATGGAAGAATATGACTTGAATTAATAAAGACTGACAGTAAAACGCACATAAGGTGAACGAAGGAAATTATATAATCACTAGTAATCACTTGAATAGCATTCCAAAACATTGTTTTTCACCCACTGTACCATTCTAAACAAAGGCCTGACTTATGCAAATTGGTACTGATGCTGCTCCTCATGGGAACAGTCCACCTCAAACTGTCAGGCAAAATCTTTTCCAGAAGGGGACACAAGCAAACCTGAGACCAGTTTCAGTCTTGATAGGTATTGTCAGGGATTTATAGCTTGGATCCTATGGTACAGCGAGAACGGAACCTCATTTGAGATTAGCTTTGGCCACTTATAATGTTACATCAAACACAGAAAAGGTGATGGGAGGATTGTTTCAAATAGTCTAACCATTGGCGAAAGTGATTAAAAAAGAATTCACTTTGTGGAATAGACCCACATTAATCAAATTAATGAAAATACTCAAAATGCCCCTCTGCAGGCAAAGAGGGAGAGGACAAAAATCTGGTAGGATTAAATTTTATGTCCAATGAAATTTAGAAGGAATTTGGGACAAAACTAAGGTTCTTGATGGAGAGCTACCTTGTCAAGAAAAAATACAAAATGGGACATTACATACTAGGGCATTGAATTCTCAAATGTGTCTCCCTGATGAGTCAGCCACCTGTAAGAAAACGTTTGCCGAGAAAAATATGAAATTGACTAAGTACAGTGGTTCAAACTGGGCTTCCTGCAGGATATGAAGTACAAAAGAAGTTACAAGATGGAACTGGAAAATGCATAACTGATCTATGAATAAAATACTCCAGAGAAGGCTGAAAGCCTAGTCAGAAATAGATTAAACATCGGATCCCCTCAAGATTCAAATGGGCATTGAATTCTTAAGGTAGGAATGACTAGGCATCGGAGAAAACCATCTTGAAGAAAATATAAAACCTCAAGAAGGACACCTACTTTGATGTGATGTGATGTGAGGGAGATTTATACAGCGCACTGCCACTCCAAGGAGCATCGTGGCGCTTAGACTCGTGAGCTGAAAGATGGTAACATTTACTGTGTTCATACATTTAAAAAAAGGGATTTAAACTAGTGTTTTACAGACCGAGTCGGCTAGGCTATAAATCCAAGTTTTGAGAAGTTTCCTGAACTTATGTTCGGAGGTGATTGCACGAAGATGATGAGGCAATTTGTTCCATGCCTTAGCGCCTATTACTGCCAGGGTTTTTCCTCCTTTTGTGGCTAATCTAAATTTTGGAACAATCATCAGATTGGCTGTTGCAGATCTAAGTTCTCGATTGGAATGGTATCTGTTAAACTTGTTATACAGATATCGTGGACAATGCTTGTGAAAGGCCCTAAAGGTGATCGTAAGGACCTTATACAGGATGCGCTTCTGGATGGGCAGCCAATGGAGTGCATCCAGCGCGGCCGAGGCCGAGGATTTTCTTGGCCATCTAAGGACCAGCCTTGCTGCCGCGTTGTGAACCATCTGCAATTTATACAGGGCAGATTTATTTGCCCCTGCATAAAGGGTGTTACAATAATCTATTTTGGATGTAATTAGCGCCACTGCGACAGTACATCGGGCTGATAGGGGCAAAAGATCGAAAAATTTCCCGAGGCCCTTTATGGTGTTAAAGCACAGGCCAGCGACTTATCTAGCCTGCTGTTTAAAAGAGAGGGCCTCATCAAATTTTATTCCTAGATTGCGTGCTGTCGTGATGGTGTTTGGCGGGGCTTCTGCTTCTTTTGGCCAACAGGTATGAGGGGAGAAGAGGTTATTTTGGCCAAACGGCAGGATTTCTGTTTTGGCAGAATTACATTTAAGATGGTTGTTGTTCATCCATGCAAAGATTGCCGTCAGACACTCTTTCAGAATAAGTTCAGCTTTTCCCGAATCTTCATCTAAGATGAGAACTAATTGAGTGTCGTCGGCATATGCTATGGAACTGATGTTGAAGGAGAAGATTAGATCTATCAGGGGAACCATATACAGGTTGAATAAAGTAGGGCTCAGACTTGAGCCCTGAGGCACCCCTGACCGGACCACCTTCTCTTCGGAACAGAACTGGCTTAACATAGTAATCTGCCTTCTGTGCATCAGAAAGTTTTTAAACCACTTTAACACGGTGCCCGCTATGCCTGCATTGGCCAGGCGATGTAATAAGAAAGCATGGGACACCGTGTCAAACGCTGCAGATAAATCTAATAGGATCAGGACTGCCCTCTTGCCCTGATCCAATGCAGCTCTCATGGTCTCTGCAGTGGACAGAAGTGCGGATTCTGTAGAGTGATGAGCTCTAAAACCTGCTTGATTTGGATGAAGAATATCATTCTCCTCCAAATAGGCCAAGAGCTGCTTGTTAACAAAAGCTTCAGCAAGTTTAGATATGGCTGGGAGTAATGAGATGGACCGTAAATTAGATAGAACTGTAGGGTCCCGTAAAGCTTTTTTCTGTAATGGTCTAACAGCTGCGACTTTCCAGCATGCTGGAATCTCCCCTGTTTGAAATGATGAATTTAGAATTGAATTGATCACAGGGTTGACCTCCTCTTTTATAGCATTTAGCAACGCAGGGGGGCAAGGATCAAACGGTGATCCTGACTTGAATGTGGAGATGGCTTGGGAGGACTCTTCCAGACTAATCATGGCAAAGGTTTCCCAACATACTGAGTGAGGCTCTTTGTTTTGAATATTAAGTATTGGCATAACCCCTCCAGATTGACCTGAGGGAAATCTTTAGTAAGATTGATTATTTTCTGATCAAAGAAAGTTGCTATCTCATTGCAAAAGGTCTGAGATGGCGGGATTTCCTGAGAGAGGGTTTTTGGGTTTCTAAAACTATTACCAATTTGGAAAATTTCCTTTTGCTTATTTTGTGAGGTTTCAATCAGATTAGTGAAATAGGTCGCTTTTGCGCGTTGAATCAACGCGTGATAGTTTCTCCTAGCCATTTTATAAGTCTCCTGATCATTACTATTGTAGTGTCTGCGCCATCTCCGCTCTAGTATTCTCACTTTTCGTAGTGTTTCTTTTAATGAACTGGTAAACCAGGGAGCGGATGTTTTCCCTTGTCTAGATTCCTGCTTTTGTGTCCCCCGAGATTTCATTCTTTCCCCAATGGTCCTCATCCACCCCTCATAGCTTTGATTATCAAGTGTCACATCCCCTAGCAAAGATGGTCTGCCCCCCTTTCACCCAGCTATTGAGATCTGGATGCTCTATAATTTTCCCCCAACGTGGGGTAGGCGTCTCCTTGCCTGACCTAGCTGTCTTCATTACCTTTTTGCCATCGGTTCCAAGGCTGAACGCAATGAATTTGTGATCCGACCAAGATAGAGTCAAAGGGGATTCAACCTTCATAGTGTCTAGTTTAGAGCTGATGCAGTCTAAGATATGCCCAGCTTTATGTGTGAGTTCCGTTGTTAATATCGTCAGCCCCAAAACATGTAAGATCTCTTTGAAACATAACGCATTAGGGTCACTGATGCTATCCAGATGGAAGTTTAGATCACCTAATAGAGTAATGTTGGCCGATTTGAGAGTTAAGTTCGTTAGAACTTCACCCACACTTTCTAAAAATGTAATAGCTTGTCCAGGGGGGTGATATATCAGTGCCCCAGCAAAGATAAATGAGTCGTGTGCCCGAAAGCTAAAACCAAGGCATTCTGCTCTTTATATATCCGGTAATTCTATAGTGGTACATTAGAGGGTGTCTCGATGGATAATAGCCAACCCTTCTCCTCGCTGAGAGGGTCTGTCCAATCTCTGTATGAGGAAGCCAGGAGGCAAAGACTGAACTACATCAGGATTAGACCAGTCTCTGAGCCATGTTTCTGTGACTAATAAACAGTCCAGATCATTTTCTGAGATGAGATCGTATATGTGAAGTGCATTCTTGCACATGGAGCGGGCATTAATTAGCCCCCCATTTAAGAATCTACGTATGGCATCCTTTGACGGTCTTAGGTTGGGTTCTAAATTTTGTTTACAATGCAGACAGCTAGCGGGGCCTGCCCACTTATCGACATTAATGGCCTGGTGGCAGTTCTTAGATGTAGTATTCAGAGATAGTATATGATCTATAGATATCTGACCTGTAATAGAAATCTGGGCAGTTTGGGCTGCCCCTAGCCTGTCCTTAGCGCGGACGGGCGCAGACAGGCTGGTCTTTGGCTTGACTTTGGCGCGACATCGGCGCACCCGCTGCTCGCGTCCGCTGCGTGAAGCGATGGCCATCTTCCTTTGTAGTCCCATCTGCAGCGCTAGAGCGATGGGACTTGTAGTTCCTCAAATATGTCCGTGAGGGAAACTGATCGTGCGTCTCCGGCCACAGCACCTAATCGTCTGTGTTAGCTCGGAGGGGACAGTGCAGGCTATTGCTATATACTTTGAAAATGATGCAAATATCGAGCATATACTGTAGGAGGTTTCATGCGACCTAACTGCTGAATACTTTCAGCCACTTCAGTAGAATGGACATGAGCTTGTAAACCTATCCTGTCAAACTTCAGGAATCCAGGCAGAGCAGGTTAAGGGAGGACTGGGAAATTAAAGGAGCCTGAGGAGGGGATGAAGCAGCTGGAAACTCTAACAGGCATATTTAATAAATCAGACAATGCAACACCAGAACCAAAGTTGCATTGCTTGAAAGGAAAATGTGCAGATCAGCGCCAAGTATACCAACATATCGTGCTGCTGTTCTGTTCCTAAAAGCTGGTGCACTTTCAGGCTGACTAGCACCACACAAAAACCTTTTTACCATAGTGTAAAGGTGTGTGGAGTGTCTAGCAAACGTTTTGCACTGGAAGGGATTCCTTCCAGTGTAAAATAATATTCTCACATGTGTGGTGTACAGTGCAGCACACAAGCAAAGTTAGCAAGCCTTTTAGAATTTTTTTTAAAAAACCTTCACCAAGCTCAGCTCGGCATGAGCACAGGAGCACCGTGGCTCATGACGAGCTGACCTCGTCATGAGCATGCAAGGTGTTAATCAGTGAAGCTAATGCTGTAACGTACAGACTAAAAAGAGTTGGACTCAGTGCCGATCCCTGGGGTACACTACATGGTGGTGTAAAAGATTATGAATTGTAGCTATTAGGTTCCACAGACTAAACTCTATCTGTAAGAAAGGATCGTAGGAACTCAAGGGCAGCGCCCCCGACACCTAACTCATACAGACAATTGATGAGAAGTCCATGGTTAACAGTGTTGAACGCTGCTGAAAGGTCTAACACAATTAATGCAGTGTTGCCTCCCTTTTGCAGGGTTTTCTTAAATATTTGGAAGCTGTAATCAGAGCAGACTCTGTGCTATGTTGGCTTCTGAAGCCAAACTGAGATGGATCCAGCAGCATATGTTCCTGGATGAATAGAGAATGCTCAGTGTTCATGGCTTTCTCTACCATCTTAAAAGGAAAAGGAAGCTGGGATATTTGCCTGTACTTACTGGGGTTGCAACATCTAGATTCGGCTTTTTAAAAGAGGAAGAATGGATGCTATTTTCCATTTTTTAGGGAAATATCCAATTAGGAACATTTGATTAAAAATCGATAGTAGATGACGGGGGACAATGGCAGAAGCTAGCTGTAAGAGTCTGGTTGGGCAACGATCAAAAGATGACCCTGATTTGATTTGGTTGAACAGGTTGTTTACCTGACCAACTGTGAGGGGAGAAAAAACAGAGAGAATAGTGTTCAAAGGATGATGTGATTCAGGTGCTACAATGGAATGACAATACTATCTCTAAACAAATTGATGTATTTAGGTCTGGGCTGTCTGTCCCAGGTTTCCTGCCTCACCTCGCTCTGAAGCAAGCACTGGAAACCAGGCAGTAAATCAACTTTCAGAACTGTGACTCACGATGCAAGGCTTACTGTTCTAAAGCCCTTAATAATGAATCATTGCCATTGTAGTCTATTGCAGTGTCCAGTGTAGGCCAGTGACCCTTTCAGCATCATGGTTTTGGGCATTGAAGACTCTGTCCCTGCATGAGAGCAGCCCTCTATCATTCGCAGTCATAGATTCCACCCTTTTCCATTCTTCAAACATATGAGTGGATGCAGGCATGTGAGCTTTGGTGTCTTGTTCTCAGTAATGGTAAGTGTTAGAAAGCTAATCTTCTGTTATGTATATTGTGCTGAGTCCCCTCGCTACTCTAACCACCCTAACTGTTATACCCCAGGCTCTGGCTGCATGTCACTGGCCTCATTAGAAGGGGAGCTGCTGCGTTTGTTCCCTCACAAAATGGATCCAAAAGAAGAGTAGGCCAAGGTTCTTGTTCCCATGTGAAGTTGATACGAAAATCCGAGTCAAACACAAAGCAAAAGAAATGTTCATACAGTCAATAGTTATCTGCTGCATGAGATTAAAACTGGCCCTATCTTCGTGCCCTTAACATTAATGACAAAAACATAGATTGATTTATGAAAAATGGGGCATATTTACAAACCCCTATCATCACAGGAACGTAATTTTTTATGATATTCCTGTGGCAATAAACCCTTTGCCTTATTTACAAGGTGCTGTTAATCTAAATGGGTCAACCTGATTCAGCACAGTCTTCGGGCTCACCTGGCCCCCCGGCGCGCCCCCCACCCACGCTGGGTCTGGAGATGGTTATGAGAGGTTGGGCACGAGTCAGGGACATTGCTGGGAGCTCGCTAAACTTGAGGCGCTATGACTGTTTGCAGAGTCATCTGCTATATGCCGGGGCGCCGCTGGGCGGGCCACACTTGACCTTTGACTCGGGCACACAACTTGGAATAACTACAAGATGGTGATGAGTTATGTATCCCGCGATGGTGACAAGAGGGGTCAACTTACCTCTGTGTCGCCACCCTGGACTATACCCTCCAGGCATTTTAAGTTTTACGGACGCTCAATTGGCCACTGCTTGAACCCCTGTTGTCGTTGGGGGGTGGCACGCTGGAACAGTCTGACCACCCGGGAGTAGGCATGGTTTTTAATTTTACACATTACCAACTACTGTGTTTGTTTAAAACCTATACTAGGGACACTACTGTTGCGTGTCTCCACACCGCCGCTTCCAGATGAGGCCGGTCCTAAAAACTACTTTAGGTGAGTCTTAGCAAAATAGTCATTGCATCGGTACTGACACTAAGCACAATTGTATGTGACATCACTACTTGAGCTGGTTCTAAGGAGTGTAACATTTGTTTTTTAACAGGCATCTTGCCTTAGCCTATCTCGCGGGTTCTCAGTGAGCAAATTCTATGTACTGTGTTTACTGCGACATTATGCTATATGCCTGCTCTGCCATACCTTTTTATTTTTACAGGTGGCCATATGTCCCTAGAAGGATTTCCCTAGCTAGACTTAGCAAGTGGCAAGTATTATTGTGACACTTTCCACTGTACAACTGTAGATAGCACACACCATTTCACTTTTTTCACCTGGTCCTGAAGAATCGCCCCAGATCTCTCCTAGACTACCGGATGGCGAGAAACATGTTGACCACTAAGGAGTAGAGTAGAGTTTCCTGCACCTAATCAGAGAACACATTTCCCTCCCTACTATATTTTAACTTAGGTCAGGTACCTAATTGAATAAAGTATCACTAAGGAATCCTTAACCTATGACATCTACACTAGACTAGGCCCCTCACCCCCACTGCACCCTTACGGCGGAACAAAAGATCTCTGAGAAAGAGCTTCTTTAAGGGTGCCCGATGGGTATTGCAGCGACGGCCCAACGAGGAGCAGGCTCAAATGATGAAGCATGACACCTAGCTTGCTGGGTGTGTGAGAGCCCTAGTTCCACAAGGAGGAATTCCCGCCCTCCTTCCACTTGTTCTTTAGCACCTGTTCAGTCACCACCTTTCTGACTCTCTCCGCTAGGAGCCCTGTGACGATTTTGTCACCTAGGAACTGTGTACCCTTTCTATTGTTGATTGATTACTGGGCATGTACGCTGGACCTACACAAAAAGCCCTCCTCTTAAAATAAAATTCTCCCTCCTTTCTGACATAGACCGGCTTCATTTGCCAAGTGGACGTTTTATCCTGACTCTGTGAAGGCAGGAAATCACAGGCTGTGATTGAATTTTGACCCTTACCCCAAAATTAGATACTGTTGGTAGTGCAAGGGTTGTTGCAATATTTTAAAAAGTTCAACAGGGCTGCCATGTGCTTCTCCCAAGTGGAGGCCAAAGGTGCTGAGAGTCGCTGAGAAATCACGAGCGTGGAAGCCACGGCCGGTGGGAGACATCACATCAGCATTGTTTTGCATTTTGCTGAGGATGCGCATAATAGAGCATGCACAAATTTACACAACTTTGTGAGGTTGCTGGAAATGTAAAAAAAAGTACTAGAACATGAAAAGCATCAGGAGATTGCCGCATAAGGGGGCCTTGGGGGGCAGCCGAGCGTAGGGAAGTCTGCCCCCCCCGGATATTTGGGGTATAGGAGTGGTGCGGGCCTCTGCTCTGCCCCTTTTGGGCTTGTTGGGCCGTTGGGCTATTTTATAGACCAATGGATACTTATGTCACCAATTTGGGTTTCCAGCCACCATTTTGTGGTATTCTCGGTGGCTGGTCGTAGGCTGTTTCAGAATTTTTCTAATTTAGTTAACTGAGGGCCCCATTTTTACTTTCCCTTTCATGTCCCGGCTCCCTCACGTTAGCCGGGCTTGTCCGTCCATGCTTACGTTCCATTGGAGCAGCCTGGTATTTGCCGGGTGTCAGTGAAGATGGGGAACTCCACAGGGAGGAGAGCCTCATCGCTGTGGCGGCTTGCCTGTGATGCCGTAGAACCCCATAGGAAGGGAGCCTCCGCGCTACGACGGCTTGCGTGTAACTTCATTGACTGCAGGTGAGAATCTGGATGCTCCTGTCTCTGGAGAGCCAACCTGATGGGGGTATGTTGGCGCAGGCCCCTTTTTAGGAGAGGGTGACTGCGTTTTCGGCCTCAGGGTCGGGGGGAGGAGAGATAATTTCCCATTCGGGGGTAGAAGATTAGCCTGTGTTTGGCTCCCAGAGGCACATCTCGAGCCGACAATTCTTGCGGGGGCTACATATAAAAAATAAAAATACAAAAAAAAACTAGATTTTGGGTGGGGTTTATTCTGCCATCAACCTTCAGAGTTTTTAGGCAGGGGTTTTTAGAAGGGGTGAAAAGCACCAATGCCTCATTACAAGTTATGGTCTTCTTAGGACCAGGGCAGCATTTGGGTGCAGCTCTGCCTGGTCCCGGGCAGCTGCCTCTGCCAGGGCTGACACACTCGATGGAGCGGGGGAGCTGGACCCCCTTAGAGCCCAACGGGCATTTAACGCTTGCTTCTGCTCCTACCCTTCCTTTTGAGATCAAACCTTGGTGAGCTACAGCAAGCAGAGGCTGGGGCTTTTCGGATGGGAGCTGAAGGCTCTCCCCCCCCCCTTTTCTTTAATTTCCTGGCTGTCAGAGCTGCGGCCAAAGTGATGGGTCAGCATGACATGCTTATATTATTATTCTGAGCATTACTTCATATCATGTAAGGGGGTCAGCTCATTACCGTTTCCTCTCCCACTTCTGGAGGTTTCGTTAGGTGGTGCAGGCGCCGGGGACATTGGGATGGCAGATTGGGATATGAGCAGGGACCAGCACACCGGACCATATATTTGTGGCGGGATCACTTCTGCAGCATTCCCGACACGGGAGGGCACTGTACGGCTCCATTACCCTGTGGTAATGAGAAGGCTGGGCCCAGTACGGCCAGGCCGGAGCGCGGGGGACCACAAGATCACTGCCCCATATGGGCCCCGTACGGCTTCAGCGGTGCACCAGGTGAAGGGGGACAGTACTCCCCCTGGCGGAAATCGACTGGAAGGTTATGGACCACAAGATCACTGCCCCACGTAGGCCCCGTACGGCTTCGGCGGTGCACCAGGCAAAGGGTGACAGTACTCCCCCTGGCGGCAAGCGACTCAGAAAGCAGCTTTTAGGGTACAGTACAGCTGGAATGTTATGGACCACAAGATCACTGCCTCAGTTAGGCCCCGTACTGCTTCGTGGCGCGCCAGGCCAAGGGGGACAGTACTTCCCCTTGTAGCAATCGACTCGGTATGGACCACAAGACCACTGCCTCACGTAGGCCCCGTATGGCTTCGCCGGTGCACCGGGCCAAGGGGGACAGTACTCCCCATGGCGGAAATTGACACAGAAATCATTTTTAGGATATGGAATGGCTGGTATGGTTTTCAATGTAGGCACAAGGGTCTATGGGTAAAGGTGGAGTGCTTTTGGAGGGAGCTCTGGCACAAATGGTAAGTGGTGTGCTGTTTTGGGTAACCGGTTCAAAAGATAGGATTTTGGTCCTGTCGATGCTGTCAAAGTATGATGAGGATGTGCAGTTGAGCACAAGGGTAGGTGGGACATGCTGCCGTGCATGGGGGCGGAGACAGGGAATATCACGATCTGCACTATGAGGGAGTATTTAGTGGAAGATAATTTGCAGGAGGCACTGGGGGGTATCTCACCAATTTGTTCATGACATTTTCCAGGTTCATTTATCGGGCAAGCGGACTGAAAGGTCGGTGGCATCAGGACAGCTGTGGAGAACCCAAAAGGAGAACAAAAGGGGACAATGGGAGGGCTCCAGCATGGACACCGATTCTAGCACCAGGTAAAAGTGTAGCAGCACAATTTGGGTGTCGGGTGTAATTGAGGAAGGAGCTTTGCATGAGTGTTCGAGAGGGGGTTAAGGTATGAAGGAAGGAGTGCTGCGCTGGGGACCATAGGTTGACACTACGGGAAGGGCCCGTAGCTGTGGGTAAATGGCGTAAGCTGGTAATTAAAAATTAAAAAAGCTGATACTGGTGGTCCTGGCAGGATCCTTCATACTGGAAGGGCACCAGGGATTTTGTAGGTAGGTCGGCAGACTTACAGGCCCCGGGGGTACACTTTCTATTACCAATATTATGGCAGAAGCCAGCAGGGATATAGCAACACAGGCAGGCGTATTGGAGCAACTTCTATTACACCTAATAACTTGGATCTTTTAATACTTTGGATTGTGGAGGTATAGTACCAAAACAATTACGTTAATGGCCAAGGGAAACGGCTCATACTTGGTGGATTCCCAAGAACGTAAGGGTCAGTAATGGCTTTCCATCCAAGGGTATTAAGCAGGGAATGGCTCGCTTGGAAGGTGCACTGGAGGAACGGGCCTGTTGCTGCTTAATTTTTCAAACGGGAATGTCATAGATGACAGGACATTTTGAGGTAACATGCCACTGGGGAAAAGTGATTATTGAGGGGTGTCCAGTTCCGCTGGATGCTTGTATAGCTTGGGGCGTTCAGGTGGGTCATAGGAGTAACTTTTGGCATCCGAGCCATTACGATGGATTCAGTGCCCAGTGAGGTCTGTTAACATAGTGATACGACCGCCATGATTGAGTTCAGGGGGGTTTTGGGTACATGGGAGCACAAGAGCAGATAGCTGGACACGTTTTAGAGCTGTCATCTTAGGACATTGAGATCTATCCTATTGCCACGGAGGCCTGGTTATGGTGGTGATAAAGCAAACACAAATGGGGATCTTAGGTGATTTGGTGCTTTGGGGCACCAGAGCAGACAGCGGGACCCAGGTTGGGGGCTGTCAAATACAGCTGGACCCAGGTTAGGGGCTGTCAAATACAGCTGGACCCAGGTTGGGGGATGTCAAATACAGGCCGGTGAGATGGAGCCTGAGGCCATGGCGGCCTAGTTACTAATGGTGATAGAGCAACTGCGTTTAGTTTGACAAGTCGCCCAGTACAGCACTAGCATATGCTCGAGGAGCACAGAGTTGACCTTTGGGGTACCATTGGCAACCTAACGGATATGTGGCCCAGAACGTCACTGGCACATGCTGAGGAGCTCAGACTTGACCTTTGGTGTACCATTGGCAACCTCAGAGATACGTGGCCTAGAACGGGCATTGCACAGGCTTGAGGAGCTCGGAGTTGAACTTTGCGGTAGCATTGGCAACTTTGTGGATATATGGCCCAGAACGGATTTAGCACTGGTTCCCAGGGCTGCCAGAGGTTGCTGGGCAGGCTCGAGGAGCTCAGAGTGCACTTTGGGGTACCATTGACAACACAGCAGACTGGTGGTCCAGTACGGCAGTAGCACATGCTGGACGAGTTTGTGTTGATATTTGGGGTACCCTAGGCAACATATAAGTCAAGTGACCCAGAACGGCACTGACATGCAGGAGCATCAACAATGATATTGTGGACATGGAGGCACGGCTGATTGATGGCGATTAAAGCTGACAAGCCTGTTACGCGGTGCCAGTGGAGGCTTGACAGTTATGGGAGGCATGGGTGAGCCTGGGGAATAGTTGCCAGCTTGAAAGTCAGCCGGATCAGCATGGCACACTCATTCCTGGGGTATGACCTTGAGGTCGGTGTCCATGGAGGTCCTGTGTTCAGGTAGGGATTAGAGAGGATAAGTCAGGTTCCATTGACTGCCGGAGGAGGCTGGGCAGTGCTGGAAGCTCAGGGGCACGTGCAGAGCACTTTTGCAACAAGGAAAGCAGCTGGCCTTAGTACGGCTGCCACTCATGGGCATTGTATTTGATACAGGGATAGCTTTACCAAGCACTTTTCCATGGGCTGTCAGAAGGTGCGGGACAGTGTTTTTGGGCAGCCAGGGCCTGGCTTAGGGGCCCAATACAAAAAGGGCGGACAGTGGCTCCCGGTACGGCACATGAATTCGCTGGGTTAGTATGCGCAGGTCAAAATTCGAGGGCATGTTATCCGCGTGTCTTGCGACAGGGGAGGGCTCGGACATAGCTGATGCTTTATTCGGCTCACAGTTGGGTGAGTTCCTGCAAGATGTACACAGTTACAAGTCCTGCTTTGCAGGGAGCAGGAGAGACAAAAGACCAGAGTGAGGATTGAAGGTCGGTACAGTTTCTTTGGCATCCATTTGAACAGGGACAGTGGCTAGTGCGTGGGACAGCAGAGAGGTCTGCAGTCAAGGGTAGTTTTTGGTCAGGGATACTTTACGTTTGGCAGGCAAGTGGGTTTCAGGTTTTTGGGGGTTGGGGTGGGGGTTTTTAGGAGTGGGGACCCCCCTTTTTTTTTTACATCAGAGACTGGGGCATATGTGCAGAGGTTATTCAATAAGTTACACATGTGGGGTTCTGGAGAACCCTATAGTTGTGGTTATTGTCCCGCACCTCTGGGAGATTTTGGGGAGCTATCCTTAGGATATGAAGTGGTATGGTTATAGTAGTAAGCATAGGGGTAGCCGCCCGTGGACAGCATACATACAGATGTTTACACGTCTACGACAAATCGGAGAGGTCTTGGTAGGGCTGTAGGGCGTAGGTATTTCGTTTTTAGGTTGGCACTGGGACGTGTGGCTCTTCCCTGCGAGAAATTTGGCACCGGGCAGGGGCTTGTTAAGTCACAATGGGGGAAAAGGGGTGAATTGGTCCAAGGTTATCCATGTTGCTGTGGAGCTGTAGACACACAGGGTCTTGGGAGGCTGGCCATGGGTCGGAGCATGGTGGACGTGAGGTCTTGGGAAGAAGGGCATGTAATGCTGTTGCAATGTGTACTGGTCTGGGGGGTAGTGTTTCTAAGATATTTCGTTTTCTGAAATATCATTGTTGTTTTTCAGGTTTGGCTCGATTTGGAGGCTCCGGGGTGTCTGTTTTGATACTGGAGGAGTCATTGGTAATATGGGAAGACCAGCAAGAAAGGGAGGCAGACTCTGGGTTTCTTGGGATCCGCTCCGTATTGTTTGCACATGGTATCATATAGGAGAAGGGGGACTGGGGGGGAGGTAGCTGCTACCCTCTTAAGATAGGCGGTTGGGGGCGGGGGTAGGGGTTACGAATTTACATATAGGTGAGTTACGCCAATGGTCGAGCGACGGTTAGGTGGGTTGAGTGCTGGCCATGCGGGGCGTGGTATGGGAACTGTACACATGGAGGAAATAGGAAGGCATGGAAGGGGTCAATGATGTCAGGATCTCTTTTCTCGAAGCTCATGAGGCTGGCTTTATCTATGACTCATAGGTATTTTTTGGGGGGGTTTTAGTGGTTTCCTTTTTCTCATGGATCAGATGGTGTCAGGTGCAGGTTACCTTTGCGGATGCTCTGTCAGTTTCCGGGTTTTTGGGGGGCAGAAAAGGGGTAGTTCACCCCCCCTTTTTCTGGGTGGCGGTTGGCAGTCAATTTGGCATGTTTTAGCCAAGTTTAATTTGTTATTGACAGAGGCAATCCAGGCTGAAAGGGAACGGGTAGACAACTTCACGAGGTAGGATCTTTAAGGTGCTTTAGGAAGTTAGGTTAGTGACAGGTTAATAGTCGAAAGGTTAAGGTCGAAAGGTCAAAGGTAAAAGGGTAAAGTTCAAAGGTCAATGTGCAAAGGTTAAAAGGTCACATCAGTTTAAATGGGTAATGTTCAAAGGTCAAAGTTCAAAGGTCAAAAGCTAAAAGGTCACAGTAGGTGGTACTGAATTGCAGGTTTTAAAAGTTGTGTGGGAGAACCTTAGGGGTGAGGGTAGCGTAACATAGGTAACAGCTTGTATAGTGAGGTTGTAGTTTTGTTAGGCATTAGGCCAAGGGCCTTTTAATTGTGAAGTGCACCTGTTTCAATAAAAGCACCCTTTTGCACACTATTTCGGTGTCAGTGGTCAGTGCCGCTCCCCATATTCCCCAAAGCTCCTGCTGTATGGAGGCAGCGTGGTTTGGTTGCTTTTGTTGGTGGAGGGCAACAGCATGTAACATACCCCTGCTGCATCATATTTCTGGCCTGCAACCACGTATACAGGTCATTCTGCTGACACTCACTCAATTCTACACTAGATGAGGAATGTCTACAGAAACAAATCATTCTGGCATGTAGTCCATTCCTCATACGAAGTACTTTCTGCAAGCTGTCCTGACTGAATCATTTGGGTAAAGGGTATTGGAACTGTGCAGAGGAACACAGAGCAACGTCCAAGCATGGAGTATCACTTTTCTGCATTTTATGATTGATCAGAAATCTAAACGAAGGCAGGTTAAGTCACCACAGTGGTTTCTGCGGAAGGATTCTTTTTATTTACATATTTACAAATATAGTTTTATGAACATCTTCGGGTGAGGAGTTCGGGGACTTTTAGTGTAATCATTTTAATGCCTTATTAACATATTTGTGAGTGCTAGTCTTGATTTTCTGCCTATTTATTTATGCCATGCAGAATTTGTGTTTGCATACCATTATTAATTTTCTATCCCAGAATGTTTCATTCCTGCAATGTTTATTATACTTCCGCTGACTATATTCTATTATGGTTGCCATTTACTACATGCACACATTTTTAAAGATTCAGTATCTATTTGATTATTTGATTATTTAATTTTATCCTTACTTTCCTAAGTAGTAAACCCCTGTCTGCTGTTTGTGTGTTAAGCAGTTTTTGGTGTGAGTGTTGCACCTTATGCAAATGTTACGTTTGTTGCTTGTTGTGGGGGTTGTTTTTTCACTCAAATGTTGCTTACTATGTGGAGAAGTGTGGCTCAATGGTTAGAGCGGCAGACCCTGATGCAGAGGTCTAGCCCGGGACCAGGGTTTAATTCCCCGCCTCGGCGATTCTTGGGCTCAAAATTCCACGGACCTGATAATTCTCGCCTCTGTGCCGATTCCAACTCTGGGCAATAGCTTGCTTAATCTCCACAACAGCCCCCACAACGCTAAGGATGCCTGGCCTCCACCTTGGGGGTGCCCAGGAGTGGACACCTCACAGGGAAAGCCAGGATGGTTTCCCCAGCGGTATTCGTACAAGTGCCTTGAGACCCTTGTGGGTGAGTAGTGCGCTATACAAGTATCAATTTTACAATTTACATTTACTATTAATTGTGTTGGGGCATGTATATTGTATTCCCAAAAATTATTTCAGTTACATGTGATGGGGCAGGGAAGCTGCAACACAAGCTGTACTTATATTTACTGGTGCTGGGGAATTTTGGTTACTCCCAAATCCCACATAATGTTGCTGGTTATGGGCAAGTGCTTTGCGCTCAAGCCATATTCACTTTTACATGTACCGTGGCATGTGTGTTTACCCCCAGACATTACTTACTGTTACTGGTGATGGGGCATGTTGTTGCACCCAAACCATACGTGCTTTTACTTGTACTGGGGGATGTTTAATTACATGAGAAAACAATGGGAGGGAAAGAGAGTTTACTGATGGATTCTTACTCCCTGGTCAGATTACATAAACAACAAGAATCCACACAATAGGGAAAGTGATCACACAGAGGCGTGGAGCACATAGTGTTTTTTTAAAATACCCCTCACACACCAAAAGGACCCTTGGTGTCATGCTTCATCATTGGGGTCTTCGCACCCCTCCACGGGATGCGGCGTGCTGCGACCTACGACTACGCGGGAGCACTTATAATAGTAGACTATGTATGGTGCATGTGAGGGTATTTTACAGTGCAGTGAGTAATGGTGGGACGAGTGATATTGAAATTAAAAAGTGCCTGGCTCATGGGACACTAGAAAAAACTTAAATTCGGTCCCCGGGCTGGTACTGGTAAAAAAAAGTGAAGTGCGAGGTAATATTGTCATAATTATGGGCAAAACCTCATGTGTGTGTCGACATGTTTCGGAGGCTAAGCTCCTTCTTCAGGACTGGGTGCACAACTTCCTCACCTTACCCACATATTTCAATGTAAAAACAGTGGTATGTATTTACAAACCTATTTATGTGATTTTAGTATAGGTTACAATGTACCTACAGCGGTATAACTCTTGAAAATGCAATTTGCATAATCTATAAAAAATTGAGGAGAAAACAATGGTAAACCTCAAAGAAACACTTTTGACAGGTGCAATCACCTAGAAAAAATGGATAAGGGATTAAAATAATCAATGAAGATTTTACTCTGCAAAAAAGAAGACAAAGACCAGACATACACAACATGTAACAGAAAACACACACTCTAATGTGGCCGTGGTGTGATTAATGGAGGAGGGAAAAAGGTGCTTTTAGGCAAGAAATCATACTTGTCATAATAGGTTTCTGATATCATGAGCCTTCTGAACGCCTGGGGTAGTAATTGCCAGTCTGCAATCTGAAAGGAGATAGCTGCTGTAAAAGTCATGGTTAACTTACTTCGGGTTGATGATATTCAATTCTATACTATACTCACAAACTCAATGGGAGTTCTCCTCCTTGTTTCCCCAACCGCAGGCTCCGCTGGAATGGTGAGCCTGTGTGATGTACTCGGTATTTATACTGGTTCTTAATTGTTGGTTTTTGAGTAATTGCCAATTACGGAGGTACCGGAAATGGTGGTATGCCCAAACTTGGGAATTCCGGAGTTACGGGTCAAGAAATGGACGTATCCTTGTCCAAAATATATAATCAAGGTTGCATGCGTGAGAACGAGCCTGTATCTGAATGTAACGAGTGCGTTTGTGTTAGCAAGGAGACACTCGATTGTAGACTAATGCGCATGTGTCAAGAAGAGACAGGGTAATCCAGGCTTTTGCGCATGCGTGTACATTATTATCTAAAAATAGGAAGTTTTGTTCTTTATTGTCGAAAGGATGATTAAAGACAGTGAGAATATTCATTTGTCTGTGGCAAGTTTGCAATAACTTTTAAATTTATTCAAGGAGATGGAAACTCACCTGATATTATTTTATGGTTGGCATTATGTGAATCACAGTTTCAAAGCATGTCCCAGAGAAATCGCCTCAGTAAATCACCGGAGATCATTCGCTGCTGGAAGCGCCCTGTGGATTTAGAACTTTGGCGCATACGTTCATTAAATTGTATGTGCGTTATCCTGTTATATAAAATTACAAGTGGGGCAATAACCTTATATCTCAGACATGAGCTATGTAGGGAACGACACCCTACTGGATTATCTGGGTATATTGGATTTCATCAGTTCCTTGTCATGCCATATGGGTCAGGTATTCATTTGTCCCCAAGGTATTTCATCATTTAGTCCCTTGAGATATGTTCCCAAACGGAATACCCATCGTTGTTCTTTCTGGAATAGGTCAGCGTCTGAATCTAACTGCTCAATCACTGTCCATCGGAGGTCATTGACACAGTGTGTCTTGGGCTCAAAATTCCACGGACCTGATAATTCTCGCCTCTGTGCCTATTCCAATCTTGGAGTCCAACTCTGGGCAATAGCTTGCTTACTCTCCACAACGGCCCCCACAACGCTAAGGATGCCTGGCCTCCACCTTGGGGGTGCCCAGGAGTGGACACCTCACAGGGAAAGCCAGGATGGGTTCCACAGCGGTATTCGTACAAGTGCCTTGAGACCCTAGCGGATGAGTAGTGCGCTATACAAGTATCAATTTTACAATTTACATTTACTATTGATTGTGTTGGGGCATGTATATTGTATTCCCAAAAATTATTTCAGTTACATGTGATGGGGCAGGGAAGCTGCAACACAAACTGCACTTATATTTACAGGTGCTGGGGAATTTTGGTTACTCCCAAATCCCACATAATGTTGCTGGTTATGGGCAAGTGTTTTGCGCTCAAGCCATACTCACTTTTACATGTACCGTGGCATGTGTGTTTACCCCCAGACATTACTTACAGTTACTGGTGATGGGACATGTTGTTGCACCCAAACCATATGTGCTTTTACTTGTACTGGGGAATGTTTAATTACATGAGAAAACAATGGGAGGGAAAGAGAGTTTACTGATGGATTCTTACTCCCTGGTCAGATTACATAAACAACAAGAATCCACACAATAGGGAAAGTGATCAGACAGAGGTGTGGAGCACTTAGTGTCTTTTAAAATACCCCTCACACACCAAAAAGACCCTTGGTGTCATGCTTCATCATTGGGGTTTCCGCACCCCTCTACGGCATGCGGTGTGCTGCGACCAACGACTACGCGGGAGCACTTATAATAGTAGACTATGTATGGTGCATGTGAGGGTATTTCACAGTGCAGTGAGTAATGGTGGGATGAGTGAGATTGAAATTAAAAAGTGCCTGGCTCGTGGGACACTAGAAAAAACTTTAATTCGGTCCCCGGGCTGGTACTGGTAAAAAAAGCGAAGTGCGAGGTAATATTGTCATAATTATGGACAAAACCTCATGTGTGCGTCGACATGTTTCGGAGGCTAAGCTCCTTCTTCAGGACGGGGTGCACAACTTCCCCACCTTACTCACGTATTTCAATGTAAAAACAGTGGTATGTATTTACAAACTTATTTATGTGTCTGTATTATAGGTTACAATGTACCTACAGCGGTATAACTCTTAAAAATGCCATTTGCATAATCTAGGAAAAATTGAGGAGAAAACAATGGTAAACCTCAAAGAAACACTTTTGACAGGTGCAATCACCTAGAAAAAATGGATAAGGGATTAAAATAATCAATGGAGATTTTACCCTGTAAAAAAGAAGACAAAGACCAGACATACACAACATGTAACAGAAAACACACACTCTAATGTGGCCGTGGTGTGATTAATGGAGGAGGGAAAAAGGTGCTTTTAGGAAAGAAATCATACTTGTCTTTATAGGTTTCTGATATCATGAGCCTTCTGAACGCCTGGGGTAGTAATTGCCAGTCTGCAATCTGGAAGGAGATAGCTGCTGTAAACGTCAAGGTTTACTTACTTATACTCACAAACTCAATGGGAGTTCTCCTCCTTGTTTCCCCAACCGCAGGCTCCGCTGGAATGGTGAGCCTGTGTGATGTACTCGGTATTTATACTGGTTCTTAATTGTTGGTTTTTGAGTAATTGCCAATTACGGAGGTACCGGAAATGGTGGTATGCCCAAACTTGGGTATTCCAGAGTTACGGGTCAAGAAATGGACGTATCCTTGTCCAAAATATATTCAAGGGCGCATGCGTGTGAATGAGCCTGTATCTGAATGTAGGGAGTGCTTTTGTGTTAGCAAGGAGACACTCGATTGTAGACTAATGCGCATCTGTCAAGAAGAGACATGGTAATCCAGGCTTTTGCGCATGCGTGTACATTATTATCTAAAAATAGGCAGTTTTGTTCGTTATTGTCGAAAGGATGATTAAAGACAGTGAGGTTATTCATTTGTCTGTGGCAAGTTTGCAATAACTTTTATATTTATTCAAGGAGATGGAAACTCACCTGATATTATTTTATGGTTGGCATTATGTGAATCACAGTTTCAAAGCATGTCCCAGAGAAATCGCCTCAGTAAATCACCGGAGATCGTTCGCTGCTGGAAGCGCCCTGTGGATTTAGAACTTTGGCGCATACGTTCATTAAATTGTATGTGGGTTATCCTGTTATATAAAATTACAAGTGGGGCAAGAACCTTATATCTCAGACATGAACTATGTAGGGAACGACACCCTACTGGATACATCTTGGTATATTGGATTTCATCAGTTCCTTGTCATGCCATATGGGTCAGGTATTCGTTTGTCCCTATGGTATTTCATCATTTAGTCCCTTGAGATGTGTTCCCAAACGGAATACCCATCGTTGTTCTTTCTGGAATAGGTCAGCGTCTGAATCTAACTGCTCAATCACTGTCCATCGGAGGTCATTGACACAGTGTAGGGCATTTAAATAATGGGTGGACATCTTGGTTGTCGTTTTTTTGCAACGTACATTGCTCTTATGCTCAGTGATGCGGGTTTGTATTGTTCTCGTTGTCATACCCACATACTCTAGACCGCAAGGGCAGGTAATAAGGTAGACAACGTTTTTACTGTTGCAGTTGGTAATTTTCCTCTGCTCCCAAGTGGTTCCATTGCTGAATGTCAATTTCTTACTTTTTTGCGTTAAATGGCAACTACTACAATTCCCACACGGGGAAATGGCCTTGGACCCCACTGTTAGTGCTCTGTGTGCAGAGGTTATGCGTGGACATGTATGGACCAGTATATCCTTCAAATTCCTGCCACGTCTGTGTGCAAACATAGGTTTTTCAATGTTCAAGTTGCCACATGTCAAAATGCCCTAATGTTTGTTCACCACCTTTGAGACCTCATTTGAAATTGTGTTATATGTGGTGACACATATGGGTCGATTTTTCTCTGGGTCTTGTCCTGTCTTGTCCTCCAGTAGGGCATCCCTGTTATTGGTCCTAGCCCTTTTCATGGCTGAGTTAATTATCCTCTCTGGGTATTGTCGTTGTTTCAGTTTCTGTTTTAAATCTTGTGCCTGTGTTTTGTATTCTGACACTTCCGTACAGTTGCGTCGTAGGAGCAAAAATTGGCCTTAGGGCAGATTCTCCCTTAGGTGTCTCGGGTGGAAGCTGTCGAAGCTAAGTAAGCAGTTTCTTGCTGTCGGTTTGAAATGTGTGGTTGTTTTTAACATACCTCCCTCTGCATAAATGTTGAGATCCAGGAATACTAGTGTTTCATTGGACACCCAGCTGGTAAATTTCAAAAAAGGATTCTGAAAATTCAGCCAGTTTACAAAGCCCGTTACTGATTGTAAGTCCCCTTTCCAGACGACCAAGACGTCGTCTATGTACCTTTTCCAGACACTTATGTTCTGTCTGAAAGGGTTATGTTCATTCAGTATCCTGTTGGCTTCCAGATGATGAACGTAAAGACCAGCTAGACTTGGGACAAACGTACTTCCCATGCTGGTCCCATGACTTTGTAAGTATATGGTGGATTTGTACTGAAAAAAGTTTTTTTGAAGTGCTATGGAGATACATTCTAGAACCAAACCTCTGGGTGTCTGGTACCACCACGGAGTGGTAAATAGTACCTCTTCGATAACGAAGAGTGTCCCGAGACGATTGGTCTCCCGGGTGGTTTCTCAAGGTTCTTGTGGATTTTAGGGATGCAATAAAAGTAGGGAATCCGTGGTGTGTCTTGTACCAAAAAATCGGCTTCTTTTTTACTGAGCCAATCATGTGCTAAACCCTCTTCAATCATTGAGCCTATTTTGGTGCGTAGGGACTCGGTCGGATCATCTGGTAAGAAGGTATAATTCCGTCTATCTGCAAGGAGTCTCATGCATTCAGCATCATATGCAGTGGCCGTCTGAAGCACTATCGCACCCCCTTTATCTGATGGTTTGACTACAATGTTTTCGTTGTTTGCCAATTCCCTGTTTGCTATCTGTTGGGGAACCTCGTTTACGACGCAACTTTTAGCACGCAGTACTAGTACAACGCGGTCTTTAAGTCGCATTCTATTACAACGCATGACTCTGGGGGGCGCTCAAGGATAGGCAATACTTTTAATTTACTATCCAACACCTTCCCTAGTGTCAACGGGGACTGGTGTTGGAATAGTAAATTAAAATATTCACTATCCAACACCCCTTTCTGTTATGCGTTGTAAAAGAATGCGTTATAAAAACCCCGTCGATACAGCATGCGTGCTAAAAGCATGCGTTGTAACAACATACATCCCTATCTGTTCATTAGTACTCATATTGTGGAAGGTGCTCTTATGAGTCGGATCTATTTTGTTTAGTTCGCTCATAATGGCTTTCTCAAAAGTCAAAACTTCGATCAGTAAACACTGGTCAGGTGGGGGTGAATGTCGATTTGGGTCTTAAACCCGTATCGGTGGGAACATTCAATGTCTCTTTTCCCTGGAAAAAGACTTGTAATTTCAATTTCCTAATGAAATCCTGGACCTCAGTGTGGAGTTTGAACATATCCGGTTTGTTGGTGGGCACAAAGCCAAGACCTTTGTTCAATACCTCCTTCTGGATGTTTGTCAGTGTGTCAGGGGTTAGGTTTACCACTAAGTCCCTCTCTTGTTGGTTGATGTTGAGGGCTGATTGGCTGTTGCCCCTGTCATGCTCCTCCAGTGCCTTCTTGGGTCTTCCTGTTCTGGGTCTTGCCAGGTTACATTGTTGCCTTTCCTGTTTCTCGTCCGTGTCCCAGGGCGGGCCCCTAAAAAAGGCTGAGGACCAAAGAACCCACCCTCACACTCAGGGTTCCATTGGGGATACCCTGGTCCGGTTGCCAGTGGGCCATATTGGAAGTGTGTGAAAGGTGGGGGTCCCATGTACTGTTGGTATTGGGGTGGGGGCTGATATCCCCTCCATCCTCGTTGTCTTGGAAACTGTTGCCTCTTTTGTCTCCAACCGCCCCTGGGTTGTCTAAACCTTTGGTAGCCGCTTGAGTTTGAGCCGGATGAGCCACTCTCCGAACGATTCGTGAGTATAGTATAGAATTGAATATCTTCAACCCGAAGTAAGTAAACCATGACGTTTACAGCAGCTATCTCCTTTCAGATTGCAGACTGGCAATTACTACCCCAGGCGTTCAGAAGGCTCATGATATCAGAAACCTATTAAGACAAGTATGATTCCTTGCCTAAAAGCACCCTTTTCCCTCCTCCATTAATCACACCACGGCCACATTAGAGTGTGTGTTTTCTGTTACATGTCTGGTCTTTGTCTTCTTTTTTACAGGGTAAAATCTTCATTGATTATTTTAATCCCTTATACATTTTTCTAGGAGATTGCACCTGTCAAAAGTGTTTCTTTAAGGTTTACCATTGTTTTCTCCTCAATTTTTCCTAGATTATGCAAATGGCATTTTCAAGAGTTATACTGCTGTAGGTACATTGTAACCTACAGCATTGTATACTACAGACACATAAATAATTTTGTAAATACATACCACTGTTTTTACATTGAAATACTTGAGTAAGGTGGGGAAGTTGTGCACCCCGTCCTGAAGAAGGAGCTTAGCCTCGAAACATGTCGACGCACACATGAGGTTTTGTCCATAATTATGACAATATTACCTCGCACTTCACTTTTTTTACCAGTACCAGCCCGGGGACCGAATTAAAGTTTTTTCTAGTGTCCCACGAGCCAGGCACTTTTTAATTTCAATCTCACTCATCCCACCATTACTCACTGCACTGTAAAATACCCTCACATGCACCTTACATAGTCTACTATTATAAGTGCTCTCGCGTAGTTGTAGATCGCAGCACACCGCATCCCGTAGACGGGTGCGAAGACCCCAATGATGAAGCATGACACCAAGGGTCCTTTTGGTGTGTGAGGGGTATTTTAAAAAACACTAAGTGCTCCACACCACTGTGTGATCACTTTCCCTATTGTGTGGATTCTTGTTGTTTATGTAATCTGACCAGGGAGTAAGAATCCATCAGTAAACTCTCTTTCCCTCTCATTGTTTTCTCATGATTTGGGCAGCGCGCAGCTGCGGGAATTAGTCCCTTCAGAAGTTTTCCGACATACACATAAGAACACACACCCTATAATAAGAAGCCAGCGGCCGCTTTATAATGGAAGACGAACGTGGACTCACATTTGGGGAGGACGAAATAGACCGGATCCTGGCAGCAATAAACCCTTTTGAGGGTCTGAGCAATACTGATCCAGATCCCAGCGTTGCAGATTGGGATGAAATGGTCAACCTGAGATGCACGCAAATAAAAGCAGCTCTTCACGGATTACTCATGACTGAGTATTTACGAAACAAAGTGGCACCAAATGGGTTAATTGTAAAGAATGAACCCTTTATTTTTCATACAGACATCGTGTTAAACAAAGAATGGTCGCTAATATCTTGGCACTGTACAAGAGATTGGTTAGTCCTCATAGTAAAAACTGCAGAAAGAATAACCCAAGAACTGAAAATTGAAATACAAAAAATAGAAGTTCAATTAAAAACCTACCAGAAACCTGCTGATATGAAGAAAAGACTGGAGGAATTGAATCAGCAAATGACTGATTTTGAAATGATTTTAAAACAAAGCAAATTTAATAAACTTACTTACGTGGCAAGGAATAATAACAGTGACATAGACAGTGATGGTTCGGACAGTGGCTCATCCGGCTCAAAGTCAAGCGGCTACCAAAGGTTTAGACAACCCAGGGGTGGTTGAGACAAAAGAGGCAACAGTTTCCAAGACAACGAGGATGGAGGGGATATCAGCCCCCACCCCAATACCAACAGTACATGGGACCCCCACCTTTCACGCACTTCCAATATGGCCCACTGGCAGCCGGACCAGGGTATCCCCAATGGAACCCTGAGTGTGAGGGTGGGTTCTTTGGTCCTCAGCCTTTTTTAGGGACCCACCCTGGAACACGGGCGAGAAACAGGAAAGGCAACAATGCAACCTGGCAAGACCCAGAACAGGAAGACCCCAGGAGGCACTGGAGGAGCATGACAGGGGCAACAGCCAATCAGCCCTCAACATCAACCAACAAGAGAGGGACTTAGTGGTAAACCTAACCCCTGACACACTGACAAACATCCAGAAGGAGGTATTGAACAAAGGTCTTGGCTTTGTGCCCACCAACAAACCGGATATGTTCAAACTCCACACTGAGGTCCAGGATTTCATTAGGATATTGAAATTACAAGTCTTTTTCCAGGGAAAAGAGACATTGAATGTCCCCACCGATACTGGTTTAAGACCCAAATCGACATTCACCCCACCTGACCAGTGTTTACCGTTCGAAGTTTTGACTTTTGAGAAAGCCATTATGAGCGAACTAAACAAAATAGATCCGACTCATAAGAGCACCTTCCACAATATGAGTACTAATGAACAGATAGCAATCAGGGAATTGGCAAATAACGAAAACATTGTAGTCAAACCAGCAGATAAAGGGGGTGCGATAGTGCTTCAGACGGCCACTGCATATGATGCTGAATGCATGAGACTCCTTGCAGATAGACAGAATTATACCATCTTACCAGATGATCCGACCGAGTTCCTACGCACCGAAATAGGCTCAATGATTGAAGAGTTTTTAGCACATGATTGGCTCAGTAAAAAAGAAGCCGATTATTTGGTACAGGACACACCACGGATTCCCTACTTCTATTGCATCCCTAAAATCCACAAGAACCTTGAGAAACCAGCCGGGAGACCAGTCGTCTCGGGGATTGGCTCAATTCTAGAGCCCTTATCTAAATTCGCTGATGCCTTCCTTCGTCCTTTGGTACAGGCCACAGACACCTATTTAAAGGACACTAAATCAGTCCTCCAGTTACTACAAAATTTACCCTTTGATCCCTCAACACAACTACTGCTCAGTCTAGATGTTGAGAGTCTTTATACGAGCCTGCCCCATGATGAGACACTCTCCATTATCGAAGAGATACTATTTACCACTCCATGGCGGTACCAGACACCCAGAGGTTTGGTTCTAGAATGTATCTCCATAGCACTTCAAAAAAACTTTTTTCAGTACAAATCCACCATATACTTACAAAGTCATGTGACCAGCATGGGAAGAACGTTTGCCCCAAGTCTAGCTGGTCTTTACGTTCATCATCTGGAAGCCAACAGGATACTGAATGAACATAACCCTTTCAGACAGAACATAAGTGTCTGGAAAAGGTACATAGACGACGTCTTGGTCGTCTGGAAAGGGGACTTACAATCAGTAACAGACTTTGTAAACTGGCTGAATTTTCAGAATCCTTTTTTGAAATTTACCAGCTCGGTGTCCAATGAAACACTAGTATTCCTGGATCTCAACATTTATGCAGAGGGAGGTATGTTAAAAACAACCACACATTTCAAACCGACAGCAAGAAACTGCTTACTTAGGTTTGACAGCTTCCACCCAAGACACCCAAGGGAGAATCTGCCCTACAGCCAATTTTTGCGCCTACGACGCAACTGTACCGAAGTGTCAGAATACAAAACACAGGCACAAGATTTAAAACAGAAACTGAAACAACGACAATACCCAGAGAGGAAAATTAACTCACCATGAAAAGGGCTAGAAACAATAACAGGGATGCCCTACTGGAGGACAAGACCCAGAGAAAAATCGACCCATATGTGTCACCACATATAACACAATTTCAAATGAGGTCTCAAAAGTGGTGAACAAACATTGGGGCATTTTGACATGTGGCAACTTGAACATTGAAAAACCTATGTTTGCACATAGACGTGGCAGGAATTTGAAGGATATACTGGTCCATACACGACCACGCATAACCTCTGCACACAGAGAACTAAACAGTGGGGTCCAAGGCCATTTCCCGTGTGGGAATTGTAGTAGTTGCCATTTGACGCACAAAAATGTAAGAAATTGACATTCAGCAATGGGACCACTTGGGAGCAGAGGAAAATGACCAACTGCAACAGTAAAAACGCTGTCTACCTTATTACCTGCCTTTGCAGTCTAGAGTATGTGGGTATGACAACGAGAACAATAAAAACCCGCATCACTGAGCTTAAGAGCAATGTACGTTGCAAAAAAATGACAACCAAGATGTCCACCCATTATTTAAATGCCCGATACTGTGTCAATGACCTCCGATGGACAGTGATTGAGCAGTTAGATTCAGACGCTGACCTATTCCAGAAAGAAAAACGATGGGTATTCCGTTTGAGAACACATCTCACGGGACTAAATGATGAAATACCATGGGGACAAATGAATACCTGACCCATATAGCATGACAAGGAACTGATGAAATCCAATATACCCAGATTTATCCAGTAGGGTGTTGTTCCCTACATAGCTCATGTCTGAGATATAAGGTTCTTGCCCCACTTGTAATTTTATATAACAGGATAACGCACATACAATTTAATGAACGTATGCGCCAAAGTTCAAAATCCACAGGGAGCTTCCAGCAACGAACGATCTCCGGTGATTTACTGAAGCGATTTCTCTGGGACATGTTTGAAACTGTGATTCATATAATGCCAACCATAAAATAATATCAGGCGAGTTTACATCTCCTTGAATAAATGTAAAAGTTATTGCAAACTTGCCACAGACAAATGAATAACCTCACTGTCTTTAATCATCGTTTAGACAATAACGAACGAAACTGCCTATTTTTAGATAGTAATGTACACGCATGCGCAAAAGCCTGGATTACCCTGTCTCTTCTTGACACATGCGCATTAGTCTACATTCGAGTGTCTCCTTGCTAACACAAACACACTCGCAACATTCAGATACAGGCTCGTTCACACGCATGCGCCCTTGTATATATTTTGAACAAGGAACATCCATTTCTTGACCCGTAACTCCGGAATACCCAAGTTTGGGCATACCACCATTTCCGGTACCTCCGTAATTGGCAATTACTCAAAAACCAACAATTAAGAACCAGTATAAATACCGAGTACATCACACAGGCTCACCATTCCAGCGGAGCCTGCGGTTGGGGAAACAAGGAGGAGAACTCCCATTGAGTTTGTGAGTATAGTATAGAATTGAATATCTTCAACCCGAAGTAAGTAAACCATGACGTTTACAGCAGCTATCTCCTTTCAGATTGCAGACCGGCAATTACTACCCCAGGCGTTCAGAAGGCTCATGATATCAGAAACCTATTAAGACAAGTATGATTCCTTGACTAAAAGCACCTTTTCCCCTCCTCCATTAATCACACAACGGCCACATTAGAGTGTGTGTTTTCGGTTTCATGTTGTGTATATCTGGTCTTTGTCTTCTTTTTTACAGGGTAAAATCTTCATTGATTATTTTAATCCCTTTTACATTTTTTCTAGGTGATTGCACCTGTCAAAAGTGTTTCTTTGAGGTTTACCATTGTTTTCTCCTCAATTTTTCCTAGATTATGCAAATTTCATTTTCAAGAGTTATAGTGAATAAAACAAGGACCCCCTGAGCACAACATTATATGCAAATCCTAGGTCAGGGAAAAATCATATGTGTAAACATGTACCTAGGCATTCACGGTTGCTTGTCTAAGAAATAATATGAATCCTAAAGACCATTCTCAAAGATGAAATTACAGTTTTATTGAGAGCATATCAATGAATTTAGATAAAAACAATTATTTAATTAATCCAAAAAGTAATTATAAAAACAGTCCGCGGGGACTATACATGAATTCTCAACATAAAAGGAAAAAATAAGTATACATCAAACAAAGATGAAGGCACCTGACACAATGTAAACAACAATTATAAACAAAATAAAAAATACAAATATCTAGCACAGTGTAAAATCACAATTATATGTGGCACAGAAGTAAATAATCTCGACGCGCGTTTCGGCGACCAGCGCCTTCTTCAGGACAAGCCACAGGTTAACCTAAATAATAAACAACATAATTTCTACATTAAAAACGAGCAAGATAACATATTCGTCAACAATGACAGTTCATGTTATATTAACTCTATATACATTCCCAATTACAATTTACAACACACAGTAATACATCTATGGTACAGAGAATTGGTCAAAAGGTCTATCTTACATCAAGTCTAGCTCATCAATAACCATGAGCTTCAATTGTGAATTTCTGTGCTCATTTAACATTGAACCAACTTGACTGGAGGTACGTTATATAATAATAACAATATAAGTCTGAAGTTGATAACAATGCAGTATGCCCAACACAAGGCAAATATTTTTAGTGGATTAATTTACACTAAGCAATGGATCTTTTGGCTTCCCTTTACTTTGATAACATAGATTGCCTGGTCAGAATTTTTTATACCTAGTTAGGAACACTGTATAGTGGGTTTGCATCAAATCAAAATCACTTACGTTCTTGTTAGCAAGCTAGATAATCGATTCTTCCTTGCACTACAGTTGAGGGTAAAAGGATATCTTTTGATGGTTCTTGATAAATTTACAGATTTGAATTCCGACTCTGTTGATGAAAAAATTAATTGTCATAGATCTACTATGTGATGTAAAAATAGATTGCAGATATTCCTTAATGTATTAGCCATCTGACTCCCTACCAAACTCGCATCTACACTGAGCTGGTAATCTATAAACTACGAGGCTACAGGGGAGTAGATAACGAGATGCCATTGGAGAAGATAACCTATTCCTATTTCCAAGGGTGCGATAACAAATGTAGATCAATAAAGGCATAGTTACCAATTATTTTGAAGATTCAATGAAATCGCCTTATAGAAATTCATCCTTCTTCACACCGAGAAACGGTGGAGCCTGCGACTAGAAATATAAGGATAAAAATTGATGGTCAACTCTCAGAGATATATCGGGTAAGTTCTAATCCCTTTTTAGGTAAGTTTCATCCATAATACTGACCTAAAGGAAATTGATGTTCCTTTTGCAAGAGACGGGATGCCAACGATATACGAAATCTGCACGATATCGATGCAGGTTAAAATTAGAATCATTCCAAGACTGCTCTAGATAATTATGCAGCTGATATAAAAATCTGTGGTAGAAAATAATACCAAAAGAATGTCACATGGTATACATTGAGATCAGGTGTTCGTTCAAATATATCGTTAGCAGCTGACGGAGTTGGCGGATATTTAAACGCCGCCCCTGCATAGCGATAATTGATATCATATCACCTTTCTGCCCACAAAAGACGCAACGGTTTCGATCGTGTGACCAGCCTCCACGCCGACGCTGCCTCAAAATTATACGCAGGCAATTTGCAAACCTGGGCTCTGTAATGTCTTTGCATAGATGAAGATTATTTTTCATTTGTGGGTGCATGCTTATATGCACATTTATAATTTGGTCTCCTACTAAAGACCAATAGAAACTGTAGCCATTGATTTTAAAGTAGCCTGGAATTTAATTATGTTATGTTATGTTATGTTATGTTATAACAATTTGTTATGCGCACAGCGACTCCAGCGAAGGAGCATCCCGGCGCAGAGACACAGAGCAGTCATAACACAACAAGGCTAAAATGCTACAAAAAGTGCTAAAACAGAGGGGCTAAAATAGAAAAGTTTTTATGGCTCTACGAAACGACAGCAAGTCCTCTATCAGCCGAATTTCAACAGGGAGGGTGTTCCAGATTGACGCAGCTCTCACCCTGAAGGAACGGCCTCCCATCCGGCTGAGCCTAAATCTGGGGACAACAGCAAGGGCCTGACCTTGTGATCGAAGGTTACGGGTAGGGACATAGAAGGAAATAGAGTTGGCCAAGATCTCAGGACCTATGCCTCTAAGGATTTTAAAGGTCAGACACAGGACCTTGAAGAGGATACGCTTCCTAACCGGGAGCCAGTGCAGGGAGCGGATGACATGAGACACCTGGGAGAACTTAGGAAGTCCAACAATGGCTCTCGCCGCGGCGTTCTGCACCCGCTGCAGGCGCGTTAACTCAGCCTGGTTAGCCCCCGCCAGCAGAGAGCTGGCGTAGTCCAGACGAGAGATGACGGTTGCCTGGACCACAAGCTGTCTAGTCGGGGCATCAAAGAACTTAAGCACCGGCCTTAACCCTCTAAGGAGACCGAAGCAACAGGCTGCGATTTTTTTGGTGTGCCCTATAAATGTGAGACCAACGTCAAGCCAGACCCCAAGGTTCTTCACCTCCGGCACTGGGGTCGGAGTGGGGCCAAGCTCCGAAGGCCACCACTGATCGCCCCAGAGCTCCACTCCCTTCCCGACAACCATCACCTCTGTTTTTGTGGCATTAAGCTGGAGACAGTTAACTGTCAGCCAGCTAGCCACCGCCTTCAGACCGGACTGGAACCTGGGGGCATCCTGTTCCGCATCCCCGCTGAGAGTAACCGCCAGCTGTGTGTCGTCGGCGTATGAGACCATGGTTAGGCCCCACTGCCTTGCGACATCAGCCAGCGGTCTCACGTAGAGGTTGAACAACGTGGGACTCAGCGAGGATCCCTGTGGAACCCCCATGGCCAGAGGCTGGAACCCGGACTTGAACGGAGGGATGGCAACACAGAAGGAGCGGTTGTCTAGGAAGGAGCGGAACCATTGCAGCGCCAGGCCGCCGATACCAGTCTCCTCGAGCCGCCCAAGGAGGATGCTGTGCGACACAGTATCGAATGCGGCGCTGAGATCTAACAAAATCAGCGCCGACGTCTGTCCAGCATCCAACCTTGCACGGAGATGTTCCACCATCACCAGAAGAGCAGTCTCCGTGCTGTGACCAGCACGGAAACCATTCTGTGTGGGATCGAGGGCATTGGACCGGGCTAAGTGTTCAGACAGGGCCAGATTGACATGGGCCTCTGTCAACTTAGCTGGCCAGGGCAGCAGCGAGATGGGGCGATAGCTTTCCGGCTTAGACGGGTCAAGAGATGGCTTTTTAATAATCGGAGACACCACCGCCTGTTTCCAGCTGGTAGGAACGACCCCAGTCTCTAAGGAGAGGTTAACAAGAGAGCGTATAGCCACACGTCCCACAAAGGTCTGATCCCGAAAGAGGGCAGGCCTCACTGGATCGGATGGGGACCCAGATTTAACTTGCACAGCAAGTTTATCAAACCCTTCCACGGTGAGGGGGGGAAGAGTGAGAAGAGCGGGCTGGTAGGGTGTCCCCTTGGGGCTGCCCAGTGCTATACCCATACTCGGGAAAGTCCGATAAATAGACTGGACTTTACCCAAGAAGTAGGAAGCAAGGGACTCACAATGTGTGACAGAACTCTCAGCCGTAGAAATAGGCCGCTTAGACATAAGATCTTTCACCGCCTTGAAGATAGCCTTCGATGGGTTGGTGCTGTTCCGGAATTCCTCGGCATAAAATGCCGCTCGGGCACGACAAATGGCCCGGTGATAGAGCTTGACGGACGCGACATAAGTAGCTTTTTGCTCAGCCCCATATGTCTTCCGCCAGGCCCTCTCCGCCCGTCTACAGGCTCCCTTCAGAGCGCGCAAAGCGTCGTCATACCAGGGGCTAGACACTCGAGGGTTGATCTTCGTGGTTACAACAGGTATCAAAACATCCAGAGCCCTAGTGAGCCAAGAGCAGAAGAGATCATATCCCTCCTCTACGTTGTTAAATGGGCCCAAAGGTTCCACTGACAGGAGATGGTAAAAGTCATCCAGCCTGAGTTTACTCCAGGGTCTCCTGGGTACCTGCTTGGCTGGAGTGGTGGAAACGTTGGAAGTCATAGGGCAGTAGATGGACACCAAAGAATGGTCAGACCACTCTACAGGAGCCACCGACGTGACTTTAGCCTCGGTCAAGTTGGTGAAAAAAGGGTCAAGAATATGACCCCCGGAATGAGTGGGCTGGGAGACCAGCTGTGAAAGTTGAAAGGCCTCTAAGTCCGTAAGAATACTACGCGCTGCCAGACAGGATGGGGCATCAAAATGCAAATTTAGATCGCCCAGAATGGAAAAATTGGCACAGGCAGTGACCAAGGTGGCAACAGTGTCCGGGAAAGCATTCCTGAACGCTACATCACTGCCCGGCGGACGATACACCACCATCCCAGAGAATGTAAATTCTGGGCTGACAGAGACTTTAAACGAGGCGCTTTCACAGCCAGCGATCTTAAGAATGGTCCACACACAGGGAAAACTAGATCTCACTATCAGAGCTATACCCCCACCTCTAGATAGCCTATTCGCAGTATACATGGAGTAGCCGAGAGGGCAGACTAGATTGGGAATGGCAGTGTCGGCTTCCTGAAGCCATGTTTCGGTTAATGTCAAAATATCCGGGGCTTCATTTTCAATCAGGTCGTACACATTCTGTTGGTGTCTAAGAATCGACCTGACATTAAGATTCAGAATCCGCAGAAAAGGCGGTAGCCCCCTATTACGCCGAGCGGCAGAGGGAAGAAGCCGAGAGAGAAGCAGCGGTGGATCAAGCGCTAAACCATTACAGGGACAGCGGTAAGGGCCGCATAAAGGATGGACAGGCTGTAGAGTGCAATGCCCGCTCACCTTGCCGATGGAATACAAGCGCTCCCTGGAATAAGTAAGCATGGCAACGGTGTTGGAAAGACGAGGGCCGCCCAGAGCCCGCCACGTCCAGCGCGTCCTTAGCGCGGACGGGCGCAGACGGGCAGGACTCTGGCACGACTCCGGCCACGCGAGGACACGCCCGCTGCGCGATCCCGCTGCGCTAGGGGAGGAGCATTAAATACGCGTTCCCCCGCTGGCGCATGCGCAATGCAGCGCTGTCCGATGGAATGGGCACTCACCCCAGAGCAAGATGTCCGCCACCCCGAGAGCCAACCCGCCAAGCGGCGGTGCAGGGACACAATTATTGTGCAGGTAAGGGGCTGAGTAGAGCGAGGGTCAAGCGACCTAAAAACAATACAAAATAAACAGTTTTAGACAAATTTAAAAGTAGCAGAGCAGCAAGCGCCGTCACGCTCCTGTCTGCAGTGAGCTCTGTGTCAGGGGAGAGAGAACGGGGACTCGCGTTAAATACGCGTTCCCCCGCTGGCGCATGCGCAATGCAGCGCTGTCCGATGGAATGGGCACTCACCCCAGAGCAAGATGTCCGCCACCCCGAGAGCCAACCCGCCAAGCGGCGGTGCAGGGACACAATTATTGTGCAGGTAAGGGGCTGAGTAGAGCGAGGGTCAAGCGACCTAAAAACAATACAAAATAAACAGTTTTAGACAAATTTAAAAGTAGCAGAGCAGCAAGCGCCGTCACGCTCCTGTCTGCAGTGAGCTCTGTGTCAGGGGAGAGAGAACGGGGACTCGCGGTAAATACGCGTTCCCCCGCTGGCGCATGCGCAATGCAGCGCTGTCCGATGGAATGGGCACTCACCCCAGAGCAAGATGTCCGCCACCCCGAGAGCCAACCCGCCAAGCGGCGGTGCAGAGACACAATTATTGTGCAGGTAAGGGGCTGAGTAGAGCGAGGGTCAAGCGACCTAAAAACAATACAAAATAAACAGTTTTAGACAAATTTAAAAGTAGCAGAGCAGCAAGCGCCGTCACGCTCCTGTCTGCAGTGAGCTCTGTGTCAGGGGAGAGAGAACGGGGACTCGCGTTAAATACGCGTTCCCCCGCTGGCGCATGCGCAATGCAGCGCTGTCCGATGGAATGGGCACTCACCCCAGAGCAAGATGTCCGCCACCCCGAGAGCCAACCCGCCAAGCGGCGGTGCAGGGACACAATTATTGTGCAGGTAAGGGGCTGAGTAGAGCGAGGGTCAAGCGACCTAAAAAACAATACAAAATAAACAGTTTTAGACAAATTTAAAAGTAGCAGAGCAGCAAGCGCCGTCACGCTCCTGTCTGCAGTGAGCTCTGTGTCCAATTAGCCAGCACAAGTACAGCTTCTAACGGTATATTTCTTGTGTTTCTCTGCTTAACCTCCTAACAGCCGAACAAGCATCATATTGTTACATCGGCAACGCGGAGGCGAGGTGAAACCTTTTTTATTATCAGGTAATTGAAGTATTAATGAATTTGAACAAACACCTGATCTCAATGTATACCATGTGACATTCTTTTGGTATTATTTTCTACCACAGATTTTTATATCAGCTGCATAATTATCTAGAGCAGTCTTGGAACGATTCTAATTTTAACCTGCATCGATATCGTGGAGCTTTCGTATATCGTTGGCATCCCGTCTCTAGCAAAAGGAACATCAATTTTCTTTAGGTCAATATTATGGATGAAACTTATCTAAAAAGGGATTATAACTTACCCGATATATCTGTGAGAGTTGACCATCAATTTTTATCCTTATGTTTCTAGTCACAGGCTCCACCGTTTCTCGGTGTGAAGAAGGCTGAATTTCTGTAAGGCGATTTCATTGAATCTTCAAAATAATTGGTAACTATGCCTTTATTGATCTACATTCATTATCGCACCCTTGGAAATAGGAATAGGTTATCTTCCCCAATGGCTACTCGTTATCTACCCCCCTTTAGCCTCGTAGTTTATAGATTACCAGCTCAGTGTAGATGCGAGTTTGGTAGGGAGTCAGATGACTAATACATTAAGGAATATCTGCAACCTATATTTACATCACATAGTAGATCTATGACAATTAATTTTTTCATCAACAGAATCGGAATTCAAATCCGTAAATTTATCAAGAACCATCAAAAGATATCCTTTTACCCTCAACTATAGTGAAAGGAAGAATCGATTATCTAGCTTGCTAACAAGAACGTAAGTGATTTTGATTTGATGCAAACCTACTATACAGTGTTCCTAACTAGGTATAAAAAATTCTGACCAGGCAATCTATGTTATCAAAGTAAAGGGAATCCAAAAAATCCGTTGCTTAGTGTTAATTAATCCACTAAAAATAGTTGCCTTGTGTTGGGCATACTGCATTTTTATCAACTTCAGACTTATATTGTTATTATTATATAACGTACCTCCATTCAAGTTGGTTCAATGTTAAATGAGCACAGAAATTCACAATTGAAGCTCATGGTTATTGATGAGCTAGACTTGATGTAAGATAGACCTTTTGACCAATTCTCTGTACCATAGATGTATTACTGTGTGTTGTGAATTGTAATTGGGAATGTATATAGAGTTAATATAACATGAACTGTCATCGTTGACGAATATGTTATCTTGCTCGTTTTTAATGTAGAAATGATGTTGTTTATTATTTAGGTTAACCTGTGGCTTGTCCTGAAGAAGGCGCTGGTCGCCGAAACGCGCGTCAAGATTATTTACTTCTGTGCCACATATAATTGTTATTTTACACTGTGCTAGATATTTGTATTTTTTATTTTGTTTATAATTGTTTTTTACATTGTGTCAGGTGCCTTCACCTTTGATTGATGTATACTTATTTTTTCCTTTTATGTTGAGAATTCATGTATAGTCCCCACGGACTATTTTTATAATAACTTTTTGGATTAATTAAATAATTGTTTTTAACTAAATTCATTGATATGCTCTCAATAAAACTGTAATTTCATCTTTGAGAATGGTCTTAAGGTTTCATATTATTTCTTAGACAAGCAACCGTGAATGCCTTGGTACATGTTTACACATATTATTTTCAAGAGTTATTCGGCTGTAGGTACATTGTAACCTATACTACAGACATATAAATAATTTTGTAAATACATACCACTGTTTTTACATTGAAATACGTGAGTAAGGTGGGGAAGTTGTGCCCCCGTCCTGAAGAAGGAGCTTAGCCTCCGAAACATGTTGACGCTCACATGAGGTTTTGTCCATAATTATGACAATATTACCTCGCACTTCACTTTTTTTACCAGTACCAGCCCGGGGACCGAATTAAAGTTTTTACTAGTGTCCCACGAGCCAGGCACTTTTTAATTTCAATCTCACTCATCCCACCATTACTCACTGCACTGCAAAATACCCTCACATGCACCATACATACAGCCAGATTCATGTAGCCAAATTGCGCTCGCAATTGCTGCGAAATCGCATTTGCAAGCGCAATTTGAAGAAAAGGAATTCTTGATAGTGAAAACTCTAAAATTGCGAATTCGCTAAAGTAAAAATGCGAGTTCGCGAATAAATTCGCAGAATCCAGGAAGAAGCCCATTAGCGAATCGGAAATTGCGAGATACCATGGATTCTGCAAAACAAATTGTGAAATCGCAAAATATTCGCAATTGCTATTCAAGAAAAATCGCAAAATGCGAAAAACCCGAAAATCGCTATTTGCGAGGCGCAATTTAAGGAGAACCCAAACCAGGTGGTAACCATTAAGGGAAAAAAAATAATAATAACTTTACCAAACTACCAACAGGTGCAGCTCTGAACAAACACACTTAAGGGGACGCAGCTGGAGCATGAGGGCTCTCACAATGCCAGGACTCTACATAGTGGTCAGGTGGCGAAGGCTACAGCGAGCAGCACAGAACAGTCGCAGGTTCCAGGAGCGAATATTCCCCCAGCGGATCACCCTTCTGGGCCAAACTGATGAGCAAATTATTCTAAATACCGCCTGAATTGGGCAATGATCATCAAGCTGATCCGGGACCTAGACCCCCTGATGCAGCACCCTGATGCAGCACCCAACAAGGAGGACCAATGCAGTGCCCACCCATGTCCAGGTATTGTGCAGCCTGCACCTACTGGCCTCCGGAAGCTTCCAGGGGATAGTCGCTGTTGCAGGGGGGATATCCCAGCCCACCATGTCCCGCTGCCTAAGGAGTTTCCTGGATGCAATGCTGACCCGGCTACACCACTACATCTCATTCCCCACCACCCAACATGACTTGAATGACACCAAGCTTCATTTCTACAACATTGCACAATTCCCACATGTAATTGGATGCATTGACTGTACCCACATCCACATCTGCCCACCAGCACAAACGGAATACATGTACCGCAACCGCAAGTCCTACCACTCCCTCAATATCCAGATGGTGTGCAACGCCAAGACTTTCATCACGGACATAGTGGCACAATATCCGGGGAGCACACATGACTCCTTCATCTTCCGGCACAGCGGCATGCACACACGACTGGCCAGAGGAGACTTTGGCGAAGGACACCTACTAGGTAAGTACACATGCCCCCAAATAGTACACTGTGATCATGTATCTGTGCAGAACAGGCACTCACCCTGTGCTTCTTACCTTCAGGTGACAGCGCCTACGGTCTACGTGAGTACCTCCTCACCCCATACCTCAACCCCGCCACACCACAGCAACAGCGTTACAATGCTGCACACATACGCACAAGAAATTGCATAGAGAGGACATTTGGCCTATTGAAGAGCCGTTTCCGACATACTTCACAAGACTGGTGCGGCCCTCAAATACAAACCTGAGGTCTGCTGCCGCATCCTGGCCGTGTGTGCAATACTCCACAACATTGCTACCAAGCGCAGGATACCAGTGGAGATATCTGGCAGTGAGTCGGTAGGGGACAACTGCCCACCTCCACATGTGTGTCATGCACACGGGGAAAATCCTGCTGAAGGACACAGGTGCCGCAACCACATCACTATTTTTTTTTTTTAAAACCTTTATTTGCATCAACAGGATAGACATGCGTGGGCCCACAACCAATCCGGCCGGCCACAATTCAAAAAATGATCAAAAGTCAAAATAAGCAACACAAGGCCAGCTGGCAGGCAGGCAAACATATTTAAAACAATGCTAAGGAAAGGACAAGCGACATTAACGGCCCAATATCAGGATCAATGAGGTCCATTTTATAATAGGGGACAAGGCTCATGGCAGATTCATAAAATACGGAAAAAACAATAAACAGAAATACACCCACGCCAAAGTGGGAAGAGGAGGGGGAAGGGAGGGGGGACGTGAAGACACGAGTCGGTCGTAGCACAAAACAAACGCAAAATATAGTAGATAAGCATACAAGTACTACCAGCATCTCATGCCCCCCACCCAATAACACGCTAACGAAGGCAAGGGGAGCAGATAAACTGCACGATCAAAACCTACTCGCCATACGAGCCTGGGGAAAAAAAGGGGGGGGGGAGGGAAGGGGAGGGGAGAGGGAAAGGGGGAAAAATAGGGGGGAAACAGAGGGGAGGAAACCAATAAGGGCAAGAACAGGGAAAGGGGAAGAAGGAGGAACAAAGAAAAAGAAATATAAAAGGAGAAACACAATCGTGCAAGATGGGCGCCACCCCGGGCCAGGCATCCCGCGGCTAATAATACAGAAGAAAGTAGAGAGCTGGCGAGAAGAAGGGTATGGCAGTCGCGACGGAGCATCGAAACAGATAAAAGTGGCATAGCGACAGACTCCAACCCACTCATGCCAGAGAAGCGAGGACAGAAGCGGCACCGCTATAAAGGGATAGAAAAGGGCCATAGAACCAAAAAAGGAAACATCTGAAAGACCCCGCCCACCCGTCCCACCCCGCACCCCTGCAGAAGGCTACGGCCTACCCTCCAAACAGCGTGCCTGTCGCCCTAATCCGAAACCCGAAATATAGTAAAGAAAGAAAGTAGAATAAGGAGACAAAAAGAAGGAGGAAAGGGAATATAAAACAAAAATAAGATGTGAGGGAGGAGCCAGAGGATATGAACAAACACACTCGGCTACGACCCTCCCCCGACCAGCAAATGAATAATTATCAAATCAGTGATACACCTTCACATACAGCAAAAACCCGCAGGGGGGGGGAGGGGGAAACCCCAACGTCTCACAATGTCGAGAGTACAAGCATCAGTGCAACGGACAGGTAAACCAGCAGTCTATCAGTGTCGTGCAACTTACCCCCAGCCCTTCCTAATCACGAAACCAACTCAATAAAGGATAACATGGAGCGGACCACCCAGCACAGAATAATCGTAATGTTGACCAGGGTTACGGCAGTGATGTAGATTAGGGAGAGCCACCATACTAATGGAATACAAAAAGTCAATGAAGCAAGTCAATTGTAGCAGCAACGACAGGGCAAGCAAAAGCAAGCCGGAGTCCAGTTTCGCAGTTCGACAATGCAAAGGTACCCCACCAGGACAAAAGCTCGAATCCATCGAAGCGGGAGCAAACAGCGGTCCACCATAGTTCCCAATTGTCCGGGAAGGAGCAGGTCTCCGCGTCGTGTGCAAGTCCTCGAAGTCCGGGCGGTGAGAAAGCGGAGGTTCAAAAGCCACCGGCCCATCAAGCGGCCGAAGAACAGCGGCAGCAACTCCTGGCGCAGCCGAAGGGGGCAAAGCAATGGAGGCATCAGGACGATAGGGGTGCATGAAAGAGCGACGACCCAAAATGGCGGCGGGCCGCATGGGGTCGGTAGAAGCACCGGGGGCCAAGACAGCATACAAGGACATCAAGGCGTCCAGGACATCTCCGAGCGTGGGCGCTCGAGCACACGCCCAGGCCTCCGCGCAATCCGGCCAGCAAGGTTCGTCGGTGCAGAGCGGATCACCCCCCACGTTGTTGGTAGCAATTTTGTGAGTTTCGCCGCCCCGCACTCCACCGTGGGCCCCCAAACAGTTCCCAAATGTAGGACTTTACAGACCTCCGGAGGTTCCCAACAATGGCCTCACCGGCACAGAACGGGCAGGCGCTCAATGGGGGGTGGGGCCCTCCGAACAGTGGCGGGCCCCACAAGCGAGAGCCAGGCGCGGGGTCCGGGGCTGCCGGACAGAACAAAGGAGAAGGGACCCCTTCACACAGTCATCCCCGGACACATCTCGTCCCCCTCCAGCCGCACGGTCCACAAATCGGGGCCGGTTCAGGATCGCCGGGGCATACACACAACGGCTCCCACCAGTGGCTCACTCTCGCGGCCGGGGCCGGCAATCTCAGCACCGCCGGTCGGGTCCCACAGGCGAGGTCCCGGTCTCGAGCGCCCGGAGGCCCCAATCCCACTGCGGACCCACAGCACGCAGGAGCCTCCGGACCAGACGGTGAGTAAGAGTGGGTCGTTAAATTCCAAAATCTGTAGTGAAGTATCGTCGCAGTACAGGATATGTTGCAGGATATTCGAGGTTGGCCGGAGGGCCGACGGAGCCGAGCTAAAAGGCGGCCATTACGCTCTCCAGCTAGGCTCCTCCTAACCACCACATCACTATTAACTGTTTCTAGTACACCCATACCCCTCACAAAACACTGCACTCATGCATGACAAATGTAATAATGACATGAGTTTGATTCATGTCAGACCATAAATCTTTATTGTTAATGCACAATAAAGTGTCCTTTTGTTTCTTTGGTGTCACATGAGGACAGTATTTCTTCATACCTCCCAATGCAGGGGTAGAGGGCTTGCAGAGGTGTCCAGCATGGCCCTACCGACAGTGTCCAAGTTCTCACTGGCGGTTGCGACGAGGCCACCAAGTCGTCTCTCTGGGTCCTGAGGGACGGTGTTGGCCCGAGTTGATGCTGTTGGCCTGCTGCTGTGGCGACGTACAGGCACAGGCGGCAAGGATGTGCTGCTGTTTGTCGACGCAACCTCGCTCACATCGTCAGGCCTCCCTGGTTCTCCATGGGCAGTGGGCTGGCTGTCGAGCACTGCTGTTTTTAGCAGATCAAGTGACCTGGCCACATCCTGGCAACACTGTACCATCTGGCCCTGCATGGCAAGTGACCTGCGTGACAGCTGTGACGTCGCATTACCTACAATGTGGTTCGACATTGTGTAGGTCGACAGGCGGGCCAGTAGTTGGCGGTGGCGGCGGCGGGTCATGTCCTGCTGGGCTATCAGCAGCTTGCTGTTCTCCCTGACAGCAGCGGTCATCTGAGCGATATTTTGGCCAGTCGCCTGCAGCTGTGTATGGATTGCTGCCAGGTGTTGCGCCTGGGTATGGTGCATCGCCAGCATGCGGCGTTCAATGGCCAGGCCAGGATCAGGAAGAAGGAGTGCCCTGCCCGTGCCTGTTGAGGCCTGTGGCTGCAGGGGTGGCCCTGTCCACACGGGGTGATAGTGGTGGAAGCACTGCAGGTGGCTGTGATGGACCGGGTTGTTGGTTGGACTGGCCCTCACCCTCAGTGTCCTCCTGAGTCTCCGCGATGTGCAGGGCCTCGCTATCAGTGCTGGGTTGGTCGACAGCACCTGTGATGTAAAAGGGTGCATGATTAATGTTATGTCTCTTGCACATGAGATGTTGATACATGCATGCAGGCTTGCTTTCCCTGACTGGCTTTTGGAATTACTTTGATTTGACAGGTCTGGCTGTGTTGAGCTATAGGGGGAATTATGATTTCTCTACAAGTACCACAATGCAATGGGGCATTTCAGGTGTGCATGGCCTGCATTACTGGGGATGTCATATTGCTAGCTCAGGAGTCATGGGCATTGTTGGGGGACAGGATTGCAGTCGCATGGCACTTACCTTCCGATTGTTGGCTGGGTCGGGACGAGTCCAGCTGAATTACCCCCATGCAGGCTTCTGGTGCGAGGGTGTCCTCTATGAGGTCCTCCAATGGCGTGTTTGGTGTGGCAATAGGATCCCCTCCACCGGTGGCCAGTCGCTCCCCAAGCCTCTCGGCAATACGCTCCTTTGAACCACCTCTCAGGTCGTACCAGCGCTTCTTGAGGTCATCAATTGACCGCTGGGGCACCCCGACCGAATTTACTTTCGTGCGGATGCGCAGCCAGATCCGGCGCTTGTCTGCCTCAAGCACCCTCGGGAGTCTTTGCCAAAGAGGCGTGCATGGTCCTTGGAGACCCCCTCAATCAAATACTCTAGTTCTAGTTCAGAGAACTTGATTTTTCTCTTCCTCCCTTGCCCACTTCTCCCTGCTGCTTCCTGGGACCTGTTGAGGATTTGTGTCCTGCTGGGGTGCTGCACAATCAGAGGTTTGGAGCTCTTCAGAATGCTGCTTCCACTGTCTGGCTCAGTGTTCTGTTTGTGGATGGGAAGAGCCTACTTCCTGGTTGTGATGTCATCAATGGGCTCGAAATGCGACTTCCCGTTTTTGCGATCTCGCAGTTAGCGAGATCTCAAAATGCGATTTAGCTAATTGCGAGATCGCAATTTCTACATGGAAAAATGCCGATTCTGCGAAATTTAAGCGATTGTGGATAAATCGCAATCGGCAATTGCGGCCGATTGCGATTCACTTTTTTCTATCGCATTTCTACATGAATGCCATTCTGAGAATTTCAAATTGCGATTCGCTATTTCTCGCAAATTGCTATTCGCAGAATGGCACTTTCATGAATTTGGGTGTACGTCTACTATTATAAGTGCTCCCGCGTAGTCGTAGGTCGCAGCACGCCGCATCCCGTAGAGGGGTGCGAAGACCCCAATGATGAAGCATGACACCAAGGGTCCTTTTGGTGTGTGAGGGGTATTTTAAAAAACACTAAGTGCTCCACACCACTGTGTGATCACTTTCCCTATTGTGTGGATTCTGGATGTTTAATTACACCCAGATACTTTTTTTACTTTTGCTCATGATGGAGCACCTATTTTGTCTCCAAACCATACATACATTTATGTTGCAGGTGACAGGCCTTTATATTTAGCCTAAACAGTACTTACGTTCACATGTGTTGGGGCAATTTTACCTGCAACCTAACGTTACATTCTGATGGGCTGATGAGTTGCTACCCAAACAATAATATATTACAACTTCTTACTAGTACTGGTGATGGGGCATTTTTCTTTGCACACAAACATTTTGCTTTGGGCATATATTTCGCAATTTCTAAGATCTTCTTGTGTGGTTGGTTGAGTGGGCAGATGCAGGACACCCATAGGGGCATACATATTGCACCTTTCTGCTATGCTGTAGAGTAAGTGACTTTAGTGTTAGGTGTCACTTGTATGTGTCATTTTTGACCTTGTATCATTATTTCATTCCCTGGTCCGTTTATATTATGTAGTGTATGATTGAATTTTTACTTACATCATATGTCTTTTTTTATGATGTTGATTATTACCATCTTCTGTATTCATGCTTTTTTAACTTCCAAGTTTTATGCCTATCCCACGGGTGTTATGTTCTACTTTCTTTCTTGGATTCATATTTTCTATTTTGTCCATAACACAGGAGGTGTATGGTATCTTCATGTCTTTGCCATGCATTCTCTCCTTAGTTATCTGTCCACTGCTGCCCAGCCAGTGTGACTGTGAGGTAAGACAGTGCTGATGTGTGCATGATTTGAGTGAGTGTCAGTTGGAATGAGGAGGTTGCATATCAAGGATGCTGCTCCTGGTGGGGCCTTCCTGCTTCCCTACTACTATCTTCTACCTGTAACGTGAGATGACTAACTTAAAAATAGACCTTATCCTGTTTCACCTATACTACTGGTTACCCTGCATCTTTATTGACCAAACAAACCCTTAGAAAATGTGGACTAATATTTCTGGGGTGGGTGAAAACAGGATACTTTGAGAAGAGTCAAGTCAGAGGTCTGATTTTGCTCTAAGGTCCAAATCAAGAGCTGGGCCTGCCAAATATCATGAAGACTTAACTATGATGCAATCAATCACTGTTTTATAAAGCACAACTACTCACCTGTGAGAGTCTCATGGGGCTGGGGGGGAGGTGTTTCTGTGGTTCAGTTGAAGAGTCAGGTCTTGAGATCCTTCCTCAATTGCAGAAATGGTTATTGCCTGAGGTGTAGAGGTAGGGAGTTCAGGTCTTAGCAGCGAGGTAGGGGAAGTTTCTTCCTCAAGCCACGGTCTTGAAGATCCGAGGGATGGCGGCCAGGGCCAGTTGGGTGGAGCAGAGATGTCTGGTGGGCGTGTAGAAGTAGAGGTGGTGGTGGTGGTTGAGGTATGCAGTTCTGGGGTTGTGAAGGGCATTGTAGGTGTGCATGAGGATATTGAAGGTAATTATTTTGTTGATAGGAAGCCAGTGAAAGTCTCTCAGGAGGCTGGTGATGCGTCTATGGGGTGGGATGTTGAGGGTGAGTCTGGTGGAGGCCTTCTGGATGTTCTGCAAGAATTATTTTCAACATTTCTCAGTGTCTTAACTAAGTACACGCAATTGCATTGCTGAATTAAGTGACATTTATTGAAAGTAATATTTTTTTAAACATTAAACATTCACGAATGCCCTGCCCTGAAGATATTGGCACATTACTCAAAATATGTAAATTTGTCATTTTTTCAATTTATATAGATTCTGTTGTTATTAAATGTGGTAGAAAATTATTTTATACTAACCAAATGTAATTGAGTTTTTTGTAAAGCACAGATTCTCTGCTGAATTTCTTCCATATGTTCTCAAACTGTATGGTTAAGGAAAACGATACATAGCAAAGTGAAGGCATGGCTGTTATTTGAGGTTAGGATTGCATATTATGCAGTTCATTGAATGTAAAGTTACATCCTTCTCTTTTGCCAAGTTTAATGCTTTGTGTTCAGTTATTCAATAAGTGTTAGTATATGGGGTTCAAAAATACAGTTTTCACACCTCAAATCAAAGTAACACTACACATACAAATATATATATGTGTGTAGTCATAGGATTTAAGTGCATGATTTTCTTTTTTCATTACTTACACAGACACTGGAGATCAAACAGTTGACAGAATATGTCTGTCCAAAATTATGCTGCACTTGCCAAGTGTCTCTTTGAAGAGCTACGACCTAAAAACAAAGGGCCTCATTTACAATCCTATTGTTCCACTGGTGCTTCACTTTACTTGATGCACCAGCAGCACAATTGACTTGCCCTACATGACTTTCATGACCTGGTAAATATGAGCCCCTTTTACGTATTACTCCGCATGAAAGGGGCATTACATGAGTCTTGCTGTGGGTGTTCTCATGCAATATCCATGGAACCTGACACATTCCCAGATTTGCAATGTTTTGTAAAGCTGGGAATGCGTCACAATCCTACGCCACCCCAGAGAAGTAGAGCAATGAGGTGAAATACTTTTATTTCTCCTCATTTTTTCCTCTTTGTATGTGTGCTGCATTCTACAGCACGCATTGAAAGAGCAAAATACCAGTAATCCTTGTTTTTGTGCAGGAAGGTGTGCCTTCGTTCACAAAAACGATCATCCCCACAATGCAGGCACCCTTGCAACATGACCCAAGGGTGTCTGCGTTGGTGCACAGCTGCTGTTTGTGCGCTGGCGCAGATTAGAAGGACAGGAATGTGCCGTATCATATAGATACATCTCCTTCCTGCCCTTTTATTTTGATGCACAGCAGCGCAGCAGGAAAATATAGTAAATGAGGCCCAAATTTTATGCAGACTCTGATATGTCTTTATTTTTTTATAATGATTTTATTGAGGTGTTGAGCCTCTCCTAAAATCTTTTGTTTTCTAAAGACAGTTCAGCCGGAAGACACATTAACATAAGAAAGCATGTACTACCTTCTCATTACTGTACTGGCTCACAAGGCATGACGAACAGATCCATTTTAGGAGAAGTTTAAAAACTCAATGACCACAATCAAATAACTGACAGAAAAAATAGGTACTTTCTGTTAACACAGGAAAAATTATATTAATAGCTGTGACATTGTCAACATATCATTATTAAATCTCGGACATAGGGATTTGTTCTTTTAGAGGAATCTTTTAATGAAACAGGTAGATTTATTAGTGTTAGACAGCACCCAGAAGGGTAGGGGCAGGCGAGGATAGCCCACTGGTTGCAAATACAATCCAACAAAAAAGATGATCTGTGGTAGTAAAAGGTCCCCTATAGTGGGAGGAGGAATGGTTCTGCAGCCAAAACAGATGACAAGTGAACATCCACCTATGCATTCGAAAAGCAGGCAGGCAGTTTGTGGATATCTTTCTCAAAAGCTTGGACTAATGTATTTCTTGCACTTGTTGTTACTTTAGGAGCATAGATTCTTCATCTGAATCACTGGTTCACTGTCAGGTTATGTATTGAATGTCCAAGTACTTTGTCCTGAGGTCCTTCTGTTGCTGGAATCATTCAATAAGTTCTTCCAGGTATTGATTCATCTCACCATTACCAGCAGCATTGTGCACAACAGTATCTTTGTGCAACAGACCAGGCAGTGCTGCCTTGGTATGTCAGTTGTTTGTTCAGGGTTTATATGGGACATGCATTGGCAACTATGTGGTGATTAGCCTTCAGCTATATGCAACATGACCTATTCTGTGCAGTAGTATGGGAGAAGTACTGGCACCTCTGTAAGTAACAAACAGGTTATGGATTGTGGGATTCCCATTTAAGGGGTCTTTTAGCATGGCGATTGGAAAACCACCCCGACCACCATGGAAGCGGAAAACAACCGCCCGCCGGTACCGGGAAAAAACGGCGGCTAAATTAGTATCAACCGCTAAAAAACACTGCAGCGGAACGGGCAATGAAAAAACGCCCATAGCAGCCAGAGATGGCCAAAACCCATCCGCGCCGGTCTGAATCGCGGCGTAAAAACACAAACACGCTGCCAGGATAGCAGAGACACAGCACGGAAAATTAGGATATCCCCTATGGTCCTGCGGTACGTCCTGCTGTTTCTTACCACCGCGGTCGCAAACAGTGATGAATGGGAGAGCCGGCAGATGAGATGCAGCATTGCCACCGCTGTGGACGCTCCGTGACAAATATGGCAGTAGACAGAAAAACTCCACAATAAGGCCACAAGTGCACAAAGCAAACTAGCCATGCCACCCAAAAACAAAGAACACACCCCAATTACACAACCACATGGCAAATATAAAGATAAAAATCCCAGGACAACCCACACAACACACCTGACAGCAATCCCCCATTTGAACACACCCACATAGCTGAGTATAAAACCAGCCCCTTCCTTGACCACAATCCTTTGCAATACTCCACAAATGAAGGGCCCAACACCAGAGCACAAAGGAGAGGCAAACAACACACCATCACTACTTACACCACACACAGCACCACCACCACTTCCACACCTGTACCTCTAACCCCTGCACATCACACACCATACACATCTCTACCCCACCCACCATGGCAACACATGGCCCAAATTCACGGAGAGTGAGTTGAAGGTTATGGTAGATGTGATGGTCAGAGTGGAACCACAACTGTTTGGTAGTCTGGTCCAACAGACACCATTAGCCACAAGAGCACAAATGTGGGTAAGGGCAGTCGAGAAGGTCAATGCAGTAGGGACCACCCCACGCTCAAAAAATGAAATCATGAAGCTGTGGCATGACCTCAAGATGGTTGTCAAACAGAAGAGGAGCAAGAACTGTGAGCTGGCTGACAGGACTGGTGGTGGCCCTGCCATTCCACCCAAAACATTCACTACATGGGAGGAGAAGGTGCTTGCCATACTGCATCCAGAGAGTCTCACAGGAGTAGCCTAGGAGGGGTACAAAGCTACCCTCCTAGGACAAATTCCATTCATCTGCACCACACACTCCCAAAAACATGTCTCACAGACCCAAAATTCACTCTCTCCCATTCACCCGGTAAACATCGTTTACAACGATGTTTTCACAACGCGGTACCTTTACACCGCGGCTGTGACAACGCAAGTCGTTACCACGACTTGCGCTGGAGGGCGCTCAAGGTCTAAATATAGTTAATTTACTATCCTAACACCTTCCCTAGGGTCCACGGGGACTGGTGTTAGAATAGTAAATTAAACTATTCGAAATCCGCGCCCCCCCAACGCAAGTCGTGGTAACGACTTGCGTTGTCACGGCCGCGTTGTAAAGGTATGCGTTGTGACGGTACGCGTTGTACCGTCATATATCCATTCACCCCAAACGTACCTAGCAACATTACCATGGGGCATGTGTATAGGCAGCCAGCACTACAACTCCCATCAGGCCCCCTTGTCCCCCAGCTTAGCATGATGGAGCCCTCCCCCACCCCACCCAGAAGCATGTGTCAGCCACTACATTACCCTCATCAAACTAATCGGTAGGTAGCCATCGTGCCATGGAGGGCTATATGGGGGTAAGAGGCCTGCACTACTACTCCCACCATGCACCCTTGTCCCACACCTGAGCAGGATGAACACCACCCCCACCCAGAAGCAGTTGGAAGCCATTGCAGTATACCAACCAAACTCACAGGTGGGTAACCATCTTCACAGTGATGGTGTTTGGAGGTAGGAGGCAAGCACTACAACTCCCACCAGGCCCCCTTGTCCGACAGCTCAGCAAGATGGAGCCCTCCCCCACCCCACCCCACCCAAAAGCATGTGTCAGCCATTACATTACCCTCATCTAACTAACAGGTAGGTAGCCATCTTGCCATGGAAGGCTGTTTGGGGGTGGGAGGCCTGCACTACTACTTCTACCATGCACCCTTGTCCCCCAGCTCAGCAAGATGGAGATTTCCCTCCCACCCAGATGCATGCAGCAGCTAATGGATCACTACGTACAAACTAACAGGTAGGTAGACATATTATGCTCTCTTGCCCCACCCCTGTGCAGGATGTAAGCTCCCACCAGACACACAGATGTGTCACAAAACAAAGCCAAATGGGAAAACATAACAGGTAAGTAGCCAGTACGTGCACCTAGCCATTCTTCACAAAAACCATTGTGCCGTATGAAAACACCAGCCTTCTCATTGCGATCATATTGCCACTCACAGTGTGCAGACAGCTAAGCAAAGGAAACTGTCGCAGCAACAAAAGTGTGACACGCCAATGCACATGTAGAAGAAAGTCTGTGCACAATCATGCACAGCACTCAATGGCAAGTGTAGTGCCATGGGGCCAGAGAACAAGGACAATATGAAAACAAAGAAAGCATGTTTGGTGGTACAAATCCAGATATGCACATGACAAGACAAAGGTATGCAGGAGATGACAATGGCCAGTTCATGCCCAGATGTGACGTCTGCCAGGGCAGCGTAATCAACAAAGAGTCCTCACAGAAAATTCTTTGTTGCGCTAGTCCCTAGATGGCAACATGTCCCTGTAATCACAAACTATGCACGTGGCGCATGATATGTATTGACAGCTCACACCATGGACAAGTAATGCATGTACAACACATGTCAGGAGGCACAGTAGTGCACATAGAAAACAATGTGATGATTAGTAAACTGTGAAGTGTACAAACAGTGAATGATACACGGTTAACACAAAGCTTGTGGGATGCACTACAATGACCATTTCCCATATGACCCACAGGTGACCAAGAACTGACTGCAGAGGACAACACCAGCTACCTGCAGAGCCAGTCTCCCCCGGAACATCGACTCTCGGATGTTGACTCCCGGGATTCTTTGGACAAGAAGCTAGGAGCCGCCCTATCTGGTGTGCCAGGGCGCAACAGGTCCCATGACCCCAACGTCCCCCCACCACATCTGCAGCAATATCAACGTATCTGCAGACCCCTGCTGTTACGGCCAGTGCGTCCTCCACCACCACCAGTGATGCCTGCAACATTCTCCCTGTTCCACCCCACCGACTGAGGAGGGCTGGGAGAGGATGCGAGTGCCTACAGTGGCGAGGCAACAGGTCCGTGGTAGCAGGATAGGTGGGAGGGGCAGGGTCGCCCACAGACAACCAGAGCTTGGCACCGAATTCCTGGACCACTTAAACAGAGTCCCTGGGGCATATGAATGGGCCCAGGGACAAACTGGCCAGTCATAGCAAGATTTCCGTGAGCTCCTCCTGCTGATGAGGTCCATGGACACCCGCATGGGCCAAATTGTGGATCTCTTGGGCTAGCTAGTGGCGGTACGGAGGGACAGGCCTGCAGCACAAACAACACCTCCACCTTCCTCTGGTGGGCTGCGGGATGACAGTTCACCATCTTCCCCTGCGGCTACAGAGAGGGTGAGTCCTCAGACCCCACTGGCCCTACAGCAGAGGCCCCCTCTGCCAAGCGAAGAAGGGGCCATGCTAAGAAAACCCAGGGTGTATCTGTTGGCAAAGCACCTGCCAAATGCCAGTCATTGATCCAGCCATGATGGCGACCCTCTACACCACTGCATTGACTTTTTGGACTGTCCTTTCCCACACTGAGTTGTGAATGGCATCTGTCTATTGGACTGGGTCCCCACATCTATGTGGTGACTACTTGATTATCTCATTTACCATAACTGCCAACTCACTGCTACACTAATCACCTCAATGTAAATGTTCACCCCCTCACATGTCACTATTGTAAATAAAAAAACTCCTTACACATACGTTGTTGTACCTGCTCCGTCTTTATTCCATGATGTACAGTCTTCGCCATGAGTACAATGTACCAGGAGTATTGAATGTATGTAAGCACGAATTGGTTGAAGGCACCTAGGAAAACACAACAGAACAACAGTCACTAGTCTGCTTGTGGCATCACAGACATCACACAACACCTAACATCAAGATAATCCTACATGCACACATCACAAGGGGCAACAAGTGCCAACATACACATCCTGTAGATGTTCCTAAATGAACTGTTCCAGAATCATTGTCAGCCACCACTGAGTCAACAACCGGCTGCAGTCACAAATATCACATACACCTTCACTACAACAGCAACATCATCAGACAATGGGTACGTTGTACATTGTTACCCACCTTCAAGTGAAGTAGCTGGTGATGAGCTGTTGATGCAGGTCAACACCTTCCTCCTCTCCACTGTCCTCATCACTGGACACGGGTTGGTTTGCAGGCGGGGTCCTTGGCTGCTCATCATCATCCTAGATCAGGGGAATCTCCTTGCAAATGGCCAGGTTGTGGAGCATGCAGCATGCCACTACAATCTGAGACACCTTCCTGGGCGAGTACATCAGTGCACCTCAGGTCTTGTTCAGGCAGCGGAAACGTGACTTCAGCAGACCAAAAGTATGCTTCACCACACAAAGTGTCCTCTCATGGGCATCATTGTAGCGGATGTCAGCTGGTGTCCTTGGATTCCGCAGTGGGCTCAGTAACCAAGGATGGTTGGGATATGCAGAGTCACCTAGGTGTGACAAACACTGATAAACATTGCAATGTCACTGTGGCAGAGGACAGCAGGTCACACACACAGCACGCTATTTGACTAGGCATCCTCACCCACAATCCATGCATGCTCGGGAAGCAAATTAGCCATCAGCTGGGGTACAATGCTATTACACAGGATGTATAAGTCATGGGCCAATCCTGGAAATTTGGCACACACGTGCAAGATGATCATATGTGCCTGGCACACCACTTGCACATTTATGGCGTGGTAATGTTTACGATTCCTGTAGATGTGCTCATGTGCCTGTGGTGGTACAAGCCCAACATGTGTGCAATCAATGGCACCAACAACATGGGGGATGTGCCCGAGGGGATAAAAATCTCCCTTCACAGCTGCCAATTCAGGACCACTGGGGAAATGGATATATCTGTCCTTGTAGATCATCATAGCAGACAGAACATCACGCAGCACCAAGCTGAACATAGGTTGTGACATCCCACCTGCACAGGAAACCGTGTGCTGATCCATTGGCAAAACAATGAAGGGTCGCCATCACATTAGGCATTGGTGAAAGCTCTTGGATATGTTCTGGGAGGCTGCTTGTGGGGCTCCAACATAGCACAAAGGGTCTGTAGGGTGGCTCTAGCCAGACAGAATCTCAGGATGATCTCTTCCTCCTCCATATCTGACAACGTTATGAGGGGATGATGCAGATTTGGTCTCCTACTAGTAGAAATGAAAGGTGGCACATGTCAATGCAATACATCATGAGATGGGCACTGCATCACACGTTTTGGCTGACACGACACCAACAATGGCTGTCACCAAAATTGAGTTACAGACCAGCTTACATGTAGGGACACCTTCAGCTACACCAATCGCACACTTGTCAACTTACACACAGCAAGTACCTCCAAAACCACCTCGGTCTATGTGAATGCACATAGGGATATGGCTACATTCACCATGGGCACGCCTGGGAGTATAACATCCAGCAAATGTTTAACAATGCAACCACACTCTCTCATACCTAGCTGCTGTACCTGACACACCTTAATGCGTCATTCGAACCTGGCACACATCCACAACACAATGACCACAGGCTGAGCATGAATGACGAGTGTGTGCATGATCAAACATAAATCAGAACATCATTCATTGAGAGAAACATTGCTGTGATTTTCACTGCACTTTAACACATTGACATGTGTACACATTGTAGAGTCCATAACAACACTGACCTGTGTACAGGCCCGTCAATATCACAAGTGAGATGTGAGGGAGTACATGCCAATCTGAGAATTCACATACACAAACATTAGTCACCAGTGGGATAAATGGAACATTGGCATTGTGTGCACAATGGTGTCCCATTATCCATGTGGCCACTGTGCACTGTTGATGATTGCCAGATGGCCATTGACACAGCATGATGGGTCCCATGGTGCTGTCAAAGTAATCCGCCACCCCAAACCCGGCCACCCATGTCACTGTATGGCACCCAAATCGCAGTAGCTACCGCCTGGCACCAGCGGTGTGTCACCGCCAATCCCCAAAACACAAGTACAGTAGTGATAGCCAGAGAGACATGCCCAAATGGCGTTTGGCATGCTCCTCCACCCAAATCGTGGTGACTCATGTGAATGTATGGCACCCAAATATCGGTAGCTACTGCCTGGCACCAGCGGTGTGTCATTGCCAATCCTCAAAACACAAGATGCGGTAGTGATAGCCAGAGAGACATGCCCAAATGGCGGTTGGCATGCTTCGCCAACTAAATCGCGGTGACTCATACGAATGTATGGCACCCAACTCCTGGTAGCTACTGCCAGGCACCAGCGGTGTGTCACCGCCAATCCCCAAAACACAAGTGCGGTAGCGATAGCCATAGAGACATGCCCAAATGGCGGTTGGCATGCTCCGCCACCCGAATCGCGGTGATTCGTGTGAATGTATGGCACCCAAATACTGGTTGCTACCGCCGGGCACCAGCGGTGTGTCAACGCCAATCCCCAAAACACTTGCGCTAGTGATAGCCATAGAGGCATGCCCAAATGGCAATCAAACAAAGAACCAACGGTGGACTCCAAATGACGCAATTTCCTCTGTGTGTTCCCCAGGTAATATTTGAAGTGTAAGTTGGTGGTTGGTGTGCAAAGTCAGCTCCTGCACCTGCCGCTGTGGGATGCCACCTGCCTAGCAGGAAAACAGAACTGTGAGGACAATGGAGCGGTGCACTCCCAGGACAGTATTGCGTTAATAAAGAAGCTCGATCAGTGTCTTCGCTGATTCAATCTTTATTTTTGACAATCCATGTGGTTAGTAAAATACATCAGCCAACACGTTTCGTTCAAGGATTGAACTTCGTCAGGGCTGGAAGAGGTTAAAGAAACATAAATGACATACATACACAGATAGGTGACACAAGGGGTATGAGGTGAACAAAACATTTATCACAAACGTATACAATACTCAGCAATGGGCACTGTGAATATACATATAGTGTATAGCCACATAACTGCATAAAACATTAAAAACCATTAAAAACAATTGGAGGGTCACAGCTACCATACAAGATACATTTTATTCCTAAATGCCAATATGTTATTGACAAGACAAAAGAAGCCAAACATGAGCATGTGTCTGTGGAATGTGATAATCACTTCAGGGAAGTGTCAACACATACTCTTTGGTGTCATGTGCAAGAGGGTGCAATCTTGAATGTAATCTAACTGTACCCCTGTAATCAGTAGCTTGGAGTGAATGGTTCGTATGGTGAGAGGGACACGTGGACATAGGAGGTGTGCATCTGAAAAGTCAAAATCGTATGTAAGCATTTAAACAAATCGTACCATCCTCGCTTAGGAAATAATAACACCAGGGGCAAGACATGTGTGGTGGATTAGAGGAGTGCTGGGTCGTTAATCAATATTAGCCACAATAGGTACCGTCCCTGCTTAGGGCATACTAACAACACTCTGGGAAAGACAGTGGTGGGGAATCAGTGTGTAAAGAAAAACTATATTTACTAAGAAAACCTATTGAAAGGGGGCGTGGCTTGGCCGGCAACGATGGTGGCTGTGTTTTAGGCTCACTCCAGCCAGCCGTCAGATATCCTGAATGATAATCCTGCCCTGAGCGTCATCACTTGCCTACCGGTTGCCGGATACCCTGAGCTATCGATTGGAGACCCTCCGATCTCTCTGGGGGCTCGCGGAGCATGGTGCGGCGACCTGCGGAGAGGGGGCGGCCTGGTGAGAGTCGGCGAAGGAGGAGCCGGGGCCTGGAGGGCCGCGCCTTTCCGGGGCCGTGGTTCTCGGGGCCGAGGGAGGTGCGCTGGTGCTCCGGCGAGGAGTGGTGCTTCCCCCATTCACCAACCCGGGGGGGGGGGCTGCCCGGTGGAGGAGTACCCAGCGGCGGACTGCGCTGCCTGGCTCTGCTGCGGGGCTGCTGAATCTACGGGCCTGAAGAGGTGCACAGAGAAAGCGGGCGTGATCAATCAGAAGGCCAGGTGGAGGTCTGCGGCCATCTTCCATACCCTGGGCCGATAGCGGTGTTTCCTGCGGGCCGCGTCAGAGGGGCGGCCCGCTGCTGCCTACTACGAGCGCGGCTGGAGTGGTGAGGCGATACTGCTGGCGGAGGCGTGGTGGGGTGTCCAGCCAGTCAGATCGGCCTGTACCCCGGACGCTGAGAGGCACATAGAGGCGGCCATATTGCGACACGCTGGGCCCGAGGTGGGTTTTCCCCCATTGAGCAGCGGGGCGACCTTCTATTCTCAACGGTTGGTGGAGTGGAGAGACTTGGCATGCCGCCATCCGGAGATCCTGAGTTGTCCATGAAGACGTCTGGCCAGATTTGGGGGTCCTGGGCTGTCCGCTTACTGGACCGGGCCTGCGGTGGGGAGTCGGAAGTATCGTGGTGTGGGGTTGCGGGCACAGGGAGTCAGGGGGTGAGGGCGCCTGCTCTTTCCCCCCCGAACATTTTGCATGGACCTCCTGTAAGGTGGTGGTGGCCCTGACTCTGGTGTGCTCGGCGGCCTGGTCGGGCTGCGGCAATTGTGGGTGCGGCGGACACAGCAGCCTTGTGTTGCTGTCTTTGCGACCTGGCCCTGGTGAGGTCTGGGGGCTAATGGCGATCCCACCGCTACACTCGGAAGGCTTGCGGGAGTGAGTCAGTGGTCGGTACGGGCCACGGTGCACGGACTAGAGTGGTATCCTTCAGTGGAGGAGAGGAGTTGGATAGCTGACTTACCTGTTGGACTACCAGATCTCTGCCTTGCCGGCTTTGATGGGCATTGGAGTGAGGAGTCCTATCGCCAGGAATATCTTGCACGGCCACAATGACGCGGGATCGCACTGGCGGCGGCCTCTCCAAGCAAGGGACCCTAGACAAATTCACGGAAGCGGGCCAGGCAGCAGGCGGTGGGAAGGTCGCAAAACTCAGCACCTGACAATGCAGCGCTGCTGGCAGCCATAACACAGTCCAGGGACATGCTAGACGCCAAGATTGGGGCCATCGGGTCCGATGTTAAATTGCTCCGCAAGGACCTGAGGAACGCAGTGGAGAGGATCACTGGCACAGAGACTCGCGTTTCCGAGGTGGAGGATGACATGTCCGTGCTAAAAAAGAAGGTCGCGGCCATGGAAAAAATTCAAAAGGGCCTAGCCATGAGGGTCGAGGATGCAGAAGGGCGTGCTCGGCGGAACAACCTACACTTTGTGGGATTTCCAGAGGGATGTGAAGGTGACAACGCGGAGCGCTTTCTGGCTCAGTGGCTGGAGGGCTGGCTTCCCTTGGACGCTCTGTCTCGATGCTTTTGTGGTGGAGCGGTCCCACCTGTCACGACCCGCTCACCTGCACATCCAGATTGCTTCTGCTGCGAAGTTGAAGACAGTTTGAACTCACCCCTGCACCTCTTGTCCTTACTGCACTGAGAATGAACAGTGCGCAAAAACGAGAAGCTCAAGGGAAGGGGGAAGTGGATAAAATAATAAAAGAGAGACAAACACAGCTCCTCTCGTAGCGTCTGCCAAAGCTGAATGCAATCGGGCTGTAGAATCTATCAAAGGCAAATAAACAAAGAAATATGTTTAGATCCCTCTCTTAATATTCCTTACTCCCTAATCTACACACTGGTTCACTACAACATGCATATCTAAATACCTCTCTATTCTGGTCTTTCTGTTCACCAGAGCTATATGGATTGATCAGGATTAATCTTCTTCCTTTAACAAAACAAAATACCTTATTAATGTTTTTTGTGCGCACAACCTTTAACACACTGTCTTTGAATGAGTATGTATTAAGGAACCAGAAAAACAACTCACTGATCAATCAACCTGTATAACCTTGTCCATTATAGTCCTGCTCACATTGTGCTTTAATGCTTGTTCTCACGCTGTGAACAGATCTTTATCTGTGGTCTTTTCTTGATAAAAAAAACATATGTACAACAAACAAAATGGAGTTAGTGTCTCTTTCACCAAGTCTTTGCAACGCCTTCTATCTGGGCGCTTTTTTTAAGGATTTGTTCAGAGAAGCAGTATTTGCCCCAACTCACAAAAATGTCTATTGTGACTCTGGTACCTTTAACATAGTCCGATAATGTCCTTTCATGCACATGAATTTTACACGTACTTGTTTTACTGCAATGCGCTAGTCTTACTGTTTGTCTTTCTGCCTTTTGTTGTTGTTGCAGGAGGGTCTGCTTTTCTGCAAGGACCGGAAGTCCGAAGTGCCGGAAATGCCGAGGACGATATGCGGGGGCGGACCAAGAGCTGAAGCAAGAAGATCCGGTGTAGCTAGGAATCAGGACGGACGAAGGGGGAACATCAGGAGAGGAAGAGCAAGGAAGCAGGAAGGTCGACGCGGGAACGACAGGTAAGCGGGGAAATCCGACGAGCACAAGCAACCAACGGTGCTCCGAGGAGCCTTTTATAGGTGAGGGCGGGCGGGGCTCGCACGTGCTGCACGTTGAAGAAGAGACAGTTTAAAAATGTGCAGCGCTGATTAGAATACAACCCAGGAGTTGCCCTTAGGTCACCTGCAAACAAAGTCTGGAAGCACTCTGGGTTTGAACAAGCCTTGACAAAATCAACACCAAACACTGCATATAAAATAGAACACAAAGGTATCTGGCACAATGGTATGTCCTTCAAAAATGAAACAATAAAAGCTGAGACATATATATCTCACTGTCTATGTACATTGCAGTGACAACAATAATAATGTGCCCCTTTCTAATGCTGAGACAAGGAACAGGCTCTTTGCATGGAACAAACCCTTACAGTCGCCCCCCTCAAAGGTCCCCTTATCGGGCACGGTTTGCCAGGATGTTTCAAATAAAATGTTCTGAGTAAACGTGGGGTATGCACAAAAGAAGCAGGTTCCCATGAGTTCTCTGCATCATCATAACCTTTCCAGGCTACTAAATAAAACAGACGTCCATGAATTCTTTTAGCATCTAAAATGCTACGCACTTCATATTCAAGGTGACCTGCTATAAAGATGGGTGGAGGTGAGTGAGGTTTCTGCTCAAGTATGAGGGTTGTATGGTTTGAGCAAAGACACATGAAATGTAGGGTGCACTGGATACTCATCAGGGAGGTCTAATTGTACAGTGACTGGATTCAACAACGCAATTATACAAAAGGGCCCTATGAATCGTGGTTGTAATTTTCGAGACCCTTCTATGTTCAGTTTCCTTGTAGAAAGCCAAACCTTATCTCCAACTTTATAGGTTGGTGCCTTAGTTCTATGTTTGTCTGCTTGTTTTTCATACGATCCTTATAGATACTCAAGTGTTTTTTAGCTTTTTCTTGTATGTCCAGCAAAGTAGTTAATCTTTCAGTTACTGTTGGGAGTACAGTGTATTACTGCATGCACTGAATTATTATATACAAATTCTGCGAGTGGTAAAGCCTCAACCCATTCACTGGTGTAATCTGCTAATAGACATCGTAACGTTTGTAGCAGTGTTTGATTCAGGCGTTCGGTTTGTCCATCCGTTTCCGGATAGAAAGCAGTGGACAAAGCTACATCTATTTTTAGTTTGTCACAGAGTTTTTTCCAAAATTTTGAATTGCACTGACTGCCTCTGTCTGAAATAATTTTACTGGGCAATCCATGGAGTCGTACAACTTCTTTTAGAAAAACATCTGCAAACTCTACCGCCGTAGGCAGTTTTATTAGAGGTACAAAGTGTGCCATTTTGGACAAATAGTCCACTATTACAAGTACGGTGGTATATTTCTTACTAGGAGGTAAGTTTACAATAAAGTCTACACTCAATGTATGCCAAGGGATTTGTGGGGTTGGCATTGGAACCAATAAACCAGCAGGTGCTCTGTGTGATGTTTTCTGACGCGCACATGTGGGGCAAGCATTGACATACTGTTTCACATTGTTACTCATGGTAGACCACCAAAACTGTTTTCGTAATTCTCTAATGTTTTAACCGAGCCGGGGTGTCCTGCCAAAACAGAAGTATGGTGCCAGGCAATGATCTGTGTTTGTAAAGCAGCAGTGGGTACATAAAGGAGGGAATCATGATACAACAAGCTTTGTTGAATTGTATTCATTGGATGTTTCAGGCAATCTTGTGGAAGGATCTGCAGGTGTGCCTCATATAAGCCTTTCATAAAGTCCTGTTGTTGTATGGGAGCTAATATGTTCTGTGATGCTATAATAGGTTGCCCTCTCTATTCCTGAGTTGGGTCCTCAATGTGACCATATCTGGATAACACATCTGATTGAATTTGTGTTGCACCTGGTCTATATGCGATGACAAAGTTGAAGGTCCTAAAAAAATGTAACCAACGCATCTGACGTGGTGTTAATGCTTTAATGGAACTGAAGAATTGTAGATTTTTGTGGTCACTGAAAATAGTGACAGGAAACTTTGCCCCCATTAAATGGTGACGCCACTCAGAAAAGGCTACTTTTATGGCAAATAATTCTTGCTCAGCCACAGTGTAGTTCTGTTCTGCGGGTAGCAATTTTTTTGAGTAAAAGGCGATTGGATGTAATTACCCATCCACTAAGTCTCGCTGTGAAAGGACCCCTCCTAGCGCCACCTGTGAAGCATCAGCTTCTACATAAAACGGAAGATCTGGATCTGGATGTTTAAGGATCAGTGCTGAGGTAAACTTCTGCTTCAAAATCTGAAAGGCTTGTGAAACTTGAGTATCCCACAGAAAACGTTGTCCTTTCTGTAACAATTTAGTGATTGGAGCCATGATGTCTGCAAAATGAGAAATAAATCTCCTATAGAAGTTGGCAAACCCTAAAAACTTTTGTACTTCTTTGAGGGACGTAGGTTCTGGCCAATCGGTGATTGCACTTACTTTATTTGTATCCTTTGTAATACCTTGTGGTGATAAACAATATCCCAAGAAGTCAACAGTGGTTACATTAAAAATGCATTTTTCCAACTTAGCAAACAGGTGATGTTCTTTTAATTTTGCTAAGACTGCACTAACATGTTGTGTATGTTCCTCTGGACCCTTGGAATAAATGAGGATATCGTCAATGTACACTATCACACAGACGTCCACAAATTTGTGCAAAACCTCATTGATAAAAAATTGGAGCGCCGCAGGGGCATTACATAACCCAAAGGGTATTACAGTGTATTCAAATAAGCCGAATTTGGTCTTAAAGGTAGTCTTCCATTCATCATTTTCCTTAACTCGCACCAAATGGTACGCTCCTCGCAGATCTAACTTGGTATAGATGGTGGAATGCCTCAGTTGATCCAAGAGAACTGGGATTAAAGGGAGCGGGTATTTGTTCTTGATTGTTGCCTTATTAAGTCCCCAATAATCAATACAAGCGCAAAGAGAATCATCCGGTTTCGGTATAAAAAAAGGGGAGAGGACAGTGGAGACGTAGAGTGTTGAATAAAACTAGACAGCAACAAGTCATCCAGATAAGTTCTTAAATAGTCAGTTTCTTTTTCTGTTAGGGCATATACTCTGCTGTTTGGCAGAGGAGCCCCAGGGATCAAGTCGATACGACAGTCATATGACCGGTGTGGGGGCAAAACACTCACTTTCACCGGGTCAAAGACGTCTTTAAAATCCAGGTATTCAGAGGGAATACCGCTTTCCTCCAGGGATACTGTGTTAGCACAGTGTAGTACAGAGAGATGATCATGACCTGCTTCTTTATAACAACTGGACCTACAAAAAGAAGAATCCAAAGTAACAGTTCGAGCTACCCAATCAATTTTTGGATTATGAGTAGTGAGCCAAGGCACCCCCAGAGTTAAACCACAGTTGGGAGTATCCATCAGGTCAAAGCTAAGTTCTTCTGTGTGTCCATTCTGGCATACCATAGTAATAGGTCTAGTTTTTCTGGTGATTAGGCCAGAAGTTAAGTCTGACCCATCCACTGCACAAACAGTCTCTGGGTGTGTTTTTTGAGCGGTAGGTAGATCTAATTTCTGAGCCAAGGCATTATCTATGAAATTTCCAGTGATTCCTGAATCCAAGAGTACTGGAAGAGTGTATATCACTTGTGTGCTCACAATTAAAATTATGTGTATCAAAAAATGTTTTGGAATATGTGGCACAGTAAAAGCTGCAGAGAGAGAGGTCTGATTATGACTGTCTCTCGAACAAGTGACCTCTACCCTTGTCGAGTTTATTCGTTTTCCGGCTCCGAACCTGCCGCTGATAAAAGGTAAATTTTTCTTGCAGTTTTAGGTTTACAGGACATTCCCTGGCAAAATGACCAGACTTGCCACAATACAAACACAGTTGGAGTTTTCTCCGTCTTTCCTTCTCCTCAGAGGACAAAAGACCTCTGAGCATTCCTATCTGTATTGGCTCCGGTTCTGGGAGTTTGTTTTCCACCTCCTTCTTTTCATGTTTTATAAAAGTTAATCTAGGTTCCATCTTAGATCTATCTCCTTTCCTCTCTCCTAAACGATGGTCTAACTTGACCACCAAATCCACGAAATCAGAATAGTCATCTGGGAGGTCAACAATATGAGCTAAGGCATCTTTAAGATCGTCTCTCAACCCCTTATAGAAGAGAGAAACACGTTTCTCTTCTGGCCACTGAGTCTCAGTTAGGAGCCGATTGAAACTAGTAAGATAGGTCAGCAAGTCTTTGTTCCCTTGTTTAAGGTTTAACAATTTGTTATCACTAGCCTGTATATAGGTGTGTTTTGCAAATAGCCTAGTCATTTTTCTCTTAAACTGATTCCAGTTGTGAAGTATCAGGTCATCTCTATCCACATAGGGAATGGACCAATTAGCCGCTGTTCCTCCCAGGTAGGAAAGGACAAAAGCTACCTTGGTAGCATCGGTGGGGAATTGTTGGGGTTCACAAACAAAATGTAACTGACATTGATTGAGGAACATATGAAGTTTATTACTGTCTCCATGAAAGCGTTAAGGAGCTGCTAAGGGCACCACATTGGGCACATTGACTGTGACCTCTACCGGTGAAGATGTGGAAGCGGATGTTTTGGGCCTAGTACCTGTCTCCGAGGAATCCTTAAACAAAAGAGAGAAGCGTGTTCCCCACAAGTTTTCCCTGGATTTATAACGTACCAGATCCTGTTTTAAAGTTGCATTTTCTACCATTAGATTTTCTAATTCTACTTGCATTTGCTGCAAAAGTACTGTTACAGATTCATTGCGGGTCAAATCCTCATTCAAAGCTTGTGCCATTTCAGTGGCATCTATGGCTTCTGGATCTTCCCCTGTATTCATCTTTCCAACAGAATAAAGGTGGTGGCTTGTGCATCTGTCACGACCCGCTCACCTGCACATCCAGATTGCTTCTGCTGGGAAGTTGAAGACAGTTCGAACCCACCCCTGCACCTCTTGTCCTTACTGCACTGAGAATGAACCGTGCGCAAAAACGAGAAGCTCAACGGAAGGGGGAAGTGGATAAAATAATAAAAGAGAGACAAACACAGCTCCTCTCGTTGCGTCTGCCAAAGCTGAATGCAATCGGGCTGTAGAATCTATCAAAGACAAATAAACAAAGAAATATGTTTAGATTCCTCTCTTAAACTTCCTTGCTCCCTAATCTACACACTGGTTCACTACAACATGCATATCTAAATACCTCTCTATTCTGGTCTTTCTGTTCACCAGAGCTATATGGATTGATCAGGATTAATCTTCATCCTTTAACAAAACAAAATACTGTATTAATGTTTTTTGTGCGCACAACCTTTAACACACTGTCTTTGAATGAGTATGTAATAAGGAACCAGAAAGACAACTCACTGATCAATCAACCTGTATAACCTTGTCCGTTATATTCCTGCTCACATTGTGCTTTAATGCTTGTTCCCACGCTGTTAACAGATCTTTATCTGTGGTCTTTTCTTGATAAAAAAAACATATGTACAATAAACAAAATGGAGTTAGTGTCTCTTTCACCAAGTCTTTGCAAAGCCTTCTATCTGGGCGCTTTTTTTAGGAATGGTTCAGAGAAGCAGTCTTTCCCCCGACTCACAAAAATGTTTATTGTGACTCTGGTACCTTTAACATAGTCCGATAATGTCCTTTCATGCACATTAATTTTACACTTACTTGTTTTACTGCAATGTTCTTTGCGCGCTAGTCTTACTGTTTGTCTTACTGCCTTTTGTTGTTGTTGCAGGAGGGTCTGCTTTTCTGCAAGGACCGGAAGTCTGAAGTGCCAGAAATGCCGAGGACGATATGCGGGGGCGGACCAAGAGCCAAAGCAAGATGATCCGGTGTAGCCAGGAATGAGGACGGACGAAGGGGGAACATCAGGAGAGGAAGAGCGAGGAAGCAGGAAGGTCGACGCGGGATCCACAGGTAAGCGGGGAAATCCGACGAGCACAAGCAACCAACGGTGCTCCGAGGAACCTTTTATAGGAGAGGGCGGGCGGGGCTCACACGCGCTGCACGTTGAAGAGACAGTTTAAAAACGTGCAGCGCTGATTAGAATACAACCCAGGAGTTGCGCTTTAGCTCACCTGCAAACAAAGTCTGGAAGCACTCTGGGTTTGAAAAAGCCTTGACAAAATCAACACCAAACACTGCATATAACATAGAACTCACAGGTATCTGGCACAATGTTATGTCCTTCAAAAATGAAACAATAAAAGCTGAGACATATATATCTCACTGTTAATGTGCATTGCAGTGACAACAATGTACCCCTTTCTAATGCTGAGACAAGGGACAGGCTCTTTGCATGGAACAAACCCTTACACCACCGGGCTCTCATGCAGAAGCCCCCAGCTGGAGCAAGCCCACGGCCGATCATCGCCAAATTTCTGAATTACTCTGACAGAGACACCATTCTGCGGCAGGCGAGGGTGAAGGCCTCCCTCACCTATGACAATGCAACCATCCTCATCTTCCCGGACTACACACGGCTGGTGCAGCAGCAGCGTCAATCTTTCCTTGCAGCTAAAGCCCATCTCCGAGGCCTTAAACTCCAGTATGCCTTGCTCTACCCGGCGCGGTTGCGAATTATCTATAAGTCCCGCACGCTGTTCTTTGATTTCCCTGAGGAAGTATTCCAATGGACAGATGAGACTGTGAAAATTCGCTCCCTCGCCTTGTGTACCAATTACAAAACCATCCACATCGGATTCCGCCCCGCTGGTTCCAACAAATCAACTCAGCGCTGATTGGGTTTCTGTGGGAAGGGGGGATTGCGCGTGTGGCGCTGTGGACGTGTTTTTTATCTTCCTATTCCGGGGGGTTAGCCACATCGGACGTGCTCTCTTATTACCAGGCAGCACATCTGCTGGTCTTAAACGACTGGTGGTACGGTGATAGGGGTGACCCGGCCTACACGGTTGAGCGGTTCTTTATGGGCTCGGCATCTGCGCATATGCTGCTGTACTCTGCAACGCTTCGGAGGTGCCTTCCCTCTGCTACACAGGTAGTATTCTACGTCTGGTGGCAAGCGCTGCGCAGAAAGGGATGGTGGAACGTGCTCACTCAAGAAACTCCTCTCTGGCACAATTCATCGCCTGCCCGACATCGCAGCGTTGCTGGGCTTCCGGGGATGGAAAGTGATAGGTATCTCCACACTGGGTGATGTGATGTCAGGCTGCTCCCTGAAGTCCTTTCAGAACTTACAAGACGAATTCGGGATGCCCCGCTCCCAGTTTTAAATACCTCCAATTTCGACATGCTCTGACGCCCTACTTGACTGACCTGGAGTAGCTCCCCGAGTTTTGTCCACTAGAGGCCAAGCTGTTCATGGGGGAATTGCCAGATAAGAAACTCTCACGCATATACCAGACACTGGTCCATCATTGCTCCTCCGACTTACACAGACTTAAGTCTGCGTGGGAGGAGGATGTGGGGAACTTGGAGGAAGAGGACTGGACTGAAGCCCTGGCAAGCCCGAGGGCGGCAGCAATCTCCACCTGCCTGCGACTGATACAATTTAAATACTTACATCGCACATATTTCACGCGGCAGCGCTTGTGGTGGGTTCCCCAGACTGTCTTCGGTGCGGCTCGGAGGTGGGTACACTCCTGCACACTACATGGGGGTGCTCAGCACTACATAGATTCTGGGATGGGGTCTTTCAATGCTTATCTGAGGTGTTGGCCTGGGAACTTCCTCGGGATCCCAAATTGGCATTGCTGCATGTTATGGAAGGGATGGGGGGAAACAGGTACAAGCGTCATTTGTTACTCCTGGGCCTCACATTGGCCAAACGAGACATTGCCAAAGCTTGAAAGGCGCCCCAAGCACCTCCACTGGCCGCCTGGAGGAATGGCATGGACTTCTGCATGGGACTAGAGCAACCTATATTTGTGGCCAAGGGGTGCCCCGGTAAACACTTTAAAATGTGAAAGAGGTGGGCTGATTACCGTCGGCTGGACTTGGACCCTCCACCTGAGAGAGCCGCCCTACCGTCACTTTGACAGCTGGATCTTTGGCAATTCCGTGAAGTGTCTAGATGGACTTGGCATGTCTTTTGCACAGATGTTTGTTGTATTTAGGTGTTAGCAGCAGTGCAACTGGGGGGAGGGATGGGGGGAGGGGGGTGTTAGTGTTCCTTGAAAAAGTCTGCAGATGCTATTGTTACTTCACTAATGTTTGCAGCAGACTATGGTGGTCGGAGCTATGCATTATATGTGCGTTCAGACAAAAAAAACCTGTTTTCAAATTAAAAAACGAAAACATATTGAAAAAAAAACATGCAGAAACACAGGGTACATTTTTAAATAATTGTAAAAAAAAAATTTAATATTGAACTTTTGTGAGGCAGTGCGCCTCAGAGACCCCCTTTGCGCTCAAATTTCATAACTAGATTAAGTAATCAATGGTGCCTCTGAGGGAAAACAAGCCTAACAACTGACCATGCCTGGTCCATGTAGTGTAAGTAAATCAGAAGGGTACTTACCAATGTGTGTGTAGGATGGAAAAGCGGCTAGTGCGTGGAGGACGTGGGTACAGCCCTCTGGAAGCATGCTATGATTCACCCCCTATTGAAAAAACCTAATGCTGATACATCCGACACAAAAAACTATCGACCTATTTCTCTACTCCCTATTCTGTCCAAAATCCTGGAAAAACATATCAATATACACTTAACACAATATGTTAATACCCACCATTTACTTCACCCATCACAGTCCGGCTTCAGGGCAGGTTTCTCGACGGAAACCACACTCCTGGGTGTGACAGAGACAATCCGCCAGAAATTGGATCAAGAGGAAACAGTAGCGCTCATCCTTTTAGACTTGAACTCTGCTTTTGATACTATCTCACACAAAGTGCTCCTAGAAACACTGAGCAACATAGGAATTGCCAGAGAAACCCTCAAGCGGATTCAAGACTTTCTTTCACATAGAACATTTCAAGTTTTCTCCCAAAACGCCTGTTCCGAAACACATTCATCTAGCCATGGTGTACCGCAGGGATATATCTTGAGTCCGCTTCTCTTCAACCTTTACGTGAAGCCTTTGGCGGAGTTAGCTGAGGAGTCGGGACTCATGATCTACTCCGATGCAGATGATTCACAAGTTATTTTCTCCCTTGCGATTCAAAATGCAAATGATATCTCGATGCTTAAAACTGGATTAAATAACATCGCAACATGGATGAAGGCAAACTTCTTAAAACTCAACGGAGAAAAAACGGAGGTAGTAATTTTCGGAAAACAGAAGCACCTATGGAGCCAAAAACACTGGCCAGAAAAAATGGGTAACCTCCCGATCCCAGTATCACAAGTACGTAATCTTGGTATACTCCTTGATGATAATCTGAGCATGCATGCACAATCAATTAAAGTTGCAGCCACCTGCTTTTCCATCATTCGGTGGCTGAGAAAAATCTGCTGGATGCTCCCAGAGTCAACTAAAAAAACGGTAGTAAATGCCTTAATCACGTCCCGTTTAGACTACAGTAACATTCTTTACTTGGGATCAAATAAAACAATTCTCCACCGTCTACAGCATGCCCAAAATGCCGCAGTCAGATTATTATGTAAAGTACCAAAAAGAGAATCAGTCTCTACATTTCGACGCAAGTTACATTGGCTGAATGTAGAAAATCAAGTGAAATTTAAAGCACTCATCTATATGTACAAAATTAAAGCAAATACAGCCCCTAAGTATCTCTGCACTCTGGCAAAAGCCTATATCCCGACCAGGAACCTCAGATCAGCCACCCAGGGCCACTTTATGATCCCCAAATTCAAGCGTGCTCGCACTGGAGGAAAATCCTTTGCTTATCTGGGTCCGTATTATTGGAATTCTCTCCCCATTGCACTAAGAAATGAGCCAAACTACTCCAGTTTTCGCAAGTTGCTAAAAACCTGGCTGTTTGATAAATAAAGACACTTTATCCATACAGAAGCGGCTGAGATGCGCCGGGAAACCCTCTTTGGGTAGCCGCTGCGCAATCCAAGTACAATAAATAAATAAATAAATAAATAAAATACAGCAGGCACAGCCTGGTCCGCACCCTGTTCGTAAAAACGGAATCAGTGGCACTCTGTACAGCCGCTATCACGGGTGAGGTGGCCTCCTTGATAAGGGCCGGCAAAGAGAGAAAATGAGAACCCATGGGTCAAGGTCAGTCCGGGTCAGCCCATTGGCATGCACTGCCACCCAAATTGCGGTGACTCATGTGAATGTATGGCACCCAAATCCTGGTAGCTACCGCTTGGCACCAGCGGTGTGTCACCGTCAATCCCCAAAACACAAGTGCGGTAGTGATAGCCCAAATGGAGGTTGGCATGCTCCGCCTCCCAAATCACAGTGACTCATGTGAATGTGTGTCACCGCCATTGACCATGCCCTTACAGCCAATGGGAACCTTAATCTCGGTAGCATGATGCAATTTTGAAAATCGCGGTAGCCGTGCTCCGCCACCGCGGAGCCGGTCATTAAATGCAATTGAAAGCTGCACAACCGCGGTTGCGCCTGCCTGGCACCTGCGGTGTGTCACCACCATGGACCATGCCCTTACAGCCAATGGAAACGTTAATCGCGGTAGCATGATGCAGTTTTGAAAATCACGGTAGGCGTGCTCCATCGCAGCGAGCCAGTCATTGGATGCAATTGAAAGATGCACCACCGCGGTAGCGCCCGTCTGGCCCCTGTGGTGTGTCACCGGCATAGACCATGCCCTTATAGCCAATGGGAACCTTAATCTCGGTAGCATGATGCAATTTTGAAAATCGTTGAAAGCGGAGCCAGTCATTGGATGCATTTGAAAAAGGCAGACCTGGAACACCAATTGTAGCAGCTTAGTACCACAGAAACGACTCTAGGGGGCTATATGTGTGTGGGAGGGAGTCTCACATTTCTACTGCTCCCAAAGCCTGCAGCCTCAGATCCCTCAACTGCCGCTGCCTCCAGGGACTGCTGCCTGTGACCCCTCATCTGCTGATGCCTCCAGGGACTGCTGCCAGAGACTCCTCATCTGCAGGTGCCTCCAGGGACTTCTGCCTGTAACCCCTCATCTGCTGCTGCCTCCCCGTACTGCTGCCTTTGACCCCTCATCTGCTGCTGCCTCCAGGAACTGCTGCCAGAGACCCCTCATCTGCTGCTTCCTCCAGGGACTGTTGCCAGAGACCCCTCACCAACAATTTCCACCGCTGCTGTCTCATGACAACAGTGAAGGCAAGAACTGAGAAGATCCATGCCAGCCCATTCACAAGCGAGGAGCTGGAGGTCCTGCTGGATGAGGTGTTTTCACAGTACCCAAGGCTATATGGTGCCCCAACTGTCATGGTGGGTCTTCAACAGTTGGGGGGGAATGCAGGGGGGGCACACATGTAGTTGGACTGATACAGTATGTGCCTGAGAGTGTGGGGTTGTGTCATGCACTGCCTAACATGCTGTCTCCAAGGGGAAGGTGGGTGTACCCTATTCCACACGTTTCCCTGCCTTCACATCAATATTTTAGTGCCATGTGTTGTCAGCATTACAGTAATGCAGCAAGTTGTTAATGTAGGAGTCAGGACAGTGATTGCTTGGCTGAATGGCTGTGTGTGCCCCTGTTGTCCATCTCAGTGTGAGCCCAGCTGGCCTGCACAGTCACTGCCCAAAATGACAAGGAAACATCACTTAACTTACATAGTAGTACATGTGACTTTTCTCATTGCACTCCTGCTATGAGCCATCTCAGCCCTGTAGATTGCACAGGACCGGCCTTATGAGAAGGATTTTGAATTTGGGAGATCATGTCCCTCAAAGTAACATCCATGACACAGTGAGCTATTCACAGGGCAAGGACATTGAGGACGGCGCAGTGTTGGACATAGTGAGTCTACCCCCAAACACATGGTGATATGTGATGTATGTCTTGCTCAACTTAAAAATGGACAGGAGGTGTGGGCAGACTACACATGGCTTTCTGTGCTGGCATCCTGCATGTGTGTGAGATGTGCAGGGACTGTGTCCCCCCTCACACCTGCATTAATTTATGTGGATTTGGGATGAGTTAGTATCATGCTACTGTACTGAGAGATGTAGGTGATTAACACTGTGTCACTGATGTTTTCCCCCTCTTGTCTCCCATACCTGCAGCTCAAGGTGCACCAGCGTAAGGCTGTGTGGAGGGCCATTGCGTCCAAGGTGCAGGCTCTGGGTGTCTCAAACTGATGTCGCACACACTGCCATAAGAGGTGGGACGACATCAGCCGGCTGGCAAAGAACGTGGCGGAGATGACCTTGGGGCTGCTCCCTCGCACTGGGCGGTTGGCACGGCGCAGCATGACACCACTAATGGGCCGTATCTTGGCCGTGACACAGCCTGAGCTGGATGCACGTTTGAAGGAGCATCAACAGCAAGTTAGGGGTGAGTATCCTGGGAAGGGTGACTTTGGCTGTGAGTGGCTGCATGTGTATGGGTACAGCACCGGAAAGAGGTGTAAGGCTGGGTCCATTGCGGTCTTGACCGGGTGAAAGGGATCAGGACTCTGGTTTTAAGTTCCACTGTCGAGCTTCAGCTGTCTCAGGTTAGGCGGTTTCTCCACAGCGGTGCGACTGGTTGTTTGAGGCATTCTGATTTGTGGAGCAGAGCCTTCATCATTCTGCACGGCGGTGAGTCTCCTTTGGCTCACACCGCTGCAGTGGCGGGCGCACTTTGATGGCAGTTCGCGTTGCACCTCGGTGGATGGGAAATGGGCGATATTTGGCCATACTAATATGGCGGCCGTGAGGACCGCTGTTGGTGTGCGGTAAAAGGCATTTTCTATCACCGCATGCTATGCGGTGGTGCCACCGCCCGCCATCCTAATAGTCCCCTAAGTGTATAGTCATCTACTCCTCTCTGGAATGAGACCATTCTCTAATGCAAACTGTTTGGTTAATTGGTAACATGTATAGTAAAGAACGCACATCCTAGTAGCGATATGGATCAAACAATGGGTTAACCCATCAACCTTACGTGTATGTAAGACTAGCAAGACAATCTAAAATAACAATCAGTACTTGACCCTTCTCCTGGTTATTGGGTTCTAGGAACCCAACTAATGTAGACTTTAAACTCCTAAAGACTCACAGTTGCGTGGCTGGGTGACAAGCCCTGATCTTTAGTCTCTTATAAATTGTTCATGAATATAGTGGAGGCTGTTAAACCACCTCTGGGTATAGTAAAAGTATTATTCAATTATATACAGTACAAACTACTGCTCCACGTTAAGCCCGGTCACCCCAAACAATAAAATAATGACACTAAATATCGCACTCAAATTAAAAACATCCACAATTAAAACAAATCATTTGATGAATCTCATTTGATAAAGTGACAGTGATTAAGACTGTTTCCAACAGCATGAAATCAGAAATGGCAGCAATAGTAGATAAATGAAGGATGCAAAAAGTGATATTTACTTTGTAGTGCAAAGCCGGCAATGCTCAATTAAATTAAAATCCAGCAAGACATAGTTAAAACGAATATTAAATCTTTATCAAAAGTTGTCCAGACCCTGGACACAGGATAAGCAATCTCACTTGATTGCCCAATTTAGAGCAGCTCCTTTTTTATGCCAGACTGAACACCAGAGATCTAATGGGGCAACATTGATGGCATCTTGGACATACTCCATACCTAGCTCCAGGTGCAGAGGGAAATGAGGGGTTGAGGGAGGAATGAGTATTAACCAGCGGCAGAATCTATTCTCCTCCATCTACATCGAATGAACGCCCCTGCATCCCCAAATTCCCATTCCATATGTTAGAATTTGCAAGAATTTCCGATTACATATCTCAACTATCAGTGCAATAGGTTTTTTACCGTTAAACATGGCAAGCGCAGAAGTGGTACCTACTGCTTGGGTGGAATGAGGTATCCTACTTTTAGTACAAGATGACCATATACATCCATCATCGAACTCTGAGCCCAAATAGGGAAAGGTACTAACCCTGTCTAATTTTTTGCCATTAATGTTTAAGGTACAGCTTTTCATATTTCTACGACAACATACTGTAGTAACTGACTCCACGCAGGTTGGTAATGTTCAAGTAGATTTATTGTAGATAGATGGAGATCAGTAGTACATCAGTAGATAGCCACACCAGGAGCACCCAGCTAGGCACTCAGCCGTACTACAACTGACAGCTTCATTGAACAACCTCCAAATGACATCACACCAGAGTGTTCTACAGATGGAGTAGTGGGAAATATGCATACACATAATATGCAGGATACTACACATACCATGGTAAATGTTTACTTAAGGTTAGTCTCCAGGTCCAGGTCTTTCATAAAAATAACATAACTAAAAATATGTTACTTAAGGCCATTTGCCATCCTTGCCAAGAGGACACATCGTCAGCATAGAAAAGTGCGTGTACAGCCTTATTCTCTACAGATGGAACATCTGCCCCAACAAAATACTAGTGTTTTGGCCAGGTCATTCGTATAGAGTAGAAAAAGGATTGGGGCAAGGACACATCCCTGACACACCCTCTGCTTGATGCTAATGGCTCAGTGGGTGCAGAGTAAGAATATCAATGTAAAAATATCAACTTTCACAAATATCGAGGTAAAAATATCGTGGGTCAGAAATACCGTCAGACAAAATATTGTGGTCAGGAATATCGATTTTAAGTAAGTAAAAGAGATGTAAAAAATATTGAAGTGTTTAATATTGTTTGTAAAATTATAGTTGTTAAAAATATCGATTTTTTATTTATCTTATGTATTTCAGTATATATTTTATATGTGTGTGATGTTTACTTTTTTGTATAATAATTGCTTGCATTGTTATTATATGTTTTAAATGTTAGTAGTTATTATTATTTTTTAAAATATAGTTTAGCATTTTTAGTTCCGTAGATGGTTGTGGATTTATAGGGGAACAGGATAGGAAATAATGTAATTATATCAAATGTATTCATTATTTATAGTAGTTATTAATTCTTTTTATTTGAAATTAGCATTTTTAGTTCCCTAGCAGGTTGGGGGTTTATTGGGGAATAGGGTGGGAAGTATTTTAATTATATAAAATGTATTGAATACTTTTTATTTATTGATATTTGTTTAATTGTGATGTTATAGTGTTAAATGTGTAAATTAATTTATTAATAATTGTTTAATAATTAGCTGTGAATTATTTTAAATTAATTACTTATGATAATTGTGTAATTACTTTTAGATGAATGTTGTGGTGTTTATAGGTGTAAATAGTGTGAAGGGTGGGAAGTAATTTATTTTTTATTGATGATTTTTTTATTATTTGTTAATTAATTTTAATTAATTAATTAGACACCAATTATGGTAAGTGTGTAATTAGTTTTAGGTGTGTCTTGTGGTGTTTATAGGTGTGAAGGGTGGGAAGTAATTTATTTTGTATTGATGATTTATTAATTATTTGTTAATTCATTTTAAATAATTAATTAGTAATTAATTATGGTAATTGTGTAATTTTAGATGTTTGTTGTGGTGTTTAGAGGTGTAAACGAAGTGGCGGGTGGAAAGTAATTAATTTTTAATTGATGAATTATTAATTATTTGGTTACTTACCAGAGGCCAGGGGAGGCTTTGCACGCCGAGTCCACCGCCAAGAGTCACTTTGAGCGGGGATAATCCTTTTCTGGAAGCGCTGCCGCCCCGGGACTGCTAATCCCGGCAGCCTCTGCGGCGGCGCGCTCACAGCGACGACATCAAAGCGCCAGGAGGCGCATAAAGAGGCCGGAGACCCGGCGAGTACTGGGGGTTACTTACCAGAGGCCAGGGGAGGCTTTGCACGCCGAGTCCACCGCCAAGAGTCACTTTGAGCGGGGATAATCCTTTTCTGGAAGCGCTGCCGCCCCGGGACTGCTAATCCCGGCAGCCTCTGCGGCGGCGCACTCACAGCGACGACATCAAAGTGCCAGGAGGCGCATAAAGAGGCCGGAGACCCGGCGAGTACTGGGGGTTACTTACCTGAGGCCAGGGGAGGCTTTGCACACCGAGTCCACCGCCAAGAGTCACTTTGAGCGGGGATAATCCTTTTCTGGAAGCGCTGCCGCCCCGGGACTGCTAATCCCGGCAGCCTCTGCGGCGGCGCGCTCACAGCGACGACATCAAAGCGCCAGGAGGCGCATAAAGACGCCAGAGACCCCACCTCGCGGGACGCCGGGCGAAGCCCGGGCAAAGGGCGGGCCCTCTGTGGCCCTCAGAGGCCGAAGGAGGACGGGACGGGCGCAGCCCCCTAACATTTCAACATTAAGGTACTTGATTACTACCTGACTTTGCGCCAAGGCAGATGCATTGAGGAGCATTGACTTTATTGCTCCATATTATTGATAGTGGTGAGACCTTTGCGCTTATCCTTTTGGATTTAAGCGCGGCTTTCGATACCGTGTCGCATTCCATTCTATTGGAGTCCCTTCACTCCCTTGGTGTTGCTGGATCTGCGCTTGCCTGGGTGGCCTCATTTCTTAATGAGCGCACATTTCAGGTATTTTCAACCAAAGCTGAATCGGCGATCTGTTCATCTGCTTACGGCGTCCCTCAGGGGTCTATATTGAGCCCTTTGTTGTTCAATATCTACATCAGACCCCTCGCTACTATCGTAGAGGACGCCGGTCTGTCCATATACTCATATGCAGACGACACGCAGATTGTGTTTTCCCTGTCTGGCAGTAGGGTTCAGGACACCTCTGCCCTTAAAATCGGCCTTTCTCGGGTTGCGGCCTGGATGCAGGTTAATCTGCTAAAACTCAACGGTGATAAGACTGAGGTTATCATACTTGGCAAACATAAAGATCGGTGGGGCTCTAGACACTGGCCCAGTGACATGGGTCCACTGCCTACCCCCGTGCCAGTTGTTCGTAACCTCGGCTTTCTAATCGACGAGAAACTCTCGATGCGACAACAGGCAACTAAGGTTGCTGCAATCTGCTTTAATACCTTACGCTGGTTGCAGAAGATCCTATGGATGTTGCCTGAGTCCACTCGTCGAACTGTTGTTCAGGCCCTTGTAATGTCCCGTATCGACTACGGCAATGTGCTCTATCTTGGAGCCGACAAAGCTACAATGAATATACTCCAGGTTGTACAGAACTCAGCTGCCCGCCTTTTGTGCAATGTTCCACGAAGAATGTCTGCAACACAAGCCCTGTGTGACCTTCACTGGTTAAAAATTCCTGACCGTGTGGCTTTTAAAACCTTGTGCCTTCTGTTCAAAATTCGTCAGGGTTCTGCCCCCACTTACCTGCACAATCTTGCTCAGCCTTACCAGCCCAGTCGTCCTCTCAGGTCATCAAATCAAGCCAATTTTGTAATTCCCAGAATCCGCTTGGCAAAAATGGGAGGCCGCTCATTCGCCCATTTGGGGCCGAAGATGTGTAATGCTCTTCCGTTGGTGCTAAAAACGGAGACCAATCTTTTTGCTTTTCGCAAGAAGTTGAAAACTTTTTTGTTTTAGTTGGTTACTGTTTCTGCTCATTCCTTGCTTCAGCAATTACCTATCTTTCTTCTCTAGTCTGTCCCTGGCGCCGGGAAACCCATTACGGGTAGCTGAGCGCAATACAAATTCAATAAATAAATAAATAAATAAATAAATATTTGCGTCGGTATCACCAACATACGGACACCCAGTTATCTGCCTTGTTTTGTTGCTTTGTAGTTTGTGTGGTAATCCACCTCTTTCCTCACGCTTATCTGTTTACTGAAGTGCCTAATAGAACTGCCATTTGACCCTACTTTGTGATTGGTTCAGTATATTAGCTGCCATTATAAATATGTCTCCAAGGGGCAGTCTAAGTAGAACAGCAGCTGCTGGGGGCGGTTCAGTAACTGGCCCTATTGACAATTTTATAATTAAGGCCAACGATGCTATAAACCAGGGTATTTCTCTTTTAGAACGTAGGGTCTCACAAGATCTGGTTCATGCTAAACGTTCATCCCTTGGTCTTATTGCATCTGCTACCACACCCATCCAGGCTATGCCAATCACTATTAGACCTTTAATAAATGCATGTGCCGACATTCACACCATCCCAAGTGAAGTAAACTTATCTGCCTCAATTCCCCTGATAGACTCTGACACAGATATTAGTATGGATTTGGAGAAAACCCCAGACTTGCTTATTAACCCTACCCCCGAAGTTATATTAGCAGATAACACGAGGCAACTAAGGGGTAGACGTGAGGGTGCCATTCAAAACCAAAAACTATACGCACCCAAGCCTCGGTCCCCAAAGGTCAGAAATCATGTCCTGCCCCAAAGGAAAACTGGGAAAGATGCAAACTCCAACTCCAATCAAAATATGAGCAGGACAAAGGCGACTACTGAGGATGATGAAAGAGAGGAGGAGCAGCAGGGTAGTACACTAGTTAGGGATGGTAAAACTAACGATAACACAGTAATTGAAAACGACTGTATGTTGGCAAAATTGGGCGAGCTTCTTAGTATCTTCTTGTCCCCCATTGAAAGTAGGCTCACCCGGACAGAAAAGCAAATAGCTGAATTAAGTATCCCTATTAAGAGTTTAACTAAAGCTAATACTGTAAATGCTGTAAACGGTGCAACTAATCTCACTTCCATTCAGACAGTAGGCACCAAACCTAACATCTTACAAGCACCAACTGCTAATACAAATATAAACACTGTACCTAAACCGCCATTAGTCACACTTAAAGGTACAAGCGCTAGCCAGTTATTAGCTAACTCTAATAACGTAGCCTCAGTTACAAGGAAGGATCATAACTCTAAGCAACTGAAGCGGCCTATGGTGGGCCAATTTTTGAATCCCGCAAGCAGTTCCCCCATGGTCCAACCGCCACAAAAAATAACTAGACAAGCTCCTTCCCGTATTAACCTTCCACCAGAATGCGGGGCTTATGTGCTTGTTCTAGTTAACGTCTTAAAATTAAGGAAGGACCAAGAGGAAACTCCTACATCCCTCAAAAATAAAACCTTACATTGGCTAATTGCAAATTGCAATTTCCCAATAGAAGGTGCAAGGGAGATTATCAGCACCTAGAGAGTGGGCTGGATAGGCCCACTCAGGAAAAAGTTTGAGGGTGATTGCGTCACAATAAATTTTAAGAATCCCCAATGGGCAGAGAAAACACTAGCAAGTGCCCCATTACCCTCCCCATGGGAATTTAATACCACACTCCTCCCACTTGGCTATTTTTATAGACACTTGATACCCCCAAAACAAGTTATGGTGAATCACCCCATCACTTCTCATCAAGATCTGAATTTTGGTGCAAGGATTAATTCACCACTTTTTTCCCAAAACCAGGATTTTGGTCATCTGAATGGCCGTAAGTGGCGGAACCAGATCCCAATGTCAGTACCTTTCTCCCATCCCTCGCATTTCCCCCAAATCTCAACTATGCATCAATACAATTATAGAGATAGGTCTCACCCTGTCCCTGACCTGTATCAGTTCACACTGACAACTGAAGCTAGGTCAACATTTAATATTCCTACTCACAATCGGTTTGATTATTTTTCCAATCTAGATGAGCAGGACTGACTGGTTACAATGGCTAATAGTAACACTCTTAGCCAAGTCACAGTCAGTATACTAGAGGGACATTCAACATTAGCTGTAGACTGTAAGGATCTGAATGGCCCGGTGGAAATTATGGAAACCATGCCTGCTAACAGTACTTTCCCTGTTGTTGTTAATACAATTTATGAGGAAGCGGGGAGTATTGGGGGCAGGCAAGGCAAATGTTGTAGTACTCACGGTCTATCAATTTTAAGCTGGAATGTTGCAGGACTTGAATCTAAGTTACTTGATTCTGCATGGATGGAGATAATTAATGATGTGGATATTCTTATGTTCCAAGAAACATGGGCTGTTGGGAATTTGTACATAGAGGGCTATCACTGTTTCAGTTTAACATCACCCAAACCTAGTTTTGGCCGAGCAGTGGGTGGCCTATTCATTGGGATTAAGATTCTTGCAGGTGGCACAATTAGAGACCTGCAGAGTGATAATCCTGACAACTCCAATATTCAAATTCTTGAATATAAGTTAAAGTCAAAGACCATAGTTTATTTAATACATTTTTATAATAATGATTTTTATAATGTACCGAACAAGAATTTTCTGTCATTATCAAAGGTTTTAAGTAAATTGGAATGTTCCCTATCAGCGGACACTAAGGGGCTCATTAGGATGGCGGTTTTTCCGCATCCTCTGGGCCGGCGGAATCCACCGCCGGCCCGGAGGATGCGGAAAAACCGCAGCGGACCCACCAAAGACCCACCGCCACATTAGGATGGCTGGTGGGTCCTGGTTTCCGTCCGCAGCTTTTCCGCCGCGGTTGGCTTACAACCGCGGCGGAAAAGCTGTAATATGGTGACGGTGTCTCTCAGACACCGTCCACCATATTAGGATGCACAGAAAGAAATGCTTTTACACGGCGGATATTCCGCCGTGTAAAAGCATACGGAGCTTCACTGCGGGGGCCCGTTGCGGGCCCCCTGGGTGAAGGGGGGGTGGGGGGTGCACATGGGGGGTACCTATGGTACCCCCCTGCATATGTATGCAGCAAGCGGCAGGCACCGCGCGGTGCCTGCTGCTTGCTGCATACATATGCAATGTATGCTTTTTTAACATTGCGGCGGGTGCAGCTTGAAGCTGCACCCGCCGCAATGTTAAATATCCAGGATGTGACCGCCAGGGTGGCGGTCACATCCTAATTTGCACGGAGGGACCGCCGCAGCCCATGCGGACGGTCCCTCCTACTCTAGGTCGCCATCCTAATGAGCCCCTAAGTCAGGTATTCTAATAGGGGGCGATGTTAATGCGAAATTAACAGAGAGTGTTGGATCTGATAACCGGATCTATTCTGATCCAGCGGAACGCAGGGGTTCGGACCTGTCTAAAATATTAACCGAATTTGACCTTGCTGACGCTTTGAAAATAGGGTATAACCCTAATTCCCCTTATGCCCCGATGTTCATTGGTAGGGATATTAGTTCTACTATTGATTATGTATTCACAACACCACTTTTAACAGATTGTATAGTAAAAACTTCTGTGGTACAAACATCCTTTAGTGATCATAATCCATTGGTTGTAATCCTGAATTTTGCGCCAAGTCTGATTTTTATGAATCTAAATGGTGCTAGGGATATTACTCCGTCAATTGACGGTCTTCGGCTAAAATGGAAGGGAGTTGATTGTGGAGCTATCTTAGATAGCGTACAAACGTTACATTCACACTTGATTGACTCTTGTTTGTTTCCAAGTGGTAATCACGATAAATTAATCGCTGATTTTGAAGTATTGTGTTCAACTATTAAAACCCTTCTGTCAGTTCCATTACCCAAGGAAGGTAAAGAGCCAAGGTGGTTTGACTCATCTTGCTCCTTGGCAAATAGAGAATTAAGAAAGGCACTTTCTGCCAAACCTAGATGTAAAGTCAACGTTCAAACTGCCAGGAACAACTACAAAGCTAAAATATCTGAATGGAAGGCTAATTTACTTCCTGAACAGTGGGACTCTTTGGTAATTAGTGCAAATTTGGGGGGCAGTGGCCCATTTTGGTCCGCTGTCAGAAAAACGAGGGAAATGGGAAAGAAGCTTACTCAAATCAGTTGTAATATAACAAGTGCAGTATGGGAGACCCATTTTTCTAGAATGTATGCAGCACCCTCAGAGGAGCATCCTCTCCCCACTTTAGGACAATCAGGTGGTTTACAAATTCTAGATCATGAAGTTAAAACAGCCATTAAAGAGAGTCTGGGAAATAAGGCGCCCAGACCCGATGGTCTTCCCATCGATATTATCAAATATAATGCTGACTTGTGGACACTAATACTCCTTAACATTTTTAATAGTCTTCCAAAAACCGACATGCCGACCATCTGGGCAACTAGCATTATTGTTCCAATCTATAAAAAGGGAGACAGGTCAGATCCTGCGAATTATCGCCCTATCTCCCTTTTGGACAATACTTTAAAAGTGTTGGGCCGTATAATTTATAACAGAGTACTGGAATGGGCAGTTGACACAGACTTTCTAGACCCTTGTCAGATGGGTTTTCGGAGTGGGGTAGGAACAGTGGAGCAATGCTTAAATTTAAAACTGATAATTGATCAATATAGTGTTGCCCGCTCCTCTCCCACCTATCTCGCATTTATGGATCTTTCATCCGCTTTCGATCTTATTTATTTATTTATTTATAGGATTTTTATTGCGCAAACAAATACCCGGAGGTGTCTCGGCGCAGGTGTGGGCTAGCGGGACCGCAGCAACAAGATTCACTGGTTAAACAGCCATGTCTTTAAGAGCCTCCGAAAGCTCATCAGGTTGGGGGCATTTTTGATACTTAATGGCAGGAGGTTCCAGAGTTTTGGTGTGGCAACTAGGAAACGTCTGTCTCCCCAAGTTACCGTCCTTGTGCGCGGTACTGGTAGGAGGCAGGTGTTGGCAGATCTCAGTGACCTTATGGGAGTGTACCGCTGAAAGGCCTCAGTCAGAAACTTGGGTCCGACGCCGTGTACTGCTTTATAGGCAATGCAGAGGGCCTTGAATTTAATTCGGCTCTCCACTCTGAGCCAATGAAGCTGGCGAATGGCGAGAGTGGTAGGCTGGCGGCGAGGGATGTGTAAGAGAATTCTAGCAGCCGCGTTCTGCACTGACTGTAGTTTAGACAAGACAGATTTCTGAGAATTAAGAAAAAGGGCATTTCCATAATCTGTTTTAGAGAATACCAGGGTGGTAACTAGGGTCTTCCCTGCTGAGATGGGGAGGTAAGGCAGCAGTTTCTTGATTTTCTTTAAAATAAAGAAAGCAGAGGAGACAACCTTGTTGACATGAAGGTTGAATGTCAGCTTGCTGTCAAGGATGACTCCAAGATTCCTCGCCTTTTCAACTGGGGCAGGTGGAGGGCCCAGCTGGTTAGGCCACCATGTGGAGGACCATTCTGGGGAGAGATTACCAAAGGTCATAACCTCGGTTTTGTCCGAGTTAAGCCTCAGGCAATTGGAAGACATCCACAAACTAACATCAAGCATAGCCTCCTGGAAATTAGCTGCCACCGCTGTGCCATTCTTATGGATCGCCAGCACCAGTTGGGTGTCATCTGCGTAGGATGTTAATCTGACCCCATGGGCCTTTATTACCCTCGCTAAGTCCGCTACGTAGATGTTAAATAACGTGGGACTTAGCGAGGAGCCCTGTGGTACTCCACAAGGTATTGCAGAGACGGGAGAATAGAAGTTACCCAACTTAACTGTCTGGGTGCGGTCGGCCAGGAAAGATGAGATAAGATCTCTGGCCGAACCGTTTATCCCCAGAGCAGTGACACGGTCGACCAAGATAGCATGATCGACCGTGTCAAATGCTGCAGACAGATCCAATAGAATCAAAATGGCCGCACCTCCCTGGTCCATAATGGCTCTAATTTCATCGGAAGCTTTTATTAAAGCAGTCTCCGTTCCGTGTCCTTTCCTGAAACCAAACTGCGTTTCGTCCAAAAGTTGGTGAGTGTCGACGAACTCTGAGAGTTGTTTGTTCATCAGAGCTTCGCAAATTTTGGCAGGAAAGGGGAGACAGGCAATTGGTCTGTAACTAACCGATGCAGTAGGGTCCAGGGAGGGCTTCTTTAGAAGAGGCTTAATAACAGCCTTTTTCCATGGAGCGGGATAATCACCAGTTTGAAAGGCAGTGTTGCAGATTTCCATAAGCGGATAAGATATTACCTTACTTAAATTAGCCATCACTGAGGGAGGACAAGGGTCCAGAGGGGATCCAGACTTGGTGATGGAAATGAGTCTGCAAATTTGGTCTTGTGTGGTAGAGCCAAATGACAGGAGGGGTGTCATGGTCCATGTGAGATATTTCCTTGCTGCTAACAGTAGGTCTAATCCCTGCATCCCCACCATAAGATGCATAAATGTCTGCCACTTTAGTGATAAAGAAAGTGGACAGGGCATTACAGAAGGGCTGGGAAGGTTCAACTCCAAGGCCAGAAAGAGGGGTAGATAGAGAGGTAACCACTGAGAACAATTCTCTGGCCGAGTTCTTAGCATTCTCTATTTGAGTTGAGAAAAGACCATTTTTCGAGCAATAATAGCCTTTTTATATATAGTTAAAGCATCTTTGTAGGATTGCTTCGCTATGGGGCAGTAGGATTTCCTCCAGTGTCTTTCTAAGTTCCTACAATGTTGTCGGTGAAGTCTGAGCTCTTCTGTGTACCATAACGCCGACGGAGATGCTCTGTTGGGTCGAATAGATTGTTCCGGGGCTACCTGATCAGCAGCGTTCCTAATCCAGTCATGGAAATCGGAAGCTGTGGGGACAGAGTTGAATCCTCTGGAGAGGGAAGATAGTGTCAAAATATCTGCCATCTTAGGGATGTCAGCATTCCTCCAGGCACGAATTCCTACCCTGCTGGGTGGCTTGGAAGAAGAAGGATTGACTGGGCGAGTGTGAATGCCAAAAATAATGGCTCTGTGGTCAGTCCACGTAAGAGGTAGAATATCTAATATAGAAATGAGGGAATTATTGGTAAATACACCATCCAATGTGTGTCCCGCCTGATGGGTGATTCCCTTTACCAGTTGTTGGAGTCCTAGGGTTAGGAAATCAGCAGTAAGTTGCATGGTATCATGGTTTCCCTGATCTTCCAACGGGAAGTTGAAATCTCCCAGTATCGTATAATCGGTCGAGCCTATGGTGTAATCGTTTAGCTCCGAGAGGGACTCAAGAAAGCAACTTCGAGACCCGGGAGGTCGGTATAGCAGGATACCTTTAAAGGTTTGTTTGCAGTTAATGTTAATAGCAAATGTTGCCGCCTCACATTTGGTGGATGGGATAGGCTCAAGCGTAGTGCGAAACACATTTTTATAAATAATAGCAAGTCCTCCCCCCCTTCCTGTTTGTCTGTCATGTCTCGCAACACTGTAGCCATCAGGGGTAGCTTGACAGAAGTCTGGTCCCGAGCCCGCATCTCCCCAAGTTTCGGTGACAAAAAGGAAGTCGAGATCGTGAGCAATAATAAACTCACTAATATCCAGACTGTGGCATGGGAGGGAGCGAGTATTAATGAGCGCTGCTCGGCAACCCAGAAAAGGAGTGGTGGTCATGTCCTGAAGGCATATATTAGAGGGGGGATCTGAAACAAATAAATCAGATAAGAGAGGAGACGACAATTGATAGTGACACCCAGTACATGGGGCGGGGGCAGTGCCCACAGCCGTGGGGGGCGGTAAGGAAATACAATATTGACTAGCCAGGCCAGGGTTCAGCTGTCTAAGTTGCGTTGAGGAGTAACACAATGAAAGGCCAGGGGTCATGGCCCTGGGCCGTGTCCGGTCGCGGACGGGCGCAGACGGGCTTGGCTTAGGCGCGGCTTCGGCGCGCGTCCGGCGCGCCCGCTGCGCCAGCCCGCTGCGCCGTCTGGTCATAGTGCTAGTATTATAGAGTATGAGGAGGGCGGGAGGCCAGCGCGACTAGAGCGCAGCCCCAGCCACACCAAAGATGGCGCCCGCCGTCGCTTACAGCCGGCTCAAGAAACGGCTGGGCGAGGCAGGGAGCAGAATCCAAATAAAGTGTAAGAGGTGTCAGTGTGCCTCGATTAAAATTCCCCTGTTAACTAGATAGTTTAAAAAAAAAACAGCAGCGAAATGGTATCAGGGATAAAACCAGTTCTAAAAACAATTTTCACATCAATGATTGTCAGGAGAACAAAATGCACGGTCCCCGCTAGCTCGCAGCCCTAGTCTCTCGCTAGGGAGAGCTCTGACAGGCTCTCTTGTGAATAGATCGAAACTCTGGTCCATTCTTTCAATCAATGGCCTTGATGATACTCTTGTAAGTTTTCTAGCCTATCTCCATACTGACCTGAAAGCACGGGTACGTATTGGGATGGGTGGAGAGGTCTCAGGAGCCATTGATATAGGTAGGGGGGTGAGACAGGGGTGCGTTTTAGCACCCCTGTTGTTCATCATTTACATTAATGGTTTAACCAATTGTCTGAAAAAAGTCACTACAGATGTCCCTGTAATTTTAGAGAAACCACTCCCAGTGCTTTTATACGCAGACGATGCGGTGCTTATGGCCCGCACTCCTAATGCCCTTCGTCTGCTTGTACATACTTTTGTTAATTTTATGGAGGGTCTGGATCTGAGGGTACATTTTAAAAAATCTTTTATCATGTCCTGTGGCCCAGGCAAAAGGAAACTCAACACTATACAGTTAGGTACAGATAAATTAGAATATGTTCCCAAATTCCCCTATCTAGGGTTTGTTTTCGCTGCGAACGGCTCTTGGAGTGGGCATTTGGCCCACGCCACGAGCAAGTTCTCGAAAGCCAACAATTCTGTTTTGAGCCTCCCTCGCCCAAAGAAAATTGGTGCCACTAAGGCTATTTTAAAGATTTTTAAATTACAGTGCTCACCTGTTGCTACGTATGGAGCGGAGGTATGGGGATCGGGAAGCAGCCTTTGTATTCAAAGGGAGGAAAATCGCTTTTGCAGAAAAGTGCTGGGCGCACCAATCTCCTCACCTAATTTTATCTGTCATACTGAGTTAAACCTTCATTATATAAGTGATTTTATTAGAGCACGACCAGCACTCTTCTGGATTAGAATCTGGAGGAATGATGCTGCTGCTCTTACACAAAATATTATAAAGGACTGTCTAAACTGTGACCATGGAATGGAGATTCCATGGCTCTCAGAAGTTTTTAAATCACTTAATGAAGTTGACAGAGGTAGTCTGTTCACCGATCCTACGATAATTGAACCAAAGGATAAAACTGAGGTTAAAAATGCACTTTATGCACTTTATAACAATGAACGGCTAATTAGTGAATCACAGAAATCAAGCGTTACGAAATATATAGGTAATGAACTGTGTAGCCAAACCTTGCCGCCCTATCTCTCCCTCCCCATGACTAGTTGGGAGCGATCATTATTGTTTCGTCTAAGGGCAGGTACTCTAAAATTTCTGCTGTCTTTTCCTTTGGGGTATCGTCACAGTAATGAGTTCACTCCATGTCCCTGTGACGGTGCGAGTACACAGGATGATTTGCATTTTTTATTTTTTTGTAAATGTTATCTTAAATTCGTTAAATGGTTTTTAACTCCCTATTTTAAAAAACTTAGACCATTGACACTCAAAGAATCATATAGTATGTTGGTTGCTCTGGATACCGATGAATTAACTTTTCGCACAAGCACTTTTTTAAGATTGGCCATACGAGCCCGCAAAACGATGGAAAATCCTTGAACATAGCAATCAGTTTTAAATGTGTTACATTGAAAATATTATATAATGATATGAAATGTATTGTATTGTCACTGTATGGAATCCAATATCATGCTATTGTGAAATATCTCTCCATATAACATTGTTTTTATTATTTGTATGTACATATATCAAAATGGTTTGTTGTTATGATCGGTACTTTTATGAATTTTAAGAAATTTGAATAAAGGTCTTTTGAAACTTGAACTATTTGTTAATTAATTTACATTAATAATTAGTAATCATGGTAATTGTGTAATTGATTTTAGGTGTGTGTTGTGGTATTTATAGGTGTAAATGGTGTGATGGATGGGAAGTAATTTATTTTTTATTAATGATTTATTAATTATTTCTTAATTAATTTTAATTAAAAATGATTAATTATGGTAATTGTGTAATTATTTGTAGGTGTGTGTTTTGGTGTTTATAGGTGTAAATGGTGCAAAGGGTGGGAAGTAATTTATTTTGTATTGATGATTTATTAATTATTTTTTTAATTTAAATTAATTAATTAGTAATTAATTATGGTCATTATGTAATTAATCTTAGATGGGTGTTATGTTTACAGGTGTAAATGGAGTTAAGGGTGGGAAGTGATTTATTTTGTATTGATGAATTATTAATTATTTGTTAATTAATTTACATTAATTAATGAGTAATTATGGTAATTGTGTAATTGATTTTAGGTGTGTGTTGTGGATATTATAGTGTTAAAGAATGTGTACTAATGAATGCTTAATATCATCTAGTTATTAATAATATATTTTAAATTCATTATTAAGTATGTTTATTATGGAAATAGTTTAAAAAAAATTATTGGTGTGGTGTGATATGGTAGAAAATAAAATAAATGCATTTATGTTTTTAAAATTTTGTGTGTTTGTGACTATTTGTACCTTTCAAATAAATACTGTTTATAAATGTATTTATAAATTTGTTTTTAACAATATTTGTACCTTTTTGTTATATGTAATTAACATTATAATATGTACTCTTTTTATGTTTAATATATTTAATTGTACATTTTTAAAATATTGTTTACTTATATTTAATATTTTTTTGTTGTTTGAATGTTAATAGTAATTTTTGTTTCTCTGCTATCCCATAGTTTCCCTACTGTTGCACTCATTGGAGTGGGAGTAGTAATTTTTACCCCTCCGCTATCTAATACTTACCCTACTGTTCCTCTCACTGGAGTGGGAATAGTAATTTTTACCCTTCTGCTATCCAGCACTTTCCCTACTGTTGCACTCACTGGAGTGGGAACAGTAAGTTTTACCTCTCCGCTATCCAGCACTTTCCCTACTGTTGCACTCACTGGAGTGGGAATAGTAATTTGTACCCTTTCGCTTTCCAGCACTTTTCCTACTGTTGCACTCACTGGAGTGGGAAAAGTAAATGTTACCCCTCCACTATCCAGCACTTTCCCTACTGTTGCACTCACTGGAATGGGAATAGTCATTTTTACCCCTCCACTATCCAATACTTTCCCTACTGTTGCACTCACTGGAGTGGGAATAGTAATTTTTACCCTTCCGCTATCCAGCACTTTCTCTACTGTTGCACTCACTGGAGTGGGAATAGTCATTTTTACCCTTTCACTATCCAGCACTTTCCCTACTGTGGCACTCTCTGGAGTGGGGATAGTAAATTTTGCCCCTCTGATATCCAACACTTTCTCTACTGTTGCACTCTTTGGAGTGGGAATAGTAATTTTTACCCCTCCGCTATCTAACACTTTTCCTACTGTTGCACTCATTACAGTTGGAATAGTAAATTTAATTATTTCCCTATTCAACATTTTCCCAACTGTGGGGCCCATTAGGATGGCGGGCGGATTAGCATTGTGGCGGGCGGTGCTAAGAGCACCGCCCGCCACAATGCTAAAAATGCAGGATGCGCCCGCCACAGTGGTGAGCGCATCCTAATACCCCCACGGGACCCCCGTCCTTATGGCTGGCGGTCCAAATAACCGATAGGATGGCGGGCAGACTAAGTCATCCTAATGACTCCCTGTATATTTATTGTATTGCGAAATGTACATTTTAATTTTGTTTTAATATTTTGTTTTATTTAAATTATTGATATATGTATATACTTTATTTTTATATAATTTAAAAGTTTAAAAATTAAATGAAGATAATAGTTAATAAATTATTTTAAAGTAAATGTATATGTATAAGTTATTATCTTTGCGCGTTTATATTTTTTTTAATTAAGTTTATTTTTATATTAGGTAAAATATATATTAAATGTAAATACATTTATCGATAACCTTTTCTGTGGAGTCTAAAAGGGATATAGGGCGATTTCACTTGGCATCAAGCATTTTACCTTTTTTTTAAATGGGGACAATTATTGATGTGCAGCATGACCTGGGCACACCAAGGCTACTAACAGAGTTAAATACTGATGTGAGAATAGGAGTCCAAAACCCAGGGTCCTCCCTGAAGAGATCAAGCGGGTCTTCACCCGGCCCGAGGCCTTCTTACACCATCTACCAAGAATCGCTTTAAAAACCTCTTCCTCGCTGATCTCAAGATTTGAACACAGTGCGACCAGCGGCTAGGATACATCGTCAGACCAATGTCAGTAGCATACATCCCTGCAAAATGCGGCAGTCAGGCCTCGGCCAAGATATGTATTGTGACTTTGTCTTGAGGTATCAATGGGGATCAAACAGACCGCACACCTTTCCAGAAGGTTTGTGAGTCTTTTGGTTGACAAACACTAACTATAGATTTCCATTTCTCCTCCTTCATGGCCAATTTTCTTCTCTTTAATGCAAGCTGGGAAGTCTTTCTGCAGGCTGAAATGGCACTCTGGTGTCTAAGAGGATTGCTTTAAGGCCCTACGTAGATATTTATTTGCCACTCTACATTCTCTATCGAAAGCATCTCTTTGATCCACGATACAATGTTTATAAAGCAAGTTAAAATAAGGGCCTGGTTGCCAGTAACCAGATTACAGCTGTTCACCAGTGTCGTACTATTGCAGACTAGCTGTGACATGATGTGCTTCAGATTTGCAGTTCGCCACACCACTCTGCGGCCTGCATCCTTGCTATTTAAGGCCTGGGGAGTCATTGGCTTAGACTTGCGTTGTGCAAATGGGATCATTAATAGTGCAGTAATGGGGTTGTGGTCACTATAGACCTCAGGAAGGACCTTCATTTTTAAAGTAATTTGTGACATACTCCAGGAGGTGAACATATTATCTATAGTGCTCCCAGCCCCCCACCCTGTAAAAGTTGCAATATCACAATGAGGAGGGGTCTTATTTGCCAAACCCTTTTCAGCCAGTAAGGAAAATAGGACCTGCCCCCTAGTATCCATCATGTTGCAATCAGCTCCTCGGTCACATGGTTGAAAACGTATTTGATGATAGAGACTGCAAATGCCATAATTTGGCACTAAAGTCGCCTGTCATCATCAGATTAAGGGGGCATTCAACCCGGGACTCTCTTCCCACAAGCACATCAATTGCGGCGAAAAGACCATGAAAATTACAATTACCTTTACTGGAAAAGATATTGTTTTAAAAATTCACCATGTAGATCTTATAGTTATCTTGCCAGTGAAGACAGATAACCTGCGCTTTCCCCAGTCCAAGAAAAGAGGAGAAATGGAACAACCAATATTTACTTTGAACTAGGCAGTCAGACCCACTTTGGCTCTACCTGGGGACGGTGCAGCTGGCAAACTAAAACAAGTACAGTCATCAAAAGATTTCTCTTTCTGTTCCCAGGTTTCCTGTATGAAATTTACCAGCCTTCAATCAATATTTTAGAAGCTGGGTCTGCAACATTCCAACTTAAAAAACGAATACATGCACAACCTGCACCACTTCTGCCATGGATGAACTAGCTACTTTCCCTATAATGGGATACGCCACGACTTTTCCAGGGCACTAGTACAGTCACGCTCCCTGCTAAATCGTCAATTGTTGTGCTCCAGCCCAGCTAAGACAGTGAATCTATTTTTCAGGGGATCAGTTGGTCAAAATAGAGGTCTATAAGGTACATTCTTGAAGGCACTTAACCCCTCAATATTGTGAGATGGAGTGGCAAAATGCTTATAAAAAATAAATAAATTGGGAGCATCTTAACGGGGCTGCTTTTTACCATTCCTGCTCTTGCTTGACACAGATTTTTCTTTACGACCATGGGATTACGAAAATCAACCACAATATAATCACCATTGTACCCTTTACCCATCACACCAATCCCCCCTACATGTCTTGCCAGCAGTAACTCTTTAGATATATATCCCATTGGCCAGTTATTTTGGCATTCAGCCAATTTATAGTTTTGTTCATGAGTCCACTGTTGTTTTCCATGCTGCCTGCACAAAGACTAGGAACGTTTGCCAGGACTATAACATAGAGGGCTGACGCAGGAGGTAAATCTATCACAGGGTGGGAAATCGTGCAATGTGTGATGCGCTTCATTACTCCAGGCAGCTTTATTTGGCACCAAGCTCATGTCTGGTGCAGAGGCTTGGTTAACAACAACCCTGCCACGCCCATGGATGGAGTTCTGGTTTGGAGCATAAATAGGGGTGCACTTGCTCTCCTGGTTGTAGGAAGTTTCCCTGGGGACAAGAGACTTTGCCAATTTCGCTTCAATTTGTACCAGGTGATCAATAATCGGTCATAATTTAAACTCCAATAAATTGCCTATACGACTACTTAGTTGATTCCAGGTGTCTTCTTCAGTGGAAGCAAATGTTGGCACCAGCGCTTCCTCATTACTGGGCCTATTTCGAGGTGGAAATTTGCCCTTAGTAATAGGATGTTTATTTTTCGTTGCTTTAGTTTTAACAATTTTCCTCCTGTGTTTGGATTTTGGGCTCAGCTCTGGATCCATATCCCAGTGTTGGTCATTACCCGCCATACCAGCATGACTATGCTCAGCTCCCTTCCCCATTCCCATTGCTGTTGACGCATCTCCAAGACCGGCCGCAACATTGGAGCTTAGCCTAACTCCCCTGTATGGACATGGCCAATTAGACCAAAAGCATTTGTAGGGGCTCTAGAGGGCTTTGATTATTTAACAGGGGCAAGTGTACAACTAGAGCACTTTCCTCTGTAGTGAGTGAAAGGCATTGCTCCACCAGTCTTATTTTGATTGCAACCATATCTACAGCCCGCGTTAGATAGTTATCAATTGTAGAGTGAGTACATGGTGGTGGTGGTGGTAACGTGCGGGGACACCGGGTATTCCCTGCCTTTTGCCCATACTCAGATACTGCTGTCGAGGCTGGTTAGTGTAAACGGGCAACATGGATCCTCTGGCTTCAAAGAAAACAAATAACACCCCAAAGAAAAAATACACAGTACCTCAATTGTCCATTCCCGTGCTCCAATAATTCCAGGTGCAGATCTTTCTAGGCCTGAATTCAGAGGGGTGGCCCAGCCCAGCCTCTAATGGGCTATGACGGGCTAAAATGGGTCTGTCTTGACCCTGTCTTGGCCCAGGCCGAGCCGGGGCATGTGCCACACGGATTCCAAGCTGCGGGACACCTGCTGAGTTTTATGGTGTTCCTGCGCCTGCTGGTCGAAGCCCCTCCTCCGGGCTGAAAGGAAATCTACAGCAAAGTAGAAAGAGGCTCCCGCGCTGCGGGAGGCCTAGCTGGGTTTTACGGCGCTCCTGCATCTGCTGGTCGTGGCCCCTCCTCCTGATCTCAGTATTTGGCCAACATCTGCCCTCCTGATCCTTATTGCAAAGGTATTTCCCACCTTCTCTGAAGGGTAGTGAATTGTGAACAATTTGCACTGAGGGAAGATGTAACATGTAAGCTGGTGGAAGGGACCTTTAATTTTTCTGTTCCCTAAAGGTTGACTGAGAGTTAGGTGGGCCCAACATCCGTTACTGGGATTCTATGGCATTACTCTGTCAAATATACTGTATGGCCCATCCCTAGAAGAAAGAAGAAGGGCTTACCGTACCCAATATTGCACTTCAGGTTGGCTTCAATAACAAATAGTGATTAGTTGTGCGCTGCCCACTTGCGGCAACTAGCAATCAAAAATGTCGGGGTTCCCTTCAACTCCTCTACATGTTCTGCACCCTGGTACTTTGTGGACATGGTTTGTGGAGATGGAAACTGGAGCACAGGATCTTCTCTTCTCTTTGCCATTATACTTCCTTTCTTTTTACGTACCTGTCCCTTGCACGCAGATGCTATGTCTTATTTATGAGTGATGAACTCCTTGGATCGAAGAGTGGAAAAATACAAACTTACACAAATCTTGCAATTTCAAGCCGTACATAGCAGAGCTAACCGCATTGTACAGGCTTTTACGGTATTGCAATTTCCTAACCTACAGGTACCTTAAAGATTTTAGCAGCAGAGGGGTTTTGAAAAAGCTGAAACGTTTAGACGAAAAGAACCTTATAACAATGTAAAACTGTGACCTTTTTGAAAACACTGATTTAATGCTAGTATTTGATGCAGCACTAGTCATTGCTCTGAAATGTGCTATATTAAAGAAAATGTATTTCTGTCTTCCTCACACCATATGATTTCATCCTTTTAGACAAATGCATTTGCTATGTGCTTATAGTCCTCATGTTTTAACCAGAACATTGCAGACAGAAAATGTTTCATTTAATAGACTAGCGTTGAACACACAATGGAACACTGAACAACTAACAGGACCGGCTTGCAAAGGTTCTCCTGAGAACCTTGTCCATTATAGCAACTGCATAAAATGTTAGCTAACTACAGATAACACCATGTCGACTGAAGCATTTACCACGAGATTCAAGAGGAGATACAACGGACCACTGGAAGATCTTTCTTCATTGGCTCAATATGATCGAACACCCGGAGTTTGTAACATGTTTTCATTTTTCGATATGGTACATGTTCCTAGCTAGAGTGTTATGGCACTGCATTCTATGCACATTTCCTTGCTATACCCCTTAGAACTTGACTGTGCTACTCTTGCCCAAATTGCTGTAAGCTACGGCTAACAATGATTTTCTGTTTCCTAGTTTTTGTTACGAGTCTCTCTTCTCTGTGCTGAATATAGCCACTGCTGAGATTATTTAGTTTTACCTGTTTTAACGTTTGGTACTGCGACTGTTGAAGAACTCAGTTGAATTTCCAGAACTGCTTTTTATGGGGAGTTCGATCCTTTATAGCTTTTAACTTGTTGCTCCAAAAATGTGCTCTTTTCCAAATGGAACTCTTTAGGGGTTCTTGTTAGTTTAGGTCCTTTAGATAAAGATGGGGATTCTTTCCTTTATGGAACATGCTTTTATTTGTATATGTTAACTCTAACCAAATGTTCTGTAAACACACGTTTCTGACTAACCTAAATAAAAGAAACAAAACAATTACTAATCTCTTAATGAGAAATAAAGCTTGAAATCTTGGCGAATACTCTCATCATTGACTGAATTTAAATAAGCTGTAAGTTGTTGAATATGATTTGTGCTCCATTCTAAAACTATGGCAAAGATCTGCCGACCGAGAGTTGGAGTGGTGTGGAGTTGGAGATCTCTGTCGTTTATTACATTTTGTATAATTTCCCTGCTATCAGATCAATCAAGTCTTACAGAATTATGGGGTCTATTACAATGGCGTGGTCATGGGACCAACCGCCCATGTCGCAGCGGTCCCACCATACACATTAGGATGCGCCCGCCACACTGGGGGGACGCATACTGCCTTTTTTAACATGAAAATATGTGAACCCCCCACCCGCCAACACCCTGGAGGCCTGCTACGGGCCCCCAACAGCAAAGACTGCAAGCCTTTCCATGGCGGAAACGCCGCCATGGAAAGGCGAGGGACCGCCTGCATCCGAATATGGATTGCAGACACCGCCACCATGTTATGGCCTTTTTACGCCAGATCGACGAGTCGACCAACGGAGAAGCGGCAGACAGTCTTTCCGTCAGCCGCGCACCCCCCAGACATCCTAATGTGGCGGGGGTGATCCATGGCAGGATGGCGGGTGGATCACCCCCGCACCGCCGGCAGTGGGTACCGCTGGCCCGGCGAAGGCGATCCGCCCGCCATCCTAATGGGCCCCTAAGTCTCAGACAGAAGTATGGATTATCACTCTAATAACCCACTTTAAACACGTTTTGAAATGTAATCCCTTTGCTACCAAACATCGCCATGAAAATAAAATATTTTCATTATCAAATAAAAGTGATTCGTTTTGAAGAAATACAACGAATTATCTCAAACTAGTGCACAGTCAAAATATCGAATTTTTTATATCGACCTACACTAATAACGATTTTTTAATATCGTAAGGACAGAATATCGATGTCAAGAATATCGGTGACCAGAATATCGACCTTAAGGTAAGCAATATTGTTTTCTTTTGATATCGAAGTAACTAATATCGTTATCAAAAATATCGTTGTTAATAATATCGATATTTATATTAGTGTTATGTATTTTATATGTATGTTAAACATTTGTTTTAATGTATTTTTATTAATTTTAAATATGTGTATTAAATTTTTAGAAATAGGAAAAAAAATGTAAATTTTGCGTTTTAGCATCAGAGCGGGTTGTGGGTCTATAGGGGAATAGGGTGGGAAGTAATTTAATTATAATAAATTAGTTAATATGTTTTATGTATTATATATTATTAATGTATTGTTTATTAATTATTAATTGGTAATTCATTGTTATTAATTGGTTAATTTATTATTATATTACTTATAATTAATGTATTAATATTGTTTATTTATTATTTATTTATTGTTAATTAATTATGAATTGGTAATTAATTTTTATTAATTGATAGTTTGAAAATAAATTGTCTTATTTTTTATGTGTAGTGGGTTGTGTGTTTATGGGGGAATAGGGTGGCAAGTAATTTAGTGTTATTCAAGTAAATATTAATTTAATGTTATTGATCTGTATTATTAATGTTATTGTTAATTAATTATTAATGGTATTTATTTTACTTTCTTTTAATTAATAAGAATGTTTATTTAACCCCTACACTATCCTACATTTTCCACACTGTTACACTCACTGCAGTTGGAATGGTAATTTTTTTACCCCTACGCTATCCAACACTTACCATACGAAAGTACATCTATCACCGACCCTTGACCCCTCAATGCTGCAAACTAATGCAAAGCAGCACTTGCTGCTTTTGTGCATGACGTTTAGGCATTTTTGTACCACAAATAAAGTTTTGCCCGGGAAAGTACAAAATAGGCAACATTTTGTGCCAGGTGGTTCACATTTGGTGATTTTGCACCTGCACAAAGTGCACAGTATGTTGGCAGAGTTTTTTCTAAATTTTTCATTAAGCCTTTGAAACAGTCCGCATTAACAAATAGACAGTATTAAACAGTTGAAAAAGAGTGTATAGAGTCTCAAATCACATCATAAAAAATTATGCATTACAGGCTTAACTATCGGTTTGTCAAGGTAGGAGATAGGTTTATAGCAGGATATGACTGGATATGAAACACCTTGAGCTCCTCTTGGCATGCCTATGAATCCAGTCAAACTGGAAAATAAACATCCACTGGTTAGACTTCCAATAATGATCGAAGAAGCTTTTGTTTCATACAGACACCAAAAAGAAAAGAATTCGTTATTAAATCCGAGGAAAAATGAGACACTTGGGCCTAGATTTACTAAGATTTGGCCCCACGCAAAGCAGCAATATAACTTGCTGCTCTGCTTCAAATAGCAGGAAAGTGCTATATTTCTTAATATATGGCACATGTGTACGATCTCTCTGCGATGCCGCACTATGTGCTAACTAGCACCATCGGATTGTTTATCTGCAGGAAAGGACACCTACATGCACAAAAACAATCCTCAAAGGCATTTTCCTTTTTCTATGTGTGCTGCAGAATTTAGCACTTGCAGAAAGAAGAAATAATCGGGAGAAATAAAGATATTTCTCTTCATTACACCTCTGTTGGAATAGCCTACCATTTTAACACATTCCTAGGTTTGCTATTCTTAGTACATCTGTGAATAAAAACAATGGGTGAATACAGGGGAGCACCCACACTCCAACTATGAAAGGCCTTCTCAAGGCAGAGTAATGCAAGGCAGCAACTTGCACCACCTTGCTTGCATTGCTCCAGAAGCACTATGCCACACAGAGCCCTTGCAAAGTGGCTTTGCGTGGCTTAGTAAATCTGACTTAAGGGCTTGCAATCCCTAATGTCGCTATGCATGACGCAATGGCAATGCAAGCTGTGGTTTGTCTTTGCCATGCAGTCTCACCTTAGCTATATGTCGACTGCCACTAAGCCAGTGTCTGTGAGGTAATACAATGCTGTTGAGTTCATTTTTTGAGTGAGTATCAGTTGGAATGCATGGTCTGAGTGGCAAGTATGCTTCTCCCAGTGGGGCCTTCTTGCTTCCCTGCTACCACATTCTACCTGTAACCTTAGACTACTAACTTTAGAGTAAGCCTTATTCTGTTTCACCTATTCTACTGGCTACCTTGCATCTTCATTTACCACAATGGCGACATGCGGAGAGAACAAAGTGTAATGAAAGGGCTTCAGCAGGAACATGAGAGGATACGAGATTATAACTGAAGATTACCTGAAACCAGACAAGAGACCTAATACTAAAACTGGACTTATACACGTGCAAACTGAACGAATTAAAACACCCTAAAGCCCCACAGGTGTCTCTAACAGCTGGCAACCTGCAGTATGGGAGATTTAACCTTATTTTCATCTATTTTATTAACAAGCAAAGCAGTCTCTTTCTGTGACACCAGTGAAGTTGGGCTGTGCAGCACCTCATTGTTTACGTATACATGAAGAATGTAACTGACAACCCTGCATGATGAAAGGAATGCCCGAAAGTGTCAAATGAATCAGGAAAACAGGTGGTGAGCAATTGGCAACACTTAATTGGTATGGCATATCTGTGATGTCTCGGTTGGCGCCCTGCTTCATTTGCCAAGTGGACTTCTTATATTGACAGTGACGGCAAGAAATCCCATGCGGCGAGTGAATTTGGACCCTTTCCCAAAAATTGGATACCGTTGGGAGGAGAAGGGTTGTTGCAGTATTTTAAAAAGTTTGCCTGGGCTGCTGTCTGCTTCTCTCAAGTGGAGCGGACGTCAAAGGATCTGCGAGGAGCCGTGAAACCACAAGCGTGGAAGCCACTGCCAGTGGTAGCCATCATATCAGCATTGTTTTGCACTTTGAGGAGAACGAGCATGATGGAGCATGCACAGCTGTATGCAACTTTGTGACATTCATGGAAAAGGGAAAAAAGGGTTCGAATGTGAACGGCATCAGGAGATGGCCGCATAAAGCTCAGGCTGTATGGAAGCACCGTGGTATGGTCATTTGTGTTGGCGTTGGGCAACAGAATGTAACATGCCCCCGCTGCATCATATTCCTGGCCTGCAACCATGTCTTCATCTCATTCTACTGACACTCACTCCATCCTACTCAATTATACAGACACAGCACTAGATGAGGAATGGGTACAGGAACAAAACAATCTGTCATGTAGCCCAGTGGTTCCCAAACTTTTGACACTTGTGGACCCCCATTAAGTCACCACTGGAAGCCGGGGACCCCCAAGCAATTTGTAGGATTTACATTTCAAACATTAATTTGAACAAAATAAACACACATGTGCACACATATTTACAAGCCCCTATCCCCAAGGGAATGTCACTTTTTGTGATGTTCCCATGGCGATAGGGGCTTCGCCTTATTTACAAGGCAGCGTCGAGGCACTTACTGTAGCTTAACGCTGCCTTGCAAATAACACCCTCTTTCATGCAATGCTTAGCGTGAAAGCGGTAGGCAGTGGGTGTTGCGGTGGGCGTTCCACTGCAACACCCATTGATTTTTACGCTGCCTCCTATTTACAAGGGCAGCGTAAATAGGAGACTGCTGCAAAATTAAAACCAGGAAACACCTGGTCTTAACTTGGCGAAACGAGAAAAAATGCTTTATTTCTCCTCGATTTTGCTTTTTACATGTGTGCTGCCTTATGCAGTACACATGGAAAAAGCAAAACCCCTTGGTTTGTTTATGTTCAGGAAGGCGACCCTTCCTACACATAAACAATCTTTTAAAAAATTACATTTTGTAACTTCCATGTGCGCTGCATTAAGCAGAACACATAGAAGTGACAAAACAGCATTTTAAGATTGTTTATGTGCAGCAAGGAGGACCTTCCTGTACATAACCGATCTTCCCCTGCACACAGATGCCCTTGCACTATGGTGCAAGGGTGCCTGCATTGGCGCTACCCTGCTAAATGTAGCACCAGCGCAGGGGGAAACGCAGGGCTGCACCATATTCTTGTAAATATGGTGCAGCCCTGCTTTTCAGAATTGGCGGAGCGTGTCAAGCCAAGGAGGCTAACGACACGCTCCTCCACTTCTGTTGTAAATATCCCTCTTAATATTTTATATTGAAAGAATTGGCAAAAAACAAAATAATTTAATGGGAAGATTGGTGCTGCATCCCAGTGACTAACTTTTAAATGGCTGGTTTTATTTTGCAGTACGAGGCTCCTGCTCCTGCCAGGGCCAGACTGGAAACCAAAAGCAGCCCAAGAAAATGTTTTCAGACCAGTCCCCATACGTGCATACAAAGTGCAGTGAGTGAGCCTGGCCACTACAGAGGGGGCTTTGTAAGGCTCTGCCCCAAAAGATTTTGGGAAATAATGGTGCAGCCTACAACACATTTTTCATTACATATTGAATTTGTTAGCTTTTAAAGAATAGTAAATGAAAACCTTATTATGCACCAGGGTACGACAATGTGGGAAGAAAAATAAGTTACTGACAAAAGCAGTAACCCACTGACCTATGCACATGAAATACATATTTTATTTAAATGCATGTTACACGTTCTTTACCGCAGGCATATTAACCCTCTGTGCTACATTACATAATTTAAAGCTGCCACTGGACAAAACTCTCATCTCTCTCCTGCAGGTGCATTCATCACTGGTGTTATCTTGACACTTTTAGTGTTGCTTGTAAACTGCTAATGATACAGGAAACTTTGCAGTGCTTTTAAAACTGAAGCCTGCGGACCCCCTGGGAATGTGTCAAGGACCCCTGGGGGTCCGCGGACCACAGTTTGGGAAACACTGATGTAGCCCATTCCTTGTACAAAGTATTTTCTGCAAGCTTTCCCGACTGAACCGTTTGGGTAAGGTGATGAGTTTAAGTTTATTGTGCATAGTTAATTAAAACCAGTGCAAAGCGTGGTACAAACAGTAAGAAAAATGGACATTAAAATATCATAAAAATTTGTACATTGTTATCGTCATTAAAAAGTATGCACAGAAGAAACCAGTCTGATTAGCCAGGAGCAATTGTCTTTATGGCGGGGCAGCATATTCCTGTGAGTCCTGTAGGCTGCCTACATGTTGTCTGTGTCAATGATCGGAAGTTTTTTATTTTGACAGTTTTTGCTCGATCATTGCAAGGAACTTAACGTATCTGCAATTCAGTTTCGTGTTCGAAGGGTTCAGGCAGGCGAGGACCGCTTGCCTTCTCGTGCGAGTCCCTAGCTGGTTAAGCTGGGCCTTTAAGAGCTGTTGACGGGCTGGACGTAGCTCTTCGCAAAGGCAGGTCAGATGAAGTATATCGCCCTTGTCTGTGTTGCAAAACGGACAAACCTCGTGGCCATTACTCCTGAGCCATGGCGGAAGATACTCTCTGCTGGGCAAAAGCCCTAGTCTGTATTTCAAGAACTTCAGTTTTGTTGTCTTAGGATAACCCTGGCTGAAGTAAGGTTGTGGTGTCAGCGTTTTATAAGAGTTTAATGACATCCAGGCATGGTTTCTTTTGGCGAATGTGGCCTTGTCCTCTAGTAAGGATAGTGTTTTAACAGTTTTCCAGACTAGTTTTTTGAATGGGTTGTGCCCGAGTTGCATGTCCCAAATTGCAGTTAGATTAGTAGCCACCAGAGCTGTCTTCAGGTAGGATCTTGCCTGAGATATATCCCTATTTTGGATGTCTTGCCATAGCAGCGAGTTTAGAGTGTTGGTGGGGGCCGAGCGAAGTTTGTGACAGCAGTTGATGTACGCTCCCTGTCTGGCAAGGGCTTGCTTTTGCAATCCAAATTCCAGCCTAAGTTGGGCCGGCGATGTGTAGGATGGAAGGGAAAACATTGTTCTATAGGCTTTTGTCTGGATTGTGTCCAGGTTCTTGGGGTCTCTCCCACGAAGCGCCTCGCTGCCATAGCAGATAGAGGGGAGTAGCTTAGCCTGGATAACTCTCAGATAGGGGGTTAAAATTGGCCCCATCAGTTGATTGGCTATGTTTTTGAGTGTAACGGCGATGCACGCCCCTCTCCTTATTGCTTCCTGCTTTTGTTGTGCAAAGGTGCCATCTCTGTCAAAGAGAACTCCCAGGTATTTATAAACAAGTGCCGACTCTATTTTTTGACCGCCTAGTGCCCATGACTTCTGAAGCTTCTTCTTGGTGTTGATCGACATGGTGCGTGTCTTGCTCAAATTTATTTTAAGTTTGTTTTCCGTGGCATAGCTGTGCATTTGGATCAGAAGCTGCTGGAGGCCGGTGTAAGTATGGCTATGTAGCACAACGTCGTCCGCATACAGCAGGTTGCTCAAGGTTTTCCCCCCCAGCCTCGGAGAATGGGAGTTGCATGTGTTGAGTGTGTCTGATAAATCTGCCATAAACAGATTGAATAGTATTGGGGCAAGCACGCACCCTTGCTTCAGGCCTTTGGTGGTACGAACTTTAGATGACAGGTGTGTGCCGCCTCCTAGCTTCACCTGCACCCAGGTATCAGAGTGTAGAAGCTTCAGCATGCTTAGGATCGGCTGCGGTATTCCCCATTGTGCCAGTGTCCCCCAAAGTCTGCCTCTCTCGATGTTGTCAAACGCTGCACTGAAATCGATGTAGCACATGTGCAGCGGCAGGTTTTTCGTTTTTGCTGCATCGATCATTAGAGATGGCCAGAATATTGGTAGCTGTTCCAGTATTTTTCCGGAAACCAGTCTGGTTCAATGGTATGATCTGATTTGTGTCCGCCCATAGCGCAATTTCCTCTAAGAGAGTTCCCGCAAAATATTTTGCCTCATTATCGAGGAGGGCTACTAGTCGGTAGTTGTTAGGGTCCGTTTTGTCGCCTTTTTTTAATATGGGGACAATCGTCGACCCTCTCCAAGATTCTGGGATTTTGTTTAAGAGTCTTACTTCCGAGAATAGCGGTTGCATGTTGGTAGCCCATTCTGTGATCTTTTCCTTAAATAGGGCTGGCGGAATACCGTTTGGACCCGGAGCACCTTCCTTCCTGCCCTTGCGAATCTGTTTTTTTATGATTGCTATTTGCTGGCCGGCTGTTGTATCCGAGATGTTTTTGGGTGGGCTTTGCTCTCTCTTGGTCAGGGCCTTCAGCGCGAACATTGTGGAGTTAGGCTCTGTGGTGTTCGTTTTTTGCGCTCCTGCGTGTTCCGGCTGGTCATTAAAGTGGCTAGAGAGGTAGGTGATCCATGACTCTTCCAGAATGTACGAGCCTAGTTCTTTATGCTGTGGTCGTAGGATCCTGTTTGCTGATTGCCAAAAGCGTGCGCTGTTGCTACTTTTGCTATCGTGTAATAATTTTGCCCATGTCTCATTTTCAGCGTCTTTCTTTATGTTCCATTTTATGCTTTTGAGCTCAGTTCTTTGTTTCTTCAACACTGTCCGAAGCTGTGCATTGTCGGGGGCTGATCTTAGCATTCGTAAGGTCGAATTTACTAATCTTTTGTGCTGCCTTAATTCTGCTCTTGGTCCTTTTTTTGAGTTGGTTTTACTGCTCACATTGTGCAAGTTAGTTTTTGCCGGGGTCTTGGTTGCCAGTTCTTTTAGCAAAGATCCTGTGTATTGCTCCCAGTGTGGGATATGCCCAGCTGAATTTGATTTGAGTGTGTTATATCGTTGTAGGGCAGTATCGGCCAGAGTTGTTAGGTTAGATGGTGTGCATTTGATCCTTTTTCGATTGATGGTGTAGATAGCCCCTAACGTTTTGTCTGGCCTGATTGTAGTAGGCGACTTTAATGTCAGGTGGCATTCCTGGGGACGGTGGTCACTTTCTCCCTTGTCCCCCATTCTGAATTCCAAGATGTAGGGGAAGAGTGCCAGACTGGCAAATGTATAGTCCAAGATGGAGCTGGCTGTTTGTGAGTAGAATGTTTCTACTGGAGGACGATCTGTCATGAATCTACCATTTAATGCCCGGAGATTTAAATGTTCTAAGTCTTTGAGGAAGGAACTGTATTGATGCTTTCTCCTATTTTGCGGGGAGCTTTGTGGTGGTATGGTGTAAATATTATTCAGAGCCAGGACCTCTTCCTCTGCTGATGAGCCAAGGAGGTTTTGGTTGAAGTCCCCTGACAGGAGAAAAAGTGGCTTTTCCATCTGGGAGATATACTCCGTGAGTTGATTGGAAATTGTGTTGGAGTCTTTACCTCTGTGTTTAGGGTGGACGTATGCATTGACAAGGCATATCTCTTCTTCTGTGTTACAGAGCTTCAGTTTTATTTTTACTGTTAAGGTTGTGGATGTGGACGAGTTCATGAGAACTGCCGACGATATTGTTGTGTTGGATATATATGTAGCCAGGCCTCCTGACTGGTGGCCGAATCTGTTGGTTCTAACTGCTGCTGTTGAAAAGCCAGTGAAGCCTGTGATGTGTTGTGTAGATGTGAGCCAGGTTTCCTGCAGCATTACTATATCAAATAGAGAGATGTACTTTTGGAAGTCTGGGTCATCCATTTTTGAGATTAGGCCGTTTATATTCCAAGAACAGATGCCTATGGATTGTGCGCTACCCTTTATGCCATCTCTCATTTGTTGGTGGCATCAGGCCTCTTCAGGGCGTATGAAGATCGTTCGAGAGAGAGTTTCTCTTGTTAGTGCTCGGTTTTGATGTAGAGCCCCCCCCCCTGTGCTCGCTTCTGTCCATCCCCGAGGGCTGCGTGTGTTTTTGATTGGCGGACTTCCTCTCAGGGGCTTAGTCATGTTGGAAGTGTGGATCTGATGGTGCTTTTGCACTGGACTTCTCCTGCTTGATGTGAGTGCTAGTTCAGAGCCCACTACCGCCCTCGGCCTATCTTCCGGACGCTGCCAGTGTATGTTCTCTCTTTTTTTGGGCGAGCTTCCCAAGGCGCCTTTAAGGACGCTAAGGGTGTTTTCCTGTCTTGCCTCCAATTTTGAGCTTGTCCTCTTCTGAAGGGGTGAGGGGTAAGCTGGTTTTAATATGGGGACTAGCTTGATGCCCCAGGTCTTAAATTGCTCTGCTTCCGCTGCAATGGACTCCGCAACATTGTTGGAAGACCAGGTGGTCTTGGTCCCCTCCGGGCTATTTGGATTGGCGGCGGGCAAGAATTCAACCGAGATTAAGTCCTTGGTACTTATCCCCTCCAGGCTGGGAATATGTCCCATTAGTTTAAGAATGTTGCCACGGTTGAGCGTGTCATGCTGCCCTTGTGACTTATATTCCGGAAAAAAGACCAACATCTCTTGTGTTTGTTTGGTGCTTCCTACCTCCTTGTATTGTGAGCGATGTACTTGAGCTAGTGATGCATGGCCTGTATGAGTTTCGCGAGGTACCGAGGTTGAACCTTCACCTGGCATGTTAGCAGTGGTGGTTGATGCTTTGAATGAAGTCATTTGCTTTGGTATTATTCGTGTTTCGGATGGCCGTTTTGCTTGGGAACACTCAGTTTGATTAGAAGCAGGGTGATTGGTGAAGTCCGATGTGTCTGTGACATGGGCTCCGTAAATTTGGCTTAGCGATGGTCCAAGTTTTCCGTTCCTATCCCCCACCTCAACATTTAGCCTGTGGGGGTGGTTGTTAGCTTTTATTGGTGGCGAGTCTTGAATAATAGTTAGTTCTGATGTTCCCCTTTCCATTTGGAGAGGAGGCGCCTTGCTTTGTAGTGTTGAGACTCCCGCTTGATCCTCAGAGGCCCTTGCTGTCTTGTTCTTGGCACAGTTTGGAAGTATAAGGTCATTGATCTTTGCTGCCGCCTCTCTTACTCCGACTATTTGTTCCAACTGGTCTCTTACCCATGGTCCTTGGGACCCTTGCCCTTCTTGTTTTGGCTGGCTGCTGTTTGTTTTGTGCTGCTGCTGATTTGTGCCTAGGGGCAAGTGGTATCCGCTATCTGTGAGGTTAGCATTGTTTGCGTTATCCCAAGATCTCTCCTTTGTGTCATAGAAGATGGGGAAATATTTAGACGTGGATGTTTCAATTTTTTGCTTACGCCCTTTTCTTTTTTGTTGACGTCGCTGTTTGGCATTGAGTTTTTGCGAGGGCTCCTGTCCGGTTAGAGTTGTCTCTTTGTTTGCGGGTGCGGAGTGGGTGGTTGGCTCTGCTGCGGTTCTGGATGCTTCACTCCTGATGTCTCCTGCTTCAGGGTTAGTGGTGCCCATTTCTTTAATTGCGTATCCTCTATGTAGAGACTTTATATCTCCTATTAGGTCAGTTAGCATTGAGGGCAGTGAGGCTACTTTGTCTAATGCCTGACTACAATTGCAGCTCAGATAGGTGTTGGATTGTGCTCTCAGAATCAGGTTGTTTAGATTGCCTAGCTTATCGTCGATGCCAGCTGTAAAGACTGCCAGTGTATTGAGAAGATTAAGTTGAAGCTCCATTTTCTCTGATTGGTATTGCAGGGTATCTACTGCTAGTTGGATTGTATTTAGCAGTGAATTCCACGTTCCGATGTTTTGTTCCTTTCTCCACTCATTCTCTTTAGAGTCATTGCCGGGCATGTTTAGATTTTTGGCTGCAAAAGGTGAGTCAGGGGCATGAGTCCCTTTGGGATCAGGTGTGTGAGTGGCTAGCATATCTTCCCATTCTTGTGTGTTGAAATGGGACGCTAGTGCTCTTGCTTCGGCTTTGCTAATGGAGTCGTGAGAACTTGCAGCCTCCCTACCAGAGGCTCTTCTTGCTGAGTTTTGGGTTTCCTGATCTGTGGTTGATAGAGCGCGTTCAGCCATTGGATGAGACTTGATGGGTGTACTATGAGTAAGGCTCTTCGATTGCAAGTCCAGCTCCGGACATGGTGCGGTTTCTTTTGCTGGAACCGATGCTGATGTCTGTAGGCCTGCAGACGGAGCCCTTTCAGTGGGGCAGCTGTCTAGTTTCTCATTCAGATTGACTTTGAGGTCATCTAGTGGGGGTGATGAGATGTTTCCCCGGCTGCAAAGGACCAGGCCCGCTGGGTATGCGTGCAGAATCTTCTGGTTGTAGGCAGCGGAGTTAGAAGACTTCCCTCTTTCGCTTGAGGTCTCCAGAGGAGTGCTAGCATTCCCGTGCCCCGAGGTGCTGCCCTGCGCAGGATCCGACGAAGGGCCTTGTACCAACGGGCCTTCGGGTACAAGCAGTGGTGGTGAAGAGCATGCTAATCCCATGACAGCGGGAAGCAGTGGTGTTTGCAGACCGGACAGGTGCCTGTTACTCGAGAATATTGCTGCGCCCGCGTCCTTTAGGAATTCAAACTTTGTGAATATTTTGGGTTGATAGAGTTTTTTGATGGTTTGTGATGTGCTTGCTACGGTCTCTGGTATCAGGACCGTTACGGATCCTTGCTCTGTTGTATTATAGCTCAGCCCCAGTGCCTGCTCTGATGTGGAGAGGTTCAGCTCCGTGCTGGTAGTCGAGTTTGCGCTCATTTTCCTTTTCTTTTTCTTATGCCCTTTCCCATTTCCCTGTTTTTCGTTCGTTTTTGCTGACGGCTTTGGTTTGACTACCAGGGGTCCCCTGGCCTTGCCTGACCTCATGTCGTTAGTGGCGATGATGGTTGGCTCGCTAGTTTTCTGTCCGTAAGTAAGTTGGATGTGAGCTGGCTGCGTTTTAAGCTGAGCGGAGCGGAGCGCGCAAAGGGGCCGTAGGTCAGTCAGACCTAGTCGGACTGCCTGTCAGACCACCCGGGCTCTTACTTAGCGGCCGCCTCTACCGGCAGCCGCGCTCGCGCTTGTAGGTTCGCCTTCCCCCGGAAGACCTTGTGCTTGGTCGATGATCGATTAAGGTGAGTGGGGATAATAGGTAGAAAAGATTCCAGGTGTGCAGCCTCACTTTTTACCCCCGCTCCGCCTCTTCTCTTCGGTTACCGGGCAAATGAGCAAAGGGACCTGAATTGCGGGGCTTGTAGCGAGCAGAGAAGAGCGGCGAAGAGCCACCAGGTGACACCAGGTGACACCAGGTGACACCAGGTGACACCAGCAAAGACAGCACAACAACTGCTGCCCCCGCACCCCCTGCTCACCTCTCTGCTCCTTGCTCCTCGCTCGTCCGGACTCACTCCTTGCTTGCTCGGTCTCCCGATTCTTTCAGCTTTCCGATGCTCTCAGCCTTTTTTCCAGCCTTTTTTTGCCCCTGGCATAGTGACAGGCATAGGGAGAGGCATAGGTAGGGGGCAGGCTGGGAACTGGGCTTTGGTCAGAACAGCCCTGTAGCCCCTGTGCCCACAGCTCCTGATTGCCCTCGGCGTTGTAGTCACTTTTCCCAGGGTGGGCGGGCCGGGACCAGAACGGGCTGGGGCAGGCGGGCTGAGCTGAGGCTGAGGTGGCTGGAGCGGAGTGATTAGCCTGGAGCTGCCGCTCGGGCCCGCGGCTCCCTGACACCCCCCCGCAGCCCCCTGCTGAAGCTGAAACTGGTTCTCGAGCGGGGGGGGGGGGTGAATGCAGGGGAGGGTGCAGGCGGGTACTGGGCTTCGGATGGTGATGAGAACCGGTATAAAACCGCCGCGATTCGGTGAAAGTTTCTCGTTTTTCCCGGCTCCGTGGTATGTGATCTGCTGCAGCGGGCTCTCTCCTGTCGGCGTGTGGGTAAGGGGTATTGGAACTGTGCAGGAGGACACAGAACAATGTCCGAGCGTGAAGTATAACTTTTCTGCATTTTCCGTTTGATCAGAAATGTAAACAAAGGAGGGTTAGGTCACCTCAGTGGTTTCTGCTGAAGGATTCTTTTTATTTGCATATTTACAAATGTAATTTTATGAACATCTTCGGGTGAGGAGTCCGGGGACTTTTAGTGTCATCGTTTAAACCTGTATTAGCATATGTTTGAGTGCTGTTCTTGATTATCTGCCTATTTATTTATTCCATGCTGAATTTGTGCTTGCATGTTCTTGTATACCATTCAAAATGTTCCATCCCAAAATGTTTCTATTCTGCAATGCTTTTTATACTGCAGATGACTATAGTCTATTATGGTTGGCATTTACTGCATGCATATATTTTTAGAATCAGTATCTGATTATTTGATTAGTGAATTGTATTCTTAAGTTCCTAAGTAGTAAACCCCTGTGTGCTGTTAGTGTGTTATGCAGTATAAGGTGTGAGTGTTGCACCTTATGCAAATGTTACTTTTGTTGCTTGTTTTGGGGGATATGTTTTTCACCCAATTGTTGCTTACTATTAATTGTGTTGAAGCATGTATATCGCATCCCAAATAATTATTTAAGTTACTTGTGATGGGGCAGGGAAGCTGCAACCCAAACTGTACTTATATTTACTTGTGCTAGTCCATGTTGTTTGTTCCCAAACCCTACTTAATGTTGCTGGTTATGGGCAGGTGTTTTGCGCTTAAGCCATACTTGCTTTTACTTGTACTGGGCATGTGTGTTTACCAGACATTAATTACTGTTGCTGGTGATGGGGCCTGTCATTACACTCAAACCATACTTGTACTGGGGAATGTTTATTTACATCCAGTCATTTCTTACTGTTGCTGGTGATGGTGCCCCTGTTTTGCCCCAAACCGTACTTACATTTATGTTGCTGGTGATAGGCATTTACGTTGCGCCTAAACAGTACTTATGTTTACATGTATTGGGGCATTTTTACTTGCACTCAACGTTACATTGTGATGGACTGATGAGTTACTACCCAAACAATATTACATTACAACTTATTACTAGTACTAGTGACGGTCCATTATTCTTTGCGCCCAAACATTTTGCTTGGGCATATGTTTTGCACAATCTTAGATGTTTTTTGTGGTTGGTTGATTGGGCAGATGTATGGCACCCATTGGGGCATTTGTTTGGCACTATTATGCTATGCTGTAGAGTCTGTGACTTTAGTGTAAGGTGTCACTTTTGTTGCTCCTCTATATTTTATTGTCTGCTGAAGGGGGAGAGTGCAGGCGTTTCTCCCAAGTGATGTATGTATGTGTCATTCTTGACCGTCTATCATTATTTCTTTCCCTGGTCCATTTATTTTATGTATTGTGTGATTGCATTTTTACTTACACATGTCTTCTTTTTATGATGTTGAGTATTACCACCTTCTGTATTACATTTTTTTACTCCCATGTTTTGTGCTCATCCCATGGGTGTTATGTATTACTTTCTTACCTGGATTCATATTGTCTATTTTTTCCATAAAGAAGGGAGGTGTGTGGTATCTTCATGTCTTTGTCATGCATCCTCCTCTTAGTTATATGTCCACTGCTGCTCAGTCACCGTGATTGGGTAATACAATGCAGATGTGTGCATGGTTTGAGTGAGTGTCAGTTGGGGTGCGTGGACTGAGCAGCAAGGATGCTTCTCCCAGTGGGGCCTGCCTGCTTCCCTACTGCCATCTTCTACCTGTAACCTGAGACTACTAACTTGAAAATAAATCTTAGCTTGTTTCACCTATACCCTGCATTTTCATTTACCACACAAGCCCTTAGTAAAGTTGGACTTAAATTTCTAGTTTGGGTGAACACAGGAAGCATTGAGAAGAGCTGAGCCAGGGTTCTGGTTTTGTTCTAAAGGACAAATCAAGAGTGGAGCCTGGTAAATATAATAAAGACCTAAATATTATACAATAATATATTTCAACATGTTTCAGTGTGTCCAATTAATACACATTATTACATCACTGAATTAAGTGACATTTATTAAAAGAAGTATTTTTTAAATTTGAAACATTCAAGAATGCCCCATGCCATGAAGACATCGGCTCGTTACTGAAAATGTGTCAATTTGTCATGTTTTCTATTTAGATTGCTTCTGTTTTTATTAAATGTGAAAGAAAATTATTTTATACTAACCATATATAATTACGTTTTCTGTAGCGAACGGATTCTGTGCTGAATTACTTCAATATGCTCTCTAACTGTATGTGAAGCCGTGGCCTTGCATCGGAGTTTTCTCAGGTAGAGAAGCTGTGATTTGAGGTCAGGATTGCATATGGTGCAGTTCATCCAATGTAGGTTACACCATTCTCTCATTGGAAGTGCAATGCTTTGTGTTCAGTTATTCATTAAATGTTAGTGTATGGTGTTCAATAAATACAGTTATCACACCTCAAATCAAAGTAGCACTATACACACACATGTATGTCGCATAAGATATATATATGCGATTTTTATCATTACTTACACAGACACTGAAGATCAACAGAATATGTCTGTCCAAAATTATGCTGCAGTTGCCATGCGTCTCTTTGAAGAGCTGAAACCTAAAAACTTCTCAGTGCGCCCTGCTTGCGGCAAATTGGATGCGTCATATATACAGTATGACGCATCATGTCGCAAGGAGTTACAGATACATCAGTATTTCTGACATATCTGTAGGCGCAAAAGTGATGCCTTGCTGGAGTGTGTCACAAAAGTGACGCAATTCCAGCAATGTGTCCTTTCACATGGGGCAAGCCCCATGTGAAGATGCCTTCATCAGTCTTGCGCCTGCTGTGAGGCAGGCTTATGATATTGACGCTTTTGCACCCTAGAAGTGGTGCAGTGAAATCTCGTAGATTTCACTGCGTCACTTCTACAAGGCTTACTTGCATCAAAACGCCCACCCTGCATACATTATACCTGACGCAGGTATAATGTAGTGCAGGGGTTTACAAAGTGACGTATCTGCTTAGATGCATCACTTTGTAAAAGAAGGCGCAACAGGGGGCATGTTTTACGCCGCCGATGCGTCACAAAAAGTGACGCAACAGCAGTGCAAAACTGATGCAAGGCCTCATAAATAAGGCCCAATCTTTATAGGAACTCTGAGACATCTTTGTTTTTTATAATTATTTAATTGAGGTTATTGTGGTGTTGAGCCTCTCCTAAAACCCTTCATTTTCTCAAGTCAGTTCAGCCAGAAGTAAGATTAACATAAGAAAGTAAGCCCTACCTTCTCATGTCTTTGCTGGCTCGCCAGGCAGGACAAACAGACCCATTGTAGGAGAGGTTCAACAAATCAATGACCACAATCAAATAATTGACAGAATAAATAGGCCATGCAATCTCGACTGAGCATGCTCCTCAGTTTACAGCGCTTCACGGAGACAGACGATGTGCAGAATTGTCATTGAGAAATCCGTGCTGTGTGCAACTGTTTATGATCAGTCACCACTTCATAATGTGGGTGTGGGGATATAGTCTACTTACTGCGTCCACCACATCCAAAATCTGTGGCCCATGCTTCCTACACCCATTACTAGCTCACACAGTGCAGGTTGCTTGTTTCAACGCCTTCCCATATGGATAAAGATATCACTCAAAACAGCTTACTTTGGACCCCATGCAATTCTTGGCCTATTTTATGTAGTTTACAGCAATGAACAGCATTCAGTGGATGTATTGTAATATACAACATCCTGCAGTCTTAACTTTGTGGTATGTGGAGGAAATTTCGGCCAGTCCTTCACCACCCTAAATTTGGCCATTATCAGCAGTAGTGCCACAAGCCACTTGACAGCTTTTAGAATATGAGCAACAAAGCCCAAATTTGCGATCAGTGGGTTTAATATCACTGTACAACCAATGATCTAGGGCCAGATGTAGGTGTCCAAATACCGGTCGGTAACGGCCGAAATTAGGTAATTTTGCCATTACCGACCGGTATTTGGAATTTGAGATGTAGCTGCCAAAAAGTACCCGATTCGGTAAATAAGAGTCGGTATTATTCTGAATCGGTATTTTCCGAATCGTCATTCACCGAGTTCTTATTTACCTAATCGGTAAATAAGAAATGGTAAAAATGGCCCATAGAGATGTAGGAAAGGCAAAAAATACCGAATTCCATTAAATTTGGTATTTAAGAGTCGGTATTTACCATGGATTGAAAGCAGGTGGTAACCAGGTGCAGGCTATAAAAATGGGCCCAAAATGCAACAGTTTTGCAAGAATGGCGGCATTCTACGTGATTGCGAGGCGGCTACGGCTACAGGCAGCAGGAGAGAGGGTTTGGAGAAGGAAGGAGCAGGTCTACAGGCAGAGGATCACCCTATTCCAACTGACTGAGCCAGAGATACTGCAGAGGTACAGGCTACACCCCAGAACCATCCTGGACTTGATTAGGGACTTCCACCCATACCTGGATCACCCAACACCCAGGGCACACACCATCCCACCCCATGTGCTGGTGCTGTGTAGCCTACGCCTGCTTGCCTCTGGGAGCTACCAGAGTGTGATAGATGCAGTTGGTGGTGTGTCCCAGAGCTGCCTGTCATGTTTTTTCCGGAAGTTCCTGGAGGCCATGACGCAGAGAATGAAACATTACATCCGGTTCCCCGACACACCTGTGGAACTTGCAAAAACAAAAACTGATTTCTATCAACTGGCACACTTCCCTCACGTGATAGGCTGCATAGATGGCACCCACATTCCACTCTGTCCACCTGTAGCCACTGAACACATCTACAGAAACCATAAGTCAATTCACTCCATCAATGTGCAGGTGATATGCAATGCTGGCAACATCATCACAGACATAGTGGCCAAATATCCTGGTAGCACCCACGACTCTTACATTTTCCAGAATAGTGGGATATACACACGGCTTGTTGCTGGAGAGTTTGGGGATGGATATCTGCTAGGTAAACAACTGTGATACACCCTGATAGTCATGGCAGATGTATGTGTAATGCGTATGTAACTAATGGACCTCTCTTTACCACCTAGGCGATAGTGCATATGCCCTGCGTTCCTTTGTGCTCACACCCTACCTCAATCCATCTACCAGGAGTGAGAGGCATTATAATGTGGCTCACAGGTCTACTTGCAACGTAGTGGAGCACGCATTTGGACTCCTCAAGAGCAGATTCCGCTGCCTCCACAAGAGTGGAGGTGCACGGCAGTACACCCCCATCCTGTGTTGCAAGATAATAGCGACCTGTGCCATGTTGCACAATCTTGCCACCAAAGAAGGTACAGAGGTGGAGGTAACACATCACAAGGACATTGATGATGATCAAGAACAGGCAGAGCCCCAAGCAACAGGAGCAGCAGCAACAGATGGTAGATTGAGACGGGCAGAGATCACACGTCGATATTTCTAGGTAATGAATGAGACACAGACAGGTGTAGTATGTGAAGTATGTAGTTTAATTTACACTACATCATGCAAATGTTCAAACGCCATTGTCCTACAATGTCTGTGTCCATGACTGCGTGCTCACAGTTACCCTCCCTGTGACCAGTCCTGTCGTGTGTGGGCAATCTTTAACATTTTCGGCCACGCACTACAGTGCGGGATGCACGAGGCTGGGTATCCACACTTTGGGTGGTGGCTGGGTCAGAAATGTTGTGCCTGACGCTCTTATGCTTCTCAGGTACAGGTATGCTGGAGCCACTCCTTCTGGCGGACCCTTCTGTTTCATCCAAACCTGTGTCACCAGCAGTGCCTGTCTGGTTAGTGAGCATCTGCTCCATTGCAGAAGTTACTCTCCCCATGCCCCTAGATAAGTCTGTGCAGCAGTGCACTAATGCATCCTGCATTGATATTGAACGCCGGCACAGCAGTGACGTTGCTGTGGCAAAGCGGGTCAGGGCCTTAGACTGATGCCGCATACACTGGCGCTCTCTCCGACGCTCTAAGTGGTCTCTGTCCAACTTGTCAGACAGAGCACCCATGTACTGTGAGATGTCGGTCATCCCCTTAGCAATTGCCTCCATGCTCCCAGCTATGTTGCCTATTCCATGGTCAATGTGTGAAAATTTGTAATTGATGCTGCGCACCTGCCTGTGCATAATATATATGAAAAGTAGGTACCCCAGTCTGTCTCCTAAGCTAATGTAAGGGTATCCTGTTTAACTTTGAGTTGGGTCTTAGTCTAGGTCAGTGTTATAAGAACAGTTTGCAGGTTCTTAGAAATGGATACTTTCAAAGGGATTGGGAAATTTCAAATATGTAAAGGAGCTTGGAGAGGACAACCATTTTAAAAATGGCAATTCATCCAGCCAGGAAGACAGGCAGCCTAATCCCTTTCACAACCTGTGCACTCAATTGACCAATCTCTGGGCAATAATTATTCACTGTCACGAATTCTGAGACTCAACAAATTATGATCCCCACATACTTAATGGATAGCTTGTATAATGTTTGAGGGTGGTTTAGGTAGGGCTGATGAGGTTTGAGAGTCAGGGTGAATAAGACTGTTTTATCACAACTGATATAGAGACCTAAATATCCTTTGAAGCTTACAAGCCCATTATTGGTTAAACATTTAACTGGGATTTATTTTTAAACTGGGGAATGTTCTTCGCTTAGAGCAATAGCAACATTCTTCTTGATGGAAAAGAGATACCTAGATGGGAATGGCTCCGAATACATATTTATACTCTAATGGTTCTAGGACCAGGGCAAACAATAAGGGAAACAAAGGGCATCCCTGACGAGTTTCCCATCTTCTAGAGAAACATGGAGACATGGTATTATTTTAATCGTGATTTCTTTTAACTTTGCGCCGTTGTACTGCACTGCATAATTTGCTCGCTTACTGTTGTTACTAATTTTTGCCTACCTTACTGACGCTCTTCTTTAGTCCGGGGTTCAGTTAGGCTCACTAGCACTATAATTGTTCTGCACCCGCATTCGGCGGGATATAGCCAGCATTAGCGGGTCCGACCGCCATCTTGGGTGGGTTGTGAGGCCAGGGGCACTACGGGCGCCATCTTGCTTAGGCCAAGGGGCGTAGGAGGCGGACTTCCGCACTTGTTGAGCTTATTTAAGCCTCAGGATCAGGCTTAGCTCAGATTTGCTGTCAGCGCACTACTATTACTGCTGCTCTAATTTTAATCGTGATTTCTTTTAACTTTGCGCCGCTGTACTGCGCTGCATAATTTGCTCGCTTACTGTTGTAACTAATTTTTGCCTACCTTACTGATGCTCTTCTTTAGGCCGGGGTTCAGTTAGGCTCACTGGCACTATAATTGTTCTGCACCCGCATTCGGCGGGATATAGCCAGCATTAGCGGGTCCGTCCGCCATCTTGGGTGGGTTGTGAGGCCAGGGGCACTTCGGGCGCCATCTTGCTTAGGGCAAGGGGCGTAGGAGGCGGACTTCCGCACTTGTTGAGCTTATTTAAGCCTCAGGATCAGGCTTAGCTCAGATTTGCTGTCAGCGCGCTACTATTACTGCTGCTCTAATTTTATTCGTGATTTCTTTTAACTTTGCGCCGCTGTACTGCGCTGCATAATTTGCTCGCTTACTGTTGTTACTAATTTTTGCCTACCTTACTGACGCTCTTCTTTAGGCCGGGGTTCAGTTAGGCTCACTGGCACTATAATTGTTCTGCACCCGCATTCGGCGGGATATAGCCAGCATTAGCGGGTCCGACCGCCATCTTGGGTGGGTTGTGAGGCCAGGGGCACTTCGGGCGCCATCTTGCTTAGGGCAAGGGGCGTAGGAGGCGGACTTCCGCACTTGTTGAGCTTATTTAAGCCTCAGGATCAGGCTTAGCTCAGATTTGCTGTGAGCGCTACTATTACTGCTGCTCTAATTTTAATCGTGATTTCTTTTAACGTAGGAGGCGGACTTCCGCTCAGTGTAATATCATATAAAGATGGACGAGCAGGCGCGCAGCGGGCGCGACGTAGGCGCGCCGGAGGTGCGCCAGAGGTAAGCCCGTTTGCGCCCGTTCGCGTAACGGGCGCGCTTAGGGCCGCTACCTCTGGTACTTCGTGCACATCCCGCATAGTCTACTCTCGAACTGACTTACTAGCTTTGCGAGCGCCCCCAGGCGCCCCCTAGTCTACAGGCCAGTTGTCCGCTTACACCCAGAAAGCTCTCCTGTGGTCTGCTTAATGTCCGGTCGCTTTGTAGGCACCACACGGAGATTGCCTTTCTAATTGAGTCTATGGAGCTTGATGTGCTGTTCCTAACGGAAACCTGGACTCGGGCGGACTGTGAGGTCGAATTAGGCTTGGCCTGTCCTCCGGGATTTAAAATCAACCATATTCCTCGCCTACTGAATAGGGGCGGTGGAATTGGATTTATTTACAGGGAGACTCTAGCTCTATCTCAGCTTAAGATCAGAGAGGTGACGGGTTTTGAGCTGATGGAGTTCTCCTTGAATGGACATGAGGGGATTTTATGCTCAGGTGTTCTGTGCTATCGTCCGCCGGGCAATGTCCCCACCCTCCCTGATTTCATCGATCTGCTATATGATCTTTCTAGCACTCACTCTCGGCTGATGGTCCTTGGGGACTTTAATCTGTGGCCGGGCGGACCGCAGGAGAATGCCTTTAACACCCTGTGCCAGGCATGCAACGACATTCAGTTGCAGCAGCTTGTCCTCTCGGCCACGCACCGACAGGGCCATATCCTGGATTTAGTATTTGCCGATACACAACTGGTAACGGTGCACGATATTCTCTGTCAGTATTGGACGGATCATGCTTTAGTTGCCTTCTCTCTTTGTCTAGGCACCAACTTCTCGGTGGCCTCCGGTTCTAGCCATGCTAAAATGGGTAGACCTTGGTCCCGGTTGTTAAACTCTTCAGCTCTGCCTACTTTATTACCAGGAAACTTTATCCTGGGAGATAATGTGGAGGAGAGCTATACTTTGATGTGCCGGCGTATCTCGTATTCCTTGGATAGGGTGGCCCCCCTTCGGAGGTCTAGGGAAAGACTGAATCGGGCATGCCTTTGGTACACGAATGATCTGCGTCAGTTGAAGCTCTGCTGCAGACGTGCTGTGAGAGCCTGGAGGAAAGATTATTCGGATATAGCGAAGGCCTCCTTCAGGCAGTCTCTCCAGGAATATAAAGCACAGATTAAGTGTGCGAAAGCGGCCTACCTGGAATCCGCTTTGAACCAGGCCCCTAATAAATCTCAGGTGCTGTTTAAAATCGTTAACGACCTGACGCATCCTACCTGCGCGGCAAATAAGGTCCCTGCATCGCAGGCTCTATGTGAGTCTTTGGCAAATGCCTTTGAAGAGAAGATCCTCACGATCTTGGAGGGACTAAATTGCCCAGCATCGTCCTTCTCTGGTCTGGGAGCTCCGGACGTCTTGCCCAGTCGACCCCAGCAAAGTTACATGTCCCCTCGCTCGGGAGCTCCGGACGCTGCGTCCAGTCGACCCCAGCTGGGCAGCTCCTTTCTCAGTCTGGGAGCTCCGGACGCTGTGTCCAGTCGACCCCAGCTGGGTGGCACTCTTCTCAGCCTGGGAGCTCCGGACGCTGCGTCCAGTCGACCCCAGCTGGGTGGCTCTCTTCTTAGCCTGGGAGCTCCGGACGGCGCGTCCAGTCGACCCCAGCTGGGCAGTTCTCTTCTCAGTCTGGGAGCTCCAGATGCTGTGCCCAGCCGACCTCAGCCGGGCAATTTCTCTTTTAGTCTGGGAGCTCTGGACGTTGGGCCCAGTCGACCCCAGCTGAGCTGTTGTCCTCGCAGCTTGGAAGCCTTGGTGGTCCACTCAACCGACCCCAGCTTTGTTGCTTCCCTAGCCCATCTTATGAGGAGTTTTGCAAATTGGCACTAACTGTGTCATCAGGTTCCCCCTTGGACCCACTGCCTCCTAAGTTCTGGAAGGTGTTCCAAGATGAACTTTTCCAGCCCTTGCATTCCATCTGCCTCCAGTCCTTTGACACTGCAACTGTTCCTGAGTGCTGGAAGCTGGCAGTGGTGTCACCTCTTTTAAAGAAACCCACATTGGACCCTGCCTGCCTGTCTAATTACAGACCCATTTCCTTGCTGCCGTTCCCTATCAAAATCATGGAGAAGCTAGTGACCCGCGCCCTGTCTGGTTTCCTGGAAGAGAACACCTGGTTTGATGAGGTACAGTTTGGCTTTCGTCCAGCACATGGGACTGAATCTGCGCTGGTGGCCGTGTTGGAAAATCTTCGTTCGCGGGTCGACACGGGCCGGGCAGCCTTCTTAGTGCTGCTCGACATGTCGGCCGCGTTCGTCACGGTCTGTCATTCTATCCTCATCAGGAGAATGGAAGAGTGTGGGGTCACCGGGCTGGCAAGGGACTGGTTGGTCTCTTATTTGAACAACCGACGGCAGGTGGTGGCGCTGCCTCCATTTAGATCGGAGGTGAAGAATGTGGGGCAGGGGGTACCACAGGGCTCGGCCATCAGCCCAATACTCTTCAACCTTTACCTTCGCCCTTTGGTCCATCTGATCAAATCTTTTGGTATCTCAGCATTTATTATGCTGACGATACCCAATTGGTCTTTTCCCTGGAAGGTAACAACTCGGTCCCGTTGGAAACATTCCATCGCTGTATGTCGGCTACAGCTGACTGGCTCCGATCAAACTCCCTTCAGTTTAATAGTAAAAAAACGGAGGTGCTTTACTGTTCTTCTGATAAAATACCGCGTTCACTCCCTGATAATTTTTGGCCCTCGACCTTTTCTGAGACAGTGTCAGCCGCTGAGTCTGCACGTAATTTGGGGGTTATTTTTGGGCCTAACTTGCAGCTGGATATGCATGTAAATAAGATCACGGCTACGTGCATGATGCTGCTGCGCATGCTCCGCAAAGTTTTGCCCCTTTTACCTGAACAGTCTAGACCAGAAGTAGTGCGTGGGACCATCTTAAGTCGTTTAGACTATTGTAACGCTCTACTTCTGGAAGCCCCTAAAACGTTGCTTTGTAAATTGCAACGGGTGCAGAATATGGCGGCCAAGCTGGCTCTCTCTCGCCCTAATCTCAGCTCTTCCACCGCTGCTCTCCGGGACCTACATTGGTTGCCGGTCCATCTACGGGTTCAGTACAAAGCTGCCTGTCTGGTGTTCAAGGCTTTGCACGGACAGGGCCCGGTCCCACTGCAGAATATGTTTTCCTGGTACTCCTCCACGCGCTGCTTGCGCTCCTCTTCTGCGTGGCTGGTGGTGGTACCGAGATGGGCGGACGCTCGTTTAGTGTCGCAGCGGCTAAACTCTGGAATTCTCTGCCACTTTCTTTACGAGGTCAAAAGGACCTTCTACCATTTAAAAAAGCGCTGAAGACCCACTTGTTCCCTAGGGCAGTGTAAGTTGTAGTCCTGTTGCTGATAGTGATCTCAAGCGCCAGGATGCCCTTGGGGTGACAGTGAAGCGCTATACAAATATACCAATAAATAAATAAATAAATACAATTATTCATCCTTAACAGCCCACAGGACGTATACATAGCAATTGCACCTGTTTTAGATTATATGGTCCTAGCACAATATGCTTCAAAATCACCTTAAAAAATGTCACTTTAGGGAGTCCAAGCCTTTCTATAACCAAGAACGCTGGTAGTGCCTCAATGTCAGTGAGAATGTTCCGGGGCATCGTAAAAAGTGTATGTACAATATAGAACATGGACCTCCTTGGAATGAATCCCAATTATTCTGCTGGGAGGACCAATCTCTCAATATAAGGTGTGGGTCTGGTGGAAATTATTTTGTCTTATATTTTATTATCCATATTTAACAACAATCTCCGGTGGTATGACTGATCCTTAGGGGCCTATTAGCATACTGCATTTTTTTGTATGTTTAAAAGTACTTCAATAGTACTACTCAAGTCAAGTCAAAGAAGTCTTTATTCGATATTTCATCATAAAAGACATACTACATAGATCAAACATAAAACAATTCAACCCAGAAATATAACCAGTTAAAAATGGATATATTACCCTTCAGTACAGATCCACGTATGTAATTAAAAATATATACAATAGTTTAAGACAATAAATTAATATACATTAAGAACAGTGTAAAATAGCACTAAATCACAATAAACAAGACTTCATTTGCAATAAGGGACCCATAAAAACAAAGCATTTAAAGTACAACATATCGTGCCTAGGTGCATCAAACCTGTACCCAATCTAGCATATTAGGGGGCAGTTAAAAAGGAATTAATCACCCTTGCACATAGGATCCAAGCCCAACCGATGAACTTAGCAACCCCAATTACCACCAGTAGTGAGGTATCGGTCTTTAGGATTCTACTAGCTATCTTCGCCGATCTTGTACCCATTGTCCTACAGACTGGGCGTAACCACTTATGTCTAGGAGCATGGTACACAGGACAGACAAAGAGAAAATGGTCAACTGTTTCTTCCATCTCTGTGCACACTGGGCAATATCCATTACTTCTGTTGGCCCAGGACTTTGTTAGACCCCTGAGTGGTAAAGTCCCAACTCTAAGCTGGTGGAATAGCTTACGATCCAGGGGCCTAGTGATGGCATTTCAGTAGTTTTCAAGATGACAGACATCCTTCACTAGCACAAAGGAGGCCGTCAATGAGCCATCTACCAAAGAGGCAAGTCTTTTAGAGACTGCCCATCCCCAGTACAGATCTCTCAACAGCTTTTTTGGGGGAAAAGAAGCTGTGTCTGGATTACACCAGAGTTCGCCCAGCCCCATACCAATCAGTGTAGTTCTTAAATCTCTCATCCAGCCTATCCTGTAAGAACCTTGGAGATCCCTAACTTCTAACAGAGCTTTCGCATAAAGGGAAAGTTCTGGTGTGGTCCACAGGTGCCGCCAAAACGCTAGTGGTCTATATCGCGCAACATCCTCCACTGGTTGGCACCCCAAATCATATAGAAGGGGAATGCACGGTGTAAATTGCAGTAGGCCAATAGCTGCCCTAAGGGATTTGTTTTGGGCCACTTTAAGTGGGTCCAAATTACTATAACCCCAAAGCTTTGCGCCATACAGCACTGCTGGCAAGATTTTTGAGCCGTAGATCTTCATGAGTGGGGACATAGGTTTTGTTTGGGAACATCTGTGTTCTTTAAGGAGGACACCACCTAGTTTGGCATGTTTTAAAGCAAGAAGGTGTATCTGGGGGTTCCAGCTAAGATTGTCACGAAATGTAATGCCAAGATATGTAAAAACCGAAGTCTGTTCAAGGGTAGTCCCACCCAATGTTACCCTTGCTGTAATTGGGCTCTTCTCCCGTAAACCATGAACTTGGTCTTGGCCACATTAACCTCTAGCTCATGTTCGCGGCAAAACAGTTCAAACCTAGACAGGGCTAACTGAAGTCCCTGTCTCGTTTTAGATATTAAAAGCGTGTCGTCCGCGAACATGAGCAGAGGTTTTTTCATACCGGCCAGGGAAGGGGCATCTGTATGGTGGTTTGTAAAATAATTTAAGACCCCATTGATAAATAAAGAAAATAAGGTAGGGGCTAATACACACCCTTGTCTGACTCCCTTAGCGACAACAAATCTATCGGTAACCTCGCCAGGCTTACCCCAGCGAACCTGAGCGAACGTGTGGGCATGTAAATGCACCAAAAGCCTCACCAGTTCTACTGGCATGCCCAATTTTAATAAACATTCCCATAGCTTTAGCCTTGGTACAAGGTCAAATGCAGACCTAAGGTCCACAAAGGCCGCATGTAGTTTGCCACCCCCGATAAGGACTACCTTCCAGTAAAGTAGCATAAACCTGAACGCCTGGTCAAGGGTACCTACATGGGTTTGAAAACCCACCTGTAAAGTTGTTAATATATCAAACTCAAGCATCCAGGACTGAATACATCCGTGATTTTTTGTACCGCGTCTATTAAACTGATCGGCCGATAATTGGACGGGACTGAAGGATCACCTTTCTTGTATATCAGTAAAATCTCAGCCCCGAACCAAGAATCGGGGACCTGTGCACCATTAGCTAGGGCATTGGCCAGGATAGTAATATAGGGAACCCAAAGATCCTGTTCTTGTAGGAAAAGGTCCGCCGGAATACAGTCAGGGCCTGGGGCTTTTCCACTCGGGATAGATTTCATAACGGTCTTTACCTCTGAGTGTGTGAATATAAGGGGATCCTCAGGATTTGGAGGAGGAAGAACCACCACAGCCCCATTATTGGTCCTAAACTGATTTTCGAAGAAACTGACCCACTGTTGTTGGTCCACATAAGCGGACCTTGGCCGTTCGTCCGGACAATTGCCCCATTTGAGATGATGCCAAAATTGCGACAGATTCCTACCATCGCAAGCCTCTGTGAGCACCCTCCAGTGTTCCTCATCCCAGTTCCTTTTTGCATTCCTCTGTGCTGCTTTATAGGTGGCTCTACAGGTCTGTATTGAACCCTGTACTCTAGATTTAATTGCGGCAATCAATTCTTGTTGGGCCTGCCTACACTTATGATCGTACCAGGTGGCTTTCCTCTGTATTCCCTTATTACCCTGGATAGAGATGCTCTTAATAAACAACTTTTTCAGCCCCTGGAATAGCTCTTTGTGGGCACTAGGTAGGCTAGCAATAATCGAATCCTGGGTGTCACACCTCCCATGGGTGTCCATGGTTTGAGTAATTAATGATCTTATCTCAGCTCTAGCTACTTCATCTGTGGCTATCTTGGGCCAACAAACCCTTCTCAGATCATTTTTTAAGATGACCTGCGCTTGAACAACGTTAGAATCATCGGGGGGGGAACCTCAAAAAACTACAATCGAATAAAGCCAGCACTAACGGGTTGTGATCACTTTCTGATCTGGAGATAACTTCCATTTCAACAACTGCAGACCATAGCTTCACATCAACCAGAACATAGTCGATTAGGCTACTATATCTGCCGTTGTTGAAAGTATTTTTGCCCATCCTATCTGATTTTACCCTTCCATTAGCTGCCCTCAGTCCTAAATTAAGACACAGCCCTTTAATATACATAGCAGATTGTGTCCACTTCCTCATTGGTGCTAATTCTAGCTGTGGAATTCCCCACGTCATATCCTCAACTTCCGTGAGCTTTCCATCCACTCTATCCAACGGCTCAAAACAAGTGTTAAAGTCTCCCACCACCACCCAGTTGCCCTCACTCAGTGAGTTAGTAAGAAAGTCCTCCAACAGTATAATAGTTGGAGAGACTTTCCCACCCTGAAGGCCCCTGACATAGACGTTCACAAGCAGAATGTTAAGACCCTTGGTCGACCGAATCCTAATGATCAATACGTCCGGACTATCAATTGTGATTTCCTCCACTGTAACACCTTTATGCTGGCGAACCCAAGTTGTCAAACCGCCTACTGGTCTCCCTCTATAGCCTTTGACTGCCGGTTTAAAAAAGTTTAGGAACCTAGTGCGAAATAGGGGAGCAACCGCCCAAGTTTCCTGGATGGACCAAACATCCCCTTTATCTATGAATTCCACCCAATCAGGTTCACAAAGTCTTGACTCCAACCCGGCTATATTCCAGCCAGTGATCTTATTATGGTGGGTGACTGATGAGGGCTAATTTTCAATCATAGTGGTGGTGTTTGGTTTCACCAGTGTAATGGAACACACATTTTCTGAGGTGGGATACAGTACTAAATCCTCAGTAGGCCCTAGGCATGGTGTGACTTGTAAAGCCAGTAAACATTCCTCAGCTAACACAGTAACCTTGTCTACCCCTAGCACAGATGGGTCCCTGCCAACCCTCTGTCAGTCGTTATCTTTGAGGGTTGACAGTGGAGCATATCTATTATGAGTCAACAAGGACTGTGTTGAAGCAGAGCCAACCTTACCCATGAAAGGAACATTTTCTAATCTAGTTCTTATGGATGGCAAGGGGCAAATTTTGGGGTAAAAGTCAGATAGTTCCCATGTTACTATGCACCCATCTCCTATCTGGGGTTGCCAGCTTCTTAGAAAGGGGATCACATGGTTATTCTTAAAGTTTACTATGACCAGGTCCCCTGGTATGTCCTTAGTCATATGGCCTAGCCACCCGACCCTTCTAACATTTAAAATTCTCCCGTCAATATTAGGAGGGAGCGATCTATTTCTGCTTAACCAAAATGCAACTTTATTTTTTAGTTCTTGATGTCCCTCTATTTTCCCATTAGGAAACTCTGGGACCCCAGAGAGGACACACACAAAGGGTGCAGCCTCAGGCGGTAGGTCAATACGAGTGTTATTTCTGTTACTACGTCCATGATTGGCACTTACCCCATCAACATTATTGCCAGTGTTGGACGGCCTCACTATGGGGGCGGTATTCTTTGCAGGGATAAAACCTTTATTATATTTTGGGTCCTGTTTGTTCAAAGGTTTTGAGTTATTTGCTACAGATTGACTTGTATTTGTCAACAGAGCCCCATCAAATTTGGCCCCAGTAGTTACTGCTTGGTTCTCAATAGATTTATTTTGAACCAATTTCTTAATTTCTACATTATTGGCATTGGTTACTTCCTTAATATTCCCCACCACTTCCCCTAGTCTCTTAAGTCTTTCTACCAATGGCAGAATTAGGGATCTCACTATGTCTTCAATTTGCGCTAGAATGTCAGATGGAGGAGTTAAAGTGGACGCTTGAGGTCCCTGGATGGACTTCACAGATCTTGAGGTTTTATTAGTGACCTCAGGGGGACTATAATACAGTTTATCTTGTTTTGCCATCCTCCCTCTGTGCTTGGCACCCTTGCGCTTCCTTTTTGTACGAGGAATCAGTTCGGATACAGTGGGTTTAGTATTTTTGTTTGGTGTAGTGGGTGGTGTTACAAGAATGCTTTCTTCAGATAGAATTAGCGCTTCAGGTGTTACACTTGTATCTGCCTTCTTTAGGGCAGAGCTGCCTAATATATTTGGACTTTGTTCTAACTCCACAATATTCCCAGATTCATTAGTGGAATTAATATGCTCTTTAGCACCACCTAAAATTGGAGGCGTTATTAGAGGATCGGATGACCCTAAAGAGGAGCGTTTATTAGGTAATGTTTCTGAAGATAACCACTGTTCAGTCCTCTCAATTTCCCGTTCAATGGCAGAAGATGCCCGGGTTAAGTAATGATCAATTGTCCCCTTAAGAGACCCAACTTGAGAAATAACATTTTTGGGGACGCCTTTTGTTGGCATGATAACGATAGTTCAATAGACGTGTCAAAAGAGTATCAAACACAGAAGCAAGGAAGATACCCCTGCAACAATATGAAATCGTAATTAAATAGACCACAGGAAACTATTTACTAAACACTAATTTAGCTTACTTAGGAGTGTCAATATGGTGTCCAAGTCCTTGTGCGGGGAGGAAAAGGGGGGGCCCCAGCCCGGCCTCCTCAGGACTCTGAGGGTCACAGAGGGCCCGCCCTTTGCCCAGGCTTAGCCCGACGCACTCCCGCGCGCTCCCGCGCAGCGTAGAAAGGTCAACTAAATGGGTCGTGTGGAGGCCGGTGGGCGGGGCCGAGCAATAGACGCAGACCAGGTGTGCTAAGTCTCGCAGGGACTCCTGGATGACTGAGTCCCTGCGGCGTCCAGGCGGCCTGCTCCTTCTCCCCACGGCCAACAACACCACCACACAGGCAGCAACAAAGCACCTTCCGGGGTCCAACGACACGAAGCGGCACCCGCGAAGCGGGTGCGGCGAGATGCAGCGTCAGACAGGCTGCCACGGGTGTGTTCAGGCGGCGTGCTCCACAAGTGCGGGCTCCCCTGGGTACAAGTTTTAGGAACAACAGCAAATCCCCTACTCACTTTCTATAAAATGCTTTTCACAAACCTAAGTACAGAGATCTCTGCCTCCACCTCTCCTTTCTTTTCTGTGTGGAGATCTCCACCCAACTGCAGAGATCTACACATATCAAGGCATACTTTTTTGTAGCAACTATCGGAGGGGCCGGTAATTGGCTTGAGAATGGGGGAATATTTACTTCTAAATGGGAGGGGGTTCAGTAGAGATAAAAGGGGTTTAGGGAAGGACAAACACATAGCCTCAAAAGAGTAAGACTATTGCTATTCACAAACACCCAAAACAGTAGTAAATGTACTCCAGCTCAGCTTTGGAGAACGTCCAGCATTAAACATGGCCACTTACAGATACTGTAGGCAGCACACTCCCATGACAAATAACAGGAAGAACAAAAAAACTTTATAAATATGTTGCAAAATAAAGGAATTTTTATGGGCTTTTTGAAGATCCTGTGTTAAGGAAGTTTTTAAAATAAATCTTGCATAAAGTTACTTCCATTTTTTATCATACAACGTATGTTTTAATGCTTGCAGGCCTAATGTATTACATTTTAAATATTACAATGTAATACATTACATAATAGTCCCTTTTATAAAAATGTACATCTTTTTTTGCAGGTGAGGCCGGTATGCTCTCTCTCCCTATCTCCTCACATCCTATAGACGTTTAACCACAGTACGTCAACAGAGATGCAATAAGGCACATATGCATACATGAGCCATTACAGAACATACTTTTGGGATTCTTTAGTCATGATTCAGATGTCTTAACCGTACATGGGTGTACTCCCGAAAAGTTCAGTGAAAGATTGTAGCCTGTTCCAGGTTGGACAACATTACACTGCAACAGTGCTTACATTTAAATCATGAACATGTTCTATGCTCAGGTACTTAGGGTGGGATACAGAAATGGGGTAAGGGTATTCAGGTGCGTGCTTGGCTAGTTAGCACATTTATTTGTGCAGCAGCTAGTTTATCCACTGAATTTAAGTTCATTGACAGTCTCTAGTCAATGATGAATGGTGGAATACACACACAGCATTCATGTATACCATCCTGAGACAGCTCGGTTTATTTTACATAATGTCATCAACAAACATTCGATGCTCTAGTGAAAAACGATTTTCCTTCTCATTTTCGATAACATTCAACACTTTTACTCAACAAGACTTTGATACAAACTCTCGCATACTACACTCAAGTTTTAGGCCCAACGTACTAAGAACCTTACTTCACATGCATTCATCAGGCACACAAAGATTCAATGTGATTAGGTTGGTGATCTTATAAATTGTTTTATGTTTTCTCTACATGCAGGGGAGTCCTTCCTGCATTCGAGGGTATCTTTAATGGTATCATACTGAGCCAACCTCTGAACACCCCAACACCATCCTCCTCAATCATGCTGTTGCTTTCAGTATTGTGACCCACAACATTGCTGAGTGACAATATGAGAAGGTGACCTCACTCATCAATGAGAAATGTAAGCTTATTTCTGAGGGGTCTTCCAATAGTCCCCCTAGCTTTATAGGGACCCGGAGAACCAGCTGAGTAATGCAGCACAGGGGCAAATTTTTCACAACATTGCCGGATGCTGCAGTGCAGTGGGAAGTTCTGCTGTAAGTGCTGGGAGAATCTTTGTCACTGTCCCTAAATTCTTGGCACACCCAAATGACATCACTGACCTGGAGGGTCCCGAGAGAAGTCTTTGCCAACCTTTCATGCTGCAGACAAATAGTTAATGTATTGTCTTGAATATTCACTTAAATGCACATTCCTTTTGAGAGCGGCGTACTGCCATGAGCTCAATTTTAATTTTGTTCTAACATTCCATGTTGTTTTTAACCTGTGTATTTGTATGTATGTATGAAAGGATTGTAAGTTTACAATTACTAACATGTTTGTTTAGGTGTCGTTTTTTTTGGACTGAATAATTGTCTGATCTTGACATTATGGAAATGTTTTTAAAGTTTTATATTTTGTGACAACATAACAGTTAAAACACAACTTCAGCATTTAGGATCTGTTACATTTCTGTTTCGTAGAGCGTAGTTTATATGATGCTGACACTGTGTACCTTTACCTTACCTTCGAGCCACTACGACTGTCATCATTCACGCAATTAGTACATTTACAAATATGTTACCCAAAAATCAACAATAGAACATTTGCATTTTGAATGCTTTGTTGCCTTGTACAAACACATATTAATCCCTGATGGTAATGTGTGGAAGATGTAGAAATACTACTTTTTTTACTTTAATCACAGTATAAGGCAAAGAATTAAAGTCAAAGTACAACTCCGTGTCCTCTTTAAATGCCTCACTCCCAAAAATATTTTGAAAACATATATTGTTAATATTGGACAGTTCACAAAAAATAGTATATCAATATTAGATAGTCACGAATATGGTCAAATCTGCTTACCATCAGCTCCTGAATATAACTTTCTTTTTTAATTAAAGGATTTTGATATGCATTATTGAACATATGAATTCAAAATTTCTCCCTTTTTTCACAATCCTTTTCAGTGAACCGAGCTTGCCAAGGTTGATTGCAGCAGAAATACGAAAATCCACGCCTGTGTGACGGACATGACAACTTTTTAGCAACAGCGAACATGAGGAAGTCAAACCCAGAAAGGCATGGAACCTATGTGGAGAAAAACAAGATCTGTCATCAAAAGACTCCGGCCCGAGGGTGAAGAGGCAACTGGGGTGGGGAATGTGGGCACCAACAGGCAAGCAGAGTCAGATCTTGGGATGCCTCCTGGTCTTAAGCAACAACAACCAATTGTGTCTGAAGAGCAGGGTCACCATCATATTGATATCCACCAACACACTCCTTAAATGCAGAAGTGGCAATATCATTGGGGCCTCCAGATACACCCCTCTTTACAGCCATCATCTCCTCCACCAAATACCAGAAGAATAACAACACCCAAGAGACACATCAGCCCCCCCAAACGTTACGGCCTCTTTTGCAGGCTACTCCCTTCAACTACAATATGTGTCTTTGGCGGCCCTCAAATTTGTCCTGAGGCTAATTGAAAGGTTCAGGGAGTGATCTTTTTGGGTTATCTAGGACTTAGTTGGAAGGGTCCAGATACTCCGAGATACAGTCACTGAATAGCTCCAAACAATGTGGCCTCATTACCTCTTTGATAGCAGGTTTTATGTCACATACACCACTACAAACTGTCCCATCTCCCAGTTTGTTTGTCATCTCTATTCCCCCTGCTATCCCTGTATAACTTTCTTCCCATAATTTGACTGGGCTTGCCACCGCCAGACAAATACGATTCACATTATAGGAGGACTTCAACATCATTGTGGTGAAGACAGAGTGAGGATGGCCGAGAGCCTTTGCCCCCAAGCCAGCAACATTACTCAGACATGGGAACCAGGCTCCTTGTGTGCCACCCACTGCTGAAGAGAGCTTCCAACTCTCAGCTCCAGGGTAATACGTGTCCCAATGCTGAAACTACATCTTCTGAACCATCACCTATTTTATTATTTTGATTTATTATTGAGTTCTTGTATAGCGCACAGCTACCCATTGGGTTTCCAGCGCTTAGAGGGAAGGCAAGACAGATTAGAGTGGAGACTTGGAATAACCAGGTTTTTAGCTCTTTGTGCAAGGTGGTTAAAGAGGTGCAGCATCTCAGCGACTCAGGGAGAGTATTCCAGAACTTGGGACCCAGAACAGAGGAGGAATGGCCGCCCCACCCAGGTTGTGCCTAACTCTGGGAACTATAAAGAGGGATTGGTTGCATGAACACAGAGTACAGGATGGTAAGGGGTGGCTAGTTTATACAAGTACTGATGTCTCAAGCATAAGTTGATTTCATTAATGAGGCAGTGTCTTAAAATTGATGTGCTAGTTCACTTTGAGCCAATGAAGGTCACAGAGGAGGCCAGACACAGAAGAGTGTTTGGAAAGCCACAGCAGGAGCCTTGCAGCAGAGTTCTGGACCACATGGAAGCATATGATTGTGGACTTATCTTCTCCTAAATAGAAGATGTTGCCATGATCTAACCTGGAAAGAATCATGGCTTGGATGACGGTACTTCCACAAAATCATTTTGAGACACTTCATAATGGTAAACACAAGGAAGCTGCCTTAGCTGCCTGTGGCTTCATTGACAGAGTGGAATTTCGCCCTAAGCCAAGGTTCTTCACCTTGTGGGTAGGTACGGGAAGAGCTCCCAGTGTGGTAGGCCAGTGTCGAGGACTCCAGTACTGGGAAATCCTGCCCAGTACCATAAGCTTGGTCTTGTCACCATTTAATTTTAGAGAGTTTGAGTTCATGCACTTGGAGAAAAGGCAGAGGCAGGATTTGAGATCTTCCAAGGTAGCATGGATGTCAAGGAGGAAATGATCTAGGTGTTGGCAGCACATGAAAAAAGGTAAGGCCACAGCTTTTCACTAGGTCCACCAAAAGGTGGACATAAATTTTGAAAGCTATATGGCTGATGGCAGATCCCTGCTGGACTCCGGAGGTAAGCGTATGTGAACTAGACACTACATTTGTTGCGTAGGCCTGAAACATTCTATCCACCAAGAAAGATGAGAACCAGGCAAACGCTGTGCCCCAGAGACCCTGTTGTGCAAATTTTCTGGCAAGAATGTTGTGAGACACAGTGTTGAAAGCCACGCAGCTGTGCCACTCATGTCCAGGAGCCTTCTAAGGTGTTCTGTGACTCCTAGTAGGGCAGATTCTTTGCTGTATTCAGCTCTGAATCCTGATTGGGAGGGGTAAAGGGCATTCTGGGCTTCTAATGATGAGGTGAGTTGGGTGTTGACATGCTTCTCCAGTATCTTGAAGAGGATAGGCAACAGAGAGATGGGTCTAAAGTTATATCAGTTAGATTGGTCCAGGTGTTTTTTAACAGGGGAGCACCACAACATGCTTCCAGGCTTTGGGTATAAGCACCTTATGTAGGGAAGATGTCAAGAGTTCAACTAGGAGAGGCATGAGGTGAGGACTAAAAGTACTCAGATTGGCTGAGGAAAGAGGATTAAATGGGGAACCTGATTTAATGGACTGCGATAGGTACAGAAAGCATGAAGAGTCTAGGGGAAGCAAGTAGTGTAACCGAGCCGGCAACTGGCTAGTAACCAAAGGTTTTTCGTCCTGGAGGAAGGAAGGGTGGCATTGGAGTAGGAGCTAGTGCTCCCGAGCTGGGTTTTGCTAATTCTTTTTGTGACTAGAGCGAGTTGAATGTTTGCTACTCTCTCGGAAAACAAAAGTCAGGTCTTCACATTGGGCTTGTGACAGTGATGGTGGAGGCGCAGTGTTACTGGGGTTTGGCAGGTCTTGGACTACTTTGAAGAATGTTTTCGGGCAATTTTAAGCTTTCATTATATTTTCAGAATAAAAGGAGGTGCAGGCATTTCTACAGTGCATGTGATAATGAATCAAAGCATTTTTTTTATATTTTAATTTTGAGTTCCGATCATATAGCTTACTCCACTCCCTTTAAAGTACCTTACAGAACTGTCTTTATTCCTGTAAGGTCACACTAAACCAAAGGGCAGGAGGGTGCTGCCTGGAGACAGATTTTAGTTTGGCTGGTAGGATTGTGTCGATAGAGTCTCTGAGCCAATTGTAGACCATTGGCTCGCCATTTACGCTATGAAACACCTCTAAGGTCAATCTGCAACTGTATCCAGGGTGGAAATTATCGCAGTAAAACATTGTAAACCTCAACTTCAATGGTTTTTGGTTGTTCACTTGCTTAGCAAGCCATGTCCATAGTTGATTTAGATTTCCCTTTTGCAAAATTGCATGTAGCCAAATACGCGAGTGTTATTTTGTAGTATAAAATGTGGCACCTCATTAAGCACCAGCATTTTCAGTGACTCATAGACCTTTGCACCTGGAGGCACCAATGTGTGAAGCTATCACTACTATCATTCTCAAAGCGACACTGACTCTTCGGCTGCATGGGAAACCGCATCAAGCACCAACACGTTTGGTGTCTCTAAGCCCCATAGACCTCTGGCCCTTGAAGTGCCAAAGCATGGCAGGAAGGGAGAGTAGCCATCACCCGTTGCACACTCAAAACACCGCTGCCTCTTCCTCTGCGCAGGATGCATGCAGGCCTTGCCTAGGCCAAGAATGTGCCCGTCCTATACCCATCACCCCCAGGAAGAGGCAGGGCCACCCCCATGGCTTTTTTCCTCAGGGACAATCACGTGTCCAGCCTTAAGGGGGAAAGGATTAGCAAAATTCTGTGAGTATCTTGAGAGCATATCATGGGGAAAAGGAAGGCCACAGAGCCTTGCTCATGCCGTAATCTGTAATGAGACTAATCAAAAGACCCATATTCCCCTGCTTTGTACTCGTGAGCTTTCTAATCAACCAACAGCAGCAAATAGTTTCCCCAGAATACCCAATCGACAATACATCAGGAAATGGGACAATTCATCCTTGGTCACTAATCAGATGCCTATACCATTCTGTCAGCACAAGAATCAATTTTTTGTTTTCATGACTAATTTCCAGAGACTTATACCTGATTAAAAGGAATCAACAAAACCCCTGCTGAATAATGTGTCTAATTGGATTAGAATTCAAAGACTGTGTCTCTCAAATGTACATTCGGACATTCGTTTTGCTCAATGTCTATATAACCCCAATGAGATTTGGGATACAACCAGGTTAATGAGAGGGCCATCTCCCTACTCAATGGACTACTGGCCTTGCATGCCCGATCTTACCCACCCATAGGCTCTAAAATTCAATTTAAGAGTACCATAGGCTTCTAATCTATAGGAACCACCTTCTCCCGTGCGCATCTTGAAACCTCAATCCTTAAGTTCAGGGTAAAGTGAATGTGCCTGTCCAAAGGGAGGTCAGTAACCCAAATACAACAGAGATGTCCCATCTGAACAAACTTGATTGACTAAATGCTGTTTTACCCCCTGTTTGCTTCATATGTCTGAGTACCTCTTAATGCTCATTTGTAAATGCTAATGCACTAGTACCCTCTAATGGTACTCACAACCTACCCATACACACATATACCCAGAGTTACTTAGATGAGCCTGCCCTACCCCAGCAGCCCCATGTTAGAACTGGTACACCCGCACATCCAACCACTGCTGATACTCACCTACGGGATTCTGTCATGACAAGCTTTGATTAGGAGTGTCATACTACTTGCACTAATGTCATGGAACGTGGCAGGCCTATGCGGGAAAATTGCACACCTTGAATGGGGCGATTTTATTAGTCACTTTGATGTGGTTATATTTCAAGAGACATATGCCCTGTGAAATCCTTCAGGCTATGGTTTACGAACTATAGAGTAGAAGCAGTCCCATCTAAAGTGGGTCTTCTGTCCAGTGGGCTACTGATCTGAGCTTAAAAATGCCAGATGTTACCATAAAAAGATTAGAGCTCAACTGCAAAGATATTCTAGTTCTGTGTATTAGTGGGCAAAATGGGCGTAGGTTAAAGGTTTATAACATCTACAACCATTCTACAAATATGAACAACGATACACCCACACTAAGGGGCATATTACCATCAAGTAGCGATATTTATCGCTAAATAGGCTTAGCGACGATTTTTTTATCGCTGAGCATCGCCGGAATTTACCGCTGAGATAACGTGCTATTAGCAACGTTCATCTCCAAAGCGATAAATTTTCCGTCGATAGCAACGAAATGCGTGAATATCGCTGAGAATACAGCGATATTCACGCATTAACGACGAAAAGCTCTTATCCATGTTATCCACCTGACTGACTGACTGACTGAAATATTTATAAAGCGCTCCAATGCCGTGGCGTCTTGGCGCTGCAGTGACGAAGGCAGCGGTGAGAACAGATCTTTAATGTGAGGAAAAAAGCCAGGTTTTCAGCGCCTTTCTGAAGCAGAGCATGGATTTTTGTGAGCGCAGCGCAGGGGGCAGGGAGTTCCATAGTCTGGAGGCTTGGTGCGAAAAGGACCTGCCGCCCCATCGCATTCTTTTTATTCTTGGCTGACATATCAGATCAAGACTGGCTGACCTTAACGTACGTGAAGGCAGATACCGGGGGAGGAGTGTGGACATGTCTTGTGGTCCCGTGCCATACAAAGATTTATGGACTAAACAGAGGGCCTTGAACCGTATTCTTGATCTGATTGGAAGCCAGTGAAGTTCCTTGATGGCTTTGGACGTTGGATGACGGTAGGGTAGATTTAACAGGACCCTAGCTGCGGCATTCTGGATTGCCTGCAGTTTGTTCAGTTGTTTTTCTCCTGTGCCCAGATAGAGTGAGTTGCAATAGTCCACTCGGGACATTACTAATGCACTCAGTACCGTTCTTTTTAGTGTCGGAGGGATGTAGGGTAAAACCTTCCTAAGAACCTTGAGGGTGTAGAAGCAGGCGGAGGTAACCTGGTTAATCTGAGCTTTACAGGAGAGATCTTTATCTACCAGGAAGCCAAGATTTCTTACCTTGTCTGCAGGACTAGGGCAGATGCCTGCCTCCGAAGGCCACCAAAGGTCGCTCCAGACGGATGATTTCTGACCGAATTCGATTATCTCGGTTTTGTCCATGTTCAATTTAAAAAAGTTACAGCTCATCCAATTTTTTACATCGAGAAGGCATTTCTTAAAACACTCTGCCGTAGCTTCAATGGACTGGCATACTGACACTATTATTTGAGTGTCATCTGCGTAAGACACTAATTGCAGGCCATGAGATTGGATTAAGGCAGCTAAGGGGGTTACATATAGATTAAACAGGGTGGGCGACAGCGCCGAACCCTGAGGGACCCCACCTGGGAGGGAGAACTCATCTGATTGTAAGCCTTCCCAGTGTACTTGTTGGATTCGAGAATCCAGGAAGGATGCTAGAAGAGTTAGGGCAGTACCAGTAAAGCCTAGAGTTTTTAGTCTGTTTAATAGAATCGAGTGGTTCACGGTGTCGAACGCCGCCGTGAGATCTAGTAGAATCAGGGCCGTTCTAACACCCTCGTCCATTTTCCTTCGAATGTTTTCGGTTGCCATGATAAGGGCAGACTCTGTTGAATGAAGGGGCGAAAGACATGCTGAGAGGAGTCTAGGAGCTTGTTGTGGTCAACATATCGCATCATTTCTTGATTTATGGCTTTTTCCAAAATCTTAGCTGGCAAGGGTAAGCAGGATATTGGTCGGTAATGTTTGAGTACCGTAGGGTCTAAAGAATCCTTCTTAAGGATTGGTTGAATGCAGGCTTTTTTCCAGCTGCTGGGGAAAACCCCCGACGTGACAATATTATTTATCAGAGGGGTCAGGACGGCTGCAACCGTCTGTGGGATCATGTGTAATATGCGTGGTGGACATGGATCTAATGGGGACCCTGACTTCATCTGTAGAATAAGGTCTGTGACCTGTAACTCCTCTAATAAGGGAAAGCAGGAGTAGCTGGGCCCGGTTCGGGAAGTAGTATCGTTGTTATCGTTGGGCGTAGTTGATGCAGAGGAGCTAAGGTCATTATAGACTGTCTGGACTTTTTGTTGGAAAAAGGTTGCAATGTTGGTAACGAGGTTCTGGTCAGGGCTGAAAATACTATTGCGGGGGCTCTTGGTCAACTGGGCGACAGTTTTGAATAGTTCTTTTGTAGTACTAGTGGCTGCCTTGATTTTGTTAGTAAAATATGTTGATTTGGCCTGAACTATTGCTGTCTTATATTCCTGCAGGGCTGTGTTATATGCTATTTTGTTTGGAGCACTGTAATCCGAACGCCACAACCGCTCAAGTCGTCGACATTTAATTTTTACGTGCTTCACCTCTGCGGAGTACCACAGCGCAGTTGCTGATCTCCTTCTTACTTTTTTTATTTCAATAGGCGCCAGTTGGTCGACCGCCTGGCTGATCCAATTTTGGAATTTGATAGCTCCCACGTTTACGTTGCCAGTTTCGAGAGCAGGCAGGTTGTTAGCAAGTGTGTCGGCCAGAAGGGCAGGTTGAAGTTTGTTCCAGGGACGTGTTTTTTCGGGAAGTGTGAGGGCCCTACGGGGATTTGGCAGGTTGTTCTGAAGCAGGTTGAAGAAGATGGCGCTACGATCCGACCAGGGGACTGCTTGGATCGAGGTAGCCTTAATATGGCTATTGTTTGTAATAATGCCATCAAGGGTGTGGCCCGCCGTATGGATAGGACCAGAGATTAACTGAGTCATTCCAAGGCTCAGAAAATTGTCCGTTAAGGTGGCCGAGTCAGGGTCATTGTTTGCTTCTAAATGAAAATTAAAATCGCCCAGAATAGTATAGGTAGTAGAATCAGAAATAGATTCAAGAAAGGTATGTAATGCCCTGATGAACGGTGCTCTTAGACCGGGGGGCGGTACACAAGCAGGCCTGTTAATATTAGGCAATTATTGTTTTTAATTTTAAAGCTCATGGCTTCTGCATTAAGATCCAGTTCTGGTAATGAGAGTACTTTGAGGTGGGATTTGTATATAATCCCAATACCCCCTCCCACTGCACCTGGTCGATTTACAAACTCTACAAGGTATCCTTCTGGAACTGCATCATTCCAGTCCAGTCCTGAGGCTTCGGATGCCCAAGTTTCTGTTAAAAACATTATATCAACGTCATGGTCTGTGATAAGGGCTGAAATTTCATGTTTATGTTTGACCATAGATCTAGCGTTCAGTAGAATGCATTTTATGGGTATTTTCTCGCTCCTCGAGCGGCTGGATTTACTGTTATGATTATGATTGTTATCTAGCAGATAAGTATTGGTAGCGGGGCAGTCAGTTCTTGCTGGAGGTAAGACACATGGTTTGTGGGGTGGGTGGGGGAGATTTTTGAGCAGCAGCTGGCCACAGGAGGTACAGCTAGATCTAGAGGAGAGCTCTGTTGGGTTAGCTTTTTGTATTGGTTTACAAAGATGTTGGTTCAGCTCTAACAATTGAGTACTTGAATATTGGACTTTAGGGGTTTTAGGAAAATGCCCATAATTTACGGCGCCGGGCGCAGAGCTGGCGCGGACGGGCGCAGACGGGCTTGCCTTTGGCGCGCCGCCGGCGTGCCCGCTGCGCCCGTCCGCTGCGCTCCCTGTATGTGGGGGCCATTTTGTACCATTGGATAACATGGCAAAGAACTGGTCTGGGCAGGTGTTAGTATTTGGAGATATTCGCGCTTAGCGCGAATATTTCCATCGCTACGCCTGCCTTGCTAATAGGCGATAGCGATGTTAGCCACTGTTTTCAGTCGCTAACAGTTTGGGTACGCCCACTTTGCATGTCATTAGCGATAAATATCGCTAACATGCAAAGCGGGCCCCAAACTGCTCGCTATCACCTAAAAGCTGTCGCTAACTGCTGTTAGCGACAGCTTGCTAATAGGGCGATAGAATTATCGCCGCTTAGCGGCCGAAAACGGCCGCTAAAGCGGCAAAAATTCCCTATCGCCACCCTTGATAATATGCCCCTAAAATTGTTGGCCCACCATCTTACAGAGTGCTCAGACACATCTCCTGTTGTGCTCACTGGCAACTTCAGCACCACGTTTGAGCCCCTGAAAGGGCTAAAAGTCATTACTGAAGGGGAGGATGAGGCAAGGGGCATTCAGAAGTTGGAGGTAAAATCAATTAGAAATTGGTCGTCCACAGCCCTACAGTTATTGCCTCTTACAAAGTGTTTTGGCCTGAGTGCCTTCAATGGCAAATTTAGGTCACGCAACCACCTTGCGCCTACTTCAATAAGAGGGAACTGCCAGAGCAGAATTAATTATCTCATCTTAGATACTGACCTTTGGCTCCTTGCACCAAACTCAGAAATTGTGACCTGAACAGTTGGTGACCATAACGCCCTTAACCTGACAATGAAGGACAATTTGTTCCCAGTCAATACAAATCCAGTTCCACAATCTGAACTGACCCTAGCTTTATCGAGCAATAGACAAGCTATTAAGTGGTCGAAGTTAGGCCTTTACCCTGACTTACTATTGCAAATATAAGTAGTATTTAACAGGACTTTAGGTGTATTTGAAACGTTTCCATCTAACAAGATTCCCTTGAGTAAACTGCACAATGATTTGGTGAGGCATTATATTCCCTATGTAGTAAAGAAAGGATGATTAGGAAGGGAAGAGTAAACCGGTCTCCATTTTGGTACTCGGATGATTGCCGCACAGCCAAAGAGCATCTAATTAAGGCAATCTAACAGGGTGATCATGACCACATTAAGCAATCTCATGAAAACTATAAAACAACTATTGCTACGTATAAGCAGGAATGGATTGATTCTGATTGGCTAGCCTTAATTGAAGCACCCAAAAATAAAGATCAGAAATCTTTTTGGCAGGTTTTGTCCCATGGTGACCCAGTAAGACAAAGTCCTATCAAAAATGCAGTACAGTACAGTCTCAGCAATGGGCGGAACTCTTCTTGGATATATATGCTGCAACCTCCCCATGGCTGAACAAAAAACTGTCCTGCACTATTCAGATAGCTCTATTAAAGATGAGTTTACCCCATTTTCAATGGACAAGATGCTTAGGACCATTTAATCTCTACACCCTGGTAAGGCGTCAGGCCCAGACAAAGTTCGGGGGCCCTTTTTCGCTCTGAGTCTGTGGTATGGAATCAATATATAAATGCACTTTCTAGCAAAGTTATGGCATATGATAGTATACCAACTTCCTGGCTAGGTGCTGAAATAATTCCCATCTATAAAAAGGGAGAAAGAACACTTCCCAACAATGATAGACCTAACAGTCTGATCGATAACCTCTAGAAGGTTTCCTATCATCAAGTACTCAACAGACTACAAGGTCATATTCCCACTCCAAGATGGGCTATATACCAAAGTAAGTACCATCAAACAGGTCTTCCATATGTACATCATAGTCTGGAAATATTTGGCGCTTTCTAATGGCCATCTATACATTGCTTTTGTAGATTTGAGGGCTACCTTTGATCTGGTCCCTAGGCAACAAATGTGGCCTACCCTGGCAAGAACTGGCGTATAACCAAGTTTACTGGATGTCCTTATCAGGCTTGATAAAAGGAATGCTGCCCAAGTAAGGTGAGGGTGTTAGGGGAAAGCTCACTGATCATATATCCATTGATTGTAGTGTGCGATAGGGATGTGTGCTTGCCTCACCCTGCTCTCCCTCTACATAAATGATGTGGTCAACTTACTATAGCTCTGCATCCATTACTGCCCCAAATTCCTGCATTGCTATTCACGGATGATATCATGCAATTATATACTCCCCAATTGAGCTGGAGAATCTCCTGAACAGTTTTGATGCCTGAGGATAGGGAGTGAATTCTTCTAAAAAAAGATAATGTTCTTGAAAACACATAGATCTTTCAACAGGGGATTCTATATGAAAGAGACTGAACTCCAATAGGTAGACTACTTTGACTACTTAGGAGTCAGGATTGCTAAAACCACCAAATGGAAGGCCCAAATGTTAAAATCAGAATTATCCCTATTCCATAGAGCATCTGCAATTATCAAACGCTACAAAGCCACCGCCTCAAAATCAGTATCTCCAGTCATCAAAAATATATAGGGCAAAGGTACAATCTGCATTGATCTATGGTACAGAAATTTGGGCTACAGAGAATATGAGTGCGCTGATTTCCAAAGAGAATAGTTCTATAAAATCCTTGTTCAAACTGTCAAGAAGCACCCCGTCTGTCCCATTATTCTTTGACACTGGCCTTAAAAAGACTAGAGAGCTTGCCAGGTTGAAGTCGCTTCTCTTCTGAGTGAGACTGTGGTCCACCCTGGAACTGGTCTTGTATAGATCAGCACTGGAGGAGGCCATCAGCCTAGGGAACAGTATCTCCATTCCTTGGTTGTACATTAAACAACAACTGGAGATCTTAGAATTAGGCATGCATTGGTCCAATCCCACCCTAATAAGTATCAGTACTAAGGCAGTTGTCAAAGAGAAATTCTTGTCTAAAACGATACACTCTTACCACCCAATACCAAGGCAGGAGTGCTGGTCGAAGAGTTTTGTCGTTTAAACACACACCTAAATTCAAAATGTATATGAATGCTTAAGTACCACCTCTCGCAAGCACTCTGCTTTTAAAACTTAGAATAGGCACACTGTTAGTGAGCAGATTCACTTATAATTGGAATCCCAATCATCCAACATCACAAACCTGCTACTTTTGTAATTAAAGCATAGAAGATGTAGAGCATTAATTGTTCTTCTGCTGATGAACTTATGTTAAACCTAGAAGGTCGTGACTTAGACCAATTTGTATTTCTTTGGGCATGAAACACTTTAGTTAATCCTACCAAATTTTAAGGACAGATTGTAGAATTTCGATCATACTAGGTCTAGGTAGCTACTTACAAGCTGTCTGGCAAATAAAGAAATGATTGGAAATTTTGTTGCAGCACTTTAAATGATCTATTACACTGTGCACTGTTGTTAGAAATGGGGGTCTCTAGTTGACAGAGGTAGGTACCTGTGTCCAAATAGGGACGCTTGCTTCTAGCCAGGGTAAGGGGGACACACACTTTAGGTAACCCCTGATGACCCCCTTGGTAGCTTGGCATGAGCAGACAGACTTATCCCAAAGGCAATGTGTAATGTATTTGTAATCAAAACACACAATAATACAATGATAGCACCACAAATGGGCACCACACCAGTTTAGAAAAATAAGGTATCTTTATCTGAACTCAACAAGACCAAAACGACAAAAATCCAACATACATGTAATAAGAATATGACTTCGAAAAGGTTTTAAACAACTTGGACCATTGAAAAACTGTTGATGAATGTTTCTCTCAAATTACCTGTAGTTGTGACAAAATTCACAAGGCCAAACAGCCTCAGAGATGAGAAGCGTAGAAAAACAAAGAGATGCATCAGTCCCTGAGACCATGGGGAGGCGATGCAACAGTTCTGCTGCACGGAGGAGAAGTGATGCGTTAAATCTGGTCTGTAGGGGGCAGTGATGCGTCGATTCCGAGAAGGTTCTTGTCTGCGGGTGATGAGTCGGGGAAACTTGCCGCACATGTATGATGCGTGGAAATCCGGGATGCGTCAGCGATTGATGTGGCGGCGTCGAGCGGCGCTGCATCGGTTTCTTCAGCCGCGACCCCTCAATGCATCAGTTCTTGCAGCGGTGGCAGGTGCTGCATTGGTTTCTGCAGTGGTGCAGCGATGCGTGGACATTCTTTTCACACAGTGGTGCAGCGTCGAGAAAACTGCTGCAAGGAGTGTGATGCAACAATTTTCTTGTAGTTGCTTTGCTTTTCCAGCTCCCAACAGCAGGAACAACCTCCAGAGGTCCAACACAGTCACAGGCCCTTCTTGGCAGGTCAGAACTCCCAGCAAGGAAGTTCAGGGGAGCTGGGGGTGAAATCTTTGTGTCCCTGAGACTTCAGAACAGGAGGCCAGCACACCCAGGCCCTTGGAGATCTTCCTCAAGCAGGCACGCAGCAAAGTCCTTATTTTTTCCTTGGCAGAATCAGCTACTGCGGGCCAACCCCAGACAGCACATAGCAAAGGGGCAGTACTTTTATTCAGTTTCTCCAGCTCTTCTCCTTGGCAAAGGTTCCTCTTGATTCCAGAAGTAGTCTAAAGTTCAGAGGTGTTAGGTCTAATACTTATACCCCAAAATGCCTTTGTTCTCTTTGTGCAAGGGTCCCTGAGCCCAGTCCAAACCAGTTCTGTCCTCACTGGTGCAGTATGACCATAGAGGATGGATACAGCATTGTGCAAGGGAGACAGGCCCTATGAAGGTACAAGGAAATCTCCTCCCACTACTCTAAATTTCACCAAGGCCTATTTAGGTGCTAGTGAAAACTCCTCCCACTACTCTGTTTTTTTATTTGAAAAGTTTTAAATAGCGCTGGCTAGACCCGGAGGTATCAGAGCGCTTTACATGAGGTAGGACATTGTTTCAGAACATTGTTACATAGTTACATCAGTTGCTGGAGAGTCGCATAAGATAGAAAGGAAAACAGTAAAACATAGCTACATGAGTTATTAAAGCATAGCACAACATAGAAAACCCGGCAAGGAGAAAAGTACTTCAGGGGACACCGAAAAGTCAGGATGGAAAAGGGGAGGACACCGAAAAGTCAGGATGGAAAAGGGGAGGCAGTCAAAGAATCACAGAGGGAGGAGGCGGGGGAGGGAAAAGAAACACAACGGGGAGACGAGGAAAACAATGTCCGATGTCTGGCTGGGTAGGTGACGGCAGAGGGGTGAACCAGAGCAAAACTCCTCAATAGCTGCATATGACAGCTCCACCGGGCATCAGCCAGGGTTGCTCAGGCACCGCGGTAAGTACAGAAAGTTATGGTTTCCGCCCAGGGGTATCATCAAAAGTTCTATCGAGAAAAGCTGTAAAGGTGTTACTGGGAGGCGCCATCCGCCTCATCCTCCAGCTCGCCCCTAGGTCAAAAGTGGTGAAAGGGGAGGTGGAAGGGACAGTTCCAATGTCTGCAGATCAGCCCCATTCCCAGCAGTAGGAGTGAGTGTTGGGCATTTGAGCAGGATCTCAGTGGCAGGGGGACCACTCCCACTCCTCTACTGAGTGTGTCTCCCTTGCCGCTGTGGTCACTCACTGAGAGGTCCCAGTATCCCCGGAGAATGAATTCTGGATCCCTTTTCAAGATGAGGAGAAAAGCGTGCGTATGTGCCATATGTGCAGGTAAGTAAGCTTACTTCTTCGAGGGGGAGCGGTCCTCCTGAGACCAGACCCTCTGTAGTCACCAGTGTATCTGATGTGTTCTGTCAGCATGCTTCTCTTCCAGCAGAGTCAGCTCCCCAAGTAAAGAACAGTGGCCATCTTAGGGTCAGGCACAGAGTGAGTAGCTGGACTAGTTGTAAGAGGAGGTGTTTCCCATGACTTGCACACTTGCTCCTGCGGGTTCAGGATCACAGCTTTCCCCCTCTAGGGTAGAAGCAGCAACATTCAAGGCTGAACATTGGGTCCCCCGGCGCCAATCCGCTACGGGTGCCATATTGGCAAAGGCATGCCCCAACAGGCCTCCCCGACCCTGCAGTCTGCTGATCGAAGGTTTAGCAGTGTTGGGTTCAGCGCCCTGCCACCTGGGTCTCACAACACGTTGCCCACCAGCAGCTGCACAGCCCCCGCTCACCGTCTCAGCCGTCCCGCTGAATCGCTGCAGACTCAGGCATGCGCCACATGTGTTCCACGTTGTTTCTGCTCTATGCTGGACCGCGCCTCTCCCGGTAGGGCGGACCTATGGTCCCGGCCAACTGCTGCAACTCTCCTGTAGGTTTACTTCCTCTGGCGGGAGCGCTACAGTCATCTTTCCTTAATTCCACTCTCCTGCGGCGAGCAGGTCCGGTGGTGCCATTTTATTCGCTTGCACCTTTTTTCTCCTCCGCTAGATTGCTCAGTAATCTGTGTTGTGTGTAAGTTGGACTGGATCTCCTGGGCTCCCGATGGGGTCACGCTGCACTGCGGACCATTCCGGTTGAATTCCTGCTATCTTGCCTATCTGTGGCAGGTCGGGACAGCTACGGGGCTCCGTTCACGTTCACCCATCCACTTCTGCTGCACAAGTCTGTCTAAATGCAGCCCAGGTCTATTTAGCCCAGCCCTGACTCATTCAGGAAAGGCAGGACAAACATCACTCCCCCCAGTCGCTGTCTGAGAGAATGCACATCCCCAGGATGTCACTCCCGCACCAGACAGTCAATACAGGAACAGGCAGAGGCACACAGAATGGTTAAACAAGAAAATGCCTACTTTCTAAAAGTGGCATTTTCAAACACACAATTTAACAGCTATCTTTACTAAAAGATGTGTTATTAAATTCTGAGTTCAGAGAGCCTGAAATGGATTTCTCTATCTTGACCCAATGGTAATTTATGCTTGTAAGATGTTACAATGCATTTGCCATTCTGTCCTATGGGCAAGCCAGCCTTTCAATAGTGAAAAACGAAATAGGCAGTATTTGACTATCAGGACAGTCACACATACCAGAACATGTCCTACCTTTCACATACACTGAACCTTGCACAGGAGGGTACCTTGGGCCTACCATAGGGGTGCCTTACATGTAAGAACAGGGAAAGTTAGGGTCTGGTAAGTGGGTGCACTTGCCAAGTAGACATGGCAGTTAGCAAACTGCATGCAGACACTGCAGTGGCAGGTCTGAGTTACCTTTTCAGGACTACTCATGTGGGTGGCACAATCAGTGCTGCAGGCCAACTAGTAGCATTTGATTTGCAGTTCCTGGCCACATACAGTGCACTTTACTAGGAGCCTACCAGTAAATCAAATATGCCAAACATGAAAACCAATCATGATACCAATTCACACTGACAGCATATGCACTTTAGCAATGAATAGCAGTGGTGCAGTGCCTAGAGTCCTATAGCCAACAAACATAGGTCAGGAAAAAATAGGAGGAAGAAGCAAAAAGTTCAGAGATAACCCTGCAAAAAGAGCCAAGTCCAACAACTGTTGATCAAGATGATTGTAGAAAACTGCATGTATCTGTCCTTATTTCCCTAATGCTGTGTTTGTACTAATATTGAAGTTTAGCGTGATGAAATCAATAATAGAAGTAATGTACTTGTTCTTGTTTTTAAGCTTAGTGGCCTGGGCAGTAAATTCCATTCCGCTCGCGGGATTTGCGGAATTTAGGTAATTTTGCGTTCCGCAGAGAACGCAGGATTGCCAAAAATTCTGCGGCTTCGCAGAATATTTTGCTTTTTCGAGCTTTTCAAATGCATATTCGCAAGATATTTCTCCCCGAGCACTCAAACAGCGTTCGCAAACAGTCAAAAAGCATCGCGAATGGGCGGAAAAACCAATTCTGCATGTTAGCGGAATTTTTGCGTGCTCACAGAGATTTTTTACCAATTCGCTGAGCTTTGCGTAGCGCGACTACGCAAATTCCGACCCCCCTTAGTATGTATTTATGAGTGTTTTTATTATTTTATGATGTGTTTTATGGGCTTGATCCCAAAATAAACACTACTACTCCTACTACTGCTATTCAGCCACACCCTCTGGCTTGGGGAAATTACTGAATTATATTTTCAAACACTAAACTTTTTTTTTTATGACTATTTATGGACATTTTTCTTTCATTGTTGCCCTTTGTACTTAGACTTCTTCCCTTGGCATTTCATGATGTGTTTTTATATTTGCTCCCCAACTCTCCAACTTTACATTTCCACTCTTAAGACTCCATTTTGTTATATGTTGTGCTTTCCGAAGGATATATTTGAATTTCCTCCAAGAAGTATAATTTCAAACAAAATGTAAATTTACTTATCAATATAAAAATACTTCAACATAGATGAAAGTTAAACACGTTTCTTCTTCTAACAAAAGATTTGCATTTTTTGGAAATGGTTTCAGTTCATTGACTGTGTTAGGGAAAGAGCTGTAAAGTTATGTTGGGAGGATTCTCCCACTACTTCACTTAAACAATGCTGGTGGTGAGATTGTTTGAGACTGTGATTATAGGTGGTTGAGTTTATGGTGTTGGATGTTAAGGTGGTAGAGGTGGTGCTGGTTGAAGGGGTCCGGGTGATTGTGGCATATATGTGAGGTGGCAGGTAGTGTGTCTCTGCTGCTTTGAGGTATCTTTGTAGAATCTCCTTCATCCATTGGCCACGAAGAGTGACATTGGCATTGCCTACTTCATCTTTATGGCCATGAATATTGATTGCACATTTGCCCTCAAAAGTCCTAGGATGTTCTTCGTTTATTATAGCAATTTCTTTGTAGCATCTCACAATTACATCCAGGACAATTGTCTACTTTCAATCATATCAGGGAACCTTTTCTGGAAGAGCAGTGCTAGACAATGCATCACGACTTGCTCCCTGCATTCTCGTGTCCACCACCAGGGGGCTGAACTGTGAGACTCTCCAGTGGTCTAATAAGCTTCCAGACCTTCCCGTTTATGTACATACTGACTTCCAGTAATTTGGATTCTACTTGCAAATTGCCATCCATTCCCAATCCATGCCGGGTATTGTGAAAGCCAGCCTGTTCATGCTTGAAGCCAACCTGCTCATGCCTGAAACTCCATTACCTAAAATTCCCTTCTCACTGCTTCGTCTCCACCCCTGCAGGCCAAGGATGGGTGGAGGAATTCAGCTCACCTGTTGCTGGCTGCTGCCAGCCTGCTCACACCTGATGCATGTGATTACTGTGAGCTATTTTAATCCCCAGCTCCCTTCAGGCCAAGGTTGGTCATTGTAGCTGTGTGAGACCGGCCCTTGTTTCCAGTGCTCCCTGAGCTTTTGCTATCCTTTGTTTCCAGTGTCTCCTGCGCTTTAGTTATTACTTGTCCCTGACCTGCTGCTGTTATCCTTGTTCCTGAATTAGCACTGCCTGCAGTGCTACCTTGACTCCTGAGTCTTAGTATTCCTTGTTCCTGAGCTGCAGCAGTTTCCCTTGTTCATGAAGCAGCACTGCCTGCAATGTTATCTTGACTCCTGAGCTTTATATCAATTCTCGATCCTGCTCCTGACCCTAAGCATTTCTTGTTCCTGAGCTACAGTAATGTCCTTTGTTCCTGAACTAGGACTGTCTGCTACCTTGGCTTTTGAGCTTTTGATAAATTCTCGTCTTGCTCCAGCACAGACTTCAGTACTACTTTGTTTTCTTGACTCCTGATCCGTAACTGGTCTAGTGTACCATTGTAGCCTCCCCTTCTGTATGTCTTTTCCCAGTCCCTGCCTGTCTTCCCATTTGTCTGGTTACAGTTCCTAGTTTCATGTCTTTCTATTCTGCTGTCTTGCTTTTGTTACCTTGTATGTTTGTTACCTACTTTCTGCCAACTGTGCCCTGTGATTTCTTTCATTTCCTGTTAAGCACTCGTTGCTAGCTCATTGTCTATTGTGCTTGTGTTTAGTTCTACCCCCTTGCTGTTAATGCCTTGCATGTTCCTGTTTGATCGCCAGGATCTGTGAGCACGGCTGACTAACTAGGTGGTGTTTCTTGTTCACTGTGAGTATTGTCTTTGAGTTACATTTATAACATAACCATAGGTATAAGCTGTACAGACCCTGCATTTGCTTGCATATCCTATATGTGGGTATTTGCAGTCAATATCTGTAACAGCAATAGTGGGTGAGAATCTTACTAAGCTTAAGTCTTACTCTGTGGAGCTCCTGAGTGCTTTATCCCACACTCCCCTTTATAGTTAATGTTGTTTCATATATATGTCTTGCCCATTCGTCCTGGGTGTAGTCTTTCTGGATGCTAAATCACCTCATGGGTGCCTGTCCTTTCTGAGTCTTAGCCATCTTGTTCCTTCGTCCAGGCTTCCCGTTTGGATCCTTTTTCCCCTATGACTTCCTGTATGATCCTGGGCAGTGCTGTACTCCTCTTTCTGCATACTTTTTGTACCCAGTCCCAGTCCTTGCCCAAGTCCCTGACTGTGTCCCAGACAGTCCCTGACACTATGCAAACCCTCCCTCATGCGTGGCCATATGGCATGGTCAGCAGGTTGTCCAGCACAGAGAGGGGTGTCATCTGGGCATGTGTGCGATGGAAGAATGATGAATGGGGGATACTTCTTACAGATGTTCTATCCTCAGATGACTGGGATGCACCTTCATGGAAGGAGTATGTAGAGTCCACCAAGACTTACATTATTTAATCAGTTTCACAGTATGGTATGCATTATTAAATATGCCACCCAGTAATTCTCCTCTCACATTATAACATGGTTCCATCTTTGTGCATAGAGAAAATAATCACTTTTAGGTTGCTATCATTACCACACACCATTTTTTAAGATGACATTATTGTGTTCCTGGTCATTTTGAACACCAGCTCTTTGGTACTACTAGACCCAGAACTAAGCAATGTAAAAAAGCTTAGAAGCACACTACACAATAGAAATAAAATGAAAGAAGCTGTTGCTCCCGAAGACCAGAGTACTCAAGATATTTAGGAAATGTGCTCACACAATTATTTTTAACATTTCCACAGCTGCCCTTGCACAGCATGAAAAAACATAGAGGGATAAGCTTTTAGTACTGTATCTACGGAATATGAATTTATTAAAGCATTCGGGCAATCCAAGTACATTAAAGTCTTCTAAATGTATGTATTTCTGAGGGACTCAGTGTGCCTGCTCTGCAGGTGGGAACCACAGTCAGCTCCTTCTTAATGTCAAACGATTGTAAGCAACCTTGCCAAATTTCCTGGGGGTACATTTTCTATCACGCATCACTTTGAGCTAGCACATTGAGGGCCTGCTGTAACCCTGTCAGGTGTCCTGCCTTCCATCAGGATGGAGGAGGTCATCTCCTTCACCACATAGGCCAGTTAGTCGCCCACTAAATTAAGAGATCACTGACGGCCGCATGGTAATCACTATGGCTTTCAGGAAGCCCTATTATTCCAGCTCCTGTGAAGGCACTGAATATTTAGTGGGTGGTTGCTGTCTTTTTAAGCAGCTGCACACCAAATGTTTTGTTTCAGAAGCTTCTGAAGCAAAGGGATGCGTCATATTTATAACAATATGAGGTATCCCTGAGCAATCCCCTGCGCTGGCGTACAATTGGCTGTCATGTGGCAATACAGGCACCCTTGCAAAATGGTGCTTGCCTCTTTCTATGATTCACATAATTACCTGAGCAATGGATGGTAGATGACTAATAACTACTTCTTAGATGTCCTGTGATGTCATTGGTGTTGATGCCATCTATTTCAGCTAAGGAAATAAGAAATCCTTCTACGCTGGCCAAAGCAGAGTCCTCGTCAAAGTCCAAATTCATATGGCAAAAGACCACTAAAGTAGGAACTACGTAAGGCATACTCATTATAAACAATAGATTACTTACCTGAATTAATACCCAGTATCAATTTCCACACGAAGAAATGACAGTGGTTAATCTCACACTGAGCTTGCTCTGCCATCAGGAAACTCACTTTGACAGCTGGTAGAGTAGGGGCTATTAAAGTAAGGGCATCACGCCACCACCCTATTTAGAACAGAGAACTGTATATTCCTATTATACGTAATTCACCACCAGCTTACAAACATAAATAAATAATGGCCCCATGCCCTGGGAGAAAACTCTCAGAGTGTGGGGGGCTATTAGTTATTTTGTGGGTGCTTGATTATTGAAACAAAACATTTGGTGTGCAGCTGCTTAAAAAGACAGCAACCACCCACTAAATATTCAGTGCCTTCACAGGAGCTGGAATAATAGGGGTTCCTGAAAGCCATAGTGATTACCACGCCGCCGTCAGTGATCTCTTAATTTAGTGGGCGACTAACTGGCCTATGTGGTGAAGGAGATGACCTCCTCCACCCTGATGGAAGGCAGGACACATGACAGGGTTACAGCAGGCCCTCAATGTGCTAGCTCAAAGTGATGCATGATAGAAAATGTACCCCCAGGAAATTTGGCAAAGTTGCTTACAATCGTTTGACATTTGGGGGTCGATTCCGATTCGGGAAAAAAACGTCCGTACGATTTGTATCCGGAGCCCTCTCCGTACGAATCGTACCCGTCAATCCGTCCGAATGATCGCGATCCGTACGTATTGCAAGGCTGAACCCGTGAACCGTATGACTTGTACACATACCGTACGACTCGTACACATGCCGTACGACCCGACGAGTACGATCGGGACCGGGGTATGAGGACGCGATTCGTACGGTCCACGTCAGGTAAGTGCGAGTCGTACGGAAAAGCACACAAACACATACACACCGTACGGTCCGTCCCCCCATGATCGCGGGGGTACGCACCGTACCCCTGCGATCATGGGGTGTACGAGCCGTACCCCAATTGTACGATCGGTGTACGAGCCGTACGCCCATTGTACGATGGGTGTACGAGCCGTACGACCATTGTACGATGGGTGTACGGCTCGTACACCCATCGTACAATGGGGGTATGGCTCGTACACCCATCGTACAATGGGCGTACGGCTCGTACACCTATCGTACAATGGGGGTATGGCTCGTACACCCCATGATCGCAGGGGTACGGTGCGCACCCCAGCAATCATGGGGGGTACGCACCGTACCCAAGGGGGGTCGTTCCGTACCTGTTTCGGCACGAACTCTGCTTTTACGGCTGTTTTCAGCTCACGTAGAAAAAGGGTCGTACCCAACACTATCGTACTTGCTGGGTCGTAAAAACCAGCCGCGAACCGTACAGATGTCGCGTACAGCGGGTTCCGAGGGAGAATCGTACGGAGATTAGAGTCGTACGGTGTCTTGTACGACTCGTACGGAGTACGGCTCCTGGTACGAATCGTACTTCATCGTACGTACGGGGGACGTTGCAGGGTACGATTCGTACGGGAAAAACGCTCCGAACGGCTATTCGGAGCGGTTTTTCCCGAATCGGAATCGACCCCTAAGAAGGTGCTGACTGTGGTTCCCACCTGCAGAGCAGGCACACTGAGTCCCTCAGAAATACATGCATTTAGAAGGCTTTAATGTACTTGGATTGCCCACATCTTCAACAAAGCAGACTCCATCATTGCACCGCACCTCCGAGACGTCATCAACTGCTCCTTCAACTCCGCCACCTTTCCAGAAAACTGGAAACACGCTGAACTCACCGCCCTTCTGAAAAAACCCACAGCGGACCCCACCGAACTCAAAAATTACCGCCCCATCTCGCTCCTCCCATTCCCGGCCAAAGTCATCGAGAAAGCTGTCAACAACCAGCTCGCCGCTTTCCTCGAAGCCAACAAATCCCTCGACTCCTCACAATCTGGCTTCCGAGCAAAACACAGCACTGAGACCGCCCTCATCGCAGCAACAGACGACATTCGAACTCTACTGGACAATGGAGATACAGTCGCCCTCATCCTCCTCGACCTCTCTGCAGCATTCGACACAGTCTGCCACAGCACCCTTTTACAACGCCTCACCAACATCGGAATACATGGAAAAGCACTTGAATGGATCACTTCGTTCCTCACCGGAAGAACCCAGAGAGTCCGCCTTCCACCATTCAAGTCCGAGGCCACCGAAGTCATCTGTGGCGTACCACAAGGATCCTCTCTCAGCCCCACCCTCTTCAATGTATACATGAGCCCCCTCGCGACCATCGCCCGCCAACACAACCTCAACATCATCTCTTACGCGGATGACACTCAACTGATCCTTTCTCTCACCAAGGACCCCAGCACCGCCAAAACTAACCTACACGAAGGAATGAAAGAAGTTGCTGAATGGATGAAACACAGCCGCCTGAAACTGAACTCAGATAAAACAGAAGTCCTCATCCTAGGTACATTCCCCTCTGCATGGGATGACTCTTGGTGGCCGGAAGCCCTTGGAAAAGCACCCATCCCGACAGACCACGCACGGAACCTAGGCGTTATCCTGGATTCTTCCCTTTCAATGAACAGACAAGTCAGCGCCGTATCCTCATCTTGCTTCAACATTCTTCGCATGCTCAAAAAAACATTTCGATGGATCCCCACCGAAACCAGGAAAACAGTCACCCATGCTTTGGTCACGAGCCGACTGGACTACGGAAACACCCTTTACGCAGGCACTACCGCTAAACTCCAAAAGAAACTCCAACGAATCCAAAACGCCTCAGCCAGAATCATATTAGACATCCCACGCAACGAACACATCTCTGGTCACCTGAAAGACCTCCACTGGCTACCCGTCAATAAGAGAATCACTTTCCGACTGTTAACCCACGCACACAAATCACTCTACGACATCGGACCAGAATGCCTCAACTCAAGACTGTCCTTCTACACCCCCTCCCGCCAACTTCGTTCCTCCAGCCAAGCCCTCGCCACTGTACCTCGCATCAACAAGACCACCATGGGAGGCTGATCCTTCTCTTACCTGGCTGCTAAAACATGGAACTCACTCCCCACTCACCTTCGCCTTACCCAGAACCACCTAGCTTTCAGAAAGCAACTTAAAACGTGGATATTTGACAAGTAATCCTCCCCCCCCTCCTTAGCGCCTTGAGACCCTCTGGGTATGTAGTGCGCTATATAAATTCTTTGACTTGACTTGAACTTGACTTGAATGCTTTATTAAATTCATATTCCGTAGATACAGTACTAAAAGCGTATCCCTCTTTGTTTTTTCATGCTGTGCAAGGGCAGCTGTAGAAATGTTAAAAATAATTGTGTGAGCACATTTCCTAAATATCTTGAGTACTCTGCTCTTCGGGAGCAACAGCTTCTTTCATTTTATTTCAATTGTGTAGTGTGCTGCTAAGCTTTTTTACATTGCTTAGTTCTGGGTCTAGCAGTACCAAAGAGCTGGTGTTCCAAATGACCAGGAACACAATAATGTAATCGTAATAAACGGTGTGTGGTAATGATAGCAACCTAAAAGTGATTATTTTCTCTACGCACAAAGATGGAACCATGCTATAATGTGAGAGGAGAATTACTGGGTGGCATATTGAATAATGCATACCATACTGTGAAACTGATTAAATAATGTAAGTCTTGGTGGAAAATAATATCACTATTCAGCATCACAGAAAACATTATCAATATTTTAGTATCACACAAGCGTTCCATTGTCACTTCTTTATGTCAATGTTTTGCTTTTTTTTGCAACTGCTGTTTGTTTACTTTAATTCACTTGAAAGTGGTGGACAACTCTTCCACGGCATTACGTCTCTAGTGCAGGCAAAGGATCACCCACTGCAGTGCTTGAGGAAATCATCTGGTACTTGCACTTGGCAGATGTCCTCTTTTTTCCATTTTCTCACTTACCTTCACTCCCAGGGACATTTTAAGGATTTTGGGGTCCCTGGGTCAAACATATTTTAGAAGCCCCTGTTCAGAACAGCTTTGAATTTATGATCCAATTTGAGCCCCTGTTTCCCATGCAGTTTCTGCTTCCTCAGCTGCGTTAACAATCCAGTTTGCATCATAGGCATTAGCCTATATATTCCCGATGTAAATGGACGCGCGCAGCTGACAGCAGTAGGCTTTAGTGGTTCCTGCCCTACTACTGCAAATTGTATATGTGTGGCCGAATTACTCTGTGCTTTTTAACAATTTCTCCGACCTACACGCACTTGCACTTTACTTGATTCTGCTTGCCCACACCCCCTTAGGTGCTACAATTCGCAGCGCACTTTTTTTTTCCAGTCCTGGTCCGCTGCAGCTGATGCTCCGATTGTGCGGAGGGCTGGGGCTACTATCGGGCTCCAGACTTCCACCCAAGCAGTTTCCGCTTCCTCAGCTACATTAGCGATCGAGTTTGCATCATAGGCATTAGCCTATATGGGCCCGATTCATAGAACTAACTTAAGACAAAATCCTAAACTTACTACCATTTTAGTATTCACAGAAGGCACTTACTCATTTTGGTATTCACAGAAGTTAGGAGTCCTAGCTTTAGGACTCCTAAATGCCTTCTGTGAATACTGAAAGTCTTAAACCTAGCTTTTTTCCCAGTTTCGGAGTCCTAAACTTAGGAGTCCTAACTTTACTACTCCTAAACTGAGAAAAATCCTAACTTTAAGACTTTCGGTATTCACAGAAGGCAAATAGGAGTCCTAAAGTTAGGATTCCTAACTTTACTACTCCTAAACTGAGAAAAATTCCAACTTTAAGACTTTTGGTATTCAAAGAAGGCATTTAGGAGTCCAAAAGTCAGGAGTCCTAACTTTACTACTCCTAAACTGAGAAAAATCATAACTTTAAGACTTGCGGTATTCACAGAAGGCATTTAGGAGTCCTAAAGTTAGGACTCCTAACTTCTGTGAATACCAAAATGAGTAAGTGCCTTCTGTGAATACCAAAATGAGTAAGTGCCTTCTGTGAATACCAAAATGGTAGTAAGTTTAGGATTTTTTCTGAAGTTAGTTCTGTGAATCGTCTCCTATATTCCTGATGCAAACGGACGCGCGCAGCTGACAGCAGTAGGATTTAGTGTTTCCTGCTCTGCTATATTAATACTTTTTAAATTGTGTATGTGTGGCTGAATTACTGAGTGCTTTTAAACAATTTCTCTTACCTACGTGCACTTGCACTTTTCTTGATTCTGCTTGCCTACACATTGTTAGCTGTTTCGATTCGCATCTTGCTTTTCCTCCAGTCCTGGTCCACCGCGGCTGATACTCCGATTGTGCGGAGGGCTGGTGCCACTATCAGTCTCCTCACTTCTGCCCACGCAGTTTCCACTTCCTCAGCTGTGTTAGCGATCCAGTTTGCATCATAGGCATTAGCCTATATTTTCCTGATGCAAATGAACGCACTCAGCAGGCGTGCCGATAGTGCGCCAAAGGCAAGCCTGTCTGCGCCATGAGGCATCCCGGATTCGTCTGGTGCCGGCAATGCTGCCCAGTTCCCCTCGCGGAGTTTCTTCCACTATATTACAATAGGGAAAAACTGCTTAGCCTTAGGCGGCTACCATTATGTCAGTGTAGAGCGGCTGTTCCGAGCTTGGCGGTAGAGGTTTGATGCAATAAGTGCAACTGGTCTCTCCTCCAGCCCAGGAACCTCACACTCAAGATCCTCCCATGCAACAATAAGTGGAAAAACAGTAAGAAAACAGTGGACTTAAAGGCCACCTTTTTAAATTGTCGCTCTATGCAAAAGCATGATCACATTTATGGCTTACTTTTAGACGAACAGCCTAATTTTTTATTTCTCACTGAGACCTGACTGTCTGAAGCCTCCAACCCTACTATCACCTTGGCTATCCCTACGGGTTATAAAATCCTTAGGAGGGATTGGGAAGGGGGGCTGTGTTGCCATAATTTACAATCATAAACTAGACTGCCCTACCATCCCGATGTAAAACATCGAGGGTGCAGAGTCCTTGGGCTTCCGCTGTACCTTATCCCCCCATAATAGCATAGCTGTTTTTCTGATTTACAGACCTCCCAGTGCAATTGGAAATTGTATTACTACACTTAATAAAGCCACCACCTCCCTGACCTTAAAATACAACAACTGCCTTATTCTGGGAGCTTTCAATATACATATGGACAATGGATAAGACCCTGAAACAATTTCCTTGTTGGACACGCTGCAGGCCTGCAACATGTTTCCATCTATTTCTTCGGCCACCCATGAGAAGGGCCATACCCTAGACCAAATCTTTCACAACTTTGACATATCAGTAAGCCTACCTCTTCCCATTATTTGGCAAGACCCCCTCCTATTGAAAGTAGTCATTCTCAACTCTCCCACAGCCCCTGGGGCTAACGCAGAGCAGAGGGTCCCTAATTACAGGACGTTCCATTAAATTCCATCCTGATTTTAGCAGACACCCTCAGTCATTCTTCACCGGAGCTGTCTGGCTGCTCCGACTCGGACACCCTCTCAATAGATTGATGGCTCCAACCAACATTGATGCAGTGGTACCAGTTGTTTCCCGCTCCTCAAAGAGCTCCATGGTTTAACGATTCCCTCAGATCTAGCAAAATAAGTTGTAGAAAAATGGAACGGAAATGGCATGAATGCTATCCACCTGAGAACAGGAAGGTAGGAAGGTGTATAAAGACAACTTAAAAGCTCATTATATTCTTGTGAAGGCAGCCAAGAAAACTTCGTTCAAACCAAGATAGAAATTGCCCAGAATAAGAGTAAGGAAATCTTTAGTATAGTTAAATCCTTTACAGCCCTGAAAGCAGGCACAAAGGAAGGGCCATGCACGGAAGAATGGTCTAAGCAAATAGCTCAATTCTTCCACAAAAAGATCTCTGTGATCCAACATGCCTTCAATAATATCTCAGAGGAAGAACTGGCCTTCTACCTTGGTTCTAATAGCATATTTCACCTCTTGGATCCTCCATCTTTACTAGCTTTCCCTGAGTTTCAGCTTGAAGAGTCACTGACCCTTCTCCAAAGCATTAGGGGGTCGATTAGGATCGCGGACGGACTTGAGTCCATCCTCGACCCCTGAGGAGGAGGGAACATCCGCATGGACTGCGGCGTTCCCTCCGAGCAGATTAGGATGTGACCGCCAGGGTGGCGGTCATATCCTCTATCTTTAACATTGCGGCTGGTGCAGCTTCAAGCTGCACCCACCGCAATGTTAAAAATGCATGCATCGCATTTGCATGCACAAAGCGGCAGGCACCGCGTGGTGCCTGCTGCTTTGTGCACGCAAATGCAGGGGGGTACCATAGGTACCCCCCATGTGCATCCCCCATCCCCCCTTCACCCAGGGGGCCCGCAACGGGCCCCCGAAGTGAAACTCTGTATGCTTTTCCACGGCAGAAAAGCCGCCGCGTAAAAGCATGTCATTCACACCATCCTAATATGGCTGGTGATGTCTGATAGACACCGCCAGCCATGTTAGAGCTTTTCGCCGGGGTCGGAAGGCGACCACGGCGGAAAAGCTCCGGACGGAATCCCAGACCCACCACCATCCTAATATTGCGGTGGGTCTTTTGAGGCTCCGCAGCGGTTTTTCCGCATCCTCCGGGCCGGCGGTGTCTTCCGCCGGCCCGGAGGATGCGGAACAAACTCTATCATAATCGGCCCCTAAGTCTGGCTCTCCTACCGACCCATGTCCAGCAAAGATCCTGAACCTATTAGCTCCCACCATAAGCCCCACGGTAAACCAGCTCTTTAATGCGTCCCTCGCTTCCGGCAACATGCCAAAATTATGGAAGAATGCTAAGATTCTTCCACTGATAAAACTGCTAACGTCAAACCGACGAACCCTACCAACTACAGGGCAATCTCCCTTCTTCCAGCCCTCTCCAAAGTATTAGAGAAACATGTAACCAAGGCCCTCCAAAAATGCATTGAAGATGGGAAGCTCCTTCCTGAGTCCCAATCTGGTTTTAGGGCTAATTACAGTTCGGAGACCGAACTGCTGGAACTGACTGAATTTCTCAAGGTTAAGCTGGACCAGGAAGGCAAGGCTGTTCTGATACTGCTCGATCTGCCGGCGGCCTCCTATATGGTCCCACATGAGATGCTCCTGGAGAGACTTGCTAACATCGGCCTGGGTGGGACCGCCTTAACATGGATGTCATCCTTCTTGGCAAATAGATCTCAGGACATCTGGTACCCTTTTCTCATCCCCGGTTCCGGCCATGAATGTACATGTCTCTCAGGGCTCCATTCTCAGATCTACCCTTTTTAATATATATCTATCCCCCCTTACATTTCTGATAGAGGAAGAGGGCACCAAAATAGTTTCCTATGCTGATGACACTCAGCTGATTTTTCCGTGTGAAAAAGGAACCGAATTTGACGGGGCAATGATTATGTCTTGCCTCAAAAAGGTTTTTAACTGGTTTATGATCAATCAGCTGAAGTGCAATCCTGACAAAACTGAAGTTGTTTTCTTTGGTAATCCAGAAACACCTGATTGGAGCTCTTGGTGGCCATAAGATCTGCCACCGCTGCCCGCGGAAAAGGAGAAAGTCAAAAGCTTAGGAAATGTCATAGACAAGACACTCTATGTGCTTTCAAATCCAAAATTTAACTGGCATTTACTTTGGCATACTCCGGATGCCACTACTAACGCTTGAGAGCAGAAGGATTGTGGTGCAGGCTCTGGTGACATCAAAGCTTGACTATGTCAACAGCTTGTACCTCTGTCTTCCCAAATTCCTTATCCAGCACTTACAAGTGGTACAAAATGCGGCGGACAGAGCCATCCTGAGACCTAAAGCCAGATCTAGCATGACCCCTATTCTTAAGCCTCTAGCGATGACCATCTTCTTTAAAGCTTTCCCTGGCATTGGAGCTGGCTACCTAAATAAGCATGTTAATTGCTACACAACATCTAGACCCTTAAGATCTTCCAATGCCAACCTGGCCATAGTGCCTAAAATATGCCGTGCTCGCACTGGAGGCAGATCCCTCGGCTTTCTAGGCCCAAAATTGTTGAATAGCCTCCCTAAGTCTCTGAGACTAATCACAGACCTACTCTCTTTCAGGAAAGACTAAAAACCTGGCTTTTTAATAACTGATGGGTCTTTTATGCACATTTTCCTCCTGCTGTCACGCGCCAGGACACTCTAGTCTGAGTGGGAAACAACCTTAACCACGAAGTTTTAATTACGAGTTACCTGAATCACGAAGTCCGAACCACGAACAATCCTTAACAACGACTTTCCAGAACCACGACTATTCTAAACAACGAACGATCTAAGACTGCCAAGGCCTGACATTTCACATTCCCAAAACTCCTTGCTCCAGAGAAACACTCTGCATGGTACGTCACTACCGTTGCACCCCCTGACCTGACAAGCTCATTGACCCCTGGCATGATTCACTCAGCACTGCACCCGTCAGGCAGGCAGGCTCTGAGGAGCACAGGGTCATGCAGTCAGCTTTCATCCTGGCAGCTTTGTAGCAAGGTCAGGAGGCACAGCGTTAATAGAAATGCTCGAGTCTCAGCCAAAAAGGAAAGATGGGCTTGTGGGGGTCTCCCCCCACAAATACAATTTTTAAAATAATCTATTCTTAGAATTCTGATAAAAAAATGTCAAACATTATGATTTAAAAGAAAAATATGGTGTCAATGTGTAATGAACAATGTAAATATTTTTTCGTGGTTTAGGAACTCGACATTAAAAAAAGTAGTGGTTTGGGATTGATCGTTGTTTAGCCATCGTGGCTAAGGAATTCATGGTTTAGGGAGTAGTGGTTAAATCATACATCCAGTCTGAGTAGCTGCACGCTTTATTAAATACACAATTTCATTTCATTAGGGCCCTGACAGTGCAAAGGAACACTTGTTCAAATTCTAAGGGCGTTATTTATGAGGCCTTGCTTCACTTTTATGCCGCTGGTGCGTCACTTTTTGTGACGCACCGGCAGCGTAAAAAATTTGCCTATTTTGCGCCCCATTTACAAAGTGACGCATCTAGGCAGAAGCGTCACTTTGTAAACCCCTGCACCACATTATACCTGCGCCAGGTATAATGTTTGCAGGGTGGGTGTTGCCACATTGAAATCTATGAGAAATCAGTGTGCCACTTCTAGGACGCAATTGCGTCAATATCTTACACCTGCCTCACAGCAGGTGTAAGACTGATGCTGGCAAGCACCATATGAAAGACCACATTGCTGGAGTTGCGTCTATTTTCAGACACACCCCAGCAATGCATCGCTTTTGCGCCTATGGATATTTCAGAAATACTGACGTATCTGTTACTCCTTGCAACATGATGCGTCACACAGTAAATATGACGCATCCATCATGTCGCAAGGAGGGAGCACTAAGAAGTGACGCATCCCTGTTTTCACACAGCGATGCATCACTTCTCATAAATAAGGCCCTAAATGTGTTTACATCTAATATTCAGGGATAGTTATGTGTGTTTTCAATATTGTAACACAGCAGCAGCTCACCAATATTACTGCAAATAATCTCTGTGACGCAATCCCATTTCTTATGTTAGGCCTTGTTTTGATCAAAATAAACTTTTTTATGTATATTACATGAAACATAAACACAACGTTTCTCTGCAAAATGGCTGTACTAGACTCTCACACATCAGGTACAAAAAAAAATTAAAGGAAAACAGTATGTAAAACAATCTGTTTAAGCAATATTTAAGATCATTAGGGTAAAACTCCAGAGAACAGAGCTGACTTTGTCAGGGGGCCCCCTGAAAGGATGGGGCCCTGGGCCAGAGCCCACTTTGCCTATGCATTAAAACGTCTCTGTAATCACTCCAGGACAGAAGAAAGAGGTGCATCCAAACATGTAAACTTTGACTTAAACCACTGTCATGTACTACCAGTTTGTGATGTTACCCCACGAAGGGAAAGCGATGTTAAGTGTATGTGTAAAAACTTCTTAATTAAAATACTTTGAAATAAAAAAAATCAGTCAAGACACAATAGAAAAGCTTCCCTCACACCCCGTGCTTGATGTTTTTTTTTTGTTTACTGTATTGCACAAGGTGTGCTGACATCACTGTAAAGAAAAGTCATAGCAAGTTGCCCTATTAGAAGTGGCTAAATACCCCCTGATCAGTACTTGTGGTGTGTAACTCTGCCCTCAAACGCCGATCTGTGTGGGACAGGTACAGCTGGAAAGAGGAGAATGCCCCCTTCCGAGTGGTACCTTTTTGAGTGGATCCCTGCTTGGGGTTTGCACTGGGACCGCAATAGTAGGGATCCACCCACTGAGCACCAGGGAGTTCATTTTGGGGCCAGACTGGGAGTGGGCAAGTCCTCTCCCCGGGCACAACCGTCATTTCGCCCCTCAAAAGGGAGGGGGGGGGGGACAGAAAGGTCACAATGCATCAAGAAGTAATGGGCCAAAAAGAGAGAGTTGCTCACCCTGGAATCTGTCCTTTTTTCCCCACCTCAGAAGGGATATTTCTACCCATATTGGGGGCAGATTGGTGGGTTTTACCCATAATCTGTCCGTGCAAGGAGGGTTTAGGGAACCCACTAAACACCAGCGAAAGCATGTATCCAAAAAATATAAGGGGTGCAACCCATCCAGTCATTAGTCCATGTCCCCACCCAAAAGGTGCTATATATTCTTTCTCCCACTCCCTATGTCGGTGACAAGAAGTGTTTACCCACAAATCAAATTCAAGTGTCAAAAGTCTTTATTTCGGTTTTACAGTACCATAAAAGAAAGAAGGACATGGATCTTGCATGGCAATAATCAGAATAAAAGGCACTGTAGATTAAAATAATTCCTATACAGGCTTTTGATAATTTAAAAAAAGATAACAATTAGGATAAAAAGCTTATCACAAAGATACAATATGTACATAGTGCACATATAAGCATATATCAATATTTAAAAGATGTATCCTAACATCAAAATTAAGATAGCGAGCAATCCAAATATTTACAATCCAAAGTGCTAGTGCGAAATACATGCCCATTGGTTCAGATCATTTGGGTTTCAATTCATTTACTTCCTTCAAGTCTATAGGGCCCTCCTTCTAATGGACCATGATTTACCCAGGAATTTTGCTGTTGCACAAGCAAAGAATGGTCTCGCGTCTGACTTCAGAATATGTAGGGCTTCTTTATGACTATGTTTCCCTAAGTATCTACATACAGGGGTAAGCCAGTTCCTTCTGGGTCTGGTGTAGGCAGTGCAAGCAAAAAAGACAAGGCCTATTGTTTGTTTAGGGCAAGGGCAAGAAGGTCATCCCGTGGGCTGTGATATATTTGTCCTCCAGGTATTAGTGAAGGCATTGATAGGAAGGCAGCCGTGTCTAAATTGAATGTACAATTTCCTAATCAAATAAAAAAAATCAAATAGCACCAATATGCTGATGTATGCTTGTGATTAGGAAGTATTTAATTCACTCATTCATTCTGTACCTAGGGAGTGGAAAGCTCCATAGACATCAGGGAAAATTGGTCAAGACTGTCCAGACATTTTCCTCACAGAAATGTGTGAAAAATGTGTAAATATAGATATTGGTTGAGGTTTATACGCCATTTTTGGTAAGAAAAACAGTGTGATCCATAAAAGTTACACCACCCTTAATGCCCCGGGTGCTTGTTTTCAGAATTGTTTGGGTTCAGTATGTTTCCCTGGCTGACAGCCAATCCCAGACCAACAGACCATCGTTACCCACATTTCCAAAAAGCATTGATTTTGATGACAAAAAATTGATGTATTGTTAATGTGCTTTCAAATGGGCAATTGGCCCAGCTACATATGTGGCATACCATTCTTTTATCAGGGGAAGTGTGGGAAATCAGAATAGTAGAATATTTTCTTTTATCAATTGAATTTCCCAAAATTTTTGACTTCCAATTGTAAGTCACGGTGAAAGAACGAACACATTGGACAAAATGCCTCCTGTATCACATGGTGGGTAAGCAGAAAATATGCAGTCCCAAATTTCAATGGAACAGAACATTGTTCCAACACTATCCAGGGACAAAATGTTAGAAAGTAAGTTCCGAATCAATTCTATACTAAACTCCACAGAGATGTGCCTTGTTGATGCATATATCTTCAAGATACATAGATATGGAGTTAAGAATAGTAAGTGCTTATCTTTCGCTGTGTACTTAGCATCTGATATTTTGTCCCCTAATATCGTTCTAACAATATTCTGTCCTGTTGAAATTAACGACTCGATATTCCCTACTACATTCATCAGATAATAGTATGGGTAACCCCAAATGCAGTCATGTATAAATGACCACGCTTCATAAACTTGGTATCTTGGACACAATTGAACAATGTATAGGTTACATTCCCATCCATGTTTCATTCATTCGATTTTACCATATGAATTTAAGCATAGTCAGTATACAATGAAATGTAATTATAAGTGGCAGATGAGTTGGTGGCTCTAGGTTTTACAGGTTTTTGAAACACAACAGAAAGTTTTTCTTCATGAAAGCTGAAGGGTATGATAGATATAATGTATATTACTTTGAAAAGTGCCCACCAGGGCAAATAATTACAGATGAAAACATTTTCAGCTATTTCTATCTTTCCTGTTTTTGTGAAATCATTTTTGATATCAACAAATGTTTTCTTTGAGTAAACCATGAGTGATCCATACAATTGACCCCTTGCTGAATTTGGAATTTTGTCTAGTTTTCAGTAATATATTGCTTTCTTGCAACTTGATGATTGGTTATTTAAGCACTCCAGTGCCCAAAGCAGCTCTTGTCTTTGGCATTGGCGCCCCCCCTAGGCTGGCTGCAGACAAAATGCTGGGCCAGTGGGTGCGACATCCGGCCTAATCTTGACCTTGTGGTTGTCTTCACTGTTGCAGCCTCAAGGCCTTTATGGGCTCCCATCTTGTCAACAAATCATTCTGACTCTGATGTCAGCAGCATCAGTCACTCAGTCACGTTGGGCTGCCGATTACACATGATACTTGGTACGGTCCACTCCTAGAACCTCTGAGGGAGACAAAGGACCCATACACACACAGGTTACTCCTAGCTTCACTTCCTTGTAGTCGTTGGTTATCACCATGCTGAGAATATGCTGGACAGTTACTCCTGGACAGTCTAGGCCCATTCCTTAATTCTCTAACAAGTATGCCAGCTTCTAATCTCCAGGAAGACACTCAGCTCCTCCAGCAGAAAGTGCAGTCTTTATGTGATGACTCTTCACTTCTGGGAGACTGGTTGCCATGCAGAAAATCATCCCCAGTCACACAGCAGTAATTTGAGAATCCTGAAAAACACCACTTTCCTTGGTTATGAAGAATTCAGAAAGGATCTTGGTTGGGTGGTTTGGTTTGTATATTAATACACATTTTCCAAACAGTGGATGTGTCTCTATTGTCAAAGGTTTCATAACCGATTTGGGCTAGTTTTCTTTTCTGGCAATTGCTCAGTCACAGCCTTTGTTCAAGTTCATGGCTCTCACGGCAGGAAGAATGGGTCTGACTCCGAGCAAGAGTATCTAAAACAAGAGCACAACTAAGTGTGAGATCTCTGCACCTGGCTGTTACCAGTCTTCCTGAACAGTAATCAGGAACAAATGAAATAACAGGCAATGCCTAGAAATACCCTCACCTTGATCAACATAAACTGCTGTACCTGCCCTTCCCCTTCCATCTCCCAAATGGCAGGTAGCTACAAGAAATAATCATTAACGCTTTGCTCACAAGGACCTCATTGAATTTCTAAAGGTACATAGGAGATCTGCCTATTTTACATGGTCAAGCAGAATTTTTCTCCTTTTGCAGATTCCTATATTTTTGCAAGCTTTAGAAATCTGTATACGTTACCCCTGCTAGCCAGTATTAAAGTGTCTGTGCTCCCCCTTTAAACATGACAGAATTGGTGAGATTCTGATTGGTATATTTAACTTATGGTTAAGTCCCTAGTATATGGCACAGTACAAGATGTACCTAGGGCCTAGAAGTTAAATGCTACTATGTCATCCAATTTGCCATCTTCTTCAGTGGCAGTGAAAACATGGCCTCAAGCCTATCAGTATAGCCTGTCAGGTAGCCTGTAAAAACTGCAATACCATCTGTCAAATACACCCTTTTGACAGAGCAAAACCACCTTTTAAATACTATTCCAGCCTATGTAGGCCTTGTGTCTACAAGGCAACATGCATGACATTTAAAAGTAGTGCATGCATGTCAAGATCCTTGATCCTGCCATCAGGTGGCGTTATTGGAAGACCTTCTGTGAACCTGCTACCACAGTGAACACTTGTTTGGAACCTGTGCTGCACTTCAATATTCCTTCACAGACTTGAAAGTGGCTTCTGCAATCGGAATTCATGCGTCAAGTACTGTTTCTGGAAGCTCCTTCTTTCGTCTCCAATTGCCTACACTGCTGAATCCTTGAAGTCCTCGGAAGAGTCATGATTCCTGCTACTTCTGTTTTCAGTGCCCTGCTATCCTATGGCTGTCCTCTGCAGCATTGTGCTTTATGTGTTTCCTTATGTCTCAGTCTACCCTTTCATTCTGCCTATGCTTTCTAGCCTGATATCCTGATTTCTGTGTTTTCCCAGTTGGGTTTCTGACCACTTTTTCGATGAGTTGACAGTGGTTCCCTTTATTTCCTTGTTCTAATTGCCTGTTGGACAGTGCCTCCTCTTGATCCCAATGTTTCTATCCTTGATTTCTGAAGCCTTGTTGAAACCTCCTTGTCTAGGCGTTCTCCTTACTGCCTTGTCTGTCCTATATTCTGGTTATTCTTTCCACCATGGTTTTCTGTTCCATTCTAAATTTGGTCCACTGTCTTTTGCAGTCCATTCCCGTTTAAAGTGTTACCTCTGTCTTGGTCTTTATTCTGATCAGGTAAGCTGCATCCAGGCCCTTTGTAGTCTTAGCTGTCTCAGTGTTGTTGTCAGTCTTGGTTCACCTTGCAATGAGTACAACAGTCTTTATAACAGCAGGACCAAGAATGACTTCCCTGTAGGACTACTGTTAAGAGCAATCCACAGGTGTCAGTTCAAAGGGTGTGCCCTAAGATACTAAGAGACCTCTTGCAATAAACAAGTGCATCCCTTCCTTTGATCAAACCTTGTTCTTGTCTGTCTTCTGTCCTCTGTAGTTCTGTGACACAATTATACACTTTGAGTAGCCTGGTATTTACCTTTCCCTGTCACCTTGCTAAGTTGTACCTCTGGAATCACCTGGCCCTGCTTTCACTTCCTGACAATTGAATGTTCATATGTATTTACTGTGACAGACACTCAAAAGCTATTTTATCCTGAGTCAGGCCTAGCTGTCTTTTGTAAAAATCCAGAGTACAGATTAAAATCTGTAATACTGTACCTCAGGAATGGGACTAGCTAGCCAAATAATTAGCCAACTATTTTTTAATATTTATTAGAAATCCAATTTAGTGGTAAAGTTGGGTTTTAAATAAATATTAAGGAAAAGTAACTTTTATAAAGTTACCTTTTTCCTCCCTGAAGTCCCTGGAAGCTACATTTGGATTTGCTATCCCACTTCTGACAGTATTTGAATAGGTGTAAAAAAACATGGGAATTACATGTCACACACTCACTGCAAGCCTCTGGGCTTCACATAACAGAAAAACATTACAGAAGAGAGGTCATTAGACACTGTCTCCTTAACACAGGGTAAAAGGACTTGTCATACTAATGACTTAAAAAAAACAGTACACTGCAGCCATCACTTTATATGATTATCCACCGCATAGACAGTAGCATTTTGCCCACCATAATGGCACAATTGCTGCAATCCTTTCCCCCTAGGTCCCAGAGTACATTCTGGACCTCACTTAAAAAGTGACAGGCCTTGGACTCTACTCACACACTAGATCTGTATGTTTCCAGAGCCAAACAAAAATTCATGATACCAGTTTAACATACAAATAGGCACTCAGGGCAGAGGTACATATCTGTTCGGCATGTAGAGGATATTTCTGTTCCAAAAGAAGACCCTCCCAGTTTAGACTACCCGAAACCTTACTCTATCAAAAAATAAGTCCAGTAGTTGGATTGGCAATAGCGACGGGAAAGTTCATTTTCATTCCCATAATACAATCAAGCTTTGCGCTCCACTCTGAAATCTTGGCCTTCCAAGGAGACAGACCATCTCAATAACTTGAGGTTCTCAGACTTCATTGCTGCAAAAACTTGAGTTGTTTATGATCTGTCAACCTGACCACAAATATGGCACAAAATAAGTAAGTCTGGATCCGCCTCAGGGTCCAAATTATTTTAAAGCATTTTTTCAGTGACAGACCAGTTTTGTTTACTAGAAAGCACTACAAGACTGATAAATACCACTAGACACTCTCTCTAGTTTTCATTAAGTTGAGCCACTACTGGTCCAAAACCATTATCTGATACATCAGTTGGTATAATACACGGCTGACCGTAGCAAAACGTCTTAAACACAGCTGCATTGCATAGTGCTGTGTTTAGGTCCCATAAAGTTTTCTGAAACTCAAAAGTCCAAATTATTCTTTTAGACTGCTTCTTGAATGTCAGAGCTGTCAATTACACACGTGTGATCTTGGCTGCAGAGTTTCTGTAATTTCCTATAAGTCCTATAGACTCTCAAATGCATCTGGGTGGCGGGGACCTCTAATATCAATACAGACCAGATCTTTGAATCGAACATGTGTATCTTCCTGTTGTCTACCAAATACCCAAGGAAGACAACAGAGCACATCTCCGCCTGGAACTTGGTTGCCTTGATAGTCAGTTTTGCCACCGATATCCTGACAAAAACATGTTTACTTTGCCTAAGGTGGTCGCACATAAATTGATAAAGATGACAATGTCATCCAGGTACTCCGTACAGAAATCCAACACTGAGAGAACCTATTTCACCGGGTGCTAAAAAGTGGGTGGAACATTCTTGAGCTCAAAAAGCATTACCCTAAACTGGTGCAATTCTTCTTGTATGGAGGGATGCAGTATTCTCCCTAGTACTAGGTGATAATGTGATCTGCAAGCACTCACTCAAAAAGAAAGCAGTACCCAGCTGGTTCACTAGCTCCAGGAATCTGGTGTGTATTTGTCTTGGTCACTTCATAAAGAGACTAGAAGTAAACTCAAAACTGCAAATTTGTGGATCCTCCCTACAGCATCAGTACTACTGGGCTGGTGCAAGGACTAAGGTAATGCTCAATTATTCCCAAGTCCAACATCTTTGCAACCTGTGCTTTGAAGCACTCCTGGACTCCGTAGCGGGCTATTGCGGCCAATAACGGCCCGCTCTAGGGTTAAAGGCCTGAGCCCAAGGCAAGGGCCTTTAACAAGGGAGCGGGACTTTAATGCCAGTATAGCCAAACTACGGAGGGCTATAAAGCTATTAGAACATTCTGCCACTAGAGAGCAGAATCAGCTATGAACACCAACATTGGAATTTTGGAGCTCCGGGTTTCTACTGGCCATTAGAAACCTGTATCACTTCATTGTTTTCAATGGAGGCCCCGCACATTCCAATATTCTAATTTCAGAAATGGCCTCCTTTCTTTCAAAAGACGATGCTATTGCTGAAATACTAGATTACAGTGAGATGATTGATGATTTTAGCAGAGGAAATGCTAAAAAGGGCAAGTTTTAGCATGTGGTACCATTTCTGATATTTCATTGAATTGTCCCAAAGAGTTTCCTACTCAGACAGATCCCACGTATAAACAGCTTTGTATGAAAATCCCGTAACATGATTATCATGTGCCCTCACTTTAACCAACTACATATTACATTTCACCTAATGAAACAAGTTCAAAAGTGCTTTATTCGAGTATTACTCATAAAAGCAGACATACATACATGTAATAAAAAACAATTAAATTTACAAGTCAATTAGACGTAAGCACATAGATGATGTTTAAAAAACGATACACAAATAAAATGTCAGGTGCAAGTTCATTATAAAAAAGTGCCTGATTAATAATCACGGAAGGCAATTTGTAAGAAAATTCATATCATAAAATTTCATACCGATGATACATTAAAATAGTATGTTACAATAAGAAAGTAAAGTAGACACGAATCTAGCAGTCTCTGACCAACTAATCAACATCTACAGAGAATAAACAATAGTCTAGCAGTCTCTGGATTTACATTGAATTGTTACAGAGAATAGACATGTGTCTGACAATTTACTGTCAACTAAGCGATGAATAATTATCCTGCCAGCAATCTCTGTCTTATAATCCAGGCCCACCCCAGGTACTTTGCGGTAGCAATTATAATCCAATTAACAGAAGGAGATCTTACAATCCGCAATGCTACCATACTATTTTTTGTACCTAGGTTCCTGCACATGGGAGCCAACCATGCTTGCCTTGGTGCAGAGTACATTGGACAAGAGAACAAAAAATGACCAAGAGTCTCGTTACCTACCCCACAGACTGGACAGATTGGTACACCCCCTGCTTTCCATTTAGATGTTAAGTTACAGAGGGGGAGGGAACCTACCCTCAATTGGAAGAGCAATTTCCTGTCCATGGGGTTTAATATGTAATCCCAATACATTTCATAAATTGGGTACAATTTGATCTCTAAGTAACTAGTGGTCATAGACCCACTATTTGTACTAAGCATACTCTTATTAACAACATGTTCCCAATAAATGTTTTTTAGGGTGGACTTGGAAGGGAATAGAGCCCCAGCTGGATCAATCCATAGAGCATTAAGTCCTAATTCAAACAAAGCAATCTTTAATGATTTAAACCATTTTATTTTGTTAAAGCAGTCGGCCTTGACAACATCTTTAAACCCATTCGCGTAGTGAGAGAGCTCTGGCGTGGTCCAAAGTCTGCGCCAGTACAAAATCGGGCGCAGTTTGGCTTTATCAGAGATCGCTCTCCTACCTAGTTCGTATCTTAGGGGCAATAGCGGGCTGCTCTGAGGGGCACCTATCAGTGTCCTGTAAAATTTGTTTTCTGAGGTTTGGAGTTCCTGAAGGTTTTCATGCCCCCATAACTCCGCACCATACAAAGCAGACCCTATTGCTTTTGCCTCATAGATTATCAGTGGTGGTTTAATGGGCTTAGTGAGCGATTTCCTTTGCTCCTTAGTAATTGTGCCAGCTAATTGCTTGTGCCTTAGAGTAGCAATATTAAGATGTAGCTGCCACCTGTTGTCATTAGAGATATGGATCCCTAGATAAGTGAAGGATTTTACAACCTCCAGGGTACGACCACTCAGAAGAATTTTGGGTTTAAAATTTTTGTGGGGATTGAAGGCCATGAGTTTTGACTTGGACCCATTTACCTCCAGTCCATGAGCTACACAGAAATCATCAAATATTGCCAATGCTTTTTGCAACCCAGCTGGTGTTTTAGATAAAATTAAGGTATCATCGGCGAACATTAAAATTGGAACTTTTTCACCTGCAAGAGAGGGAGCATCCACTGCCTGAGATTGCATACAAGAAACCACACCGTTAATAAAAAGGGTGAACAGAGTAGGGGCCATTGAACAACCCTGCCGTACCCCACGCTCAACTGGGAATTCGGCAGTGTCATTACCGTACCCACCCCAGCGAATTTTAGCGTAATTGCCCTCGTGTAAACGCATAATTAAGGACAACAGTTCCCCAGGGACCCAAAGAGTAGCAAGAACTTCCCACAATTTTGCCCTTGGTACCAGGTCGAAGGCAGCCCGCAAATCAACAAATGCTGCATACAAGCTGCCTCCGCCTAGCACCACGGTTCTCCACTGAATCAGTTGGAGACGGAAGACTTGGTCCACAGTGCTGGTTGCCCTGCGAAAACCAGCCTGATAGGGGGATAAGATGTTGTTATCCTCAGCCCAGTCAAGCAACCTGTTAACGATTACTCGCCCCACTATTTTTTGGATAGTGTCGATCAAACTAATTGGGCGGTAATTACTAGGCTGAGCGCGGTCTCCTTTCTTATATATTGGGATGATAACGGCACCCCGCCATGATTCTGGAATATCTACACCTCTGGCAATATGGTTTATTAACAGATGAATATACTTGCACCATCTTGCAGTGTCGTTTAAAAAAACGTCTGCAGGAACTCCGTCAATACCGGGGGCCCGACCACTATGAACAGTTTTAAGTGCAATCAGTATTTCACTCTGCATAAAAATGTCATCTTCTATCAAAGAAGACGGTGGGCGTACACTATCTATGGACTGGTCACTAGAAGCGTATTGTTCGCTAAAGAATTTTACCCAGGCATCCTGGGGGACATTGTTTGTAATGGCATCTTCAAGCCTGTCATGACCCCATTTGACTACATGCCAGAATAACCTGGAATTATTTTGGTCACTAGCACTCTGTAGCAAATTCCAATGGGCTTCATCCCAGTCTTTTTTTGCTTTAGCTATGGAACGTTTGTATTGATTCCTAGCTATCCTAGTGTCCTCCTTATTTTTGTTCTTGATTGCATCACCCAAGCGGGCCCTGGCCCCCTTACAGTCCTGATTGTACCATTTAGCAGGCCTATAGACCCCGGGCTTCTTTTTATTTGCCGGTTTTAGAAAATGGCATTTTATTTCTTTGAAAAGATCATTATGGACCTTGGTGACATTATTTTGGTTAGGAGAATGCCCAGCCTCACCTTCAAGGGCCAGTATGGCCTTATCAGTTGCCATACTTATTTTTTCTAAGACCAGCGGGTCAGTTCTAACACTAGTCCACCTCAGCCTGCGCAAATCATTGGTGGGTACAGTCAACGGTGGAAGAGATTCAACACAAGTGCTTGAAACAACATCAGACTGCCACCATTTATGGAGAACACATAAAGAATTATGGTCACTCTCAAGCCTTTCCAGAACAACCATATCTGTGACTGTTGGCCATAAGGGCATACTACATATAACGTAGTCAATACGGCTCTTATTTCTCCCGTTATTGAATGTCATGGCTGGTACTCTGTCGGACTTTGTTCGACCGTTCAAGGCCCTTAACCTGTGTTCGAGGCACATGGCGTTTAGGCCAAGAATATCCTCAGTCCAGCGTGTTATTGGGGTTGTATTAAGTACGGGAATATCCCATAACATATCTTCCTCCGTGCCCAGATGTGCATCGCCAATGTCTAAAGGTTCGAAAGTGCGATTTAGGTCGCCAGCTATTAGTGTATTTTTCCCAGATGAGTGAGTATCTAACAATTTATACAAAGACAACAGGACCTCAGATTTTCCTGCACTACCCCCTCTAGCATATACATTATAAATATCTATCGAGGTAGATGGGTTACCTATTAGTCGTATGAGCTGGATGTCTTTTTGATGGAGCTCAATGTTTCTCACATCAAGCCTAAGAGACTGGCGCACCCATATAGTAAGTCCGCCCATCGGTCGCCCCTTTGGGCCCTTGGTGGCCGGAAGATAAAAGTTCAAATAGCCCAATGCAAATACAGGATCACAGGCCCAGGTCTCTTGAAAAACACAAACATCATACAGGCTGACAAAACCAAACCATTCACCACAATCCATTTTGGAACAAAGCCCAGCAATATTCCAAGACAACAAATTCCCGGTAGCATTTACCATTTTTGAATAGTTACTGTGAGCTAGCCCTGTTGGCGTTGAATCAACAATACCAATTTCATTTATATTTACTGCAGTTAGTCCGGCTCTAGGTACATTAGTGACTGTCACATTTTGTAAAAGTGTTAAACAACTAGACACCTCTATAGAACTTGCAGCCGTGGGAATTTGCAGCAAGGTGGAGGGGTTAGATGGTAGTCAATCGCATGCGTCTAGGTTTGAAAGAGCAGAAAATCTGTTTACCAAACCTAGACCCCACTCACCAAGATCAGAGTTCTTGCTGCCCCTTTTAGTTACAACGTTCCATTTTGTTCTTAGTGTGCTGCAGTTAGGTCCTCTGCCTTTCCTAGGATAGAAGAAATCTAGGGTCAATGGGACAATTGGGGTAAATCTTTTCTGAGGTGGGTGAAGATTGGGCAGGATGTTTGGCAAAACCTCGGGGTCAGAGAAGTTAAGCACAACACAGTCCCCCTTGAATTTTTTTACCCTATTCCCAATCCACTCAACCCTTCTTGCATTCACCAGTTCTTCAGCTAATTGCTCTTTGCCCCAGGAAGTTATGGCCATGTTGTTGGTTAGCCATGATAAAGATTTGTTTAACAATGATGAAGTTGATTCGACATCGCCTGGGGCTAGTGGAGGTACATTTGCAAGAACAAGGACTAATGGTGAAGCTTCCACAACAAGCTCTGATGATCCTTTCAAGGAGTTAGGTTCCCCATGAAGTAAAGCAGATGGTACGTCACTGGAGGGCCTATCAGATAAGTTTGTCAGTGAAGTCAACGTGGGATTTGGTGCAACAACAGGTGTCGGTCCGTTAAATTTGCCAGATTGGATTTCACTCATCAATGGCTGGACACTTGTTGTAATGACTTCAGGAAGTTTTCTCACTTCCCCCAGAGTTTTTCCTAATAGACCTTCCAGTTTGCTTACCTCAGCAGTCAGTTTATCAATTTTACTAATCAGGGGTTTTACCATCCCTTTAATTTTTGTGTCCATCAGGCAACAAAGTTTCTGTAATAGATCATCAGAAAGAGTCACGTAGGTTTCCCCAGTCAAGTCTTCCTCATCGTCATCGGTAGATTTCCTTGGTGGCGTAGCAGCTTTGTTTTTGGATGATCTTAGGCCTCCACGCTTTGGAATGGCTTTTTTTTTTACCCCCTGAAACCCTTGGTGCGGGGATGGGGGGAGCGATGGAAACATTAGAGTCGCTATTTGTAGAAAGCACAGTCAGAGCGTCAATGTCACTATTGTCTTCGGTGTTGGCTACTGTGCCACTAGGCTGGATGCTATTTGTGTCCTGGAGGGAGTCCTGTGCCCCACCCAGGAGGCTATTATTTAGCAAAGCAAATGAATCCTCGTTCTCGATATCTACCAATGGTGATTGTATAGGGGATTCTAATCCCAAAGAAGTCCTTCTATCAGTGTTAATTTTTGTCACAACTTGAACAAGATAGTTCTCCATTGTGTTTGAGACAGAGGTTAGCTTTTTGACAGGCATTGCTCAGCGAGAGTGCACTTGAAACAAAAGGTTAATATACACAGGTGCAATAGGATTTATGTTTACCTGGAGGTCAGTGGGCCTGGTATGCTTTATCCCAGGGAGAGTGTTTAGTAGAAAGGGCAGAATCCCTGGCCCAACCCGACCTGTCCCGCTCACGTCCCGCGACGCGGGTCTCTTTCTCCCTTTATTGGCCTCAGAGCGCACTGCTTGCGCGTTTCGCGTCACTTTCGCGCGCCGCCGCAATGCCTGCCGGGAGTTGTAGTCCCTCCCGGAGCGGCGACGCGGTTTCTATGCCCAGGTATGACTCTCGGCGGTGGCGGCTTGAGCGTCAGCTCTGGCGTTTGTTCTGGCACCTGTTTGCAGCCTGGAATGACTCTCGGCGGTGGCGGCAGACTGACGGATCCCAGGATATGACTCTCGGCGGTGGCGGCAGGTAAGTAGTCTCCCCCGCTCTGCCGGTCTCTTTCTCCCTTTATTGGCCTCAGAGCGCACTGCTTGCGCGTTTCGCGTCACTTCCGCGCGCCGCCGCAATGCCTGCCGGGAGTTGTAGTCCCTCCCGGAGCGGCGGCGCGGTTTCTATGCCCAGGTATGACTCTCGGCGGTGGCGGCTTGAGCGTCAGCTCTGGCGTTTGTTCTGGCACCTGTTTGCAGCCTGGAATGACTCTCGGCGGTGGCGGCAGACTGACGGATCCCAGGATATGACTCTCGGCGGTGGCGGCAGGTAAGTAGTCTCCCACCTAATGAAACAATATCATGGGGCACTCTGGAATAATATAGATTTTTGAAGTTATTCTCCTCACATTTTTTGCTGCGATCATTCTTTTATGTACATATAAATCGGTTTATCTCCCCATTGTTAGATCATGATTTCATTTTATGTACCTTTTCTGATGAAATTTGCATTTGTTTACTTTTCCTATCACCTCATATCCCGGAGAGGAGAATGTATTCACTCTGTGTCCTTAATAATAATGCTTTGTTTGCACAACACTCTACTACCCTTAGCTAGGCCTGGCCTGTACTTTATAAGACTTTCAAGTAAAAAGGTAAATCTATCAGAACTCAACTTTATCTAACTAGAATCTGTTGCTCAATTTAATAATGACTTGAGTGACATTTTTAATTGAAGCAAAGCTACTTTTCACTGTTTTATTTGCCTTTATATTTTTCTGGGCAAATATCTTCTGTGCTGCATAGTGTATCTTGCCAAGGGTATTTGACAACCATCTTCTTCCAGTATTGGCTTTGGAATGTTATATATTCACAAATCTGGAAGCAATTAGTGAACGAGTAAAGACATCAGTTTTGCTGAGTCCTGGGCTTTGTTTTTCCACCCAGTGTGACTAATGTATTGTATTTCTACTTAGAACTTTAAAGTATCTGTACTCATTTAATTAGGGAAGTGCAAAGTTGTATCAAAAAGGCCAAAGGATTAATGAATTTATATTTTTTATTATTGAATGTAGTATGGCATAGTTGTGTATGGTGACAAGCCATTAATAATGGGTGTAGGCCTGACTGGCCTATAGGGAAACATGTTAGATGCCAGGGTTCTGACCTATTTATTATGAAAAGGCACGACAAAGGCTGTAGGTCTAATTCATTGTGAAAACATATACTAAAGGCTGATAAGGGTGGACTGGTATTACACTGTATTAAAGCCTCTAGACATCACTTTGTTACATGAATATTACAGATTGCTGCTGTAGCAATGTTTTTTTGTGTTGGTGGCACCTAGTGCGATAATGTTTGTTGATGCCCCCCAATACCACCTCCACCACATATTCCCTGACTACCACCCTTTAACAGTGCCCCTTGTGTCTTTATAGCCACTCTTTCTCAGATGCATTTCATTAGTTTTATAGTGCCACTTGTATCAATGTAGGGTGTCAGAGTACTGTGCATGACACATAGTACACTGAGACAATTAATCATAGGAGTGTAAATCAGTGTATAGAAAATATCACGTAGGACGGAGGACTACAAGGTGTCGGAGTCACATGTCATCTATACTGGTAGACAGTATAGTTTAATCGTGATTGGTCTGGAGAAGCACAAACTCCGAATTTAAAATGTAACACCATGGTTGGGGGGTCTCTTTAATAATCAGAATGAATTTCTATCTAAATGAACCCATATTCCAACATCAGATAATGAAAGACTTAGGAAAAAATCATAGCGCTCTAATCTATACCATGCAGTTGGCATGCAACTCTTTGATGATGGTTAATAGCTCGCTGTTCTATGTTAGGATTTTAACTGTAAGTAACAAAAGGATTTCTCAGACAAAAACAGTAACCCACTGACCTATTTAAATTATATACAGTTTGGGATCTGCATGGTACACGTTCTTTGCAGCAAGAATATTAACCCACTGTGCTCCCTTACCATGAGTCAAAACTTCCACTAGACAAACCTCTGATCTCCAGGAAGAACATTAATCACTGGAGTTTTCTTGACATTTTTATTGTTTCCTTTACATTTCTGGAGGCCAGGAACGCGGCAGCAGGTGCTTTTCAAACCATAATATACTTGCAAACAGGAAGCCCCCACCCACAGTCAGACGCTGTAATGGCCGCACCGCCTTTGAGCCGGCCCCCGTTACAAACTCAGACCAATCCTGAGGGTAAAAGATTTGCATTATGTCAGCTACCTAGAATCGGTACAACAAGCATGCACTTTGCTCAATACAATTCCAAGATGTACTCCCACTGCAATGTCTACTAAGTGACCCTTTTGGAATGATATTTGCATAGTGTATCATTATTTTATTACTCTGAAATGGCCAACAATATGTTTTTAAACCTGCTGTCCATGTTGGTACTTGATAAGGATGACAAACTATGGACAATACCATTATTAGGCGACTGCTATGACAGTCAGTCAGACAAATCACTTTATTCGATACTTAATTAATAAGATCATAAAAGTACAAAGTGCACAATATAAAATAGACATTAAAAGGGAATACAGCTTTCATAGTGCAATTATTAGCAATGATGTAAGATAAGCATATAAAAACGTTAATTTAAAAACAGAATTTAAGTGCACAGTTTGTGGGACAGGATTACCCAGCCGCCTAGTCTTCAATGAGCAGAGTAGAAATTAAGCCACAGAATGGCATATTAATTGGTCAGGCAATGAATGTAAGAAATACAGACCTGGGCGACATTGGTTAAGATGATGATTATGCATAAGTGGCCAGATAAATCATTTGTGGTGAGCCTTATAGAATTTGATTGGGAAGAAGAGCCATCACACAGGCAGGGAGGTAGGTCAGAGATAGAGAAGATGCCTACTGGGTAGGAAAACATGCAAGTTACGAAATTCAACCGAAACCTCATTAAAATAAATCGATGGTATGGGTTAGTCACATAAGATAGATATAAGGGTGCACCTTCCTGATCGATTGGGCCCTCTAGGTACGATTTTACAGACGCTTTTGAGTCGCTCGAATGCTCTTATTTAGAGAAATAATGTTTTAATTTTTTTTTTTAAACTATGGTACAATTTTTTATTTTATTTTTTACATTCAGAGAGACTTTATACATACATTCATATATAAAAAGTAAGTTAATTAATTTTAATACATTGTCAATAGTTGTCTATTAATCCAGATCTAAATTGATACTGATACATGAAAAGGGAAAGGGCTGAGGAGATACAATACATCAGAAAACATTTATACATTATCCTACCCTTTTACCCACTTCATAACTGGAACTCATAATTTTATACCACATCTTTTGGCCTGGTACCCCTTACAGGTATATAGATCCTGTTCAAGTTTATATACAGCTATAAAACGGGCTGAGAATTCATAAAAATTTGGGGGAATTGGATTCTTCCTTCTGGTTGCAATGAGTATCACAACTGAGATAAATATGATACTAATCTGGGGTTTATCTAGCTCGAGACTGCTGTCGTATCCAATCATCATAAGTGAAGGGGTTCACGCCACAGTTTTTCTGAGGATCTTCTCCCAGAACTTTACCAGTTCTGTTTTTATCAAATCAAGATGTGGACACCCATAAAACATAGAAATCTCTTCAGCTGGTCCTATCCCACATCTGGGGCATTTATCGTCCTCCCTTTTCCCCCATTTGAATAATTTGGCTGGAGTAAAATACAAATTTTAAATCGTTTTATTGTGCTGCGACTTTATATTAGCAGATAGGAGCATTTTTTTTTACTAACCGTAATGACATATCAATATCAACATCTTCGTCTTCTAATCTATTGGCCCATTTAGTCTCAACTTTTTCAACATCATCCGGAGCAAGTTCCATCATCATACTATATAGATGTTTAATTTTACAGGAAGTTCTCCCCATGATTTCAAACAGTGTAATTTTAGCATTAGAAACTGCCTGTCTCCTTTTGCCAGGACCCCCCCTTTATTTGTAGATACTTAAGATAATGCCCATCCGGTATTCCAAACTCTCTTTGTAGCTCACCAAACAAATATAATTGGCCATCTGTTGGATGTCTCCCACTGTCTGTAGACCCAGTTGCTTCCATTACTTGGCTATAACATCGTAAAACACAGGAGGAAATAGGGATGATTTCCAAATGGGTGTATACTCTGTTACCTTTGCAATATTCATATGTTTTTGTATTCTATCAAAGATTTTTCATGCATTCAATATGATCTTAAATCAAACCTTCTTGTAGGTTCCAGCTCTCTCAGAAACAATGCTTTTGCCCTTTTTCCGAGTGCCAGCTCATAGATTGTTGGGAGACCCTCAGCCTGTATCTCGCTGGTGCTGCCAGTAGTTTTAAAAAAAAGTATATTCATTTGGTGTAACAAGACTTCCCAACAATAATAAGTTAAATTAGGACCTTACCATATTGCCAGATAAAACAACTAAACAAAGAATCCAAAGCTCTGATTAAAGATCCTTCAATTTTGACCGGGAGTGTCCTGAAAAGGTACAAGACCTTAGGGAACATAGTCATTTTAAGAGCATTAACTCTACCCATGATGGTTACATGAAGTGAATTCATTCACCTAAGGTCTTTAGCGATATTACTGATCACAGGGTTTAGATTAATTTGGGCAATCTAACTGATATCCTGGGTGATCCGAACTCCAAGATAAGTAGCTATATTTTCTCGTTGGCTATCAAGGAGAGTAACATTTTTGGTGCAAACTATTTGAGTCTTGGTTTTATTCAGTAGATACCTTGATTCCTTCCCAAAAATAGTAGCAGTAACTTCTATCTCCCTCATTGCCTCCTCTGGATTAGGTGTTAATACCACAATGTCATCTGTGTATGCTAGTACTTTAGTACTAAATCCCTGGGTCATCACTGGTGCAATTGCCTGATTCTCGATCTACGATTGGATAAAGGGATCAATATATAGGGAAAATAGGATTGAAGAGCAACGGCATCCCTGCCTTGTTCCTCGTGAAACCTTTATCATGTCAAATTCTCTACCCATCAACAGCAATTTCACGTAGGGAGCCCTGTACATCGCTTTAATTACAGGTACGGCCCGAGAGCCGAACCCTTTAGCTGCTAGGACACCCCACAAATACTCCCATGACAAAGGATCAAATGCCTTTTCCGCATCTAAGAGGATCGTAGCCAGATATCCATTAGTCTCCCCAATGATGTCAAATAGGGCCACGGCTCTCCTTACATGGCCAGTTGTGTCCTGCCCTGGTACTAAGCCAGGTTGCCAGGGTGATACAAGGCTGGTTATGATCCTCTGGAGACAGTTCGCCGAGATTTTAGAATAGATTTTGGCATCAGTATTTATTATAGAGAGATAGGCCTATATGAGGTGGGCCTATCCAATGGCTTATCTTTCTTGGGGAAGATGACAATATTAGTACCCCTCCAGGAGTACGTTGGGTTCTCACAATATTGCACCCCCAGGAACAGATTGCAGAGCAAGGGATCTAGCTCTTCTTGAAAGATTTTATAGAATTCAGATGGAATTTTATCAGGGCCAGCTGCCTTGCCCGAAGCCAACTGCTTTACCGCTATTTGTGTCTCCTCCAATGTGAATTCCATCTCCAGCCTCTCCCTTGTGTCATCCCCCAAAGTTCTATATTCTCTGCTAGCCCTCACAAAGGCATCCCCGTGGGAACCTTACTTCTCCTCCTTATAGAGCTCTTGATAAAATGTATAAAACACATCAACCATATCCCCCAAATCTGTGTATGAAATCCCCCTGCTGGTTATAAGAGATAGCTGGCTCTTCGCTAATTTGTAATTTTTGTCTGGTCTTTAAAGCAAGTAGTTGCCCAACAGTTTTGCCATAATCATAGCTCTCCGCCCTATGAGTCAGGTAGCTTGCCGCAGCCTTTTGAGAATAATAAGACCCTTTCTCAGCCTTAACCACAATGATATCTAGCTGAGTTGTAGCTACATCCATCCCCGCACTATCTTCCCCAGATGTTCTCTCTCCAAGTCCTGAAGCTTGGCATGTAATTGCCTAATCTTCTTCGCTTGTTGTTGTCTCTACTTAGATATTAAGCTTACTGTCTCCCTCTTTACTCAAGCTTCCAAAACAATGATACGTGAGGCGCTAAAACTATTCATATTAAAAAATTCTTTAATCCAAGTTCTAAAATGGCAAACATATTCTTGATCAACCAACAATTTCCGATCAAATGTCCATTGCGTTTGGTGCATATGGATTTGCGGCAATCTTAGCCCAAGAATCAAAGGGTTATGATCAGACATCGATTTTGGCAAGATTTCTATATCTGCCCTTCCTAGAATCTGCTTTGATATAAAAAAAATAATCCAGCCTAACAAATTTTCTGGTGGGGATAAGAGAAGTATGTATATCCTGGGTCGGAGGGAAGCTTGGATTCCCATACGTCCATTAACCCATGGCTTTTAATCAGTGATGCTAATGCTTGATAAACTTTGGGCTTTCGTCCGTGATATCTATTAGAATTCGCATCACCTACTCCTAGATGTATATTACAGTCCCCACACATAACTAGAGGTGTAGGCCAAGCTGCCAACTCCATTTCCAGGTCTTCGAATATGTTGGACTCATCCTGATTTGATCCATACACCGTTACTATTGTTATTCCATATTCAAGCTCCACTACAACCCACCTCCCTCCTGCATCACCCAATGTGCGCCTAGCGGGTCCTATCTGGTTCTTAGCTAAAATAGCCACTCGTCTAATATTAGAAGTTTGTGTAGAGTAGGCCATTAAAGAATAGCCCTTTATCAGGATTAGCCCCCTCTTTTCCCATGGTATATGTGTTTCTTGAAGTGCAATTATATCCGGGAGATTAAATCTCAGCATTTCCATAGTCCAGTTTTGTTTATTACTGTCCCCTAAGCCACCTATATTAACAGAACAGACAGTCAGCTTACTCATTTAAATTGATATGTTGTCCCCTTTCTTTTGTTTCATCCCTTTGCTTTCTTAAACCAAAAACCAAGCCGAAGTAACAATAGTTTACTCTCACTTCCGTCATTATTTGTAATATTTTAAAATTCTGTTGTTTTTTAAACCCATTGTCCCTCTGAATTTTTTCACCCTGTTTTGTGCCCTCACCCAGAATCCCTAGAACCACCTGCCCAATCCTCCCCCCGCCCCCTTCCCCTAATCCCTACCCAACCCCCCACCCCTGCCCCCTCCCCCTCTCCCATCTTTGGAAAATGCCCAGACCGAGATGGAGAGTGATTTGCCAGCATCGTGATTCCCTTATACACACCATGCTATCTTCTTGAGGGATAGCCCTATCTCTGATGATTCATCCTAATAAAGAAAGAAAGAGAGGCTAGGAAAAGAAAAAAAGGAAAGGAAGTGAGGGGAGGCTATCTATACATTAGACTGCAGGAATCTGACACATCAGGAACAAAGATGCCCCCCTCCCCCTTACAGCACTTCATTTGGCTACCTAATCCTATAGGGTATTTAGAGCTTCAATCCGGTCAGGAACTCTTCAGCCTTTACCTCAGATGTAAAAAACTCTGTTGACCCTTGCCAGACTACCTTTAACCACATTAGTGCTAAGGCAATTCCCCCTCTGTGCTGCAACCCCTTGATTACCATTGTTCATGACAAGCTCAGCTCGTCATCAGCACAGGAGCAGTGTACTGCATGACGAGCTGAGCTCGTCATGAGCATGGAAGGGGTTAAGGAGGTAGGATTATTAAGAAATGCTTTTGCCCCTTTATCCTGAAAAGGTTTTATCAATTGGCACAAGCGCCACCTCCTCTCAACGGTAACATGACAGAAGTCAGGTCAGGCCAACATTTCTCTTGGCCTCTGGCCTAGCTTTTTCGAACACTGCCTGTCTCAAAAGAAAATTGCCAAAAAAGACCAAGATGGATCTTGGTTTAGATCCCTCCCTGACTGGATTTCTCAGATTGAAGGGTGTCCTATGCATTCCCTGACCTCTTGTTGCCAATCCAGTCTTTGAGTTCCGGGAAGTCTCGTCGAAAGAGATCTAGTACGTAGGTCCGAATATCTGACCCCTCCTTCCCTTCAGGAACCCCCAAGACCCTCATATTATTACGTTGCTGATGGTTCTCACTTTCTTCCTATTTCCATTGAATGCCCGTAATTCGTTCCTCTTGTTCCTTGAATTGGCAAAGTTTATCAGTAACTTCAGTCTCAACATTGCTGACTCGGGTTTCAAGCTCCGTAAGCCGTTCACCAATAATGTTACATTATTTTGTTAGCTTCCTAACTGCCCCCTGGACGTTCCGTGCAGCACTCTGCACTTTGCGGGCATCAGCCCGTGTCTCATCCCGATGTTGCATTATTGTCTGTAAGACCATTTCCAATGTTGGGGCATGCAAGCCAGGGGTGTCCTGAGATACTGCATTTTGCGTGAGGTTAGTTGAGTTATGTAAATGTAAATGTAGTATACTTGTAAAGCGCACAGCTGCCCCAGCAACGGGGCGTCCCGGCGCTGTATAACTCTGGGGAACCCGTCCTGGCTTTCCCTGTGGGATGGTCCCTGCTAGGAGTCCCCAAGGTGGAGCCAGGCATCCCCGTAATTGGTGGGGCCGTTGTGGAGATTAGGCAAGCTAATGCCCAGAGTTGCCGAGTGTGATCCCTGATTAGAGTAAGCACCGAAGCGAGAATTATCGAGTCCGCTGACCAAGGTCCACGACCCTGCCGCGTCGGGAATCGAACCCTGGTCCCGGGCCGACTTCTGCTCTCAGGTTTGCTGCCTCTAACCAGTGAGCCACACTACTCCACAGTTGGTTAGAGAGTAATCCTATTTCAGGCTTGCTGTCCTTTGTACAGGAAACCCAGTTTTCTTTCTGCCAACCCAACAGGCAGTCATATATAGGGAGTCTCCTGCTTTCTCCAACTCACTTGCATCTTCATCTTAACTTGATATTATTGAGGACCCAGAGTTGTTACCTGACCACTCAGGGCCATCAGACAGGGAGAAAAAGCAATCATTAGGGTCCATATCCACTTCGGGGTTTACCTGCGTGCCCCTGACTTTGGGAGTGTAACTGGGCTGTGGGGGTCCCTGGTATTGTCAATATTAATGTCTCTACCTCTGTTGTTAGTGGCCTGGCATTCATTATACCCTCTGTAGTCTCCCCCGGCTCATCTTCTGGTCGCCCTCATTATCCCGACATTGTTCTGGCAATCCCCCGCTGCACCTCCTTCAATCTTCAGATATACCCTCTGATACATTGACACTCTGCCTTATCTCAGAACTTACTTTCAGGCTTCCAGCAGGTAGATCTTTAGCCAGATCGTCCTCCCCATTTGCTTGTTCTGACTCATGAGGGAGACCCTCCAATTCAGCATCAGCATTGATTGTGTCTTGGGCTGCACTCTCCGTCCGTTTATCGCTAGAGGCACGGAGCCTTTCCACTACTGTGCCACCTGGCACACGTCGTCCAGCTGAAGTCCCGCCTCTTCCCCTGACTGAAACTGAAACCGTCTCTCTGTCCTTCTCCGGAGCCAGCTTCAGTGTTAGAGGTGCCGGCTGGCCGCCTCGTTTGCCCTCAGGGCCCGCAGAGTCTGCCATCGCACCCGTCTTTCCCTTGGCAGAACTGGGCGCCTTAGGAGCCATTTGTATACTCCTTCTTCGCCGACACCGCCGGCAGCCAACGGACGCAAGGACTCGCGCAAAGAGCTTTACCGCCGCAGCGTAGTCCTATGGCGGCTCTTCCCCGGTGCTGCCCTTGGATCCAAGGTCGATATCCGTGACTGTGTCGGAGCCTCCTGTATCCACGAGCATTAGGTGGGTGAATACTGTATTACTTAAGATTAGCTTCCCCACTTAGTTCATCCTCGGTTCACGGTGCTCCTGGCAAGTCCATTCTAGCAGCCTCAAGCAGCCGCCATCTTGCTTTTCCCGCGCATCACTATGGTACAATTTGATGGAGATGTAAATAGGTGAGCTAAACCAAGAGAGGTGGGGCTGTCATTGATGTATGATAGCACGGAATCCTTTGAGCATGCTCCAGATGAGGACAATCTTCTATTAGCCTCTGGGTAAGGTTCACTGATGCTCTTCTCCATATCGAATGCCATAAGAGTATCGGGTACCAGCCTGATCCCACGAGCGACGACATCATAGACAGAGCTACACACCGCACCCACCCCCCACCTCCCCGAGGGTGCCACCGACCCCCCGGCATGTAGGCCGCGCACACAGTCGGCCACGCTACTGAGGGCTCTCCACCACGTAACGACCCGAACGCCATTCTCGACACCACAGCCTTGACACAACCCGCACGAGTACACTTCCCCCCCCCCCACTTCTGTCTCCCTCTGCACACTCCCATATTAATGGTCACGCATTCCTGTTTTTCCCAGCTGCGGGTATACCCACTATCAAACTGCGACAGAGGGGCACCCCTGGCTGAACCCTAGGCAGAGAACACGGGAGCGGGTGGCACCCACCGAAAGTGTCATAGGGGCGACACGTATGTTTGCCACACATGTCGTGCGACGAGCGGACAATTGGTAGAACGCCACCGCTTATCGACCCTGTTCACCACCCGCTATACCACCGACCACCTAGGACAGCCATGGCTCTCTCACTTCATCGGTGCGCTCCTAGCACATGCGTAAACAAGTTGGAGAGACATTCACACCACACGCTCCATAGGTGCACAGAGTTACACGGACACTATAGGCACACTGGGACGTGCAGTTGTGAACGGTCCTGTTTCTTGTTGAAAAGTTACTGGTTGAATTATGATTAAAATGTAAAATGAGACGTCATTTACAGTGATGGCCGAGTGCTACAAGCACATGTTATGTATAATCTTCGCGTGACACGTTCCGCCTGATATTGACCAGGAATATGTATAATACCTTCCCCTGAAACCATCTGCCTCAACACTGCACAGATTTTTCTTTTTGCAGCCGGCCCGCAGGGTTGTAGGCTCTGCTATATGTACTGCACTTTTTGAACAATAATAAACGTCTTCAAAAAAAAAAAAAAGATCGGGTACCAGCCTGATTATATCCTCAATTTTAGGGACAGCCAGCTCTGTGAGGCATATGAAATTTGAACAGCTTGCTTGGAGGCCAGTGAGTTTTTTCCAGAAGAAATTCTCAATAATTTTGCTGTTACTCTTAATAATGAAGTATTATTAAGTGCCTAATCTCACCAGTGACTGAAGCCACACTTTCACTTATAAGCAAGACCAAATGGAATTGCCATTGCTTGTTATTCATTTTTGTGCTGCAAACTTAAATACACTTTCTTTTTCTTTTTTTTTTTATTCTTTTTATTAACACATGCAACAAAAGAAAATTAAAAACATCGGGTGACACTCAATCACGTAACATCTGATGATACATCATCCATTTACAGAATACTTATCATAGGATTCCAATAGGGATCAGAGCGATTCCAGCACTACATTGACTTCCTGTACAATTAGGGGAGCACAAACGTCTCCTCTGTAACCATTTCAAGCACACCAGATTTTCCCCCATTTCCCGGGCCTTCCCCAGGCGATATATACCGATCGTTCTCTAAACATGCACCAGTCTAAATCCTCCATCCATTTTTCTATCTGGGGGGCCTGGCTAGCTCCCCACAGCTGGGCGATATTGCGCTTGGCCACTGCACATGCCAATGTAACCCATGTCTTCCCGTGTGAAGTAAGATCGGTCGGCTCCCAAACATTTAGGAGACATCGGCGTGCCTCCAACTCCAATTCCACTCCCAGCACTTCTAGTATCTTGTTGTGGAATTTAACCCAATAACGCCGTATGTATGTACAATCCCAGAGAATATGCATGAATGTTCCGGCCTCCCTGCAACCCCTTCGATACTCCTCATTCACAGCCAGAACCATTCGCACCAGTCTCAATCCTGTCACATAAGAGCGATGAAGGATCTTCAACTGCACTAACCTAAGTCTCATTTGTATTGCAACCACTCTCGGGGGAGACACAGCCTCTCTCCAGTCCTCATCATCCAATACTAGGCCATCTGCCTCCCACTGTTCCCTGATAATTACAAGTGGATCCTCAGTATGGTTAATAAGCTTTTTATAAATCAAGGAAATTGTTTTGATCGGAAGGTGTCCATCTAACACTCGGTCCTCCAACGGAGAGGCCTCTGGGGGTGTAACTCCACGGGGGATATTGGCAAGTAACGCATGGCGAATCTGCAGATACCGATACCGCTCGCTTTCCTGCAATTGATGTCGTTCCTGCAGAGCCTTGAATATGAGGATCCCGTCCTTCCCCCACATATCTCTGACCTGTGAGATCCCGATGAGATCCCACTTGTCAAAACCTTTCGTCTTCCATAAACCTCCCAAACATTCCGAGTTCCATAGCGGCTTAGCTAAAGTTATTTTTCCATCCCATTTAAGAGACCTAGTAGCCTCATGCCACACCCGTACCGCAATTGCCGCCGGCCCGACCATGGGAAACCGCCCCTTTCTGGCATAAAGAGCCCTAGTATAGTCACCGCCCGGCATCTGTCCACGGTCCATCGCGTATCCGGGGTCAAGCGGCGATTCATAGATTGCCTGATTCATAGCCGCCAACTTGGAAGCCCAGTAATAATTCTGGATGTTAGGCAGGCCAATCTCCCCATCATACCAGGGTAGTGTAAGTTTGGTTAACGCAATCCGTGGCCTGCCGTCCCAGAGATGCTGCCTCTGAAGGGACTCAATTTCCTTAAAATATGAGGGGGGTACCGGGTCCAAGGTGTTTGGAGTGCATACAGGAAATGGGGAAGGGCCATCATTTTGAACAGGACGGTGGGTCCCAACAGGGAGAGCGGCAGAGACCTCCATCTCGCCACATCTCTCCGGAACCTAGCCAGTGGGGGCACCAGATTAGTGTCATACTGTATCTTGGGATCCATTGATACAAATATGCCCAGATATCAGAACCCCACCAACTCCAACCTCACCGGGCAGTTTGCGGGGATATCAGGGGGATCACTGCTCAAAACAAAAAGGACTGACTTCGACCAGTTGATGGCAAAGCCGAATACCTCCCGAATTTGGCCAGGACATCCAAAAATGCGATCAAGGAGTTTCGGGGGGTGGTCAAATACAGAAAGATGTCATCCGCATACAACAATATCTTATCTTCCCACTCTGACGTCCACCTCAACCCCCTAATTGACCTGTCCCATCGGACCCACGCAGCGAGCGGCTCAAGCACCAGCGCAAACAACAGCGGGGAGAGTGGACATCCCTGTCTAGTGCCCCTCCCCAAAGGGAAGTCTGAAGACCTGTGAATATTCACCACCACTCTGGCAAGAGGACCGGAATACAGGAGACGGACCCAATTGATAAATTCCGGTCCAATGCCCACCTTGCCCAGGACAGCAAAGAGATAAGGCCACTCAACTCTATCGAAGGCCATGGTAGCATCCAATGATAACAGAACTGCCGGTTCATGTATTTTTGACGCACCACCCAGGAGCCCATGCAATCTACGTATATTAAGGGCGGTATTGCGGCGCGGCATAAAGCCGGATTGATCCGGATGGATCAGTGTCGTAATGACTTTTACCAGTCGGATCGCCAGTAGCTTAGCTAACACCTTTGGTTCAGCGTTCAAGAGTGAGATCGGCCGATAAGAGGAACACTCTACCCTCGGTTTGCCTTCCTTGTGTATTACTATGATATTAGCTACTCTCTGATCATACGGAAGCTGACCCTCCTCCCTACTCTCAATAAACATTTCTTGGAGAAATGGAGCCAGTTTGTTGGCGTGCACTTTATATACCTCAATGGGGAGCCCGTTTGGACCAGAGGCCTTCCCGGAATGGACCCCCCCTGATGGCCTGCGCCACCTCGTCGTTCGTGAAAGGGGAGTCAAGGTAGTCCCTATCCTCATCCGATAGAGTGGGCATCGGGATATCATGTATCATGTCTGCGTTATCAGTCTCAGTGTAACCCCCCTCTGCTGTGTACACTGCCTTATAATAGCTGGTGAATTCTTCCACTATTTGTTGTGGATCTGTTATTTTACTCGGGCCTACCTTCAGCAACTCCGGCATTAGGCGCAACGCCCACTCCCCCTTTTCCAGCCAGGCAATCAATTTCCCGGCCTTGTCACCATCCTCATATATCCGACTCAGAGTATCTGCATGTTGCATCTTAGCCCTATCTCTAGCCAGACTCCTGTACTCATCCCTGAGGAGTCGGAGGCAGTGCATTCCCTCCGAGGTGGCGTCTACCGACACCTCCCTCTCCAAGGCCTGCAACTCTGCCTCCACCTTATCGACCTCTGCCCGACTCTTCCTCTTTTTCCCAGAGATAATCGACAGTACTTCCCCTCTAATAACAGTCTTATATGCCTCCCACAGGGAGCATTTTGAATCCACTGTGCCCACATTATCCTGGAAGTATCCATCTGTAATTCGCACAATCTCCTTCTTAGTGTCAGGGTCCCTCAGTCGCCAAGCGCTAATTGGGGCAACTCTAGCTACATCCCTCTGACCCAGCTCAATTCCAAGCCAGACCGGCGAGTGATCAGAGACTCCTCTAGCCAAATGTCGCACTTCATGAAACCATGCTGCTTGCGACGCCGGCACCAAGATATAGTCTATCCTTGAGAGGGAGTTATGTGCCGCCTCGGCGTGTGTATATTGATTTTCACCAGGATTTTTCAGTCTCCATCCATCAACCAGCCCAGTGGTTTCTAAAAAGTCTGACAACCACCTACGGGACGGCAGCAAGGCCCGGGCAGGGTGTCTATCCACTTCACCATCCATCACTGCATTAAAATCCCCCCCCCCCCACAATCAACATCCCAACAGGCAATGTCAAAAAATGTTTGCACAGATCTCGAAAAGTGTCGGACTGCAGGGCCGGTGGGACATAAACAGACAAAAATGTGACGGTTCTTCCCTCCCACAACCCAGAGATCCCAATGTACCTGCCTCTATTGTCAGCCCACGTGGCCTGGATAGTTAGCGGAAAGGAGTTCTTGACCAATATCCCCACCCCCTTTGAGCCAGTGGTGAATCCTGCGTGTGCCACTAGCTTGTATACTCCTTTATGTAGTGCCATACAACGCTTACCCATGAGATGTGTCTCCTGCAACAACACCACATCCAACGAGTGCCTTCTGATCAACTGCCCAACCATTCCTCTTTTTATCTTATCTCCTAGCCTATTCATGTTCCAACTGAGTGTGGAGATCCCTAATCCCTGTCTACCAGAAGACATTGTGATAATACATCATTTCTAAATCAATCGGTGACACCCAATGCAAAAGAAAAAAACAAACATCAAAACCAAAATGCACCCAAAAACTCTTCGTCGCAATTGCTGTAGCAAAACTCTCAAACCCCCACAAACCCCACTCCTCCACCCCCCACCCTGCACCCCTGCCTGTAGCTTACGCTCATCCCCAACTAGCAGTGTGCCTGTCGCCCCCAAACCTACACTACAACTAACTAAAAGTAGAAAATGGAGGAGGGCCCCTAAACGATACCGTGCATAGCAACCCAAAGTTCAGGCCAGCTCATTCCCAAGTTCAGTTATTTATTGATCATCCGTTGCTCCTCTATTTTGGCTCTCAGATCATGCAGCATGCGTGCTGTCCAACCAGTCCGCTGCCACCTCAGGATTGTCAAAAAACAAGGCCTTCTCATTGTATTCAAGAACAGCAACGCTCTCGCACACAACAAAGTAATGCTCGTAAATGGTAATCAATTAATTGAAACACAACAACAATATCAGCCAAGGATAGATGCAGAATCTTGAAAATGTATATCAAGGTAGGTTGTATTTGATATGTCAACAATCAGCCGACACGTGTTTCGTCGTGTAGGTGTGGTCCACAACGACTCTTCAGGGCTGATAACAAAAAAACTATATGACTAGAATTTGTTGAAAGGTTACAGCACTTTCACAGATCATGGATTGTGACTTTCTGTGACTGTTCAAACCCCCATGCTGTGCTGAGTATCATAGGAAATTCAGAGTGTCAGAGGGTGATGTTTGTGATTCAAGTGACTGTTATCATGTTCGATCAATATTGTTCTTATTTGCACTATCACAAAAATGACATTTAATACACATAACTCATTCTGTAAAATCACATAATACTGCATGTCTCGCAGTGGTAAGTGCTGTATTTACAATGTGCATTGAAAGTAAAGCATTTGTCCAAGAGTAAAACAGCGTCTCAGAGTTAGTGTGTTTATATATGTGATCGGTGAACTGCATGCAAGAAAAACCTCGTGCCTGCAAATTGTCTAATGAAAAGTTATTAATTTATAGTCTAGAGTAACGGAAAATGTAAGAGGGAGCCTACCTTGTGACGTTCCTGCACGTAAGCAGGTTTCTTAAAATTGAACTTTGTATAGAGTTCGATCTATTTGAGATAACAGGAAAGCATAAGAAGAGGGCAAAAACGAATTTCAAAAGAATTTCTTGTCTAAACATAAAGTCGAGAAGGGGTCAAGATTGTATCTTACCACGTTTTCATCACTCGATCTTTCTTTTTAAATTAGCTTGGCCAAGAACCCTAGTCTACACTACAACGTGTCCTTTGACATGAGACGCTTCTTATGGGTTCGCCAATTCTTATCGCGGGAACTCCAATGACCGGGATAGAGGATTGATGATAGGAACATTCCATTGAAAGTTCTTTTCACCAGTTTTCTCGACACATATGCATTTGATGCATTTAAAATATTACCAGAGTATTCCATAATATTGAAAAGTGCGTTTACACACTCTGTAATACGCTGTATACTTTATAATTCTCATTTTTATTAAATTTTAGTTTGGTTTAGGGTATCGTAATTGCTCTTTACAATATTAAATGAACAATGACCTTGCTAATATCATTTCGTTCATCCGCTAATCCTCAAACCAAAAACAAACTTCCACAACTTTCAAACAAGATTGATAAAGTAATATAAACAACATCCAACATGGCGGACCCATAGCTTACTCTACGTTCTAGTGTTTTCAGCCGAAAACACTGAAAGACGTTTCCTTTTCCGGGTCACGTGTCCATTCATTGGAAAACGGCGACCGGGAAACGTTGGAGGAGGGATCTCACTCACACGGTAAGAATGCTCTCCCCTTCCTTGACAAAAAAACATGATAGTTCATAATCATGAACTTCTCATTTATTTAAAATAACCGCCGTACTCGGCGATCTAGAATACTATAGTGATCATCGCTTACTTATTTTATTTATTTTCATCAGAAATAATCGCACGGACGGTGGGCTACATTTGTCCAAATGATGAAGAATACGATTTTCTAGTGGATTCCCTCCCGGTGACAGCTTTATACACACACGTTTTAAGGTACAGTGTGTTTTTACATTAACTCCCTTTGTAAATGACTAGTACTGTCTATGGAAGAATTGCTTACGTGGTGTATACTTAAACGTGACACCGGTTTTCTTAAACAGCACACGAGTACCACTTTAAACTGGAAGCACCTACAACGTTTGGAAGGCATACACACTTGCCATACCTTTCTACTTACCAACCCCTGATGAAAACGTGGTAAGATACAATCTTGACCCCTTCTCGACTTTATGTTTAGACAAGAAATTCTTTTGAAATTCGTTTTTGCCCTCTTCTTATGCTTTCCTGTTATCTCAAATAGATCGAACTCTATACAAAGTTCAATTTTAATAAACCTGCTTACGTGCAGGAACGTCACAAGGTAGGCTCCCTCTTAGATTTTCCGTTACTCTAGACTATAAATTAATAACTTTTCATTAGACAATCTGCAGGCACGAGGTTTTTCTTGCATGCAGTTCACCGATCACATATATAAACACACTAACTCTGAGACGCTGTTTTACTCTTGGACAAATGCTTTACTTTCAATGCACATTGTAAATACAGCACTTACCACTGCGAGACATGCAGTATTATGTGATTTTACAGAATGAGTTATGTGTATTAAATGTCATTTTTGTGATAGTGCAAATAAGGACAATATTGATCGAACATGATAACAGTCACTTGAATCACAAACATCACCCTCTGACACTCTGAATTTTCTATGATACTCAGCACAGCATGGGGGTTTGAACAGTCACAGAAAGTCACAATCCATGATATGTGAAAGTGCTGTAACCTTTCAACAAATTCTACAGTCATATCGTTTTTTTGTTATCAGCCCTGAAGAGTCGTTGTGGACCACACCTACACGACGAAACACGTGTCGGCTGATTGTTGACGTATCAAATACAACCTACCTTGATATACATTTTCAAGATTCTGCATCTATCCTTGGCTGATATTGTTGTTGTGTTTCAATCAATTGATTACCATTTACGAGCATTACTTTGTTGTGTGCGAGAGCGTTGCTGTTCTTCAGTCCAGTGGGATTCTTTGAATTTCACCTTTGAGCGGTTAGGGGCTTCTCCGCTCGCTCTTAACGCACCACAATCTCACCTAATTGTCAAAACCTTAAGACGTACACACTAGGAAGAGCGCCGCAGTCTACTGAGATTTTTGTAAAACCCTTATTTCTGCATTTACTTCTCATTGTATTCCACTCGAAGACGGGCTGGAAACATCATGGCATATTTCATACCTTTGTCACGGAGACTCCTCTTCACCGACAAAAACCCCTGCCGCTGTTTTTGAACCGTTTGAGTAAAATCTGGAAAAAAGGAAAGTGTTGCATTCTCGAATTTCAACGGAGGCCCTGATCGAGACGCTTGTAATATCACATCCCTGTCACGAAAATTCCAGGACTCTTGCAATCATAGGACGGGGAGGCGCCCCCGGCCTGGGCCTGCCCCGGGACCCTATGGGCTCGTTCAACTGTAAAAAAGTTGCTGAGACCTTTGGGTTTGAGGTGATTAAGCACAATATTTTCAACAAGCAGGTCAGGCATTTGATCCTCTGACCTCTCGGGCACCCCTAAAATGCAAATGTTGTTGCGCCGCGCTCTACCTTCAAACTCGTCCAGCTTCCGATCTGTGAGGGCTCTAGAGGCCTTCAGGTCCCGCATTTCTTGTTGCAACAAATTCATGTCATCCACGAGGCTAGCCTTCTTGACCTCCAGTGACCTCACCTTCTCACTAGCTTTAGTGAGATCCGCTCTTATCAGCCCGACATCAATGGCGACAGTGTCTATCTTATTATCCAGGGCCTCCGTCTTTTGTCCCAGAGACGTCTGGACACCGGCAATGGCCACCATGAGATCCGACAATGTTGGCTCCACTGAGGAGGGAGTATCGGAATCCCCTCTCGCCTGAGCTCGTTTCGACTCCGCCGGAGATCCTTTGGGCAGGGTTTATCGCTCCAACGTATTGGTCTGAACATTCCTGGTTCCTCTGGGGGCTCGAGGCAAGGCTTTATCCTGATCAGTTTTCATCGCCATTGTGGCGCACTCTCCCTTGTCGCACTACCACACAACTCAATTGCTGTCCACTCCTCACTCGCCCCCCGAATCTCCACTTGGTCTCACCACAACTTCCGGTCTGCTACACAATCGGCACAGCTATAGGGGGTAATGGCCACAGCATCGAGGTTACCACATCTCCTCTGGATTACACCCCTGGACTCAGCTAGCGGCCAGCTCAGACACAGTGCGACACCTCGCAGTTTAGACGTTCCACAGCGCGGAGTCTCCGACTGGCCCCCCTCTGGGTCTTAGCGCCATCCCAGCCATCATACAGAGACACCCGCCTGGCTCCTCATTCAGCTCTCAAGCGTCACCTCCACGCTGTTCTGTGCCAGCGCCTCCAGTCACAGCTTGTTCCCCACAGTTGTGCATTGAATGGGGAGCGCCCTTTAGGCACCCCTGACAAGCGGCTGCAGCACTGTCCGCCTCCGCCAGTCCCCTGGATCTCCCCAACAGTGGCCAGGAAATCACACCTTCGCGTGGCCCCCGACACTACACACAGTTCTGGGCGAATCCCCACGGGGAGAGACACTCACCGCCACCCTTTCCAGGATCGCTCCTCTCTCGTTGTTCAAGGCGGGCAAGGCGGCACCTCAGGAACCTGGGGCTTGTGATAACCTCCGGGGCCTCAGCCCCACACGCTGTACCTGACTTCGCTACCAAGGCGCTCCAATCCACGCTCCAGTCGGGGTGTCACCTGGGGCCTCGACCAGCCTGCAGTAACGTGTGTTAGGGCTTACATGCAGTCTCGGGGACCCTAACTACTTAATGCAGCTCAATCAGGCGTGTCCTCTTTGGCTCGGGCCCCCTCCACGCTGCTGCAGTGTATTTTACACCGGCACGTCTTCCTCCAGCCGTCAATCAGGGATAGCTGGGGCGGACCGGGACTTCCCGGTCTTCCGCACCCGATGTTGTTGCACTCCCAGCGGGCCCGCACACTAATTGAGGCCCCGGCTGGGCCGCCGAATCAGGCAGCATATTTTTTGTTTTTAACTTTTTAACTGCACTGCTACTTTTTTTTTGGCTCTCAAACACCTTCACAAGAATTGCTTTGCCCTTAATGCACCAATAAAAGAGAGGATTTAAGTGAATGAGTTAATGAAGTAAACTAAAAAGAACCAATATGATGCAGTTGTATCTTTGCATTCTGTTGGGAATGAATCATGCATGATTATAATGCTGCAGTTGGAATCTTAGTGTATCACTAAGAATATCAAGCTGGCATTTACACTGGGTGGACAAGGTTCTGAGCTGGTGTTGGTCAGTAATACACCAAAATGCTATGAATAGCAGACGTTACCTCACACACATTTTGGTCACAAATGACATCACAGGATTGACGCCTTATACCACCCTTGACCCCTTAACAATCCCCTAATTGTCTATAGCCAACAAGACTCCCACAGCCATTTATTCGAAGTTGCTGGCACTGCCTTTATTTCCTCTGAGGCCGGGTGTAGCAAAGGTTGCGTCAGGAGTTCCCTGATGGGAGCATTTGTTACCCTTGACTACTTCTTATGATGTCCACGATTCTGATGGGCTTCACTTCAGCTCAACTACTGTTCCTGATGTGTACATCAGATGCTGAGTAAAGAATACCTTTTAGTAACATTTATTGGCACTTGCTGTGGGAGATTTGTTTTGGAATGTAGCAATGTTGTGAAAAGCACTGCAACTTCAAGAAATTTAAACTAGATGAAACAGAATCCTTTTGTGAGACCAGTGCCTCAACCAGCAAACGGCCCCAAGTAGAAGTTAACTGTCTCCAGAGAAGAGAGCAGGCCTCTTGCGTTGAAGCGGTACTGATTGGTTCATTTGTTGGTCTATTGATTGCTGCCCACTTTGCTTTATCACCGATTTTACCGGTGTAAATAAATTTCACTGCAAACCATGTATATGAGTGCTTCAAACCTTTTTAGAACCACAAGCCAATTTTTAGAACAACAAACCTTCGATACCCACTTAGCTTTAACTGACATGAGGCTGTAGTGATATTTTAATATAATAGTAGATATGCTGTACTCTTTACAATTATTTGCGTTCCTTTCTAACAACAATACTTTGTAATTGTCACAACCTTGATCACGCCCTTCAATATATCTTTATCAGATTATGGATAAGAGATCGATCTACCCATAAAAGTGTCAGATGGTGACATGCACTGTAGCTTGAACATTATTCAGAGCAGGATGTTGGCCTGTGGCATCAGTTCACTAAAATCAGACAGCTTTTGAAAAATCTTGCCGTTGATACCAGTGATGTTAGTAAATTTGAAAAACCCCTTCTGTAGCAGAGTATGGTCACATACAGTGAGCACATTCTCTGTTGAAATGGCTTTGTTAACTACACGAAACAGCAACAAAAAATACTGGAAGGCTGATCTGGAATCTTGCTTGTGAATAATTGGAATGGTCTGTTTCCATCACACTTCAAAATTACAAAAATAAAAATGTTTGCTTTGCTAACTGCTGGTATATTCTGCAATATATGTGCAGCTTATTTACATGTATTTAAATTGTGTTTTGTGTTACAAAAAACATTACATCCTACAGCCTTTCCTCTCACGCTCCCAGGACCCCAGCACAATTGTCACATTGTTCCCTAGGAAAACTCATCTCAGGTTACAGAGAAAGAAAAGTAAACACTAATCCCATGTAAAAAGAATAACCAGCAATTTGTCAGAAGATATAGCCTGACATTGGTCCTCTGTCTCTGAAGCACAGCAAATATGGCAAGATAAAGACAAAATGTAGAGGCATCTTTATTTATTGCCCTTTATCAATGCACCAGAAATCGGCTGGTTGTTACCCACAGCTTGAAACGCTGCTGTAGATGCATCAAGGGTAATTGACTGTTCTCTGTGACATTGCAGGGCGCCAAATGAACCACCCCCTATGAATACCTGGATGCTGATAGAAGCAGTGGTGAGAACTGTGAGGTTGAGATTGATCATCAATAGAGAGAGGCTATTGGCAGAATGAGAAACAGCTAGTCTCTAATGATGGGTGAAGAACACACCATTCTTTTTTAATTTGAATTAACATTTCTTAAGTACAGCATACAGTTTACATACAGCAAGGTCAAATCACAGAAGTATCAATGATTGTGACGTGCAAAGCAGCCATGACATTTTTCCCTTTTGCATGCAATTACCCAATACATTGTCCGTCCCACAGGTTGGGAATGTTAAAGTGTGTTCATCATACTGTGTATACAATCATTGCCGTCTCTGCATCCACAATTCCCCAACACCCAGATGCAAGCCCTGTAGGGAAGCTCCATACCCGAAGGGGGGATCATGCTTGTTTCAGGGCATGAGGCCGAGCCTCAAGTACAATCGGTTCATTCCACCTAGTCAGTGGGGGCTGGAGGGTCATTTGTGCCGCCGGTCACCGCCGGGCAAATACGTGCGCAATGGTTCCAAATGTCCCTCGGCTTAGAGGCAGTGGGCAGCAGTTCTGCGTATGTTAATGTATGTTCCTGCCATATGAGGAGATCCTTAATCCAGTCCTTAAATTTAGGTGCCCGTCCTCTACCCCATTTGCACGCTACTCGTCACTTAGCCAGCAGGAGCCCTAATGCAATAAATCTGCAGTATGTTGGGAGTATGTCTGCTGTGTAGCCTAGAAGAGAAACCAATGGTGTTTGTATAATCGTTGTCTCGGTCATTTGCCACAGTGCACCCAATACCTCTTCTCAGAACAATCCTTTCACACTGCATTCCCAGGCCAAGTGCAGGAAATCTGCCTTCTCCTGCCCACATCTTTCACAAGCATCGCTATCTCGCAGCCTAAACTTAAAAAGCATGGTCGGAGTAGACTGAAGGACTGGACTTTTAACAGTACCAGCGGTGCCAGGGAACAACACCTATAACCTTCATGGGATACCTGTTTCGGCGCACAAACTACAGAGACACAGGATACTTCCTTCGGCGTCAAAGATCAGCGTTTATTACTGCAGGGAGGCAAAAGTCACAAGAAGTACAACAGTGTGTAGGTTCTGAGAGTCTGCTTCAATTTGTGTTTGTAGGTCGCTCTCTTTTATACATAATGTTGCCATTGCATAACATGTGGACAAAAGATTACAATCCAGTTCCCACAGTAAACTTCAAAAAGGTCGCTTTCATGTGTTCAGAATCCCGGAACATGATTACAATAGCCATGCCGGTTCCCAACTGTAAAAGTACATCTTCCCACCATTAGGCACACCCATTAGAGTTGTAAATGACAAAGAAGAAGAGACAAGAGCAGCTGCAAGGAAGTCAGACACGTGTAGAGAAAAGAGTGTGGGGGTAATATCGGAAGCATGATCGTAGGATCAAAGAGTTGGATCCATCGCCTGCAAGGCTGTCACAATAAGCCGGCACGACCAGATTACCCTCAAGCTGAGCCATTTGCCTTTGCTGTGTCATTCCTCCGGCCATAAAGATGCATGAAAGGAATATGCGTCTTCCGCAAGGCTTGGGAACTAGAGGGTCAGGGGGCGAACAGTTATCTGCTCGCTGACTACGTGAGGGCAAGAAACAAAATGGATGCTGTATCTAAAATGGAACCCGAGGGTTCAGATGAAGAACGCCTAATATTAGACGAACCCTGGCAGGTAGTGTAGCGAAATTTCGCACACTTGCCGAACTCATCATTTGCGGTTCGTAGATACCAAACTTATCCATATTCGGCAATGCCCAGAACATCGTAATAATTTTTACGGAACCTCAGACGGTCCTTTTGCCCTCATGTAGGCAAGCACTAGTCGGAATCATAATCGATTTCGATACTCATCAGATCATCCAGATGTTGTTGGTACATTATTCTGCTCTTCAATGCTTCTTTGGTGACAACGGGCTGTCTTATACACGTCGTAGCACAAAGGCCACATAAGGCAGGACCACATTGCACACAAAGACAACATGAGAACAGAAATGTCACAACAATCCCTATGATCATCAGAATCTTCCAACCCCAAGTCGATATCAGACCCCAAAACCATCCCAGAAGCGTCCAATTTCCTTCGTCCACGTGTATGGACTCCGAAATTTTGTGCAACTTAGAGATGGCTTGATAAACCGTTGGAGCGTTATCAGGTATGAATATGCAGCAGCTCGAATGGATGACTTTACAAACCCCACCTCTATCTGCTAGAACGATATCTAGAACCATACGGTTCTGCAACGTCATCAGTCTATCCGCCTGAACTTCGGCTGTTAAATTACCAAGGGCATTTGCAGTTATGTTGGCAGTTGATTCTACTACACGAGTTAACTGTCTCAGGTTCCTGCTATTAACCATCGGTCCCCAGAACGGTAGGAAACCCTTAAAGAAGTCTCCCGCTTCTTGTCCGGAAGTATCTTCTTTGCTAATCACACCTCTTACAATTCTATTTCTGTGATAATCAGAGGCCACAGTGAAAGTCGGAGGCAAAAGATTTGCAATATAGCAGGTACCCGAGAAGTCATGAAGTAACCACGTATAGGCTCGATCATAACATACAAAGTAGGTACCCTTGGCAGGCAGGAAGACAGGGGAGGAGAGCGTCGGTAAGACATACGTCTCGGTACAAGCACTCTCCCCAAACTGAGCTCTCGGATTTCGACCAAGACCTTTCAAGCAGAAATTACCAAGGTGAGGTACAATCCATATCGGTGGCGAGCTTTTAAGCTGCCTCTCACCCACTGATAAGCTGTACTCAGCTTCACTTAGTTCCTTATATGCTCGCACCTCTTCCTCTGGGATGAGCGATGCGTCAAAAATATCTCTATCTAAGTCTGCAATAGCTCTCGCCAGAGTCTTGTGGTACGGGCCAGGACCAGAGTTTGCTAAGCGTGGTTCTCGATGGGGGTAGGAATCTAGTGCGCTACGGAACATAGTTTGTAATGCTCGAGCTGACCCTTGTGCACTATAAGGCAGAACTAGGTACGGAATACCTTTATCCATGGTATGTGGCATTAACCCACACACCCAACAATTGGTAGTGTTTACCACTAACTGATGCTGATGCAGGAGTTGTATAAAAGAGTTGTTTCTGAATTCCGCACGTCTGATTTGTTCGTGTTGAGGCAGAGGATAAAAGGAATGTGGAGAAACAGTAGATACGAAATATTGATCATGAGATGGAAGAGTAGGTGTAGCAGAAGACAATAAGAACTGAGACCCATAATATATTCCTCCTACCAATAGTATAGATATGGTGAGAAACAGTATGATTACTTGTGAGAAAAACCATTTTGTATGACATATTTTCTGCAATCTAGATCTTTGCGCCAACATTTCTTCTCTTTTCGACAGCTCAGACAATGATGATTCCATCCCCTAACGACCGTCCGCGACGTTCTTGACGCACTTCGTTCTGAGTAGCGGTTATCAATTCCCAGGAGTTCCCAGAAATTGATAATAGAAACCAACCTTGTGTCGATAGCTGCTAAACAGAAGGAAGTACCCGCACGGCCTTACGGTCAACCTGGATGGTAGGTTCTAGCTAGATAATGTTCTTGGCTGTACGAAAAAGAAAAAGATACACAATATATAATGTCCACTGTTTTCAGAGCAATGTAGAACCTATAAACAAAAAAATCTTTTTATTTATGGCTTGTTCGTGGACGAAGAAAATATCGGCTACTTCCAGGGCGAGTCTGATCTTCAAACAATGGATTGGACGGCAAAGGAGTGTTCAATTGTTCAGGCAATTGTTCAACAGTCAAATTTTCCAAGGTTGACGTGGAGGAAATTGTTTGAGGGGAATCAACAACGGTGTCAGATACAAGCCGAGCTTCGCTGAATGGAACGAAACGTGGTGGAGTGTCGGTCTCAGATGAAGAAAGACCTCTTCTTATCCAGGTGTCCGATGGCAAAGGAAGCGGGACTCTTTTGGTGTGGGTAGCGTGTACCCAGTTTCGACGTCCGTGTAGTCGAACCGCCGTCCTCGTAGCCAGCTGTACTTGAAACGGGCCCACAAATCTTGGTTCTAGGTTTCGTTTTCGTCCGTAGTTTCTGACGAGGACCCAGTCCCCTGGTTGAAGTCGATGACCAGGACCCTCTGTTTGTGATGGCAGAGCCTCAAAGACCTGTTGATGAATCAAACTCAATTTAGCAGTCAGATCATAGAGATAATCAATCAACATAGGGTATTCAATTCTGTCAACTTCCTTAGGTCTTGGGACTCCCCATATATTAGCAGGACGACCGAACACAATCTCATATGGGCTGAGCCCTACTCGAGAGTGTACAGTTGCCCTGGTCGACAGGAGAGCCAGAGGCAAAGCGTCGGGCCAAGATAAACCAGTTGTTGCCTGAATTTTAGCCAATTTCAGTTTTAGAGTGCCATTATATCCCTCCACCAAGCCTGCTGATTGTGGATGGTTTGCACTATGAAATTTTTGTACTATCCCTAAACCGCGACACACACTCTTCATCACACTCCCAACAAACTCACTTCCGTTGTCCGACCATACGACCCGAGGCATTCCGTAGCGGGGAAAATACTCTTTGAGCAAAATTTTTGCCGTGGATAAAGCCGTATTATCCTTAAGGGGGTAGGCCTCAATCCACCTAGAGAATGCACACACCACAACCAACACATACTTCAAGTTATTACATCGGTCCATGTGGATAAAGTCCAACTGGATGACTTCGAAAGGGTATGTAGGAGGGGCAAAATGACCAGGTGGAGTGGGGGTGCCCTTACCAGGATTGTGCATCAAACACACCATACAATTCTTAACCACTCTCTCGGCGCACTTAGTAATCCCATCATTCTTCCATACATGAGACAACAACTTGCATATACCTTTCGTGTTGATGTGCGCCATACCATGAGCCATTGTAACAACAGCGAGCACATACGCATCCGGTAACATCCATCTCTGCTTCTCTGATAGATCAACCCAACATCCATTCTCATCCAATCTTCCCGTGCTCTCTCTCCATTTTGTCCTTTCCGTCTCAGTGGCTTCATTCTGTATTCCTTTCACACTTTCAAATGTGTCTTCACACATACCAGTCTCTGTTGGCCATCTCACTGAGCTCGTAAAACATACATTCTGTTCGTCAAATCTTTAGCCGTCTCTTTAGCCGTTTCATCCGCAAACGCATTACCACGACCCACATCGTCCGTTACTTTCTGATGTGCGCTACATTTGACTATGGCCACTTGTTTAGGCAATGTGAGTGCATCTAAAAGATCATTTACAAGCTGACCATGTTGAATCTTCGTGCCATGCGACGTAAGGAATCCTCTCTCTCTCCACAGTCGTCCAAAACTATGTGCCACACCAAACGCATACTGACTATCTGTAAACACATTCACCCGTTTATTTTTAGACAACACACACGCTCTCGTCAAAGCGATTAACTCGGCAGCCTGAGCCGAATTCTGACTTAGTCTTTTGCTTTCCACAATCGTTCTCAATGTTACTACAGCATACGCAGTCGTCACATCACCGTTCGGCAACTTAAAACAGGAACCGTCCACATACAAAGTACCATCGGGATCTGTCAATGGAGTATCTTTTAGGTCAATACGACCCTTAGTTTCCTCCTCAGTTCTGAGATAGCAGTCATGTACTGCTTCACCACTTGATTCTGTGTCGATCGGCAGCAATGTTGCTGGATTTAACACATTACATCGTTTTATCCGTATGTGACTGGCCAGCAACGTCAACTCATATCCAGACAATCTTGCGCTCGTCAGATGTTGAGTTTTCGTTCGATTCAATAGAGTGTCAACTGCATGCGGAACCATTACCGTGAGCATATTATTCATGACTAAACCTGCGGACTGTCGAATGGACGCCGCAGCTGCCGCTGTTGCTCTTAAACAACTTGGCAAGGCTCTTGCTACTGGGTCTAAAGTCGAAGAAAAATAGGCACATGGGCGTTGCTTACCACCAAAAGGTTGTGTCAGAACACTCAACGCGCAACCATCCCTCTCATGAACGTATATTGTAAACGGCTTACTGTAGTCAGGAGTGCCCAACACAGGAGCCGAACACAACGCATCACGTAATTCCGAAAAACTTTTCTGACACTCTCCAGTCCAAGGCAATGGGGATGAAACATCCTTGCACGTAAGGGCTATCAATGGTTTCGCCAACAATGAAACATTTGGAATCCATTGTCTACAATAGGACGTAATACCTAAAAAGGCGCGAACATCTCTCTGGGTTTTTGGCACAGTCATTCGGGAAATTGCTGCAATTCTCTCTGGGGTCAACCTTCTCCCTTCTCTTGACAATAAGTGACCTAAATAGGTTACTTCTTGACAACAATACTGTAGCTTTGAAGGCGATACCTTGTGATGTAAGTCATGTAGATAATGCAATAATGATACTGTAGCCGTTTTGCAAATAGCTTCTGTATCAGCTGCCACTAAAAGATCATCAACGTATTGAATCAAAGCTGCACCTTTAGGTAATACAAAGGCATCAAGTTGGCCTTTAAGTGCTTGGCTGTAGATTGACGGACTCTCACAGTAGACCTGTGGAGCGCGTTTTAACCTAAAACTGCGACCACCTAATGAGAATCCGAATAGGTCTCTGCTTTCCTCTGCAATCGGAATACTAAAGAAAGCATTCTTTAGATCGATCACCGTGAACCAGGAGGCAGATGCCGGAATCATTGTTAGTAAGGCCGTAATGTCGGGAACCACAGGAAATTGTGGAACCACTATTTTGTTCACCTCTCTTAAATCTATTACGAAACGATACACAGGAGGTTTAGTTGGATCAGTTCGTTTCAGAATTGGTAATACAGGGCTATTACACACATTTCCACGAGTTTCTTCAACAACACCTTTTCCAATGAGATCATGAACGATTGCTAACAGCGCTCGTTCGCCCTCAAGAGAAATACGATATTGAGGTAAACGTGGTAATCGCGCATTTGGTTTTAATTGAATCACATAGGGTGGAATGTCTAACAGGCCCACATCGTTGGGACCTGTGGCCCATAGGGACGCAGGGAGAGAACTCAATTCCGGTGGGAATTTATCGACCGACAAATACATGGGAGAGATCACTCTCCGTCCCAATGTAAGCTCCACTCCTTCGGGGGAACAATACAATGTTGCATATAATCGTTTCAACAAATCCAGGCCCAAAAGATTTTCACCACAACCTGTAGATAGAATCAGTGGAGCCGTTAGCTCACGAGGACCAATCATAAGAGGCAAAGGACTAGAGACTGGGTTACTAACAGGGGCGCCAGAGAATCCAACGGAAACGTTTGTTAAGCCAGACAAAGGTGCGCCAGGGAGTTTCGAATGCATGATGGAACTTTTCGTCGCACCAGTGTCTAACAGAAAAGGCTCAACTACACCCGATGTAGCCACTGCAACGTAAGGCCCACTCTGATCGACCGGAACTGACACTACTCCCTCTCTTTGTCGTTGGCTGTCCTAGTAATGGTCATTTACAACAGTCTCATGCTCTACGTAATAATCATCCACATTATACTGTGCAGATCGGACTGACCCCATATTTCGCTGGTCAAAACAATTATTCGCATCCGATTGATTTTGATGACGATCAATCTGATTGTGGGATGAACCACGACCTCTACCACGTGGTGCCTGTTGGAGGTTACCACCACGGTTTCCACGTGTCGACACACCATTCAGGCGGTCCCGTAAGGCAAGACAATCATATTTTAGGTGTCCCTCTTTCCTACAATATGCGCACTGATTATACCCAAGTGAAGATCTATAATCAAAGTTATCAGAACGCGGCTGCATCCTATCAGGCTGTGCTCGTGGTCGATACTGCTGTTGTGAATCATTTTGGTTTGATCGTGGAGGGTATGCTTGTTGCAACAAAACCTTCGTTTTGAGCTCTTTCGTTTTTTTTCTCTACACGATCACTTTCTTCCTTTTCCCTATTCTCATAATACTGGGCCGTTGCTAGTATTTGCGCAGGGGTTGAAACTGCCCACGCACTCTCTGAATTCTTCAATTTGTTGCTTAGTTCAGGCAACAGATTTGATACAAACTTGTCAACAAATAACCGCTGGCCTCCCTCAGCGCCCATGTCCTGGCCGCTGTGGTCGACAAACGCTTCCTCAAACCTTGTAAAGAAATCCGAGACACTCTCGTCTTTCTTTTGCTTACAAGCTGATAACTTATCCCAGTTCACCTTCATCGCTGGCATGAGAGTTTTCATGAGCGTAATGATTTTCTGCGGCAAGTCTAAGATTAGCTGATCGGGCTTAGCCGCACCAACTTGTAATGCATCAGCCGCTAGCAGTGCAGCCCAATCACCCCCTAATTCAACTGCGTGGTTGGCTTGACGAATTTTGGCCCAAACTGGTTGCGGTACAACATTGCCAAACAACATGTCGATGTCGGCAAGGTTCATAATAGAAGCTTCCACCAGTTGTGATAACTCCTTATAATAACCAGCCGGATTTTTACGCGGATCGGGTAAGGATTGCTTCACTTGCAAAACTTCAGATCGTTTCCATGGAAGATGTATCCATACCCTTCGAAAATGCGGTAGAATTGGAGGGTTAGCAGCAGGGTCACCAGGCACCCAAAGTGGCGGAACCTCTCTCATAGGATACTGACCAGGAACCGCTTTCCAATTCTCGGTGGTATCATCTGAGGACACCCGAGAATGTGCTGTGGATCTAAACGCTAATAAGCGTTCCACGGCACGTCGCACATCGTCTCCTATAATCATACCGTTCGAAAAGTGACTCTGAAGTTCAATTATGTCGGACGGTACATTATCTACATCATCGTTATACCATTCTTCCCTCAAAAAGTTACACATCTCTTCAAACACGAATCTCTGCGTAGGCTCATTAAACTGAGAAAACGTGTCAAAGACCACACGAGGAGTGTAGTTGGCAGGATGTCTTATCCACCTATGTGCCATGGTTACTAACGTCTCTTTCTCCCTACCACTAGGGATCTGACTCCGTCTCTGAGGAGTTTCAGATGAATCAGATGAAAATAACGGACCAGAAAGAGGTGAATAAAGGGTAGCAACAGAGTTAGGAACACGCTTACGAACAGAAGGAGAAAGAAAAACAGGGGCAACAACACTGGAGGTGAAGGAAGGCATAGTAGGAACTGACAAGATAGTCGGAGTAGCAGAAACAACAGTCTGCGAAGATACAGGTACAGGAGCAGTAGGAACAAGGACAGGTGGTGGAACATACGTAGGGTTAACAACGGGCTGACCCGCAGCCGCTGGAGCAACAAGGGGTACAACAGGAGGTACTACAGGAGCAGCTACAGGAGCAGTAGCACCCTGTACATAAGGAGGTGGTGATTTCATCAAATATGACAACAAGGAATCCTCCTTCAAATCTTCTTCTTTCTTTTCTAGATTATTCGGTAAAACCGGGTAACATTTATCTATTTTCATATGATGCAATCTAGTAGAAATTTCCATTTCCTTTTCTTCTTTGTCCTGTCTACATTCTTTTATAGTTTGCATTATCGGAACGAATCCTTGCTTTTGATCCTTTTTAAGTTGTTTGATTTCTTTCTGCTTGGCCTCTTTACGCCATATCCGAAAGGAATCAAACATAGCTGGCCTAGCTTTCTTCAAAAATAATTTAGCCTCAAGATTGTCTAAAATCGAAAGTTCAAAAGTTCCATGTGGTGGCCATCTAAGGTCACCATCTTTCTTTGTATAGCGAACCCAGTAATCATTATATATTATAGGACCCACACCATGTCGACTATAAAGATCATGTATCGGAGTCCCAACTGGAGGTATCGGACACGAGTCCTCCAACCGGGAATCCATTGCGCAACATTGGAAAATACGAAACAAACCACTATGGCTAGGCATCATGCACACTAACCTAGTATCAAACTTCAAGGATTACCGAAGCAATTAAACCTCGTGTAAGTCAAAACCCTCGGTTTTTGGCAATTGCAACTGTCAAATAATACTAAGAACCAATACTAAGAACCACAAATGCAATGGAACCATGCAATACAACAAAGCCTTAAGGCTATCACAAAGCTCGGAGAGCTAACCACAAAGCCTGAGGAGGCTATAACAAAGCTCAGTGAGCTATTACAACAAAGCCTTAAAGGCTATAACAAAGCTTTCAAAAAGCTAGAACAACCACTAAGGACTGGGAGCGACCCACAAAATACTTAACTCAGAACTTCAATGGCGTCACCAGGAAGGCCCGTCTATCGTCTCGCTTGTACGTAAGGTCTGCACCGGGCGTCGAAGACAGGTCGACAGTCAGGGCATCGGTCCGTCGCAGCCGTCAGGAGGCGGGAATCTTCGCAGGGAAAAACTTCGGGCCACTTATTTCGACAACAGGATCGATGAAGCGGGGTGCACCATCCCTCGGAGATTTCACACGAAGTTCCTCACGATCATCAGGCTTTGGACCGGTACCGCTGAAGTCGCCCCACGTTGGGCGCCAACTGAAGGACTGGACTTTTAACAGTACCAGCGGTGCCAGGGAACAACACCTATAACCTTCATGGGATACCTGTTTCGGCGCACAAACTACAGAGACACGGGATACTTCCTTCGGCGTCAAAGATCAGCGTTTATTACTGCAGGGAGGCAAAAGTCACAAGAAGTACAACAGTGTGTAGGTTCTGAGAGTCTGCTTCAATTTGTGTTTGTAGGTCGCTCTCTTTTATACATAATGTTGCCATTGCATAACATGTGGACAAAAGATTACAATCCAGTTCCCACAGTAAACTTCAAAAAGGTCGCTTTCATGTGTTCAGAATCCCGGAACATGATTACAATAGCCATGCCGGTTCCCAACTGTAAAAGTACATCTTCCCACCATTAGGCACACCCATTAGAGTTGTAAATGACAAAGAAGAAGAGACAAGAGCAGCTGCAAGGAAGTCAGACACGTGTAGAGAAAAGAGTGTGGGGGTAATATCGGAAGCATGATCGTAGGATCAAAGAGTTGGATCCATCGCCTGCAAGGCTGTCACAATAAGCCGGCACGACCAGATTACCCTCAAGCTGAGCCATTTGCCTTTGCTGTGTCATTCCTCCGGCCATAAAGACGCATGAAAGGAATATGCGTCTTCCGCAAGGCTTGGGAACTAGAGGGTCAGGGGGCGAACAGTTATCTGCTCGCTGACTACGTGAGGGCAAGAAACAAAATGGATGCTGTATCTAAAATGGAACCCGAGGGTTCAGATGAAGAACGCCTAATATTAGACGAACCCTGGCAGGTAGTGTAGCGAAATTTCGCACACTTGCCGAACTCATCATTTGCGGTTCGTAGATACCAAACTTATCCATATTCGGCAATGCCCAGAACATCGTAATAATTTTTACGGAACCTCAAGAGTCATTGGAGATATTTATAGTGAATGATTCGTAATCGGCTATTCACTGGGTCTTGCCGGTCTGTTCCCATTTGCTTTCATCCAGTGGGTCTCCTATCTCTTGCTCCCATTGCACCCTGGCAGTTCCCGTATGCGTGTGTATCTCTTTCTGTGTGCTACAGTATATAAGGGAAACAACAGTGCGGGACTGTTAGTCTGAAGTAAGCTGTGTAGAGGGTTCAGCGTAGGGAGTTTGGTCATGTGCCCTCTAGGGCCCCCGGAAGAACATACCATTCTTGAGTGCATGGTGAGAACTGGCCATCACCTACAGATATGCAGCACCTGCAACAAGTGTTACACCTGTTGATGGTGGGGTGCCTGTCACAGTGGTGCTGCAGTTACAGCACTTGAAACAGTTCAAACTGTAGGCTGCAGAAGAAGACAGTGGGGCATATTACCAACAACTAGCGATAATTTTTGTCTCTAACTTGTTTAGAGACAAAAATTATCGCCGCACATCGGCGATTTTTATCGCAGATAAACCTTGCTATTAGCAAGGTTTATCGCAAATGCGATAAAAAACGGCCGCAATGCATGAATATCGCTGAAAAGTCAGCGATATTCATGCATTATCGAGCAAATGCTCTTAGCCATGTTATCCACCTTCCATTGGATAACATGGTGAAGAACTGCTCAGGGCAGGTGTTAGCTTTTGGAGATATTCGCGCTTAGCGCGAATATCTCCAAAAGTTGGTAATAGGAGATAGCGATGTTAGCGACTGTTTCCAGTCGCTAACATCTTGGCACGCCCACTTTGCATGTCATTAGTGATAAATATCACTGACATGCAAAGCGGGGCCCAAGATGGTCGCTATCTCCTATTAGCTGTCACTAACTGGTGTTAGCGACAGCTTGGCAATAGGGAGATAATTTTATCTCCGCTTTCTTGGCTTTTAAAGCCAAAAAAGCGGAGATAAACCCCCTTGATAATATGCCCCAGTGAGTTTCTGCAGACTCCTGTAAATCAAAAGAGGGGTGGGTGTAGTAGCGGCGTTACTTCGGAGTACCCAGAGTCCACCGAGGCTCTGACCAAAAGTCTGGGTAACAAGGTCTTTTCAGCATGCTCCTTTGTTTTAGAGACTTTTTGATGTTTGGCCATTAGAAGCGGGGTTCCAATATCTGCACTTAAAAGGCAATCTCAGCTTTCCCCCCCAATTGGTTGTTTTACCACGGATTTCCTTTAAGTGAAACTAATATTTATTTAGCTGTTTACGAGCTGTGCACTGACTTAACGACATGTGACACCATCGCCCAGTCTTAGCTTTTCAGACAACAGCATTTTTCATTTTGTACTTTGGCTTTCAGCAACATCATAAAAGGGTCAAAACCCCTGATTTGCAAAGAAATGGTGAGTAAAAAGCCAGAATTGTTTGAAGGAGTTGCACATGGCGTGGAGCAAACCGGCAGCTATGTTTTAAAATATTTCAAGGCGATGTAGTCCATTTAAAAAACTGCTGGTTTCACATGTAAACCAAAACTGGATTTTATTACTTTATTTTGTACTTCCATTTGTATCCTGCATTAAATTAAGCGTAGGTATTGCCAGTTGTTTGGATTTAATGTGAGTTTTTTTAATCAAGCTTCACTAACACAAGTGCAGGCAGCTTGGGCAGGAGCAGTGCAAGCTTCCTTGACATAAAGAGTATGCAAATGACAGGTGTAGCAGCAGAAAAAGGCATTGAACGTTTCTGTCACACCTGTACAAACACTACAGGAATAATATAAATAGCAACAGTGCGAGCTTCCCTTTCTTACAGAATAGGTGCAACTTCTAAACCAAATGTTAAAACTCCTCTCTCTCTCAAAAACAGGTGCAGTTAGAGCATCAGCAGTTCTCCTTAAGCACTTATCCTTAAGCCCGGCGTGAAAGCTCTCATGGCTTCTTTACCTTGGAAAACTCTACTTAAACTCACTCAAACACTGCCTTCTCTCTTTCATGCACATCTTTTTCACAAACTATTTCTCACACACTTTTTTGGTGTCTCTCATATGGAGGTTTTGTTTATTACACTTCCTGTCATCAGTGCACGTGCATAGAAACTTAAATGCGAAAAAGAAGCAACATAAAGGTGGTTGGACTTTTGGAAACCGTTGAACTATGAAACAGCTATTTGGCTTAATTGTATTTTGGAACAGCATCAGCTTTTTAGGTCCGCGTTTTTGGGGCAGCCCAGCCCCCACCAAAATAACTATGCTTTAGCCATGCATACAGGTGCCAAATATCTGAAAAGGATTTTAATACCTGTGTACTGGCACCGTGTGATCCCAGCCTCGGTGTTCCACCTGTTGAAATTGCTGAGAGCCACCATTGCATCCATCCATGATATACTACTGATGATAAGATTAGTACTCACGGTTGCAATTTTCCCCCTCAATTAACTGAACCAGGCTTCCCTGTCCATATATTTTGGATTTTTAAATGTAATTTAAAATCGGGTGTTGGAGCACACACAATCATTTAAGTGAATGCTTTTGTTGAAGTAGTCTGTGGCCATGGCGTTGACCTGTACAAGCCCTGATGGGAAATAGCCTTTACAATGGGGTTTTTAGCACGCAGTGCCTTTACCACATTGTTTACCAAGCAAATCTGTTAGCACGCATATGTCTTTACCCTATATATAAAGTCCATTTAAGGTAACTATAAATGTTTGTATGTGTTTACATATAAACATATATATAAATCAGCTCCAATCCCGTAATTGCCACAAACGAACCAGACGGGCACAGACTGCACTCTTATTAGTGCTTGTTCATTGGAGTAAATCACTCATGTCCATATGACGTGTTTCAGCCTCTGTGCCGCGGCCTTGCTCACATATGCGCTGGGTTCTCTAACAACTCTTTTATGCTTTTTTACACCATGTGAGAATTACAAAACTAAAAAAAAAATTACATAAAAGAAAGACTAGTGTTGTTATCATATCAGGGATCATCTTAAATCTTCACATATTAAATAACCTTATAAATAATACTTTTATCATTATTTGTACACAACTTGATCATCATATATGTAAATAGAGCTCATTAATTTAAAAATGAATACAAAAATAAATTCAAAGATCAATTTCATCAACTATTCAATGTTGTCACTTGACCCAGGGGACATTGCCGTCTCCACTAAGTTAGCAGGGGCTCTGCTGACGCATGTTACTGCATAGCTTTATTTTTGCTGTGACTTTGTTCGCACCTTTCACATGAGAACATGCTGCTGTGTGCCTTCTCTGCCTGTTCCTGGTATTTTGTCTTAACATTGTGAGAAAAGTCGATTAACAATGCCCCTTGTTATTCTGTTCTGGTCAGGCCTTAGCACCTTGACAAAACAGACCCCCAATGCAGCTGTTGTTTGGGACGGTGCACTTTGTTCTTATGGGGATACACGAATAGGTAACACATACTTGGATAGTGTCCTTTCCAGGGAGAAGAGCGAGGCAGCACCTATGATTTAGATCTACCATATATAGGCTAAGGTATGGGGTCTGCTGACAAAGCCCAGAGATCTACTAATATACAATAATACTTTTCCTTAGCAAGAGGAGGGAGGTTAGGCTCTATTATCTGTTCTTCATTGTCTTTTTATAATGACATTTCCCTTCATGATATATGGATTAGCTGCTATGCTGACTGTATTCGTACCATGCATTTTCTTGCTTGGTGTGGCACCTATACTGCATTTTAGGGCACAATAGTTAAAATAAATATTTTAAAGTGTTCCCTGTCTCTGTCAGATCTTAATGTGGACAGGATAACAAGAGTGCGAGCAAAAGGGTGTGTCTTGCAACCACGAGTCCTGAGAGATTCAGAAGTGTTGTGTTCTGGGATATCTAATCACTTATTTCACTGCGGGTGAGTAGGAGAGCAAGTGAGACACTATAGCTAGTCAGTCCTGGGCTTCTGGGTACTAAGTTGGTAGGGGGACTCAGTCCCTATACAACAAGGTCCTATAATCCTGTGCATAGTTCTGTTCTTGGGTAGAATCCCTGCAACATGACGCCAACAGGGTTTGGTCTGGTACTTATTCGTGATCTCCCTGAGTAGCGCTTGTGCTTGTCCACAATACCCTCTCACCAGTTTTCGGAGATGTCCGTGGTGAGGGGCTTATCCTCCTATATTTTATGTTTATAGGTTTTTCAAGCTTGAGATTTTAAAGATTTTAGTTTTGACCCTGTTTTGCGCTGCAGTTTTTCGGGTTCTTTTAATTCCATTTCAGATATGGCACAATCGGTCGCTATTGGAGCACCTAACTGCGCGGTGGTTATAGCTTTCTTGACTCAAAATGGGGTCCCAAATGCAGGGGCTAACATTGTTTTTGTTATTAAAGCGGACCCTGCTTTTCGCTTGGAAGTCTTTTATTCTGGGGTCACATTCCCTGCAGTGGATGGGAATGATAATTTGTTTCATGAATATACGAAGGTTGCTGTTCTGGAAGCTTATCGTCCATATGTATTACTTAAAGTTCCGTTGACAGCTGGGAGCATACCATTTGGTTTTATGGTTCCCTTCCTCACCCTGTGACAGTTGTTTCAATGGGCCTCTTATCTATTGATGGCAGGTTTTACACCACATCCAAATTATCTACATTTTACACTTGCAGAGCTACGTCAGCTACATACATCTTTGATTCACATTCACAGAAGTGTCATACAGTATATGTCAGATGCACTTCAAGCAGCTCCAGTTGTAGCTATTCCTCTGCCACCAGGTCACAGTGGTGGACTTGTAATTTGTCCAGTCGTGATTAATTTGTTGATGGGCAAAAGTCCTCAAAATCATGATGACTTGCCATTTTGGTTTGCACAAAAAGTTGAGCAACTCGAAGCTGTTTTTCCGCATACAACTCCTGTTGAAAAACACAGGATCCTTACAATGAGTTTGCCGAGTGGTCTAATTCCCGCTTTAGCTGACTGCACCACCTGAGGGACAGAGTTTGCTTCAGTGTATACACTGTGCTTTGGCAGCCCATCCATGAGCATTTTACTGGGCGTTCTGAAGTAGGTAAAGGGTACAGGATGAACACAGGGCTGGTTCAGCCCTGGATTTGGTGATGAAGTTAGTGGGAATGTTTCCTATTGTCTTCAATATGATTTGCCAACATTAAAGGTGAGGCAGTTTGCTTGCAAGTGTGTCAACGCCTAGCGGCAGTGGGGGACGTGGATCGGCAACGAGAGTTGCCGATTATTATTGCGGATGTGAATACATTGTTGGGTCGCAATAGCTTGGGAATATGACCATTTGTTCATGCACAGCCTAAGCACCCTCCTGAAAAGGAGGGTTGTCCAGTCTTTCCTTAAAAAAAGCCTGGAATAGACAAGAGTGGCAGGAACAACAGAAGCCTAGTTCTCGTACTGGTTCGCCACCACCTGATGCTTCTGAACGTAGATATGATTTGCTTGACCGCTGTAAAATTAAGACACCAGAGAGGTTCCAGGTTCCTGATCCTCGTTCTCCTTGCTCCTTTCAGGAATAATCAGATCAAAAGTTCGCCGGAGGTGGGTGACAGGATCGCAGACAAGGCGAGTCTACGCAACAAGACATGATCCGCAGTGCCAGTTTGACGTGAAAGTCCAACAGAAGGAACCACCTCCATATCGTGCCCCATTGCAGAAAGTAAAAGTTGCCACTTTGAGAGCAAAGTATGCCTCAGACGGTGAGAATCCTGCTTCTTGACAGCAGTTGGGCAGTGACCCTTCTTTACAGTGCGGAGGAGGTTACCATAGTGCGGCAGACACTCCACCAGCGTCTGAAGGCAAAACCAACTGACACTTTTATTACAGTAGAAACAGCAGAAACTAGAGTTGCTCCCCCTGATAGACTTTATGAACTAAGCCTCCAGGTTGAAGGTGATATTGAACTCACTAGTAAAGCAGTCTTTTGGGAGGATCTTACTTCTTCATGTGATATGTTGTAAGTGGAGATTGACTGGCTTCCCTTTTTTGTCCTTGCTTTCTCCAGAGGGAAGGATGTTATTTTACCCAGTTTTTCGCAATATGTCTCTGATGATGACAAACTTGTATATGCTTCGGAGTGGCATTATCTTTGGCTCTGGCATTATATCGCAATCAGACAGGTTGGGACAAGAGTTCACCAGATCATGTGATTCCTTTGCGTTCTGACCCGCAGTCACAATCGCAGTATCTAATTAAGTATCCAATTAAGAACTACAACAGCCATGTTTTTAAAAGAAAGACTAGTGTTGTTATCATATCAGGGATCATCTCAAATCTTCACATAATAAATAACCTCATAAATAATACTTTCTTAATTATTTGTACACAACATCATCAAAGAACATATATGTATATATAGCTAATTAATTAAAAAATAAATGAAAATGAATTTAAAAATTAATTCAATGTAATGTCATACAACCGCCCTGATGACCATTCCTATCAATGATGGCTTTTCTGCATTTGTTGCATCTCCTAGATTAACTTATGTCATGCTATTGTGGTATGTTGTCTGCACATAACCATTGTGTAGCACACACTGGAGTTATCAGGAGCACCTGTGCACATGCTGCTTACTCAAGTGTTGTCTCTGCCTAGTGTGGAGGACTGCTGGAACATCATGCTGTGTACTGTGGGAAAATGAATAAAGATGGAGAAAGAAAGATATGATCTTTGTGTTACCTAGTCTTCTTTGATCTCATGTGCACATACAAGAGTGCTTAAGCCACCTTACCGGGCTCTTGAAGTTCTGTTTGGGAGTAGCATCCACCTGGTGAGGAGCAATAGAAAGGAAGGGCTATGTGTGAGTAACTGTTTTCCATCTTATGGTAAATCCTGAGCGGGACATACCTTACTTTGCAATCCCAACAACATCACCTCATTGGAGAAGTGGTGAGTATGTTCTTTGTGGAGCCTCCTCATCCTGAGGACAGTGTTTCACTTCCAGAGAGTTAGGAGCATGTGGACCTTTCACATATCCCTCAAGGGATATCTGAAAGGTCCACATGTCAGTCCGAAAGGTAATGAATATTGATGATGAATACAATTTGAGGGTGAATGTATACCATCTTCAAATTATTTCATGTTTATTAGAGTTATTATACGAACTATTCCGCTTCACCTTGGTGGGACTCTGGACAACTCGGACATGAAGATTGATGTCAGTGTAAGGTTTTGCAATTGTAGTGCATAGGTTTCTGGGTAAATTTGGTGAGCTGGTGTTCCATAGTATCAACATATTAACTAGGTGTCTATAGTGGGGTTGCTATTTTTCTGGCTTGGTATTCTATTAATTGATAGGTTTCAAGAACATTGATACGAGTTGCATAGGGATTGTGCATATGTGAGCACTGCTTCCCTTCACTAACTGCATGCAAGTCTTGAAGGTTGGTGAGTAATGTTGGTGTATTCCACCATGATATTGTTCTGTATTGTGCAATTTTAACGTGTTATTCCCCGAGCAATGATAGGGTGATTTGTTGTGTGCTCAATAAGATGCCTTCAAGTTGGAATGAGATAGATTTTGAAGATACTGCTGCTTAATTTACAAGGTGCGTTTAGAGATGGGATGGACAGTGATCTACTGCATGATCCGCAAGATGTCCTTAGAGTAGGGACAGGTGAAATTAGTGAATGTGGAAAATACCTGTTGCTTGATTTATATGTTCTATGGGGACATGGGATGAGCTGGGGTTGGGAAGATCTCATTCCATGATTAACAAGATGCTTTGAGAGATGGATGAGTGAGGGGTAAAAAAATACATGCTCCTTGATTCATGGTGCATTGGCAGATGTGTGGAGTGATGGTTAAATTATACTAGATGTGTGATTCATGAAATGCCCTCAGATGTGGAATAAGTATGAGTTGAATGACATATAATGCAAGATTCAGATGAAAGATCATGTAGTGTAACCTGTGAGGAATGAAAGATACCTGTCCCTTGAGTCACAAGATGTCCTGAGAAATGGGATGAGTGGAGATGGGAGCATTCCTCTGATTCAAGAGGTGCCTTGAGAACCGTGATGAGGAGGGCTGAAAGAGAGGTGTTTTACTTTACAGCAGTTTGAATGGCTTTGTGTCTGATTAAAAGATAGTTTTTTAACACTGGCTTGTGGCTACATTGTGCATTCTTTTCTTGCGTACTGTACATAGTTCTGTTTTTAAGGTTCAGACTGCTAGACCGCACATGTGCTGTGTGCTGCAAAATACATTGCTGACTTATCAAGAACATACAGGGACCCATTGTTTACCATTAATTGCCTTTCTTGTCCCATCTTGTCAATATTGTGTTTGTCCCTCCAATGGAGCATGGTCTCTTTCCCATCTCATTTACATGGCTGGATTCTATGCATCTATTGTCTGCCTTTCATGCACTACTTTTTTCTTTTGGGTTAAGCATGCCATGTGTGTGCATGTGTTTTATAGCTGTCTCCCTCATGCACTTATATCCCCATACACTACGTGTTGCTTTCAACTGTGTGCTTCTCGCTCTCCACTTGCTCTCTCGCCTGTTGCTTCTCCTCCCATTCCCAAACTCTATGTTGATTCCCCCACATGCATCCAGCTTCACTCTCACCCTTTGCTTCTCCTCCCCCCATTCTGGTAGATTCAGCTATCCCTGCATTGCTTTCCCCCATTTCTTGCATGTTGCCATACCTGATCTGTGCCATCCATGTTAGTAACTTTAACTCGCCAACTCCACTGTCTTTAAATGCTTTGAGACACTTCTTCTGACTTTATGGATAATAGCATGTTTTACCTTCTACAAATTATTTACTGCATGTTTTCCAAGTGGGCCCATGTCATGCCTGACACCTCTTGCTAGTCCTGAAATGTGCTTTTGTACTCATGAAATTCCTGTAACTACGCTCCAGTAACTAATGTAACCATGTTCTGAAACAATGTTTCTTCCTCATGTAAAGCGCGCTGATACCTCCGGGTCAAGCCAGCGCTATATAAAACAGGGCAGTGCAGTTTATATACGCACAGTTACTTGCTGGGAACGTAAACGATACAGGAACACATCCTACCCCACAGCCAGTGAATGTAAGCAGCGAGAAACTGTGTGAGAAAGACCAGCGACTCACCTATGTGCTGATGCCGGGTGGAACTACCAGATAGCTAAAGAGGAGATGGGTTATTGACCCCCGCCGTCACCTACCCAGCCGGACCTTGGGCCGAATTTCTCCTCGTCTCCATGTCTAATCTTTACCCTATCCCCCTTACCCCTCCTTGCTCCATTCACCTTGTCCCCTATGTTTTTTCAAAGCTTTTCTTGATACTTATGTAACTTTGAACTGATGTTAATTGCCACATTGTGGAGAAGTGTGGCTCACTGGTTAGAAGCGGCAGACCCTGAAGCAGAGATCAGGCCCGGGACCAGGGTTCAATTCCCGACGCGGCAGGGACTTGGGCTCAATGTCTGCGGACTCGATAATTCTCACATCGGTGCCTACTCTAATCATGGGTCCCAAGCTGCAACTCTGGGCAATAGCTTGCTTAATCTACACAACGGCCCCTACAACACTGGGATGCCTGGCTTTACCTTGGGGGTGCCCAGGAGAGGCATCTCACAGGGAGAGCCAGGAAGGGTTCCACAGCGGTATACAGCGCCAGGACGCCCCGGTGATGGGCAGCTGTGCGCTTTACAAGTATCCTACATTTACATTATTGTTCCTCATGTTAAGCACTCTGATTCCTTCGGGTCTAGCCAGTGCTATATAATAACTCATTAATTTAATATGTTCCCATTTAGTACTCTTTCTCTCCTTGTCTACTTCCCTAGCTCCTATCCCCTCTCCCCTGAATCGCTCTCCTTGCCTGCTACTCTGCCTAACCCCCTGTCCCTTGTGCCCTTTGATTTAGCACTCCATATCCCCTTGTTGATCCAATATTTATACTCTGGAGTCTCAGCGAACCCGCTGAGAGAGTCCACTGCGCCAAGGGAGCCACTCACAGCTGAGGTATGGTATGGCACCCCTTGCCAAAGCACTCCCTCTCCCCTTTTTGGGGAAGGATCCAGTATGTAGGCCTTGGAGTCTCAGATACCCCTCTGAGAGAGTCCACTGCGTAAAGGGAGCCTCTCGCAACAGAGATAGGGAAGTGATACCACTACCCCTCGGATCACAGCTTACTGGACTTTGGGCGTTGCTTTGACTCATCTACCGGTTTGTGTCCCCGTCGCCCTTCCCCTCCTCTTTCCATGCGGTGTCTCTCACCCTCCGCTCCTCTTTCCCGCCTTCATTATCTGTCTACTTCCCCTGCTCCTACCCCCCTCCCCTGAATTTCTCCCCTTGCCTGCTTTTCCCCTTATGTATTTGTGCTTATTGCTTATCTCGACCTTACAAGTAACTATGTTTCGATGCTCTAATAACTGTGTAACCTTTGTAACGATGTAACCCGTAACTATGATCTGATATTCATGTAAAGCGCTCTGATACCTCCGGGTCTAGCCAGCGCTCTATAAAAGCTTTAAAATAAAATAAAATAATATGTATCGGGCGCCTCAAATATTCAAGAATGCAAAAAACCCTTGGGTCAAACATATATGGCACCCTGAGCCAGGTCTGGTATTTTCACCATAAAGACAATGAGTCTGAGTCTGAAAATGCTTTATTCGATTTTTAAATAACATAAAAACCATAAAAGCCACAAATATCATAAAAAACTATAATTAATTTCATTTCATTTACAAGATAAAATACATCCGTCAGCTATCCTCAGAGTACATATATCTGGTTAAAATTATTTCTTTTAAAAAGATAAACTTTTCCTTTTTGTTATTGCACTTTTCAGAAAACCAGCCATAATAGCAATTACATAAACATTTTCCAGTAACTGTAATAATAGAAAGGCTGGGCGACATTGCCTCCATGCTCCTTTTTAAAAAAAAGGCATAATCCATTTAGCACGTTCGTTCGTATAGAATTTACAGAAGAGAGTCACATGCATTGTAGTCTGTATGGAAAGATGGGCATAGACAGAGCTGTCTGGACCAATCATTGGTGGTAGGAATGGATACTAGGCGATGAAAATTATCGAACCTGAGCCTAATCAGGACGTATCTGTCATAACCACCAATACACACTACTTGGTATGGTTGAATAGTGTCACAGATCAGGGTCATTTGATGCCGCTGGACAGTGCTCTTATTGATTTCAAACCCAATTCGTAAAGAATCCAGATGGCTTAAGCAGATTTTCTTTAGTTCTTTTCTAGACATAGTGCTCATAACACTAGGGTCAGTATAAAAGTCTGTTCTCCCTAGATGATTAGATCATTTTCTTATATAACTTAACCATGGGATTTTTCCTGCCTGTTCTAGACCCATACAATCAGTTAAAATCTCTCTGTTTAGTGCTAGGTGTGGCGATGTCCAAACTCTGTGCCAAAGTAGCATGGGCTGCATTTTAATCAGATCGGCAATGTGTGAAATCCCTAATTCATTGTGGCAGTTAAAAAATGATGTACTTTGTGGGACAGCTAACACGAATCTTAAAAAAGCATTTTCTATAACCTGGATTGGGGAGACATCATAAAGTCCCCAGATGCCTGCCCCGTACATCGCTATACTAAAGCATTTCGCTTGATAGATTTTTAGCAGGATCCTAGGGGGCCTTTTGCCCATTTTCTGGGAAAATAACATCACTGCTACAGTTGATCTTTTAAACAGAAGAGACCTATTCTCAATTGCGGATCTCCCAGATCCCATATCCTCTAGCTAAATGCCCAAATAAGAAAACCCTTTTGTCTGTTCGATTTTCTCTTTGTCCACAACTAGGTTGCATTGATTACTTCTCCCCTTACTGCAGGACATAACAAAGGTTTTCTTCACATTAAGCGGCAAGCCCCTATTCCCCATAAAGTCAATATAGGTAGAGAGGGCTTTTTGTAGGCCCAGTTGAGTTCTAGACATCAGCATGGCGTTGTCCGCGTAGAGAAGAATCTGTTTGTTACTGATTTTTGGGGGGTCTCTCGCACAAGCCACCAATTCCTCCTCTAAAGCATTGGTATAAATAGAGAATAGGAATGGGGCGAGTACACATCCTTGTCTAACACCCTTCTCCACGCGGAATGGCTTAGTGCATTCTCCTTTTAGGCCATACCTTACCCTTGCAGAAGCTCCTGCATAAAGCTGCCTCAGGAATTGCACCAAAGGATGATCAACCTGGAGGCTTTCCAAAATCTGCCATAACCTAGAGTGAACAACTGAATCAAAGGCCGCGGTTAGATCAACGAAAACTGCAAATAATTTCCCCTTTTTGGCATGAATATACTTCCCCTGAATTAATATAAAATTTAAAACTTGTTCCACCGTACCCCTACCATAGAGACAATTAATTCTGGGACTTCTACTTCAACTTTTACCATGCCAAGTGCTGTGTCATAGAATCCTGGGACCGGTTGAAGGGGTTGATCTTATCATAAGGCCCCTTGTGGTCTATGTTTAAATACAAGGCAGGCAGAAATTGTAAGACCTGACATGCCACCACTGGCACCCTACATCACGTGGCCATGCTATTATGACATCAGGTCAAACAAGATTTTGTTTACTCAACATTATTGCAGAAGAATACTTTGCAGTCACTCAAGTTGGAAAATCTGAAACTAGGGATTGCCACAGTGCTCTACATTGGATGACAGTCCTAGGCTTTTATTTAACAAATAAGTGCATTGAGATACTGCTCACATTTAACCAGTGGTATGTAAAGCCTAAATAGGACTAAGGCGATCTACTAAACTTATTGGTAACTGCAAGCATGGGCTACATGATGACAGAGCATCAGAAAGTAGGATTCGGGAGCAAATTACAGTAACCGTCGTCATTGAATATGTTGCACTTCATCTCGCCTATATGTTCAGCTACCTTTGGGAGGGCAGACTTGGGAAGATTCGACTATGTATGGTTTAATTGCTGTGCACTGCTAGTAAAACACTACATGTACATAGTCCATAAGGATGGATACATATATCTGTGTGTGTTCATGTGCACGTGCACTTATAAGATGTAAACCAAATTGGGGGGCTGAACAGAATGCAGGGGGATGACAGTAGGAAGAGGCAAGTGCAGCCTCCTGATTTAATGTTGTGCTGGGAATGCTCTTCAAGGTTCATCTGAGGATGAGCAAAATAGGTTTGATTGTTCGTAAACGAGGAAACCATTATTGGGACCAACTCAGTAATCGTATGATTACACTGATGTTTATATGCCATTTTGGCATCGAATGTGCACCCCTAGAAAGTGAAGGGGGCATGGCTCACCATGGTGCCATGCACAGTGTGATTTTAGTATAAGTCCACAGTGGTACACCTCTTGTTTTGTAGCTGATCAGGCACTAAAACCCTGTTACTATCTTAAATTAAAATGGCTGATTACGTTTTAGGCCACAGCAATATGGTACTCAGTCAGTTCCGATATCTTTTTTTCATTGATTATTTATTTGGTAAGATACTGTTTTGAGGGTCAGAAATCTGGTTTTGTCTAAGGTAATTAGTGTGTGTTACTTCAGATGCTATTTCATTGAAATGGTTTTATTTAAGTGAACAACAAAGATTTTACTTATAGTAAACTTCAAAACAAGGGGATGGAATGTCAGTTGTGCTGAAAGCTAGCTGCCACAAACAGCGTAAACTTATTTGACCATTACCAGATATGTTTTTGTATTCTGTATTTTTTAGGTCTGTCTACAGATAGCCTATAGCTGCTGTTTATGGTCAACAACCTATTGTTTAAAATAATATTAATTACAGTGGTCTTTAGGCCAACCCGTGGCTTACAAGGGATTAGCTTTCTAGTCACTATAATTTGTTTGCTTTTATTAAATGACTTTCCTTAATTTTTGTGTGACCATCCCTTTCCTGAAACATAGCTTTCATACCATCTTTTTCATTGGAAAACTTTTTATCCTTTGAATACCTATATTAAGGGAGTTACTTTTATTTTGCTTTAAGACTCCTTGTGAGTGCACGCGTTTTCTTGCTTTCCTTGGTATGCTTCATCCCTACTTTAAATTTCCTATTGCTACCCGCCGTCACCTTGCATAAATGTTTCTTCCAATAACTCTCTCAGTCAACATATTTTTTAATTTATTTTTCACTATGACATCCAGTTGGCATGTCATAGCATCATGATTCATTGATGATGTTACCCAAGCCCAAGCATATTAGCACATTCTTTTTACCAGTGTTGTACAAAAGCAGCAAACAAAAAATATTTTTTCTTTTTTGATAATGCAGAACACCATTGGCGTACAAATAGGTCTGCATTGGTAAAGCTAAAGCACGAGACCTATTGCGCTTGCCAATGCTTGTTTTGCATACAATAACACAAAATTCACATGAAAATTTTATGTGAGGAAATCTCCCTTACCTAAAAGGTAGGCTATACTAGCAAAGATGCCTAATTGAATAGAAAATAACCCCAGCTAAATATTTGCTGCTCAAATTAATCCACCACAGTAAGAAAGTAGGAAATGTTTTTCATCCTAAATATTCACAGAATTTCACTTATTTCATGTCAGGCGATACAGGTTCTAAAATAATTTTTGTATAGACATTTGAGTGTTGAGTGTGTTATGTGACTAGCAGTGTGCACAATTTGTGTAATTTGCTAATTATAGCACAATTATGCAAAAATACATTCAATTACCTGCATTGAAAATCTGTCATTATTCTTTATAGTTTAGTATGAAATGAGTCCTCGCATAATTCATTCACCAAGGGAGATTGGCAGTAATTCGGGGTCGCTTATACTATCTCCTTTTCAAAATAACAGGGACTCGAAAAGGATAAATAAGTATCAGGATATGGATACTGTTCATTACTATATGGAGATTACATCTCTTGAATGTACTGAACTGTATTTAATTTGGATACCCAACCAAGAGCACAGATTTTACGTGTCTCGTTTTAGGTTGTGTACAGTCCACTTCCTGGTGGCTTTTCCACAAAAGGGCAGCTGGTTTTCTGCCCTCCCCCGTTGCCCTTGCGATAATATTAGTCAGCAATCTTTTATCCATCTTCTAGTATTTTTGCAGTTTTTACACTTTCCCTCAAGCTCAATTTTTACGACGTAACATTTCTGCAGGGCCTTCATACAGAGCACATCATTTACAATATTTTGACGCACAGCAGCTCAGAAAGCCGTGTGTTAAAAGAAAAGGGCAGGGATGTGCCATATCTACAAGATGCAGAGCATTCCTATCCTTTTCTCTTGCGCTGGCACTCAATGGGCTGCGATGCGCCAATGCAGGCACCCTTGAGTCATGATGCAAGGGTGTCTGAGTTGTAGGGGTGATTGTTTTTGTGCAGGAAAAGACACCATCCTGCACAAAAGCAACCACAAGAAGTGATTTCCTGTTACTATGTGTGCTGTAGAGGTGCACAGTCAAAATATTGATTTTTAAATATCGACCTACCTTAATATCATGTTTATAATATTGTAGTGACAGAATATCGAAGTCAAGAATATCGCTGACCAGAATATCGACCTTAAGGTAAGTAATGTTGTTTTTTTAAATATCAAAGTAAGTAATATTGAAGTAAGTAATGTCGTTAGCAAGAATATCGTTATCAATATTATCGAAAAAAATGAGTGTTATGTATTTTAGTATGTATTTTATATGTATGTTTAACATTTTCTTAGAATGTATTTTCTTAATTTTAAAATATATGTATTAAATGTTTAGAAATAAGTAATTGTTTTCAAGTAAATTTTGCGTTTTAGTATCAGAATGGGTTGTGGGGAATAGGGTGGGAAGTAATTTAAATATGATTAATTAAGTAATATGTTTTTATTTATTGTTATTGATTATTAATGTATTGTTGATTACTTTGCAATTGGTATACATTTTAATTAATTGGTTAATTTATAATTATACTAATTATAATTAATCTATTAGTAATTTTTATTTATTGTTATTGATTATTAATGTATTAATTAATTTTCATTGATAAATATTTTTTATGAATTGATTAATTGATAATTACATTAATTGTGTTTGTTTCATGTGTAGCGTGTTGTGTGTTAATGGGGGAATAGTGTGGGAAGTAATTTCGCCCCGCTTAAGACATCCTCCAACAGCCATACCAACAAGAAATCCACCTGGTTCACCGAAGACCTCCAGAACTCCAATCGAACATGCTGAAAACTGGAGAAGAACTGGCCCGCGAACAAACACCGTACAGCTACGCAGCCCACAAGAATGCCACCCGCAGATACCATCAACTCATCAGAGCCGCCAATAGGGCCTCATTCAGAGACCGCCTGGATAACAACGCACACAATTATTATTATTATTATTATTATTATTATGCATTCTTATATAGCGCTCGATTACCCGTAGGCATCTCGGCGCTTGCCTTGGGAACCCGTCCTGGCTTTTTTCCCTGTGAGATAGCCGTACTGGGCATCCCCAAGGTGAAAGCCAGGCATCCCGCCGCGGGAGGGCCGTAGTGGAGATTAAGCAGGCTAATGCCCAGAGCTGCAGAGTGTGAACCCGTGATTCGAGTAGGCACTGAAACGAGAATTATCGAGTCCGTGGATATTTGGGCTCAAGACCCTGCCGCGTCGGGAATTGAACCCTGGTCCCGGGTCTGACCTCCGCTTCAGGTCTGCCTCCTCTAACCAGTAAGCCACACTTCTCCACAACAGCAAAGAGCTCTTCAACATCGTGAAGGAACTCTCCAACCCCAGCTCCAACACCAACAACATCCCGCCTTTGCAAGACCTGTGCGACTCGCTAGCCACCTTCTTCCACCGCAAGATCGCTGACATCCTCGACAGCTTCAATGCCAAGACCGCCCCGACCAACCACCGCCCCCACGACCACTACCTGCACCGACTGCCTGCTCTCCTGGAACAGCATCAACGACGAGGACACCAGCAAGATCATGAACACTATCCACTCCAGATCACCGTTAGACCCATGCCCTCACCACATCTTCAACAAAGCCAGCACAGCCATTGCACCCCATCTCAGGAAAATATTCCACATCTCCTTCGAGACAGCAACCTTCCCGGAAAGCTCGAAGCACGCCGAGATCAACGCCTTACTCAAGAATCCCAAGGCGGACCCCAAGGTCCCCAAGAACTTCCAACCCATCTCCCTGCTCCTGTTCCCGGCGAAGGTCACCGAGAAAATCGTCAACAAACAACTAACTTGCTTCCTCGAGGAGAACAGCATGCTGGACCCGTCCCAGTCCGGGTTCCGCAGCAACCACGGCACCGAAACCGTCCTCATCGTCACCACCGATGACATTAGAACCCTGCTTGACAACGGAGAAACAGCAGCCATCATCCTCCTGGACCTGTCAGCTGCCTTTGACACGGTCTGCCACTGCACACTATCGAACACGCCTACATGACGCCGGGATCAAAGAGAAGGCCCTGGACTGAACCACATCCTTTCTCCCTGGCAGAACTCAGAGCGTCTGCCTCCCCCTTCCGCTCCATTGCCTCTGAAATCATCAGCGGCGTACCCCAGGGCTCTTCCCTCAGCCCGACGCTGTTCAACATCTACATGGCACCCCTCAAACACGTCGCCCAACAGCACGACCTCAACATCATCTCCTACGCCAACGACACCCAGCTGATCATCTCCCTCACCAAAGACCCTCACACCGCCAAAACCAACCTCCACGAAGGAATGAAGGCTGTCGCCAAATGGATGAGGAACAGCTGACTGAAGCTGAACTCGGACAAGACGGAGGTCCTCATCCTCGGCTCCAAACCTTCAGCCTGGGATGACTCCTGGCGACCGACAACACTAGGAACAGCCCCGACACCCACCGACCACGCACGCAACCTAGGGGTCATCCTCAACTCCACCCTCTCCATGACTAAGCAGGTCAATGCCGTCACCTCATCCTGCTTCAACACCCTCCGAATGCTCCGCAGGATCTTCAAGTGGATCCCCACCGAGACGAGAAGAACAGTCGCCCAGGCCCTCGTCACCAGCAGGCTGGTCTATGGAAACGCCCTCTACGCAAGAACGTTGGCCAAGCTCCTGAGATGATTGCAACGCATCCAGAACGCCTCGGCACGCCTGATCCTCGACATCCCTCACCGCAGCCACGTCACACCCCACCTGAGAGACCTGCACTGGTTCCCCGTCAACAAGAGGATAACCTTCAAACTCCTCATCCACGCACACAAAGCTCTTCACAAGACCGGCCCAGCATACCTCAACAGACGACTCAACTTCTTCACCCCCTCCCTCCAGCTCTGCTCCGCCAGCCTTGCCCTCGCCACAGTCCCCCACATCCGAAGAACGACCGCCGGCGGCAGATCATTCTCCCACCTTGCCGCCAAGACCTGGAACACCCTCCCTACCAACCTACGGCAGACCCAAGACCTACTGGCCTTCAGAAGACTCTGCAAGACCTGACTCTTCGATAACTAGCAGCACCCCCCAGCGCCTTGAAACCCTCACGGGTATGTAGTGCGCTTTATAAGTGACATGATTGATTGATTGATTGATTGATTATTTAGGTAAATTACATTTTATTGATATTTATGAATAATGTTTTTGTTAATGAATTATTAATATGTTATTTATTTCACAAAAAAATATTTAATTGATTAGTATGTTAATTTAACCCCTACGCTATCTTAAATTTTCCACACTGTTACACCCACTGGAGTTGGAATATTAGTTTTAACCCTTACGCTATGCATCACTTTCCCTACTTTTGAACTCATTGGAGTGGAAATATTCATTTTTACCCCTACTCTATCCAACACTTTCCCTACTGTTGCACTCACTGGAGTGGGAATAGTAATGTTTACCCCTACGCTATCCAACACTTTCACTACTGTTGCACTCCCTGGAGTGGGAATAGTAATTTTAACCGCTACTCTATCCAACACTTTCCCTACTGTTGCGCTCACTGGAGTGGGAATAGTAATTTTTACCCCTACGCTATCCCACATTTATCCTACTGTTGCACTCACTAGTTGTGGGAATAGTAATTTTTACCCCTATGCTATCCAACACTTTCCCTACTGTTGCACTCCCTGGAGTGGGAATAGTAATTTTATTTTTAACCCCTTCACTATCTAGTTTTTTTTTTTATTACTTTAGCTAATGTAGTATAGAATTCATTTTAAAAAGATGAAAAATATGTTTAATTTTTTTAATTTGTTACATGTATTTATTTAATTTGTATTTATATTATTGTTTTATGTGTATAGATGTATTTATAATGTATAAGATTATAAGTTATTAAAATAATGATTAAATCATATTAATAAGTAAGTATATATATTATATATTATTTGTATATGTTTAAAGTATTTTTAAATTATATATATTACCTATTATTTTTAAACATTTTAAAATATATTTAACTATGTTTGTTTCTTTTATATGTATTATTTACTTCATTTAACATTATTTTTTTATTTAAAAAAAACAATATTTTTAACAACGATATTTTTGACATCGATATTTTTTTCCAATATTTTCGTACTTACCATAGTGTAGATAGTATGTTGATATTCTTGATTTCGATATTCTTGCCGCGATATTTCTGTAGGTCGATATTCTGACCTTCGATATTTTATCAGTGATTTGTGCTGTAGAATGCAGTACACTTAAAAAAATTAAAAACAAGCAGAAATAAAGGGATTTCTCCTCGTTGAGCCTCCCTTACGCTTCCCCTGGGGAGGCATACAAATCCGACGCATTCCCAGGTTAACAAAACCCAGTAAATCTGGGAATGTGTCACATTCCATGGATGTTGCATGGGAACACCTACAGCAACACCCATGGAACGCCTCTTTTATGCAGACTAATGAGTGACAGGGGGCCATATTTATGAGGCCATGAAAAGCAATGGAGGATGGCATTATGTGGCCTTGTAAATATGGGCAGGCACACTGTGCTGCAGGTGCATCAAATAAAGTGGTGCTACGGCAGCGAAATGGGCTTGTAAATAAGCCTCAGATTTTTCCAGGCTTTAATTAGCCATATATGCCATTCCCTCAAATTAGAAGAGACATAAGGATCCCGGATCATACAGCTCTTCAGTCTTAAGTTTCTACTTTTTGAAATGGCAGGCCAATTGTCAGTTCTGAATTGTTTTTATAGTTTTCTTGTTTGACTGATGTATTGTATGTATGGCTTGTATTTTAACCTGTTCCGTGCTCCATCAGGAGCACTCCCTGCCTGGTGCTGCCAACGACCGTTGATCGATGCACCCCACCCACCCATAAGAAAGCCCTCACCGCGGCAAACGGGTTAAATGCAATGTTTTTATCTTTTAAGGTGCCTTTTTGTGGCGTTGTTAGCCGGATAAAAGTATTTCTGTCTGACTGAGTCTTCACATCAATTTTTGGCACGAGAACACATCTAAACAAAATCACTGCGAACAACAGCAGCTCACAATCTGATGCTCCCATTCATTTGCAGTTAATTTTTACTGGGAGTTTGGGCATTCACTGCACATCCTTACCAGAAAAAGTGTGCAATTACACACGAAGTGGTATAATGGCATAATTTTTAATTTCACATAACAAGAATAACACGAAATTCCTGAAATTATGCGAATTACGCCAACATAACTTAAATGTCACCCAGGCCTATGTGATGCAACCACACATGCAATATGGAATATTAGGGAGAGTGGAACTGACAGTTGCACCAGCTGAATGAGGAGGCAGAACATAGCTGTTCCTAGGTCCTATCAAGGCTTTCTTATGCAAACTGGTACCATTAGAGTCCAGCATTGATCCTGAGCCCTGTCTGCTTCTTTTGGATGTGATAAAAGGGCACTATTAATGTGAAATATTCAGTGATTGAATAGTCAATTTATACTTGTCAGCTTTGTGCTTTCGTGCATAAGCGCATACACATATTCGTCAATCTGTGCAATCTACAGGAGACCCAGTAAAACTATGTTACTGTTGTGGTCATTGTGGAAGCTCTTTTTGTCTCATATAAAGTTATGGGGGCTTATTGCATACAGGGGCATAATACGAACAAAGTGGCAAAGAGAGGTGTTAGCCGCCTTGGCTTAACGCCTCTCTTCGCTACTTCGGAAACGCTAGGCTGCACCATATTACTAAGGATATGGTGCAGCCTAGCGTTTCCCCCTGCGATGGCGATAAGATTTACAACTTAACAGCAGCGCAGGCAGGGAAGGTTTGTTTATGTACAGGAAGGTGTTCCTTCCTGCACATAAACAAAGCTTAAATGCCATTTTGTAACTTACATGTGTGCTGCTTCATGCAGCACACATGTAAGTTACAAATTGGCATTTTTAAAAAGAGGTTTGTTTATGTACAGGAAAGGACACCTCCCTGTACATAAACAAACTTTGGCATTTTGATTTTTCCATGTGTGCTGCACAAGGCAGCACCGATGGGAAAAGCAAAAATGAGGAGAAATGAAGTATTTCTCCTTGTTTCGCCACCTTAAGAACAGGTCTTTCCTGTTCTTAAATTCGGGGTTACCACCTATCATCGCCTCTCTGGATAATAGGTGGCAGCGTCGAAGTGAATGGGGGTTGCGGTGGAACGCCCACTGCAACACCCACTGCACGCCCCCTTTCACGATGAGTTTATCGTGACAGGGGCCCTATTACCAAGGCAGCGTTAAGTCAATTAACGTGGCTTGGGGGGCGTGGTTTCGGCGCCGACCGGGATGGCTGCGTGAGCGAGTTGCTCCGCGCCGAGTCCCGTCTTTTCTCCTGGATTACTTAGCCCCGTACCACCTGGCGGCTGAGATCGTGGTCCGGAGGTGTCGCCGACCTCGTGGGGAGCAGCTGACCCCCATCGAGACCCTGGGCGACGCGTGAGGGCGGAATTGGCCGTCTGACCGGCTTGGCCGGCACACAAAGGCAAGATGGCGGCGCCGACGGAGTGAGAGCTCCGGGGACTGGCGTGGTGGACTACCGGACCTGCTGAAGGCGCTTGGAGGGCCCTTGCGAGGAGGTGAGCCGAGGAGTGGATCACAGGAGCGGGTCCTGAGCAGCGGAGGAGGTCGGCGGTGGTGGCCTGGTGAGTGCGGCGCCCCTCCCCCACCTGATCCCCCGGACGGCTGGAGAGCTGGACCTTGGCTCGCGCTGCGCCGGTGAAGGCGCTGCTGGCGTGTGGAGCTACCCAGCCACTGAGTGTGTCACAGCAGGGGCCGTACCGACACAGAGGAGTGCAGCGAGTTGGAGGAGCGCTGAGGGCGCGGCCGCCTACGGCGCTTGGGCGCCCCAAAGGACGGGCGGACTGGGCGGCGACAGTCGGATCGGTCACTGGAGGTGGGCCCACCCGGTGGAAGGCAGGGGTGCGCCGGGCTGGCGACACGGTGCTTAAGCCCCAACGTGCGCTGCGGCCAACGGGGAACTGTGCTACTGGGGGCAGCGGGCACAGTCTGCCCGGGGTCACGAACTCCTCACTGACCGCCTTTTCGGTAGGGCTTGCACCCCTGGACTTGGTTGACTTTGCGGGTGCACTGAGAGTGTCAATGGGGCAGCACGGAGTGCACTTCTGATCAAGAGGCTGACGGCTGAGCGTGGAGGAAGGACGGTTGGCACCGCGTGCTCACGCCTGACCTGGGGATCGGAGCGCCGCGCTCTTTGAGATATTCCGTTGGGCGATACCAGGTGGGCCTAGGGTGGGTGCGACTGGAGGAACTGCCGCCACTGGCCGTCATTGGTGGGGGCTGCTCGAGTGGCAGGCTTCCCGCGATCAAGATGGCCGCGCAGGGAGATGGCAACGCCGCGCCGCCTGAGCGGGGGGATGGGAAGTCAGGGGACACGGATGGCGGTTCCCCAACAGGGCCCTCACCACAGGAACTGAGGCTGAATCTCCGCCTTGATGCAATATTGGCCGCGATCACTGCTACGAAGGACGAGCTGCACCAGGACATAGCGCAGGTGGCGACGGGGCTTGGCCTACTGAGAGCGGACCACGCCAAGCTATCAGACAGGGTGAAATCCAATGAACAATTGCTCCAGGAACTGAAACTGGCAGTGGTCACTGCGGAACATAAACTTGAGGACGTGATTCACCGGCTGGCGATCCTGGAGCGTCGGGCGGAGGACGCGGAAGGACGCAACCGGCGGAACAACGTGCGGGTGGTGGGGCTTCCAGAGAAAATCGAGAAGGGTGACGCGGTGGCATACATGGAGGACTGGTTCCGGACAGTGGTGGCGTCGGAGGGCCTGTCCCCCTTCTTCTCTCTGGAAAGAGCACACAGGGTGCCCGCCAGACCGCCCCTGGAGGGCCGACCGCCCCGGCCAATGGTGGTCAAACTGCTGCACTACAAGGACCGGGATCTGCTGATCCAACGGGCGAGATCCCAAGGGCCCTTCCAGGTGGATAACAGCAAGGTAACAATTTTTCCGGACTACACGCAGGAGGTGCAGCGGAGCAGAGCTTCTTTTCTGTCGGTGAAGAAAGAGCTGAGAGAGGAAGGGATCCAATACTCCTTGCTTTTTCCGGCCAAGCTGCGGATCATCGTTGACGACAGAACTCACTTTTTCCAAACACCCGATGAGGCATGGTCCTGGCTGGAACTTTACCGAGCGGGGACGGATCGTGCACACAGGCCCACCAGGGATCGGCAACAACCGGTCAGGATCAGGAAATCACAGCGCATCCGCTCCCGGAATAGGCGCCAACAGGCCGCACGAGAGGCACAAATGCTGGCCGACAGACAGAGTGCATTGGACGCCACGGCGAGCATCACGGGATCGCAGCAAGAGGACGCTTCCAGAGGCTCGGCTTCGGAAGGAGAAGGGGAGAAGACCGGTGATGATGACTCGGAGGCGGGAGGAGCGCAGGGGCCAGAGGTCACCCCACAGACATCAGATGGTATATTTAATGGGTGAGGCCCGTGGCCACTGAACATTTTTGGGAGGCCCAGAGGTGCGGACACTCCTAATTTCTGTTGGACTGCCAGGTATGGGGCTCCCTTAGCAGTATGGGGCTACGGGCGCGGGGTGGTAGCTCTGTCGTCCTGGTTTGGGGCTCCATAGCCCTCTTCAGACCCTTAAGGTCTTCTGTGGTGACGACCACAGGTTAGCGTGATGTGTTGGGTGTTTAAGGTTTGGAACGGGGCTGAAGCTGGGTTATTAGGCCCTGTCCTGGGGAGGGGGTGGGTGGGAGTTAAGGGATTTGTTTTGATGGGACTGTACAATTGCTGCAATGCGGGTCACATTTCTTGGCGTGCGCCACTGTTGAGATTGATGCTTTATGGGGACGTTACCTAACCTGAAATGTGTCACATGGAATGTCCGGGGTATTCGAACTATGGTAAAGTGCCACAAGGTACATGCCTACTTAGGGAGGCGGGGCATTCAGATAGCGATGCTTCAGGAGACCCACCTGACGCAACAGGAGTACGGGGCATTACAGAAGAGGTGGCGAGGTCAGGTGTTTGGTACGACGTACTCGGCATTCGCCAGAGGGGTGTTGATATGGATAAGGGCGGGTACGCCATTCCAAGTCACGAGTCAGAGAATAGATCCGGAGGGTCGATATGTGGTTGTGGAGGGACGACTATGTGGTAGGGAGGTGGTGCTGTGTAACATCTATGCCCCCAACGCTGATCAGGCGCATTTCTTCGAGGGTTTGTCACGCTCACTGGCATATTATTTGGCGGGCCCTATATTGCTGGCGGGGGATTTTAACTCCATTTCTGATGTGCTGCTGGACAGATCGCACCCGCCTCTAGTGGACTCCCCGGTGCGCCGGCTTGCGACCCATAGGCGGGACTGGCAGGAAAAGTGGGGCCTGGTGGATGTGTGGAGGGCGCAACACCCCGAAACTAGAGATTACTCTTACTTCTCCGCGCTGCACGATCTGCATGTTAGATTGGATTCAGTGCTGTGCAGCGACTCACTGGCGAATGTGGTGACTCACTCTGAGTACTTGTCCAGGACCATTTCGGACCATAATCCCCTGTTGCTCTCTATGCAATGGCAGCCGGCGAGATCGGCGGTCCCTACGTGGCGACTTCGTCCGGAGACGCTGGAAGATCCGGCGTTCTGCGACACGGTTCGCCAGGGCATAGACAGCTATTTTACGGACAATGCTGGGTCAACAGCGACTAGAGTGATTGAATGGGATGCAATGAAAGTGGTGGTGAGAGGGGTGTGTATGGGACGGTTTCTGACCGTGAGAGGCACGGTGCTGAATGACCTTGCGAAGGCGGAGGAAGTGCTGAGAGGGGTAGAACGGCAGAGACCCGAAAGGCCGGAGTTGCAGGAACGATTGTTGCAAGCTAAGGAGGTTGTGGCGACTGAGACGGAGAGATTGCGGTGTTATGATTATAAGTTATACGCTATGAGGGTGCATGAGGAGCGGGATAAAGTGGGTACGCTCCTTGCAAAGCTAGCTGATCCGAACCCTAGAGGGTGTCCGATCATGAGTGTGCGACAGGAGGACGGGGAGGTGGTCTACTCACAGTCAGCGGTCCTGGGGCGCTTTCAGTCCTACTATACGGGACTATATGCCAGCCACCTCGAAGCAGCAGTTCCGGAGATAGGTGATTACTTGGATCAGATCCCTTTACCGTTAATGGATGTGGAGGACGCCAGGGACCTGGGGGGCCCCATCACCCTAGCAGAAATAAGAGGGTCAATTAGTCATATGGCACGGAACAAAACCCCAGGGGTGGATGGACTACCGATCGAGTTCTACGCTAAATTTATGGAAGTGTTGGCGCCCAGGCTGCAGATTGTGTATGCGGAAGCGAGTCGATTAGGGCGGTTGTCTGACTCTATGAGGGAGGCGCTGGTAGTGCCGCTGTTGAAGCCAGGCAGGGATGCGTTGGATGTCTCCTCTTACCGTCCATTGTCCATGCTGACTGTGGATTACAAGATCTTGAGTCGTGTCCTGGCTACCAGGCTCCTACCGCTGATGACCTCCTTAGTGCATAGGGATCAAGCGGGATTCATCCCCTCTAGGAGCACATCGATGAATATCCGTCGGTTGATCGGGGTCATTGATGATGCCGCTGCAGCGGAACAGGGCCCGGTAGTGCTAACAGTTGATATTGAAAAGGCGTTTGACAGCTTAGAATGGGATTATCTGGATGGCGTGCTGATGAAGTTCGGAGTTGGGGAAGGGTTCCGGGGTTGGTCGAGAGTGCTATACTCCTCGGCTAAGGCGCGGGTGCGGCTGGGGACCATGGTCTCCCCGGTCTATCCGGTTTGTAGGGGCACGAGGCAGGGCTGCTCACTGTCCCCTCTGCTCTTTGCTTTAGCAATGGAGCCGCTGGCGGCGCAGGCGAGATCGGGCATTGTCTACGACGGGATTGCACAGGGACCTGACTCGCACTATATATCGTTATATGCCGACGATCTGTTACTATATCTGGCGGACTCTGGGAGGGCATTGGAAGGCGCGGTGGACATGTTGAGCAGGTTCGGGAGGCTATCAGGCCTCAGGGTGAACTGGTCTAAGACCTGTGTGTTTCCGTTGCGGAAGACCACGCTCTGCCCACAGCTCACAAGACCGGTTGTATGGGAACCCTCTTGTTTTGTTTACCTGGGAGTGCGCATCTACCATGACGCAGCGGACCTCCTTGAGGCGAATGTGGGGCGCTGCATCCGGGCGCTGAGGGGCAATGTGGACTTCTGGGCCTCTCTTCCACTGTCCGTGCTGGGTCGAGTGGCACTGCTGAAAATGGTGGCACTCCCGCGGCTACTCTATTACTTTAGAACGTTGGCGGTATGGATCCCGCAGGGAATCTTTAGGGAACTGAAGACGCTGGTGACTGGCTTTCTCTGGGGCCAGGGTCGCCGAAGGGTGGCATTGACCACCTTGATGAGACCCAAGTGTGAGGGGGGGATGGCAGTCCCCGACTTTGAACTATATTATCTGGCGGCGCAGCTCCAGGTCCTGACGCAGAACGTGGCCAGAGAATTTAGGGGTCGGCGTTCGGAGACATGTTTTGTCGTCCATCGTGATGCAACAGAGACTGGCTGGAAGGGATCTTACGATGGAGGAAAGGACACTTAGATTGTGTTGGAATAGGAACCTGAGGAGAGCTGGGAAGCGCCGGCCGTATGCGCCGGAGATTCCACTGGGAATGCTGACCGCCTTACCGCACGGGGGTGATTGGTCCCAATTATTAATATGGGAAGAACTGGGCCTGCAGATGGTAGGAGACCTCTATATAGACGGGACGCTGGCCCCATACCAGTCTTTGCAAGAACAATTCGGCCTGCCGAGTGGTACCTTCCTGTTGCATGCGGCGGTCGTTACAGCGATGCAGCGGCATTGGGGGGGTGGACTGGTGGAACCGGAGGTGACGATGGTGTGCCAGTATGTGGTGATGGCCGCGGGCACCGTCAAGGCGGTGACTTGCCTCCACAACAGAATGTTACATGAAGGACTGGTGCCTTTGGACGAGTTGAAATCACGATGGGAGGCCAGCATTGGTAAACAAATCCCGGACACTGTGTGGGGTCAGGTGTTGCACAGGACCTGGAAAGGGACGAGGAATGCAAGGTTTCAGCAGGTGCATTTTTTTGTTCTCCGCCGGGCATATTTGACCCCGGAGAGGTTACGTCGACACTTCCAGGTGCTTGATGCCATGTGCCCGAGATGTCTGGAGCCTGAGGTAGACCTAGACCACATGCTGTGGGGATGCCCGAAGTTAGGGGACTACTGGCCGGAGGTGGGGGAACTCCTGAACGCTGTCACGGATAGGGAGGTAGACTTTGACATGGCTGCATGTTTGCTTCTTTGGTTCCCGCACACTAAGAGGACCAAGGTGACGAGCAAATTCATTGGGTTGGGATTAATACTGGCACAGCGCGAAATCACTTGGCATTGGAAATCTAAAGAGGGGCCGTCTGTACGGAGATGGAGGAATGAATTGTTGAAGTGGTCGGGCTGTGAAAGTGTGCTTAGGATGCGGCAGGCGACTAGAACTGGTAACGAGAAGAGTTTGGAACTGGCGCGGTCCTGGGAGCTGGTGGTGCAGGCTTTAAGGGACTACATAACTGAAGGCGAGGAGATCGATCAGGTATAGGAAGGGATTCCATGAGGACTACTTGATTGCCTGAACTTCCTGGTAGTTGTCCTTACTTGGAGCAGGAAGGGAATACTGGAACCCGCATTAGCAGCAGTTGGTGGGGGGGGGAGGGCACTGGGTGGGAGTCGAGGGAGGGGGTGGTTTGCCGCCATGCGGCAGCCACCCGGAACCGGGTGGCCCTGGGGAGTCGTCATGGTGGTTTGGGAACAGTAGCAGTGGATTGGCCTAGGGCTAGATGAAGAGGGACGGGTTGGTTATTATAGGGTAAAAGCAGATATGTTGTGTTATACCTGACTTATGGCCCGAACAGGGCATGCACTGCGGTACCTTCAGCGAACTGGTTAATTAAAGCGCCGCCCAGCCTCCGGGATGTGGGCTCATCGGCTGTGTAGTGGATTGCTATCATAATGACTGTTGGGGGCCGTCAGTGTATAAGTTGGCTTGTTGAGAAGGTTTATTTCTGCTCTGCAATAAAAATATATTTAAAAAAAAAAAAAAGTCAATTAACGTGGCTTTAAGCCACGTTAATTGACTTAACGCTGCCTTGATAATAGGGCGATGCAAATATCGCCGCGTTATCGGCAGAAAACTGCCAATGACGCGGCGATAAGGGGCTTGCTAATATGCCCCATCATTAATCTAAGGCATAGTTTCTTGGTATCGTTTCAGCTGCTGTCGTAAATAGCTGACCAGCAGGAGCAGTGCTATTTTCAGGGCCGGACTGGCCGTAGCGGGAACCGTGCAATCCCCCGGTGCGCCGCACGGGTTGGGGCTGGTTTTGGGCCCCTGGGGGCCGCTTTTTTTTTACAGGGCCGTTTTTTGCAGTATAGCTGCAAAATCGGCCCTGTAACAAAATCGGCAAAAAAACGGCCCTGGCAAATAGCTCGGCGGCACCCCCTACCCCCGGGCGAGGGGGGGCGGCCGAGCACTTTGCCAAGGCCGGTTTTGGTTCCCAGTCCGGCCCTGGCTATTTTACCACCTTAGTGGATGCCTGTCAACAAACTTTAATGCATGTGCGGCTTTTGGTTGGAAATGTAGCTGCATTTCGACATAAGTAAAGTAAATAAGAGAACATAGCACAATAAAATCCACAAAGCAAAATGACAGCACAAGTAAAAACATAACAGGGCACAATACTAAAGAACAGTCAAATCAGAATGATACAAAAACCACTATACAACTCATCACTCACAAATAATAACAGCCTAAAAAAACAACAGAAGGCAACTCCGCCACAAAATGTGACAACAAATATGTACAAACATTCTCGTCACACATTACCAACCACCAGAAAGCTAAATACGGTGGTAAAAAGCGTTTGCATTAAGGACCTGCTACATTTGGCAGTCAAAGATGTGGCTGCTCTTCCAGTGTCCTGGATCACCCAAGAGCTGTTAATGAAGGCCATTTGCTTGAGTCAGCCGGTGCTCGAGCCCAGGCATTCAGCAGCAGTTTGTATACAATCCACATCCGGGTCACCCAAGCTTTAGGGCTTGCAAATCAGTTCGAAGCTCTGCTGGGGACGACGGAGAGGTGGGCGGAGGCAGATAGCCGCGGGTTATCTTACTGAAACGATGAACTCTGTTTTGATTAAACGCAATTCTTGGGGTAAACCAACCTGAATAATGGAAACTCGATGGGAGCTGAGCGCGTGCCTCGGAGCTATCTCATCCATCAGCGCGGAGGGGAGCGCGAGCGGGGCCGTGATTTATACCGGAGCGCGGCAAACACCTGAGGAGGGATGGGTGATGAATCAACGGGAAAAGCAGATAACTCCTTCCAGCGCCGTGTTATCCGCTCATTTCATCAGTCAAAGAACTCGGGGCCTGATAGAAAACAACGCTCAATAGGCTCTCGCCAAGTAGGGCAAACAGTAAACAAGATGTGCCTTCATCGAACACCTGTAAATGTGTGTGCGTACTCACATAGAAACGTGTTACTTTTATTGACACCAGCACAACGATGCTTATCCTCCAGGAGCTTACAACATTACCTTTGTTTTTAGATCTTCATATTTGCAACCATGTAAGATAAAATTACCCTTGAAGTCGATTCGTTTCCCAAACAATATTTTGTACTGCATTTTATAGTAGATATTTTTTTAATTTACTCACCATTTCAAAGTGTACCTATGGAATTTATTTTAGAATAAAATTAACAGGTAAGGAAGTGAAAAAAAACAACGGGCCTCATTTAGAGCAGGGCGGTGGAGATTATCTGCTGATAAAATGATAGATTTACCCATGGGTGTTGCTGTTCTGGGAGCTGCTGGTTTTGATTTTGGCAGGTGGCCCAGATCACGTTCTCCAAAAATGCAACTGCTTTGCCATTCAGACGCGCCATGGTGCAGAGGTTACTCCAAAGCAAATGAAATAACAAGAGTGCCCGCTATACCAGCATGACTGGTGTAGGTGGATAAAAGCCTGCCTTCCAATTGATTACGAACTTTCACGAACTATGTAAGCATGGTCTCCTACTTTGTCTGGAGTCACCCCCTTCCAGCTTTTTAGCAGTGGGAAATCAAAAAAGTAGGCCAATGTCCAGAACGTGATAAAGGACACACGGCCTAGATTATGTTGGCCGTGCGTCACCTAGGGCGACGCAAGGTCAACACAATCCCTAAATCAGATTTATCAACTCCCGCAAGGCCACCTTGCACGGCCCTGTGTGGCTTGGTAAATCCGGATTAATGCAAGGCAGCGCAAGTCGCTGCCTTGTGTTACTCTGCATCAGGAGTGTCTTACATGTGTGTAGAGAGTGGGTGTACCCACATATCCACCCATGTATTGTGGTGCATTCCCAGATTTACCAGGACAAGTAAACCTAGGAATGCTTCAAAATTGTAGGCATTTCTGGTAGAGGTGCAACAAGGAGAAATATATTTATTTCTCCTTGTTTTTTCCTCTTTCTAAGTGTGCCAGCACACTTAGAAAGAGAAACATGCCTCTAAGGATTGTTTTTGTGCAGGAAGATATCACTTCATGCCACAGCTTAATTTGTAAAATATGAAGTGCAGGTGCTCAAATGTTTGTTGGAGGCCACACCCCTTTTCACTGGCTCCACCCACTTCCTTCACTAGCTCCACCCACTTCCTCTATTGGCTCCACCCACACCTTCAACTGCCACGCAAGCCATAAACAGTGAAAATGTCACACATGTCCTCAGGCGAGAACGCATGGAAATTTTACACATAAGCACCCATGCCATAAACCATGGAAATGTCACACATAAGCAAGCACCCCAGCCATAAACTGTGGAAATGTCACACTTAAGCCCTCAGGCCAGAAAGCATGGAAATGTCACACATAAGCGTCCAGGCCAGAAAGCATGCCATAATCCGTCACACATAAGCATCCAGGACAGGGCTAGGCCAAAAACCATGGAAATGTCACACATAAACATCCATGATCCAGGCCATAAACCATTGAAATGTCACATATAGGCATCCAGCCGGGGTGTGTTGTTAACTTCCAGCCACAGTAAACCTGTGCTTAATTTGTAAAAACATAAGTGCCAGGATCCTTTTCGGGAGGCCATTGCAGCTTGCACCACGCATTTGCCCTCCCTGGCAGTACTGCTAATAGCAGTACCAACACAACTAGTACACATCACTCACCTAGAACAAGTGTGACAATTCAGACTATTTCAAGTCACTTAATGCTATAAAAATGGTGTGAGCAGTAGATAGTATTCATAAATAATGTATATTAAATTATTAAACATCTGTTGCTGTGCTTAACTCAAAATTAGACAGACAGCATCACCAGGTGCCAGACTTTCATAGGTAAAGGAATACAGGTGTTGAGAATTAAGTACCGATACCGTGCATCGGAAAACACTAGCTGAAATTAAGCGTTGGGTGCTGCCCTTACTGCACTGCTTAATTTGTGCCAGTTGTTGCAGGTGGTGGTAACAAGACCTCATTTTTGAAGACCTGGAATTATTGTTCAACAGCAGACTAACTTTGAGTCAGAGCAGGAGAGAGACAGGTGAAAAAGATTGAATGGCGGAAGAGAAGGGTAGGGAAACAGAGACACAGTGAGAAAGCCAGCTTGAAAAAGAACACACAAGAGAGAAAATTGTGTAGAGTGAAGAAAGAACCATGATGAGGTGGAATCAAGACCAGACAGCCTCCGTAGTTTGCAACACTGGCATTCAGAAGTTCTCCCAATGGTCTTGAAAGACAAACTTTGGGCCCCTGCATTTCTTTTTTTCACACATTAAGCCCTACCTGGCAACAAGACCTGCCCCCATCCTCACACTGTCAAGTTCCCATCACCAGCTGAGCATGGGACCAGAATACAAGAGGGTTCAAAAGGTCATGGGCATCGTGTTCAATTTTTAAGCTCATTAATGAGACACTTCTCCTGACATATAAACGATATTTACAGTTCTTCTGAAGCGAGAAAGAAATTTGGTCCTAGCAGCTCAGTTGGGCAAAGAGGGCTCCTGGCTGAAAGCATTCCTAGTGGGCAATGCTTCAGTGTGTTTCTGGAATTGATTGAAGATTGGCTGAAGCCTGTAGTTTCGGCCGACTATGGCTAGAACTGGCGATGGCTGCTGCCTTTTACTTTCTGCCTCCACTCCGCCTGCCATAGCTCCACAGTGTATAGCTGCCAAGGTTTTAGTTTGCTATGTGTGGCTTTTCTATAATTTCAGAGCAAATATGAGTGACATTTCAAAGACTATGAGTGACAGTTTCTCGTTAGCAAAATAAAGCAATGACGGCGAGGGAAACATATAAACATCAGAAATTGCACCCATTTGCGCAACAAGAAACTCTGGGAATCCATTATTTGCATTACGTTGAAGGATAATTATTATTATATGGGGCCTCCTCCTGGCATCACTTTTGAATTCAGCTCACAGAGGATGCTCACTTCCACCTAGCCTTTCAGTCTCTGCTTAGATTTATTTGTATAGTGTATACAAGCACACAGGCCACCAACACTCACTGGGGAAGCTTGTATAACAATCACAGCTTCCTTTCAAAATCTCTGGAATTTGATAATCACCCGACTCCAGGTCGACTTTCACACACTTTTCCAGCAGTGTGTTCACCTTGGTTAGGGCAGGCGTAGCATTGTCTGCTCAGCCTCAGCCTGTGGTGCTGTAATGGGCAGGTAGGGCCAGGTTGTTTGTACCCCTTCCGCAGCCCCTCCCCATATTCGTGCCGCAGTTTCATCAGGTCAAGACAGACCAGTGCAGGGTTAGGGTAGGGCAAGAAACGCATTGTCTGCTCTGCTTGTGTGCCCTGTAATGGTCAGGCTGTGCTCCTGCCTGCATCCCCTGTCCATGTCCCTGTAGCAGTTTCACTGGGTGCAGATCTGCACCTGGTAAGACCAGACTAGATGCATCCGGACCTGGTATTATCGGATCTGGAGACTTCGGCTACCTGTAATGCAGGTTTCGGTATCTCTACCCAGAGTTAACCCTTCTGGTGAGACACCGTAACTCACAACGAGGGCCTTAATTTAGTTTCTCTAAGGAAATAGTTCTTGAGTGTGGAGTGCATAATTTTTTGTTTCTGGTATCCTGCTGTTTATTGCTGCCTCCCTTCCTTGAAACAAGTTCTGTAAATTAATCTTGCACGACTTTGATCGCAGCAGTAGCTCCTTCGATAAAGAAGGTAATGTATTTGCATTAATTGCTAGAATCTGCAGACTATTTAAGTCAGTTACCAGAGCTTTGTCGAAGTGGCTATTGTGCTAAAAAAAATGGCACTTCATTTATCATATCTTTTTTCAAAACGAGTTGGTAAAACTCCCAGCAGTGCCTTTGGAGGGTATGAGGAGTTGGGTCCTTTTTTATGTTTTGTTTTTGCAGACATCTTGTGCTGGGCATGGGCACCACAAAACACATCTTGAAATAGACGTGGCTGGCTTTTTTGTTTTGCTGGCCACAGGCTGTATGGAAATTTACAAAAATATGAAAATGTAAGTCTCAAAATAACCGTGACATGTTTTTAAGGGCCTCTGTTTGCAACGTGGGCACTAGAGGTCGAAGAAGGATCCTGCTGCCATGCTAAGAGAAATGTGGGAGAAACTCTGATCTTGGTTGAAGGGTGAAAGCGGTCTTGTTGAATAGTTTCTCTGAAGACACAAGCTTAGTTCTCGGAAACGTGTCCGGATTCCTTCACCGTCCTGCGTGAACTGAAGGGAGGTCTGTGCTGTTGTGCTCAGCGCCACAAGATGTCTGAGATGAGACGCTGCTGGTGTTGTGCTTCTCTCGGGTTTCTAGGTAGTGGGCCTCCTGGCGCTGAGACACTAACAGACTCGGTGCAATAGTGTCTGTTAAGGACAGTGCTCAGGAGCCCCACCCGAGCAACCAGGAAAGTGTCCCCCTCGCGCTAATTACTCAATGCTTTTTTGTTTGTACCACCTGACCTTTATAGTATATATGCCACAAACATTTACACCAGAAACACGGCAGTGCTCTAAGAAACACCACGGCATGTGTGCCCTGCCCTACGTCATTGGCAGCAGAGTGGGTCAGGTGAGACTCGAGAAGAGTCACAGTGACTGTTACTGTTACATACAGTGCCTGTTACGCACATTTATAAAAATTTCCATCTGCTCAGTTAAATAAATATATTAACAGCAGCAGACAGCGCTGCGAGGCCAGCACGGCGCGCCTGAGCCCCTCGAACCAGTAGCCAGAGTTCAGTTGATGACCCTACCGTAAAACTCGTGGAGTGGGGCGCCTCCAGGCCTCCTGTGCCAGATTTATGGCGTCAGCATGTGTTTCTCTGCTCTGCCAATTGCCGCCTCCAGCCCCGACATTACATGTGATTTGTTTTTGGCTGTGTCTGGATGGACGTCTCTTCGTGCATATGCCCCCAGTTCTTCCTATCTTTCCTCGTTCACTCCCCGTACCCAAACTCATCTTCTAGCCAGCTGCCTTCTCTGCAAACTTCCCGCTCTGGTAACAGGACCGGAGGTGACGTCGCCCCCTCCCCCCGCGGCACAGTGGGCAACCTTTGCTTTACATCCCGCCTCGGCGCCGTGGGGCGGGCATCAGAATACATTGTAGCAACAGTGCTGTCAGCCTGATAGAAGCCCGTGACTCAGCGGTATTCACGACCCAGCAGTAGCAGTGCGTGCAGGCCCCAGCCTTGATTGGAGTGACCTGTAAATTACGAGGAGGCAGGGGCCCTAGCACTGCAGTTTCAATGAGTGTGACATTCCTCATAAGGGGGGACCCAGGGAGAGCCAGGCGCGAGCCGGTCTCTCCCTGGGCAGGTTCGCGCGAGGAACATTCTACAGGTGGGGGGCTGATTAGCAGAGAGGGAAAAGGGGAAGTCAGGCGGGGATTAGTAACTGCGTGGCGGGAGGCGTGAAGGGAGGTTGTTTTGCGCGGTACCTGGGTCATGGAAGAAGCGGCGGAGGTCAGGCGGGCGGTCCAACTCCTCTGTGCAGCAGGGCGGGAGGATTTGTTGATGCCCGGCGTCCCGGAGGAGGCGTGGGTCGGCTTGTCCCGCCCCCCTCGCAAAGCTGCGGAGGGCGTCGCCAGGGCGGTGGAGGCGTGTCTGTCGCCGGGCCCTGAGGACGACGACGACGGCGAGGCGGCCATGTCGGTCGATGGGCCTGGGCTTGTTCTGCATGCCGAGGAGGCAGGACCCCCGCCGTGTGACCCGGGCGCCCTCCAGCAGGTATGTGAAGCCCCTTTTTTACCTGCTTGTTCACGAGGGGCGCCCGGGGGGAGGCGGGGGCGTTCTGCGGGCCGCTTGACACCGCGTCCAGGCGGTCTCGCTGCTGGGTCGTCGGGGAAGCAGCAGGCGGGGCCCAGGCCCAAGCGAGGGCGCAGCGCAGAGCCGCATGGGCGCGCGCACGCCCCCCCCACTGCTGTGGTGTCTCTTGCCCCCCTGTCCTCTGTGCCGCCTTTGCCGGCTGGGGGCCCTCCATGTTTATGGATCAATGGGCAGTGTTACCTGCTATCACCGGCCGTGTCGGGGCCTGTCTCTGCCCCCCCCACGTTGTTGGCCCCCCTCACTCGGTTCTCATTGATGCTGGGCACTCCCGGGTTGCGATGCCTTTGCGCCCCCCCCCTGAGGCCCCGCCCCCGGCTCCTGCTGTGGTCCAGGTGGGTGCTACACATGCCACGCCGCATCCCACGGCCCCCGAGGCTGTTGTAACTGGTGCTCCTTGCCCCCGGCCCCCCCCCACCCCTAAGTCCATGACCTTGGGGGGCAAGGGCATGCTGCGCAAAGGGGCGCCCCCGGCCACTGGTCAGTCTCTGTTCCCGGTCCCCAGGGGCTGCCCGGGTGGGCTTCTGGGTGGTCCTGAGGCTGGGTCGGTGGGTGGATTTGGGCTGGCGTCGGGGGGTGAGTGCGGTTCTCATGTTGGGGGTGATGTTTTAGGGGCTGTTTCCTCGTCTGGCTTGAGCGGCCGCAGTTTTCACTCTGCGCCTTCGGCTGGGCGGCTGTTGGCTGTTTCTACGGGCCCGGGAACTGTCCACACGGCTGTTTCCAGTGGTGGGCTTACAGGGGGGCTGTCTGGAGCGGACGGCTCTTCTACAGCTTTCAGTGCACATAGCTTTCAAAACATCGACTGGCAATTTTATGATGGGGGTATTGGTGATGGGGCTATGCCCAGTGGGAGTGAACAGGTTGCATTTTCTGATGAAGCTTTCTGTGGGAGTTTTCGTGATGATGATTTGGAAGAAGGGGAATTGAGAGAGACAGATGTTGGGTTTTTGGCAGCACGGGCCCAGGGGGGTGGGTTAGGGCAACCCGCTGTTTCTCGTGTTTTGCAGGAGTCTCGAGCGGACCTTGCGGGTGTACGAGGGGCAGTGTGGTCTGGACCTTCTCAGCGGGATCGTGGGGCCGTCGCCCAGCAGTCGGAGCAGTTACCGAGAGGTAAGAATGGGTGGTGGTCAGTGTGGCAACCTAGGGAGAGTCTCCCGGTTAAGAGTACAAGATCTGTTGGTACGGGTGATGGGGTTGTGGTTGAGCGAGTCGCTCTGGCACCGAGGCTTGAGCGGCCCGTAATTTCAAATATGCAACCTAGGGAGAGTCTCCCTGTTAAGAGTACGAGATCTTGTGGTACGGGTGATGGGGTTGTGGTTGAGCGAGTCGCTCTGGCACCGAGGCTTGAGCGGCCCGTATTTTCGAATGTTTCTACTGTACAAGTGGCAAAAGAAGTTTCTATATCGGGGGATGGCGGGGTGGCTGCCACTCGGGTAGCGGAGGATAGTATCCTACCGAAAAAGTTGCCTTATTCTGGGGTGGGGATGCCCTTGGGGTCCCATTTGTCCGAAAAAACGAAGACTCTGATCTGGTCTGGGGCTTTTGTGGATGTTTTTCGACTTCTCCACAGGGATGTCCAGGCAAAAGAAGGGTCGAAAGAGGAGGAATTAGAATTGGCTCGGAGGCCTCGTGTTCCGAGGTCTATAGAGAACTGGACTTCGGCCTTTCTCATTTATGCCAGCGTTTACTGTCAACGTCATCCTGAGAAAGCAATAGATATGTTTAAATATGCAGATGTCATCCGCAAGGCTCACAGTTATTTTGGCGGCTTTGCTTGGTTGTCCTACGATGACGAATTTAGGGCGCGCATGGCCGCTTTCCCTGAGCGTTCGTGGGGTGCGGTTGACTCTGAGTTATGGTTGCAATGGATGGCATCGGCAAACCCTCCTGCTACGACCCACACAGCTAGCGGGCAGCCTGTGTTTTATCGGCCCTTTTCAGCTCGCCCCGCTCAATCTGGGGCGGGGGTTTGGGGCAGAGGTCAATCGGCCGCTTCCGGCACTTGCTGGCATTTTAACAGGGGTTCCTGTAACAGACCCGCTTGCAGGTATAAACATGAGTGTTCGCAGTGTGGAGGGAAGCATGCCCTCACCCAGTGTTTTCCCGGCCAGAGATGGGGTGATCAGGGACGGGGTTCTGGGGGCAGGGGGCAGCAACATCAGTCTGTTTACAAGGGCCCCTACTCCTATTAGGCAGGAGGTTCTCGATCTCTGGCTGGTGGATTATCCGGATTTTGAGGCCGCTAAGATTTTGTCTTGGGGTTTCAAAATTGGGTTTCGGATTGGGTATCAGGGACCCAGGGTGGGCAGGTGGTCGGACAATTTGAAGTCTGCGAAGGAGAGTCCACATGTGGTGCGGAAGAAACTGGATGCAGAGCTTGCGGCTGGTAGGATTGCTGGTCCTTTTGTGGATTGTCCCCTGCCTGACTTGATTGTATCACCCCTGGGTGTGGTGCCCAAGAAGGCGGAAGGGGAGTTTCGTCTTATCCATCACCTGTCCTGGCCCGAGGGTTCATCAATCAATGACTTTATTGATCCAGCTGACTCAACTGTCAATTATGCTTCGGTGGACGATGCCTTGCGGCTCGTGCGCACGGCTGGTGTTGGGGCTTTGCTGGCGAAGAGCGACATTCAGTCGGCTTTCCGGCTATTGCCCATTCATCCTTGGGATTTCAGTCTGTTAGGAATGCATTTTGATGGTAGTTTCTACGTGGATCGGGTGTTGCCCATGGGCTGTTCAGTGTCATGCTCCCTGTTTGAAACTTTCAGTACCTTCCTACAGTGGCGATTCACTTTTGTTAGTGGCCACGCGTTGGTCTGTCATTACCTTGATGATTTTCTTTTCATTGGGGAGGGTTGCTCTGGGCAGTGTCAGTCGGCCTTGAACATCTTTCAGGCTCTAGCGGAGGAATTGGGTGTCCCCTTGGCGCCGGACAAGACAGAAGGTCCCTGTACGTCCCTGACTTTTTTGGGGATCGAAATTGATACTCTGTCTATGATGGCGAGACTGCCTGTGGCTAAAGTGAAGGAAATGTCTGCTTTCATACATCTGGTGTTGGGGGAGCGGAAAGTGGTTTTGAAAACTGTTCAGAAGTTGTTGGGTTATCTCAATTTTGCTTGCCGGGTTGTTCGGGCGGGCAGGACGTTCTGCAGACGTCTGGGTCTGTCCATGTCCGGAGCAAGCCTTCCCCATCATAGGGTGCGCATTACCACCGCTGTGCGTGCCGATTTGACTGTCTGGCTTCGTTTTCTGCAAGACTTTAATGGCGTGTCCTTGTTTTTTGCGGATGAGGACATGGTGTGGCAAGTACAGTTGTTCACTGATGCGTCAGGGGCTCACGGATTCGGAATATTTTGGGAAGGTCGATGGTGCGCGGCCGGCTGGCCGGCGCACTGGAAGGATCAGGGTCGCAGCATTGCGTTTCTGGAGCTCTTCCCGCTGCTGGTTGCTTTGCACCTATGGGGGGATGAGTTTCAGAATCGTTCCATCTTGTTTCACGTGGACAATTTGGCTGTAGTACACCTTGTCAATCACCAAAAGGCTCGCGATTTGCGGGTTTTGCGGCTCCTGCGCGCATTCATGCTGCGGTGTCTGCAACTGAATATTGTCTTTAAAGCGCGGCATGTTCCTGGTACTTCTAATTGCATCGCTGACTCTTTGTCTCGCTTTCAGTGGTCCGAGTTCCGCAAGTTAGCTCCTGGGGCGGACCTGGCACCAACAGCGATCCCACAGTACGTATGGGACCTGGGGGATTGAGGGTTCACCACTTGGTGGAAAATTCTGTGGCTGAATCCACCAGGCGGGGTTATGTGAAAGCCTGGTCTGAGTTTCTGCAGTTTTGTAATGTTTCGATGGGGCCGTTCAGGGCTGGTTGGTCTGATGAACAATGCATCTTGCAGTTTGTTTTACATCTGGCGGACAAAGGCCTGTCGCCCACTACCATTTCGGGTAAATTGGCTGGGGTTTCTTTTTATGGACAGCTTTGGTGGGGGAGGGATCCGGTTGGGGGGGTGTTGGTTCGTAAATTGTTGAAAGGTTTGGCCAGGCTCCGGGCTGGGGGTCAGCAGCTCCGGCAGCCTGTGACGTTTGAATTGCTCCAGTTGATGTTGCTGGAACTGGAGGTGTGTTGTCATGATGCTTTTGAGTGTGCCAAATTTCGTTTGTGTTTTGTGTGGTTGTTCTTTGGGGCATTTCGGGCATCAGAGTTGCTGGGGTTGCGGGGCAGGGTAGGTATGACCAGCGGTGAGGTGGTGTTGGAAAGTGACAGAGTGCGACTTTGGCTGCGGGCATCTAAAACCGACCAGATGGGGAGGGGTAAGTGGGTGTTCCTTGGTAGGAGTGGGGTCTCTGCATGTTGCCCGGTTGGGGAATGGGAAGTGTTTGTGTCCTCTCCGCATTTTCTCCAGGGGTCCATATTTTGTCATGCAGATGGTAGTCCCATAGTTGCATCTCAATTGTTGGCTGTATTACGCAAGGTCTTGCTGCGTTTGGGGAAGGACCCTGTTCAGTTTGGTACCCATTCCTTCAGAATTGGTGCGGCGACGGAGGCCGCCCGCCTGGGGTGGGACTGGTCCCAGATCAGACGCATTGGTCGTTGGCGTTCCAAGTGTTGTGAAAAGTATGTGAGGAAATAGTGCATTTTTGGCTGGTCTAACATTTCTTTCTCTCCTAGGTCCCTGGCTATCAGTCGCCGGATGCAAAAGGAGGGTGTGGATACTGGGGCACTCTTTCATTAAAAGAGCAGCTTTAGCCGCTGCCAGCCAGCTTTGTGGGAGATCGCTTGGTCTGAACAGTATGACACATGAAGTCTCATGGCATGGAACAGGGGGAATGCGCTGGGGTGGGCTTTTTCCCGCCTTGGCTGCTTTGGTTTCGCAGTGTTTGGGGGGCCCTCCGGATCTCCTGGTGCTACATTTGGGAGAGAATGACTTGGTTTCTCTCTCTGGGCTGACCTTGTTAAAATTAATGAAGCAGGACCTGGAAATCATCCGAACCACATGGGAGAGCACCATGCTCATATGGACTGAGTTTGTGCCCCGTTTGCACTGGCGTGGGGCACGGACCCATTCTGCCCTGGAAAAGGCTAGACGGAAAGTGAACAGGACAATGCGCCTTTTTTGTCAACATTGGGGGATATACAGTTTGAACCATTATCATTTACAAGTATCTGAACATCATTTATTTTGTGAGGACGGTGTGCATCTCTCAGCTTTGGGCCTCTCTTTTTACCTCCTTGAACTCAGGGACTTGATTAGCAAGGTTCTTCAAGTACAGTTGTGGTGTGCTCCTTCCTTTCCTTTAGGTGGGGCAGGAAAACGCTAAAGGTTTTCCTGGGTGGCGGGTTTTTGTTAGTGGGGGTGGGCAGCCTGGAGCGGGTTGGCCATCCTGAAGGGTAGCGTTGGGTAGGCTAGGGTTAGTAGGCAGGAGTTTGTTCGGGGTTTTGGGATTTAGGTTTCGTAGGCTCACTGTAGAGTTGAATTATGTAAATAATAAATAAATAATGAATATGTTTATGATATTGATGATGCACCTGTCCTAAAATAAAAGTGGCCTTTCTTGCTCCTAAAAGAAGGTGTGGACAATGTTTTCTTGCGCGAGGGGGGACCCAGGGAGAGCCAGGCGCGAGCCGGTCTCTCCCTGGGCAGGTTCGCGCGAGGAACATTCTACAGGTGGGGGGCTGATTAGCAGAGAGGGAAAAGGGGAAGTCAGGCGGGGATTAGTAACTGCGTGGCGGGAGGCGTGAAGGGAGGTTGTTTTGCCCCACCCACCCTCCCTCTTTTTTCTTTTTCTTTATTTATTTCTGGGCTTGTTATTTTGCGGTGCTCTAGGCACTGTTTAGTTTAGGTAGGTTTGCCACTGTTAGGATGGGTGCCTTTGTTCTTTTGTAGGCGGGTTTTTGTTAGTGGGGGTGGGCAGCCTGGAGCGGGTTGGCCATCCTGAAGGGTAGCGTTGGGTAGGCTAGGGTTAGTAGGCAGGAGTTTGTTCGGGGTTTTGGGATTTAGGTTTCGTAGGCTCACTGTAGAGTTGAATTATGTAAATAATAAATAAATAATGAATATGTTTATGATATTGATGATGCACCTGTCCTAAAATAAAAGTGGCCTTTCTTGCTCCTAAAAGAAGGTGTGGACAATGTTTTCTTGCGCGAAGTGGGCTGCTGCTGCAGCATCCAATTTGTTCTGTATTCAGTATTTTAAACACAATCACGGGAAATATTAATTCTTCATCAGGGAGATCCCTATGAATGTAGTGAACAGCTAATAGACCCGGCCCTGAAGATTAAGTGCCGGTGCTTAGCACCGGGAAGCACCGGCACAAATTAAGCACTGCTTCATGCACAAGCAAAGTTCTGCCTATGAAAGGGCTGGGCCCTTTAGATCTAGACCTATTCTAGAGACACAAACAAATCGTTCGGTTTCGCAGCATGTAAGTATAAAGGAAAGAAAATTGTTAATATACAGTCAATTAATGAACAATTTTTCTTACCATTACCACAGACAACTAAAAAAAAAGCTAGTCAATTTATTACAAAACCAAAAATAACTGGACATACAGACACCTCAGCATGAGAGTATAAAAATACAACAGAATTAGCATGTAGCCACATCTATGCATCCAATTTAGATGGTGCAGCATGAACAGAACTATTAATTCAAGAAGTAGGATACAGAGAATTAAGAAGCATGAGTCAAAATTTCCTTGCATTGAGGGTTGATGAGTAAAACACATTAATCTATCCATACTCTAGCTCCAAGGTGACATCTCTACATAGGCATCTTCAATGGAAAGGAAAAGGTGTCAGTGCATGTAGTCTTCCTAAGAAGTCTCTCCACCCTCCATGGGTCAAGTAGCATAAAACCACTATTGCAAAAAAATAGCTCGTTCTGAGATGCTCCCTCTCCTAAGGCAAGAGCGAAATGGGCACTTTCCCTCATTTCAACAATCAGTTATCCACAGGTAGCATTCCCATGATGCACCTCGCATCACGCTATCCACTCTGGGTGCTGTTCCGGATGTACTTTTCCATGATGTTGTCCCTGTTCCTTCCTCGCACAATTTGTCCTTGGCTCCCATGTCCTCTCCCATGTGAAACCATCTGTCTTTATCACCTCCAACCCATATAATTCTACATTCTTCTCTCCTTGTCTAGCTACTAAAACAAAGACATTTTTCATCTAAAAGAAAGTGTCTCAGCCTGCAATGGAAAAATGAGAAAGAACAGATTCAGCAGTGCGCATGACATTTGATTATTAATTCTAAAGCAAGAGTTTTCAGGGACTTGCATTTCAGGCCTATGGCTTTGGATAACATAAGAATATGTCACTTTAAGCATTACTGGTCGCATAATTATTATAGCATTTCAGATAATATATTTACCTTCTTATAGAAAATATCATTTGTCAAACACATTTGATATGTGAGTAGTGTCAGCTTCACGGCACAAGCTTCACATGTTAGCATTGTCTGCTAGTTACATTTTTTCCCTGTGTTAATTCTCAATGACACTTGTCCATAAACTAAAGCACGTCTCATAATTGCGTCAATACTTTTCACAATTCTTCGCCTCAAGTTAACATAATTTGTAAGATTATATGCGGATGCGTTCTACACGTGATTATAATGCACACCTAAAAATAAATGAAATTTCCGCTTTATCACCTGCAATGCAGATACCCTTGCATCATGCAGCAAGGGTGCCTGCGTTGGCTCTAGGCAAGACATAGGGCACCAGCACAGTGAAAGAGCAGGAAGGCACCATATATTAGTATATATGGCATAATCATGCCCTCTCCATTTGACGCAGAACAGCAAGTTGTCTTGCTCTGTTGCACTGCATTAAATATTGATAAATTTGTCCCTCAGACTCTTATATCTCACAGATATTCATATGCCTTGATCTAAAAGGGACCCCTTGAAGGATTGTCACCCTCTTGTGTCACCAGCGCTTCAGGGGGTTACATTGTACAACTGCTTGTTGAGGAGATTGTGGACACTGGCTACATTTATACTGGCCGCTTGTGGCATTTATGAATCACAAATCCTTTTGCATTTCGGCTTAGAAATTTCACTTAAACACACACACACACATACACACACACATACTCTCTTACTCACTCTCTAAATGAAAACATGTAAAAAGGGGATTAAAGATCGATCTTTCTTTACCACTTTCTATTTTCTTTACTTCTTTCCATTATTCTTTCATTTTTCTTTCCTTCTGTTTGTTTGTTTATCCTTCTATAATTGCATCTTTCATTCGTTCTATACGTATTTCATTTCATTTTCTTTTCATCATCCTATATGTCCTATTTTCCCAGTCTTTAATTTTCTTTCATTCTCTTTTGTTCCTTTTTTCTACTCATCCTCTTATCCTTACTGCTTCCCTTTATTTCATTATTTTCCTTCCATTCTTTAATTTTTTTCTCTTTCCTCCTTTGATTGCCCTCTTTCCGTCTCTCATGTCAAATTTCATGACTCCATTCTCTTTTTCAGATCTCCATATTTCTTTCTCTTCCACCATATTTATTTTGTAGGTTTTACATCTTTTCCTCTTGCTGTCTTTCTTTTAATCAGTAATCTTTTTCTTTTCTTTGTTATATCTTCCTTTCTTTTCTTCCTTTACGTCTTTCATTTTTTATTTCCATTCTTCTTGTGCACCATTTTAACAGCCTGCTTCTTTTATTCTCTCTATATTTCTTTCCTTACTTGAATTGTATTCTGCTTCCTAGCCTTGCTCTATCACTCTATTTGCCTCACAATTTTTCTTTACCATTTTAATAATTCCTCTTTCTCTCGGTCACAGTTTTTAGTTACTTTAGCTTCAAGCCCAAGTATCATTCTACAAACATTGCACAGTAAAAGCACACCTAAAATATATTTAAAAAAATGTATAGATAAGTATAGGTTTACTATACGTTACGACACATATATGTACCTTAACGATATACATGTCTTCAAAGTACAGAGATGTATTGTTAATAATAATAAATCTATACTTATCAATATATATTTATGTTGGATCTGACATACTTGGAGTGGTTTTCCCCCAACATTTTTGCCTTCAATCCTCCTGTTTTTTCTGACTTTGTTGTTTTAGCCTTAGCTGTCTGCACACTGCTAACCGGTGCTAAAGATCTTCTGCTCTCTCCTTCAAACATGGTAAGATTGACTTATACCCAATTGGAACATTTAATTTACTTTAAGCCCCTTGTAAAGTGGTACTACATGTATTCAGGGCCTGTAAATTAAATGCTACTAGTGGGCCTACTGCCCTCATTGTGCCACCACCTTAAATAGCCCTTTAAGCATGTCCCAGGACTGCTATTGTGTCCTGTGTGCAGCTTTTAACTACTATTTCGACCTGTCAACATAAACTTTTTGAGAGGTCTAATCTTCCTTTTTAATATCATACAAGTCACTCCTATGCTAGGCCCTAGAAAGCCCATAAGGCATGGGGCAGTGTTTTCATAAAGTCGGTCATGTTAATTTGAAATGTACATGTCATAAATTCTTTTTTCACTACTGCAAGGACTTCCTCTCCCTTAGGTTATCATTGGGTTACCTTATTACTTTTAATAATCTGTAACCTTTAATTGGTGAGCAGGTAGATATCTTTGAGTTTGGTGTTTAAGAAATTGTTATTGTCATTTAAATTGTCATTTAAACCCCTCTTTATTGGTAAAGTCGGATTTTAGGTCACATTTCTGAAAATATCCCCTTTAGAAAGTTGGCGTTTTCTTCTTCCAAATATTTGGTGCATGCAGTCTGTATCCTGGGTCACATGACTAGGTGCAGATGGCAGTTGGTTTTTGTGTATTGCTCCCAAACAGTGAGACAAAGTGGAAATATATGTTGTCAGGCTCAACCATCTCCGACTTGATAAGGGGGTGGAGCTATCATCTACCACACTTGCACATCACAAAGACTTTGTCTTAGCACACATACAAAGGATTTGAGACTAGTCTTCTGTGCCCCCAAAGAAGCTGGGCATCAGGGCAGGGACTTAGAAATTTCCAGGCACCTCTGTGGTGGAACACTCTAGAAATGTCTCCTACTTCAAGGCAGGCACCAAGGATAAATAGTAGACCCTCAGACCCAACTCTTCAGCACACCACTGGACCTGTGGAAGACTCAGAAAGACTGCTGTGCTACTCTGCTGTAAGAAGAACTGCCACTCTGCTGCCCTGCTACTCTGATGCCCTGCTGCCTGAGTGAGAAGAATTGGACCTGCATTATGAACCCTGGACCACTAGAGTGATTCTAAGGGCTATTTGGCTGGCCCCTTGATCATAGCACATGGAAAGAAAAGGTTCCAACTGTCTTGAACCCAACAACTGGACTCTGCTTGAGTAGTGCCCGTCCAGTCCTGGGTCCTATGAGGGGGGCTTGAGGTACTTTGCCAGCCCAGCTGTGGTCATCACCAAATCTGGGATGAAGTGGTATGGATCCCAGGTCACTGACATAATACTGATGCACAATAATGATGCATACAATATCAAAATACAAAAAATTCTGAAAATATATATCGCCATCAAAACTATTGACAGCCTATGCTTAACTAGTAAAACTAGAAATATTGAGAATACTAATATCATTGTTAACAATATCGATTTTTACTTATATCTAAAACACAAATATCGGAAACAAAAACATTGTCACCTTTAACCTCTTCCATGCGTCGGACGGCCCCCGGCCATCTGACGTCGCGGTGGGCATGTGCGGGGGATGGCCGATGGCCGTCCAAACCGCGCATGCGTGGAATTCCTCCGCACCGCAGGGTAATTTCGGCCGCAGTGAAGCTGTTAGATAAACATATAATAGGTCAAAACTATCAATTCACACATTATCAAATACAATAAAAGCACCAAATGAATTAAATTATAATGAAAAAATATTAAAAAACGTCTTTTTCATACAATTATTAGAAATAAACCTAAAACATTTTATGCTCATGTTTAAATGAAATATAAACATATTACATCACCAAAATATTTACCATCCCCCAATAAATTATATAACTAAAATTATAACATTACAATACCAAAGAAAAACATATTAGCATTAAATTGAAACACTAAGATAACAACCTAAATATTAATAAATATAAACCAACCAATAAAATTAAAGTATAAACAACTTTAACCAATACAATCAGACAAATAATTAAATCAACAATATAAAAGTCACACTAATTTACACAACTTAATACTTCAAAACAACAAATTATGCCAGACGAGGAAACTCTGCCGGCTTCTCTGATCAGACCATTAAAGAAAAAATATATACATCTCAACAACTATCTAACCAAGTAAGTAAAACCTATATTTAAACTAAAACTTACTTGTTTATAAACATAAAGAAGCAAATAATTAATTACACAATCTCCAACTTCTATCTCTTTACATAGACTTCCTCAACGAAAACACTTTGACTTGGAAAAGTGATAAGATGCCAGATAAAAACAACTATCACAAACCAGCAAAAAGATATAGGAATATAAGTATAAATACAGTAATAAATAGCTAGAAACTCTCCAAAATAGCCGGTAAAAATAAACACCTGACCCTCTACAAACTACCAACAAAATTACATTTAAAAATAAACTAATGTTTTTTCCATTCAACAGAAAACAAAGCACAAGTTCCACATTAGAACAACCCTAATGGAAAAGCTTTAAAACAGTGTGAAACCTCTAAACAGAACATTAATGTACGTACACAAAATAGAAGTAGTTGCATAATTGAACATGTAAATAGCACATGTACACACTTTAAAATATTGCACATATTTATAATATTATACTACTTTCAGATAAAATGACAGGGAAAGCAAAATACATACCTTCATAGAAAGGAAAGTTGTTACTAAATTACATGGGTTATACTTACGGCAAGAAACTTTATCAACAGAAATTATAAATTGGAAATGTACCAAATATTTTTCTAATGCATGCTATGGGAGGGCCAATGCAAAAGATGATGTTGTAATTCATGTAAGAGAGCACAACTACCCACAAGTGTGACAGAAATAGTCAGACGTTATTGGGCTATTGCAGGATATCAGAGGCAAGCACTAGCTCCCAGGAACCCACAACCAAAATCTGTAATGATATACTGCCTATGGTCCCCAAACACATCACAGGTCAACAGCCACCTATACCCACTCTAAAACAATCAATTGCATGTACTAAAAAACAACAGTGATACACCTCCTGTCCCTATAAGGTGCCAAGACAGAGAAATACGTGAACATTTTTAACAGTGACACATTATGAGGAACTCTTCCTTTTACCTGATAAACAAAGAAAAAGGAATCCTAGTATTCTCTACAGCAAATAACTTTCAAAAACTAAGCCATTGGCAAACCTTGTGAGACCTTCAAAATGTGTCCCAAACCACTCACTCAGTTATACACTACACATGGTGAATGTTAAAACACAAATATCCCTTTTATATCTGCCCTACTACCAAAAAACCAAAACAGCACTTACTATGACCTCTTAAAGTACAATAAACATAAAACAATGACTAAAAAAGAGCAAAGCTACAAATAACTGCAAATGGAGCGATCTGTTAGCCAAATTGCCCCTAACCTTAGCAGACAAACCAAAAGAATGGACAACATGCTACAATAAAAAGGCAAACTCTTCATAAATACCAAAGAAGTAGATTACTTAGAAATAATAGCTAAAAGCATATTATAAAATATTAGTAACAGACAAAAGTCACAACAAAATCACAAAATCTAAACCAACATGACAGATCATATTTTTTTTAAATAATGAGCTTTATATTTTATTAGATCAGAATAAAAATTAGGGGCCTTATTACAAGTTTGGCAGTCTATGGACTGCCGTCCCTTCAGTGGCAGTTTAACAGCGGTGAGCTCGGCGTTCCGACTGCCGTACTAAGAGTTGGGAGGATTGGCTTTGCAAAGACACCTGCCAAACTGCCGGCACCACCAGCTCACCGCCAACTGCCGGGACCGCAGTCTGGGAAGGCAGCCTCCATTGAGTGGTACAGAGGTGTAACACCGCTGTTCTTGTATTATGAGTTGGCTTTCTGGCCAGCCGACCGCGGTGCCCGGACTGCCAACCAAAGGTCAGTGGAAAAAAAGGATTTATGCATACTCACCCCTTTCCTGTTCTTCCCAGCAGATGTCGACATGGATCCCTTTCTCCATGTGCCCTCTTCAAAGGAGAATCTTCACCCCGATGAATATATTCCGGCGAGTCGACCGTGGTGGTCGGACCACCACTTAAAGGTTCGCCAAAACTAAGGATTTAGGTTGCATACTCACCCCTTTCCTGTTCTTCCCAGCAGATGTCGACGTCGATCCCTTTCTCCAGGTCCCCTCTACAGAGGAGAATCTCCTCCCCAATTAATATTGACCCCGTCTGCGGCGAAATACAGGTAAGTGATCTTTGTACCATATACCATTACAGGGACTGCCCATTTATTGGTCAGACTCTGGCAATGGGTAGGTGGAATTTTTCCATATGCATCATGCATATGTGTGCATTCATCACATATGCTGTCAAAATGTACACACAGGCATCGATAAATATGGAAAAACATTACCCCCTGCCATAAGACTGCTGCAGCCACACCACCGGCCCGCAGGAAAATCACAATACGACAGCCAGAAGACCGCCAGTTCTGCAGTCTCCTAATGGACGCGTCCTTCTTTGGTCAGACCGACAAACTAGTAATTAGGCCTTAAGTTAAAATCCAATGTTAATGAAGACTGAGAAAATAAATTAATAAATAAATGATTTAAACAGAAAAAACAACCGTTACAACTAAAAAAAAGGAAAACTAAGCTCAGTCCATCACATAAAATAATTACAACACTTAAACCTCAAAATTCTAAATAACAAGCACATAATATTTACACAAACAAGAAAATATAACATTTACCACTCAAAATATATCAAATAAGAAGATGTACTGCTGTGTAGCTGCAGACCTTCCTCCGTATCCATGTAGTAGAAAATAGTACTCCTCTAAAAACTGTAAAAATATCCTGCAAAAGTCTTTTTCAAAAAATGCAAAAATAAAGCAAATCCAATAAATAGCCCTCAAAGCAACCCAAAGTATCTAGGAACCATAAAAAAATGAAAAAGTGTTTAAAGAAAATGAAAAGTTCCAGGTAACCTGAAAAAATGGAAAACAAAGTAAAATGTGTTGGTTTATTTTATACCAAAATTGATTTCCTTTTAAAAAAAATGGGAATTCCCAATGCCCACAGGACACATTTATAGACAACATCCTGTTTAGTAAGTAAGAAAACCCACCCACAAAGTACAATACAAACCCCAAAATACATATACATCACCCTTAAATCATCAAAATGTAAGTAACATAACACAGTTTAATATAACATAATGATACATTACAAAAAAAGTGTAGGAAAACCCAAAACTACATGCTAGTGAAAAACACTACCATTAATACATATAAGGGGCTGATTATGATGTTGTTAGGAAAGGCTCCAAATGGGAATCAGGTCAAACGGAACTGGTTTGGAGCCTATGTTTCCAACCAAATCATCCAGCTTTTCCGGACGACCAAGTATGATGCGAGGAAGCCGTCCGAGCAGACCGAATCGATTTTGAACGCGATTCAGGCAGTCCGAGTCATTCGGAGCCCAATCGTGCAGATCAATGGGGACGGTTTCCGGACGAGCGAGTACAGACTCCGTTATTCCGAGACGAAACAGCTGTGAGAAATGGGCTTTGAGAGCGGTAGCAGGCCCCCCTCCACACAGGGCCCTCTGAATCAGTTGTGGGGGTATATCCTTGGGACCCCCTTTCCATGCATGCACAGTGTGACGAGCACCATGGGGTGCCCGCCACAGGGCACACTCTTTTCCCCACCCACCCCTTTTTTTCAATGGGAGCCTTTGTTCACGTTGGATACACAGACTCTCATTGAATTCAATGGGAGTCCGACCGGACCGAGTCCATATACGTATGGGCACATCATAATCAGTCGGTGGGACTCCCAAGTGCGATTCATACGAAAGGCTTTTAGGAACCGACTCGTCGGGAAGGCTTTCCTAACGACATTGTAATCAGCCCCTAAATATATGACAAACCCACAAGCAACACTATAACTACCGAGACCACTGACCCAAACTCCTGCTACCCTCAAATCCCTTAGAACATCCTTACAAAAGGACTTACCTGTACCGAAGAAAAGCAGCACCTTACCGCGACCTGCTTCTGGTTAAATAAACTAAAAATCACTCAAATAGCTTACAAAATAGAGGGAAGGGGTAAAAAAAATTGCTGCCAAATAAAAATAAGAAAAATACTATCCCCCTCAAAGACATGAATAGGAAATAATTTAAAAATGTTGAAAAATGTATGAAATAAAAGACAAAAATTAAACATGAAAACATGTACAAACATGTTGTAAGAAGATGTTAAAAATTGAAAAATATAAATTATATAATGGTATAAAATATATGCAAGTATTTAATTTATTCTGGGAAAACTTATGTTAAAATGATGTTGAAAATATGTATATAAAACAATTTAAGAAATGTAAAAAAAGTGTTAAACAAAGGAAAAAAAGAAGAACATGTACCTCATGCAATAGTATTTAAATATCATTTGCATTTTTCATTTAATAATAACAAAACATTAAACTGTTTTATTAATTTAACTATATAAATGTGTATTTTAAAATATAAATATATCTGCTTAAAAAAGTAAAAATATGCATTAAATAAACTTTGACCACATAATATGAGAAAAATGTGTTACATTACTTTATTCTATAAAAATTGTAGTTAATGATATTATTGCTTACAAACTATTTTCTTATAGCATTTCTAAACATCAACAAAAAAATGAAATAACACAAACTATTTCTACTCAATACAAATAAAATTAAAACAAAGAATTTCAGACTGAAATATAAAATGAAATAATCACACCCCAACACACACCCTTTTTTAGAAAGTGTTGGACACTAAAGGGGTGATATTTACTGTTCCCACTCCAATCTGAACCAATTTGGTGGAAAGTGTTAAGCACTAAATGGGTAACATGTACTATTCCCTGTCCAACCTATACGAATTTGGGGAAGGTGTTGGGCACAAAAAGGGTAACATGTAATATTCTCACTCCAATCTATACTAATTTTAAAAAGGTGATGGACACTAAAGTGGTGAAAAATACAATACACGCTCTAATTTTAACCAATTTGGAGATAGTGTTGGACACTAAAAGGATGTTATTTACTATTCACACTCCAACCTATAACAATTTGGGGAAGATGCTGGACACTGGAATGGCTACGTTTACTCTTCAAACTTCAATCTGTACCAATTTGAAGAAGGTGTTGGACACTAAAGCGGTGAAAAATACATTCTCACTCCAATCTAAACCAATTTGGGGACAGTGTTGTACACTAAAGATGTGACATTTACTATTCCCCCTCCAATCTAAAACAATTAAAGGAAAGTGTTGAATACTAAAAGGGTGGCATTTACTATTCCCACTCCAATCTACACTAATGTTGAGAAGGTGTCGTACACTAAAATAGTGTAATTAACTATTCACACTTCAATCTAACTATATTAGGGGAAGTTCATGTACACTAAAGGGGTAACGTTTACTATTTCCACTCCAACCCAAATCTATTTGAAGAAATTGTTGGAAGCTAAAGAGTTGAAACTTACTTTTTCCACTGCAATCTAAAACAATTTATACAAGGTAATACAATTTAAATATTTTATATACATATTCACTCAGTCAGTCAAATGTCTTCATTCACTACATTTCTATAGCATAAAAGCACATTGCTAAATACAAACAGAATACAAATAAAGTTTGAAAAGCAGTTAAAAATCGCATATAAAAACCTCCCTGCCCTCTTTGTGTGTACAGAGGTACAAGCATAAACCCGTATTAGGTAAACATAGCAGAAATATCGGCCTGCCCAACATAAAAGACTAATACAACTGTAGTAATTTCCGTAAATACAGCAGCTTTATAGTATTGCACTTTTCCTTAGTTTTATAAGCTGCCAAATAAAGGCGGCCACAGAGCAGCATGTGTTGCAAACACAGCAGGACATGTCTTCACTGTCAAAACTTAAAAACTTTAAATAAGGGCACTGTAAGATTCCTTTTAGGTATCTGGTAAAAAGTGCAAAAGAACATAATATGTAGGTTTGTCTGGGTCGATACATCATCACAGGGACAGGGGGCCAGATCCGATAAAGTGCAAGGGGTTACCTGGGTATCCGACTATATGGGGTAGTAAATGAAAATAAAATCAAAGTGGTGTTGTCTATTTTAACTTTATATATATTTTTGAATTGTTCTTCAACAAATTTTTCAAACTTTTGCAGCATGCCTTGATTATATCCAATATTGCAAAGGGCTCAAATTCCAGAATGGAATTCTTTCTTATCATTAATAGAGGCACAAAATTAACATAATTCAAACAAGTATCTATTGCTTCTTGACTAATCTGAGATATGACTACTATACATTAATATACTTTGGAACTGCTCATATTTCTCTTGGTCAGTCTCCGTTGTTGCTGAAACTTAGGCCCTGATTGAGAATTGCATGTAGTAGTAATTACTGCATGCAACGGTAAATAGCATGTGAATCTACTAACTCGTCAGATCACCAGTTAAAAACTGAGGGGCATATTACCAACGATTAGCGATATTTATAGCTAACTAGGCTTAGCAACGAATTTTTTATCGCTAAGCATCGCCGGAAATTATCGCTGAGATAACGTGCTATTAGCAACGTTTATCTCCAAAGCGATAAATTGTCCAACGATATCGTGAATATCGCTGAGAATATAGCGATATTCACGCATTAGCGACAAAATGCTCTTAGCCATGTTATCCACCTCCCATTGGATAACATGGCTAAGAACTGGTCTGAGCAGGCGTTAGTTTTTGGAGATATTTGCGCTTAGCGCGAATATTTCCAACGCTACGCCTGCCTTGTTAATAGGCGATAGCGATGTTATCGACTGCTTTCAGTCGCTAACGGGTTGGGTATGCCCACTTTGCATGTCATTAGCGATAAACATCACTGACTTGCAAAGCGGGCCCCAAACCGCTCGCTATCGCCTACAAGCTGTCGCTAACATCAGTTAGCGACAGCTTGCTAATAGGGCGATAGAATTATCGCCGCTTAGCGGCAGAAAACGGCCGTTAAATTGGCGATAATTGTCTATCGCCCCACTTGGTAATATGCCCCCAAATGTGATATTTATAACATGCTAAAAACAGCATGTAGGTGGTCACTTGCACTATTTAAGGCATGTGCTATATATCACAAAAGATAGAGCATGTGATTAATAACACCAAATAACAAGTATGAGAAGTAATTGAAAACCTGTGGAAAATAACACCTTAAAATATCTCTAGTTAAAAGCTGATGGAAAACAATCCCGAAAGTGTGAGGAAGAAAGAAAAGCTACACAAAAATGCAACAAATATAAAACCCACACAATAATACTAAATATACATTACAGGCATTTTGAGAACTTAAAAAGTAAAATTACATAAACAACCATGGACAGGTGACACACTCACAGGTCTATTGCGGCAGCTCACACTGCCATTCATAGTACACTATTGTGGATGCAGCAATGCTAGGCCGATGTTTCATGGTATGCCAGAGGAATGTTCCATAACAATAAACTATGCTAAAGTATACATAGTGATGAATGGAATGCTTGAATTGATCTCAGCCACTGGTAATTACTCAGGCCACATCCAGGAATTTGATATTTAGTACACCATTCCACCTCAGTTTGGACCCTGCTATATGTAAATCAGCCTTGAGTGGGGAAACAAGTGAGTGCATAATCCTCCTTAATTAATGTTGAAATTCCTTTGATCAAGAAACCACATGATTCCAATTTGATGTTTGTCTGTGTATTATAATTTGTTTTATTCTTTTATTTTATGCTTTTTATCTTCATCCTTATTTCATGATACATAGGTTTTACCGAAAGTTGTTGTAGCAGCCAACACGTGTTTCGCCCTTTAGTGGTCAGTTGACCAAAGATTTCTCAAGTCTGCAAAAGGTATATTTAACATCATGAATTAAAATGAATTGCAAAAGTAGTTGCAGTCACCACCAAGTGGTGTGTGTTAATAGTGCAAGGAATTTTTTCCATTTGTCAAATGAAGTGCTAAAACGAAACAGACTGATCGTTATATCATGTGTTAAGAAGAATAGACTTTGAGATATGCCGGGATTGTGATAAATACCTTGGGGCAATTCACAGAACCAATCTGAGACAAAATCCCAAGCTTACTACTTTTGGTATTCACAGAAGGCACTTACGATTTTTGGTATTCACAAAATGCACTTCCGACTCCTAACTTTACGTTCGCACTTGGGCTGGAATTTCCACACCCGGACCTTACTCTCCGCACCCGGAGTGTACTCTCTGCACCTGGACTGTACTCTCCTGCTAGGGCTGTACTCTCCGGCTCAAGCCATAATCTCCGGCTGGGGCCGGGTAAAGTGTAATCAACCGGCCGGATTGCAATTTATACAAAAAGGAACAACAGGAATGTGTGATAAATGGTAGAGGAGGTTATGAAGAAACAGTTTAGGTGAGGAAAAGGGTACGTCCAGACATTACAGCATAACCCAGAAAAGTTTCTCTTTTTTCTTCAAGCTCCCAGCAGCAGGTATAACCTCCAGAGGCCCAAAAGTGGAATAGGCACCTCTTGGCAAGTCAGAACTCTCAGCCACAGATTTCAGGGGAGCTGGGGGTAAAGTCTTTGTGTCCCTGAGACTTCAGAATAGGTACCAGCACACATAGGCCCTTGGAAATTATTCTTCAAGTAGGTTCACAGCAAAGTTCCAGTCTTTGCCCTTTCCTTGGCAGAAACAGTAACTGCAAGCAAACCCCACACAGCACACAACAAAGGGGCAGTACTCCTCCTCACAGCTCTTTGGATTTTTTCCTGGCAAAGGTTCCTCTTGAGTCCAGAAGTAATGTCAAGTTCTGGGGTTTAAGGCCCACTACTTATATCCCATTTTGACTTTGTTCTCTTTGTACAAGTGTCCGAGAGCCCAGTCGAAACCAGTTCTGTCCTCACTGGTGCAGCATGACCACAGGGGGTGGAGACAGCATTGTGCAAGGGAAACAGGCCCTATTGAGGTGCAAGGAAATCTCCCACTACTCTAAATTCAGCAAAGGTCTATTCAGCTCAGCTCTGAGGCATCCAGGGCCAGGCATACCTCAACCCAGAGTGGCTGTCTACAGTTAATGCACTTCACCATCCTCTGTCGCTCCAAACCCAGACAGTCAATCCACAATCAGGCAAAGGCACACATAATGGTTAAACACGAAAAGGCCTACTTTCTAAAAGATGTGTCATTAAGTTCTGAGTTTAGAGAGCCTAAACTTTATTTATCATTATTTAGCATTTGTATCGCAAGACGAATCATCCCCACAGGGATCTCTTGGCGCTTTTTTTTTTTTACAAACAATTTTTATTGACAGATCACAGAGAAATCGCAGAGCTCTGTACCCCAGAGATTTCTGCCAGGCAAAAAATACACATATGTGACATCGCAATCCATCAGAGCTTTTGCATATGGAACAGATGAACATAATCAAAACCATTAACAACCCGCCCCCCTGCCCCCTCCCCCCCCAGCTGTCCCACCCCCCACCCCTTCCAGAAATCCCCCCCTGCACGGTTACTAGCTTCTTGGCAATCAATATATAGTCATCCATCAACACAGCACTCTCAAAGATCCGGTATTGGGTCTTGTTCTGGTGGAGGTTCGAGCCATATACCCCTGAAGTCGGCCCTACGCTGCCAAATTTTATAGTGTTTGCGAGGGCTTCCCCGGGCCAGAAATATGGGCTTCTCCAGCCCCATGCAAAAGTCTAGACCCCTCTTCCACGCTATTAGCGACGGGGCCCTTGGGTCTTTCCACGCCCTGGCTATGTCTCTCTTGGCCACTGTAAGCCTAAGTAACAATAAATGTCTCTTGTAGAGGTTACCCCCCACCCCATCCAACACATGTAGAAGGCCAAGGCGCGGCATACGCAGGAGCACCCACCCGAGTGCTTCATCCAGGCTATTCCATACCCCATTCCAGAACCTATCTAGGTGGCTGCAGCTCCACACCGTATGCAGGAAAGTTCCCACCCCCGACCACATCTAGTACAATCTGGGGATACAATGAGGCCCGCCTGCCACAGCCTTCGCCTAGTGAAGTATACCCTGTGTAGGTATTTAAATTGGATTAACCTAAGGCGGACCGATATGGCAGCACCTCTGGGACTTGCTAGGGCCTCATTCCAATCCTCCTCCTCCAGTGTCCCAATATCTTCCTCCCAGGTCTCCTTCAACTTCTGCAAGGTGGAGGAGCAGTGTAGAATCAGGGATTGGTAGATGCGTGATATTTTCTTAGTCTCAATATCGCCCATGAAAACCCTAGCTTCTAGGGGGCTAAACTCCGGAAGGGAGGTCAGTCCCTCCAGGTGTGGGGCCAGAGCATGCCGGAACTGTAGGTAGCGGAAGAATTGGGTGCGGGGCATATTATACTCTGTGCTCAGCTCCTGAAATGACTTGAGTGACGTCCCTGACATGACATCTCCCAATTTAGAGATCCCGATATTGTCCCACTCTGCAAAGCCTTGTAATGCTGCTAGGCCAGGTAGGCGCCCATTATGCCAAAGGGGGGTCTCTTCGGTCAGGGTCTGCCACCACCCCATCCGACGCAAAGCTTGCCTCCAAATAGTAAAGACCACCTGCATCACAGGTGGTAGCGCCTTACGCCTCTGTGCCGCATAAAGAAGAGTGTGCAGCGTATGGGGTTCCATCAGGAGCCGTTCTCGAGCATATGCCGGATCTCCCCTGTCTCCATACCACCATTCATTCAATATTAGGAGATGCGAAGCTTGGTAATAGGAGAGGACATCGGAGGTCGCCAAGCCCCCACAATACGTTGACCAAAAGTATGTGCGCAACGCCACCCAGACAGGGCCACGCACCCAAAGAAACTGCCCGAGAACGGAGTCTACTTGCTTGAACCAGGGAGGTGTAATAGGATAGGTATAATTTTGCAACTGGTAGAGCAGCCGAGGCAGGGCCACCATTTTAAAAATGGCCGATCTGCCATATATGGTATGGGGCATCTGGGACCATATTTTAATGTCCGCCCGGGTCCGTTCCCAGACTGGTGCCACGTTTCGTTCCCAGGAGACCGCGGGAATCTCTGATAGAAACACCCCCAGGTATTTAATGCCCCCTGCTGCCATCTGAAGCGCCGAGGCCCAGTCCCCAACTGCCGGACCACTCATCAAGACACACAGTGTAGATTTCCGTGGATTCATATATAATCCCGAGATCTCGCCAAAGATTTGCAGGATACGCAGGAGACGGGGGCCCGACCTATTGAGGTCCGTTAAGAAGAACAGGACATCGTCCGCATACAAAGTGATACTGTCCGACAAGCCACGGTCCAACTCAAACCCCTTCATCTGCGCATCTATTCTAACCCATGCAGCCAATGGCTCCATAGCCAAGGCGAACAGGTAGGACGAGAGGGGGCAGCCCTGCCTGGTGCCCCTCCCGATGACAAAACTCGAAGACTGGACCCCCGCTATCCTGACCGAAGCCGTCAAGCCAGTGTACAGCAACCTCAAATAAGACATGAAATTGGGTCCAAAATTTAGTCGGGGCAGAAGCGAGAACAAATATGTCCAGCTGAGCAAATCAAACGCCCTGTCCATGTTGGCCAGGAAAAGCGCCGCCTGGAGCCCCGCAGACCGAACCGCCGCCACCGCCACATGTGCCTACTAACATTATGTTGTGTTGCCCGTTGGGGCATAAAGCCAGCCTGGTCAGGGTGTACCAGCTCCGTAATATAGGGCAATAACCTGTTAGCCAGCGCCTTGGCCAACACCTTGGCCTCCACGTTTAATAAGGAGATCGGGCGGTACGAGGCATGCTGCTCCGGGGGCCTGCAGGGCTTGTGGAACACCACCACCTCAGCATGTCTCCAGTCCGGGGGCAGGCTGCCCCGCTCCCTGGCCTCCTCCACCACCGCCCTATAATGGGCCCCGAATTGCAAATTACATTTTTTTTTAAATTTGCTGGGGAAGCCATTGGGGTCAGGGGCCTTGCCAGTATTCAGCTCACCTAGAGCGACACCCAGTTCCTCCTCCGTCAACGGAAGTTCAAGACGGTCCCGGGCTGCATCCGAAACTGCTTGCGGCGGTAAATCCGCTATAAATTTGTCAACCAACTCTGTGGAAATGCACTCCTGTGGGGCATATAAGTCCGTGTAGTAGGCCGCAAAGCCCTCAGCTAGCGTCTTGGGAGCCGTGATAGGGGTCCCCGTGTCATCTTGAATACTCGGGAGGGTCTAAGCATGAAAGAGGCCCTGACACAGTCTATGGAGCATCGTCCCCGATTTGTCACCCCATTGGTACACTCTATTTTATTTTTTTATTTTGTATTTTTCTGACATTTATAGAGCGCGAACAATTACCCTTGGGTGTCTCGGCGCTACTTCGAGTCGCCAGCCACATCTGCCGTGCCTCATCCAACAAAAGCGAGGCATGTGACTGCTGTGCCAGCAATAACTGCTCAACCGTCTGGTCCTCCCTCATTGCCACTACAATGTTCCAGTTCCCTGATCTCCGCCTCCGCGTGGTCCAGGGCCTCCCTGCGCCTCCTCCGAGCCGTGGCACACCAAGCAATATCTACGCCCCGCGATGTGGGCTTCATCGCCTCCCACAGTGTCGCCGTATATGCCACCGTCCCCAAGTTGTCAGACCAGTAGTGAGCTATGGCCTCCCTCATATGCTTTTGATAATCTCCCAGTTGCAGATGCCAGATGGATAAACGCCAGCGAAATGGCTGTCTCCGCCTATCTAGACAAATAACCACAGTAGTGGGGGAGTGATCGGACAGTTCGCGTGGCAGTATGTCTGCATCCTCCACTCTACCTATGACCTCCCTGGGGATAAATATGTAATCCAGCCTAGAAAAGGATTTATGAACTGCGGATACAAAGGTATAATCTCGCTACGCTCCATGTATATGCCTCCAGGTGTCCACCCAATTTAGGTTCCTGATCATATCACTCAACTTGGTAGAGCTAACTGCCACACTCCCTCCCCCGGGCCGGTGCCTGTCCCGTGCACTGTCTAAGACGTCGTTCCAATCTCCACCCACTACTGCTAGAACATTCGGAATGCCTGCCCACACTGCAAAGATCTTTTCCACTAGAGACCACTGTAAAGGGGGCGGAGCGTATACACAACCGATCACAATGGGCTCTTCCCCTATTGTACCCTGAACAAACATATAGCGGCCCTGTGTATCTACCCAGTGAGTGGAGTGGACATATGGGACCCTGCGGTGCACTAAGATAACCACCCCTCTGGGTCCCTTGGTAAAACCGGCGTGGAAGACTTAGTGGTAGCCAGACCTTTGGAGGCAGAGTGCCTTATTACCTAGGAGGTGCGTTTCCTGCAACATCACTTTATCTGCCCCCGCTCTCTTGGCCTGCTTCAGGACTGCCCCTCGTTTTATCTTATCCAGCACTCCCCTCACATTCCAACTGAGGACATGAATCGAGCCCCCGGGGCCACTGGCCCTACCATCCGGGCAAGACATCAGGGACCCCCTGGATCAAATTGCCACAACACACGCCATGAAAGTGCTTTCCCGACCACCTTTGCCGCTTTGCCCGAACCGTGCAACCCCTCCCAATGCAACATCAAACAGCCCACCCCGCCCCCAACCCCGGTCCCCACCCCATACCTCAAGAAACAATAAAGTACCTGTCGCGGTGAAGCAAGGTCCCCACCCCCAACATGAGATCGATGACCCTCCACCCCAATGGATCCCCATGAACTACCCTACCCTCCAAATAGCCCCCCTACAACTACCTACCCACAACTAGGGGACCCCCCCGCCTGCAAAGAACCCTTCCTCCACCCCGACCACCCTTGAGTAATCTGCTGTAGAATCCAAGCTCTCCAGGCATGTGTCGCCCCCATGCTGTTGGGGCCAATATCCCCCGACGGTGCGACCCGCTAGTGTGTAGGGCAAATGCAAGTAACCAACAGTATGTCCCTCGAATCATTCAATTGTCCTTCATCTGATTCCCAGCTGCTCCTTTCTCTTTCCCAGAAGCAGGGCCCGGCGAAGACCGCTGGCTGGACCTGGACCTCCAGTTGTCCTTCTGCCTCGCCTCCCTGTGGGGCCGCGCCTGCGAGTCACCACAAGAGGAGTCAGAGTCCAGACCCGGAGGGGTATGCACTCGCACCTGCACCGTTTCATCTGTCCAAGAAAACACCTCCTCCGGGGACTCAAAGAAATGCGTGCGTGACTGAAATATGACCCGCAGGCGGGCTGGATACAGTAAGGCATACGGTATTTTTAGATCGCGCAGCCGAGCCTTGGCCGCTGTGAAAGACTGTCGTTGTTGTTGCACCATACGGGTGTACTCTGGGAAGATCAGAACACGTTGGTTTTCAAACATCAATGGTTCCTTCGCTCTGGCCTGTTCAAGAATCATGTCCCTATCGTGATAGTTCAATAACCTAGCGATCACAGGCCGCGGCCTTGACCCCACCGGCGGTTTCTGCACAAGGGCCCGATGCGCCCGCTCAATTACAAAGCATCAAGACATAGTATCTGGTGGAAGCCAGCTCTCAAGCTACTGTGACAAGAAGCCCTCCATGTTGCCCTTTTCGCAACCCTCCGGTAGGCTAACAAAGCGTAGGTTATTGCGCCTAGCGCGTCCCTCCGCATCCTCCACACGGAGCACCAGGCCCTTCTGACAGGCCTCCATGCTGGCCACTTTACGCTTGAGGGTCGCAATGTCGTCCTCCACCCCAGAGATACGTGTCTCGGCCTCCGTAATGTGGGAGACCGCGTTCCTAAGATCCTGGCGCAGCAGCGTGACATCGGAACCCACTGCCCCAATCCTAGCCTCCAGCGCGTCCCGGGACTGAGTGATGGCCGCCATATGCGCCGCATTGTCTGGCCCGGCATCATGATGTCCACCCGAGGACCCCGCGCCTCCACTGGGTCCCGTAAACTTGTCGATCGGGCCATGCTTGGGGGCCCCCCACCACCTGCGCCACGTGTCATGGCCACCGAGGCGGTATTACACAAAGTGTTACTGCCAAATCCCCTGGGTGGGTAGCCATCAATTCCACTCAGGGGCCGTCGAACCGCCGATCCGGGAACGCCTCCGCTGTCGCCAACGGTACTGGGGCCCTCCACACAGTCACCACGCACTCCGTGGCCCTCCACTCGACTGAACCCAGGCACCCACCAGGATTGCTGCACCCAGGACTGTCCCACTTCCACACCTGGGGGGGGGGGCGCCGCACACCTTCTTACTGTCTGGGCTATCCAGCCGATGCCATCTGGGAAAGTCCACCACCAAGTCCAGAGTCGGATACCGCACCAGGGCTCTCCAAGTTCAGGCTCCACCTCTCTGTCCAGGCCAAGCTGCCCTGCTCTCTCCTCTCGCCAGGGCCCGGGGCTCACCGGTCTCCCCTGGAAGCCTCTCCAACTGTGGGGCCCTCAGATGTTGCAGTGGGAGCCGCTCGGATCCGGTGTCGGCCTCAATAAAATCGAGCTCGCCCCACCAGGGCCACGCCTCCAGCGCCGTCGCAACTCCACCGCCGGGCCTCTCGAAAATCGAGGTCCCCAGCTTCAGCCTGCGGCACAGACTGCACTCTCCACCGTCGCCTCTATCCAGCCCCCGGGGCACCAAGGCGACGGGGGCCCCACCTGCAATCGGCCCGTGCCATCCGGGGGGGGTTCACCTCAAAGTCGGGGGCCCGAGATCACATAGGGAGGGCGCCCCAGCTCCGAGCACTCCGCTGCCCTCTCTCCTAGTCAGAGCCGAGGGCTCTCTCGTCCTCAGAGACATATGCAGCCTGCGGGGGCCCTTGGTACCACCACCAGGATCAATTGGCCAACAGCGGACCCCTGCCAACGCGGGCCGCTGCTCACAATCGGCGTCCCTGGAGCCCCTGCTCTCCTCCCGCCGGGACTTGCGAAACTCGAGTCCCCGGCCGCAGCGGGTCGCACAGGCCGCTCCGCTCTCGTCCGCCGTTGCCGGGCCCCGACCCTCGAAAACCGCCGGAATCCCGCTGGCGGGGGAGCCGCTCGCCTCCGATGCAGGATGCCACCCTCCGGGTCGCTCTAGGATGGGGATGGCAGGATTAGTAGTCGGATTTCTGGCAGGCAGGGACGGAGCTCAACTAAGCTGCATCCGCCATGCCAGCTGTCCAACATCTCTCGGCGCTTTTGGCCACACAGTGCTGAAGGCTAGGGCAAAATTACGAATTTAAAACAGCCAGGTTTTTAACTGCTTCTTGAACTGCCCCAAACTTGTGCAGGTGCGTAGGTCGTCCGGCAAGCGATTCCAATGGAGCGTGGCTAGATGTGAGAATGCGTGCCCTCTCATTTTTACTTTCCTGATTTTACAGGTACGTAGTAAATTATGGATGGTAGATCACAGTAAGTGAATAGGTGTATAGGGTACTAACTTCTTCCTTAGGTAGACCGGGCCCTGCTGTGCTTTAAACGCCGCCGTCAATTGCTTAAACACAGCTCTCTTCCTCATGGGCAGACAGTGTAGTTGTTGCAAAAGCGGACGGGAGGCGGTACGTACTTGTTTGTTAAGGACCAGTCTGGCTGCCGTGTTTTGCACTACCTGTAGTCTGGATGCAAGGTCCTCCCTAATTCCTACTAGCAGTGCGTTCCCTCAGTCCAGTCTACTAACTAGTAGTGCCTGAACTAGGGTCTTTCTGGCCTCCAGAGGGATCCATGGAAAAATCTTCCTAAGCATCTTCATGATGCCAAAGCATGTGCCCCATACTGACTTTACGTGTTCCTCCATTGAAAGCTTATAATCAAACAGGATACCCAGATTCCATGCCTGAGTAGTTGGTTTGGGTGCCTCCCCCTCTTCCTCCGGCCACCAGTCCGACGACCACAATTCAGTCGCTTTTCCAAACAGAAGGATCTCCGTCTTGTTGGAATTGAACTGCAGAAAATTCTCGCTCATCCAAGCGGCAATTTTTAGAATGCAGGATTTGAACTTTGCTCTGGCTTCCGCTGGGTCTTTCTTAATGGGGATTATCACCTGTGTGTCATCCGCATACGAGATTGTCTCAATACCGCAAGATCTTATGACGGTGGCCAATGGTGCCACATAGATGTCGAATAATGTGGGGCTTAAGATGGAACCCTGTGGAACCCCCTTGTCTACTGTGGTGGTCTGAGAGATGAAGGTGTCTAATTAGACACATTGTGGTCTGTTGTTAAGAAAGCTCTTCAGCCATGTCCATGCCGAGCCTTCGACACCAATCTCCCGCAACCTGTCCAACAGGACACGGTGGGAGATGGTGTTAAAGGCTGCCGATAGATCAAGGAGCACTAGCATGGTGGGCGTCCCTCTGTCCAATGACATCATGATCGTATCCATGACCTCCACCAGTGCCGCCTCCGTGCTATGGGCTGGCCGGAAACCTGATTGTGAGGGGTCCAATAACCCATGCTGCTCCAGATATCTGGTAAGTTGTTTGTTTACCAGTGTCTCAATGACCTTTGAACTGCAAGGGAGGAGGGAGATTGGTCTATAATTTTGAAGATCCGCCAGGTCTGCCAGAGGCTTCTTCAGCAAAGGTTTTATATGCACTTTTTTCCATTTCCTGGGAAATACGGCCGTAGCCAGGGAGATGTTCCAAACATCAGCTAGCAATGGAGCTAGAATCGGGGCGAGTTCAGCAATTATAAATGGCATCGCCGGGTCTGAGGATGCATGTGATTTTGTTCGTGCCAACACTGCTGCCACTTGCCCTGTGGTAATCGCTGTGAAAGCGTCGAGTCTAGGTAGTGTGGGGTCTCTCTCCGGAAGGGCCAACCTCATTGGTGCTGCTCCTGCCGCTAGAGAGCTATAAATATTGTCTACCTTATCCCTATAATGGTTTGCTATATCATCACATAATGTTTCCGTCGGGGGTATAGAGGGACTGTTAGCTTTAGGGTTTGTGAACTCTTTCAATATTATAAAGAGCTCCTTAGAAAAGGTATTTGCCTCCCGTATTCTTAAGCCTAGGTGGTCTCTTCTTGCTGAGTTACAATTTGTTAAGTAGGATTTGTGTGCTACTGCAAATGCCAATTTTTCATCTGGCCACTTGGTTTTCCTGCATTTTCTTTCTCTGCCTCTACACCTGGCCTTTTCCTTCCTCAAACTTTCCGAGTACCAGGAGGCTGAGACAGCCCTTTCCTGCGTACGTACTACTTTGCAAGGCGCGATGATATTTAGCGTGTCTCCAATTGAGGCCTCCCATTTTGCTAAGGCATTATCACTTCCCTCTCCTTTGTCGAGGGAGTGGGGTCTGAAGGCCTGATTAAATGCCATAGGGGTGACTTTCCTCCACCCTCTACGGGGACTCATTCTCCGTTGAGACTGGCCTCCTCTATCTGCCCTGCTCAAGGTGAATTTAAGCACAAAATGATCGGTCCATGTGAGTGGCCATGGGGATTCTACTGCTAAGCCTATGTTTGCAAAGATGTTGTCCAAGGTATGCCCTGCTATATGGATAGGTTCATGAACTCTTGGAGAGAGACCTAACGACTCCATGGCTGCCAGCAAACATTTTGTGTCTGCATTAGAGGGGTCATCTAGATGGTGATTAAAGTCGCCAACCAAAAAAAAGAACTCTATCTTGTCCCAATGGGAAGTTATACTTGTAAGATGTTACATAGTATTTCTCATTCTATTATGTGGGGCAGATAGCCTTTCAATAGTGAAAATGAAATTGGCAGTATTTCACTATCAGGACATGTCACACACATCAGTACATGTCCTACCTTTCACATACAGTGCATCCTGCCCATCCTTGGGTCTACCATAGGGGTGCCTTACATGTAAAAAAAGGGAAGGTTAGGACCTGGCAAGTGGGTGCACTTGTCAGGTCGACATGGCAGTTCACAACTGCGCACAGACACTGCAGTGGCAGGCATGAGATACCTTTTTAGGGCTACTCATGTGGGTGGCAGAATTAGTGTTGCAGGCCCACTAGTATTATTTGATGCATAGGCCTTGACACACTCAGTGCACTTTACTAGAAACTAACCAGTAAATCACATATGCTAATCAGGGAGAACCAACTGTCATAACAGTTTACATAGAAAGCATATGCACTTTAATGCTGATTAGCAGTAGTTAAGTGCCCAGAGTCCTAAAGCCAACAAAAAGAAGTCATGAAAAAATAGGAGGAAGAAGCAACAAGCTTGGGGATAACCCTGCAAAAAGGGCTAAGTACTAGGGGTGGGCGTAGTTCGCGAAGTAGCACTACGCGAAGCTACGCAAAGTGCACTTCGCACTGCGCAAACTTCACGTAGCACTACGTCAGCTGTGTAGTAGCATGTTCGCACTGTGCAAGATGCGTTTTCAATGATTGCACAGTGTGGACAAGCATCCGGCACTGTGCAATCATTGAAAACGGCATCTTGCACAGTGCAAGCTGTAGTTTTCTGCCGCTCGAGTAGATTTTTACTCGAGCGGCAGTTTCTCATCGCGAGCGGCGCGAGCATGCGCGACCACTCGCAATGAGAAACCTGACCTCCCCGCGTTGAAAATCTCGCCGAGATGTCATTTTGCTTGCTCACGGTCGTGAACATGACGTTGAGGACCACGAACAAGCAAAAAATGACCGCTGCACTGCGCTACACGTGTTCGCACTGTGCTACGTGCAGCTCGCGTAGTGCGAAGTTGCCCAAACTTCGCAAACTACGCGAGCGTAGCGTAGTGCTTCACCCAGGGTTACTAAGTACAACAGTAATGTTCTCAACTTCATGTGGATATGTTGATACAGTAATGATTTGGTTCATTACCTGGCAGGACCGTCCATGTTGTTATTTGTTAATGGTGACATTGTCAGCATGAGATGGCACATTAGACGGTCATGGTGTGTTACCTCTTTCATGGTCAGGAACTTCAGCTCAGGATCTGTAAACGTGTACTTATCTTCCTTGCTGTGGGTCCATGATGGAAGAGTTTCTGTTTGTGATGATTGAATGATATCAGGGCATGGCACAGTATTTTGATTATCAAGTTTCAATGTGCTTTCCCGACAGAAAATGGATGCCTGCACACTCCTACACAGGAAGGAGTTGTTGGTGTATTTGGAGGTGTACTCAGGTCATTCTATGTTTTGCTTCAGCCAGGTTTCACCAGAACTACTATGATTGCTTCTTTGGCGGATTGTAGGAGTTCAGCTTTTTGTTTCCTTTCTTCAAACATTTCCAGTATTTTAGGGATCAACTTTTGTCTTATATATTGTGTGAAAATCTGGAGGGAACAAATTGGTCCTTGGTATAGTGCCTCCGGCCAGTTGATATATAGCTGATTTAATTCCACTAAGGGCTCAATTTGTTGTTGTGTGACTCAGAATACTATTAAGGACTCAATGCCATTTACATGTTGTTTTTTTTTTTATTATTTATATTCTAGCCATCTGGCTCATTCCATGAACTTAGCGTATGGCACTCTATTACTCAATAGCCATTAAGCCATCTGTTGTTTTTCGTTGTAATTCTAGTGCACACAATGTGAAAAGTAACTATTATAAAAACAAACCAAATAATGGCAAGCATTTTTATTAGGAGGCTGAGTATTAAAATATATTTTAACATTATTGTGATATCATAAAGCTTCTTTATATCAAAATGCCCAAGGTCACCCCCTCTCAGTTAATTAGGCTGCACAATGCACCAAATGAGGCCTACTTTGTGTTTCACCTGCCTCTTGCGAACAACAGAACCAATGTTTAGCCCAGAAACAGCATCTGCTATTCTGTTTGCATCAGCAAGCTAGCAGATAAGCCAGTGGACTGCAGGCTGTAAGTGCCTTCCCCTTAACCTTCATCAAAAGAAAGGAGATTACAGCTCTGTATGACCCTCAGTCTCAATCCATGATATGAAGATACTCTCTATCTTATTTCACTCTGTTCTGAAATTTACATATTGTATCTGGACATTGTTGAACATTTCAGAATAAACAATTAGTAGTAAAGCCCTTGCAACATTTCACTTACAGTCAGTAAAAATCTATCAATTGTTTAACCCCTTGCATGCTCGTGACGGAACCATTCCATCACGAGCCACGGTGGTGCTGTGCTGGTGATGGAATGGTTCCGTCACGGCCCGGCCACCACGCCTGCACTTCAGTGTTTTGCGCCTGCGCGGCGCGTTCTATTGAGCAGGCAGGGCCGTGACGGAACCATTCCGTCACAAGCACAGCGCCACCGTGGCTCGTGACGGAGTGGTTCCGTCACGAGCATGTCGGCGCCGCGCGGCCCCCCTTCCCCCAAGAGGTTAGAAATATGCAAAGCAAGAATACTAATTTCTATGAAAACGTAATACATTTTTAAAAACAATCACTGAAAAAGAAAATTCAGTCAATAAAGACAATAATGTATTCAAGCAGACTAATTATCATGTTGCAATAAGTAACAGCATAAATAAATAACTGTGAATTAATATTTGCAACCTACATCTAAATAAAGAGAATGTCTCATGATGCTTGGATCGACAACAGAGTTAATTTGCTGTTTGACTTACATAGTGACTTTTACAGCACTGCCATTGTCTTAAAAAGTGGATGCTTCCAAAAAACATTCTCAGTCCAATTACCATGAAATACTGTGAGTGAGACTCATGGAGTTACAATCACCCCGAGTACAGATTCAAAAACTGGGTGATCAAAAGGGAAAAATCCTGGTGGACTAAATGAGTGGAACCAATTTCTACAGGTAGTTTCTGACCACTGTAAAGATCAATATACTACAAAATGCCAAATGTGGGCTAATATGTAATCAGGGCTAATTAAGCCTTAACGAGCAAGCTTAGGAACAAGTTAATTAGGATGAAAGTCCAAGAAATTCTATTGTTTGTCTCAGAAATGGCTACTAACTCTGTCCACACCACATTATTTGAAACCGACTCGAAAATTGGCAAATGCCCTTTAACATTTCTTCCATTCATGATCTCAGAGGCAGACCTCAGGAATAAAAGTCATATTCAGAATTTAAAGTGATAAAAATGCCATAAAATATTCATAACTTGTATGCTAGTTGTTTAAACTTATTTTAGTTTAAGGCAGCTTTGTTACAGAACAGACAGTTGACTAAGTAAGTATTGACAGTGCGCCCTCTTTTCTGTAACAAAGCTGCCTTAACCTAAAAGAAAATCGTGCCGCTAACATCTACTTATGTTGCAAGTAGGCGACGAACGCTTGAAATTCACAAAATGAATTTGTGTGCACTTTCTGGGTCTATCCAAAATAGGATTTCAGTGTACATGAAGGACCGCTCTGCACCATTAAATAAGGGCAATTCGTGGCTGTGAACTGCACAAGCCCTTTTCTTTTACTTTACAGGCCGAACAAAGCTTGAAAAGAAGCAGATCATTAAGCATTGGACTTCAACTAACAAGTTGACCACAACGTTTCCAATTATCAAGTGAGTTGAGTACAGCCATCATAGTTGACCCTTTGTGTCTCCCCTGCAACACTTAACCAAACTCTTAACTAGCCAATGGTTAATTTCCCCCCAGCTCCATGAAATGCGCACATATATTGATGTGGAGATGGATCAATCGAAACCCACATGAATTAAGTGCTTGCAAGTTTTCTATAGTGTAGTGCGTGCTGAGACTACCTCAACCCACACCCTGCAAATAAGCCATAATACTAAATAAAGTTTCTATGTTTTTCCCCATTGTTTTTATGTAGTGTCCAGTAGTTCTGTGTCCTGATGAGAACTTGGTTAATCGGTTTCGAGTTCAAAACGCGTCAACAGCTCTAGGAACCTGGAAGTGCATTGGAAAAGACATAATTGGCGCACAGGGAACTTTTGAGTCAAAGATTGTTGAGTTTATATCCCTGTGAATTGCCTGTTGAATTTGTACTAAGTTTGCACCCTCTGACCACTGCCCAACAGACTTCCAATAATATTGAAGTGTCATAGGTCCCCCTTGGGCATTTTATTTTCAGAACTGGACAGACATCTGTTAGATTATGTGTATTGCCAATGTCTCATTGGTATGTTTTTGTGTAATGTGTTAGTGCAAAGTCATACTGTTTAATATGTGGTCTTTAATCATTCAAAAAAAGTTCTGATGTAATATCAGCTCAGTTTGTTTTGTGTTCCAATTTTTATGACAAGAAATCTTGAAAAGTTCATGCACAAATAATGCTGAAACATAAATGGTGTCACGATAACTCATTTGTGTCACCGCGAATTGTAAACTATGTTGATGTTCTAATAAGGTCCGTAATGGCATTTGTGTATTTTACGTTAGATCGTGGCATAGTCTTGCTGACAGATTTTGTTCACTTTTTAAAAAGTTGCCATTTTTCTGCCTAAACCAAATGTGCTTTTCAGCCAGTGTTCAGGGTCACATGACTGATTATGGCTCTCCTACTGTGTGATGTGTATTCCTTCCAGACAGGGTACAAAGGGGCCTTGGGTGTGGGGAGGTTGCTCCTCCCGGGAACAGGATGGCTTGGGGGTTGTAATCAGCCCTTTCTGAACTTCAAAGGGTAGCTTGAGAGCTGTACCCACCCCTTCCTAGCTTCTGAATCTGCCTGCCCAATCACAGGCAAATGCAGCTCGCACCTGGGCCTGCCTCCCCTTTGTAACCTAGACTGTTTGGAGCTAAACCCAGGAAAGAGGGAAGAATTGACCAGAGCCAGTTTAAGGTTAGAAACAGAGAGTGACATTCATACACAGGTCGGTAAGGGATATAAAAGTGGCACCTTTAGAATCTCTCATCAGAACACTCTGGACCTGTAGAAGATTCAGAAGAAGGGCTGCCCTGCTGTCTGAAGGAGGAAGCTTAGACCTGCTTGCCTTGAACCGAGGATCCTAGAAGTGACTCCAAATGTTAGATTGCTGACCTACTGTTTGAGCTACTGGGAGACAATAAACTACCAAAGGTCTTCCCTGCAACTGCCCGCCTGACCAGCACCATCTGGAACTGACTTAATACTGCTGCTGGCCTATGCTTGAGTGAGTCCTGCCCCTCCAGGAGTTGTCTCCTCAGGCCCTGGACCCTTGGATGGCCCTCTTTGTCTCCCTTCTAGGTGGATCTAAAATTCTCTCTTTTAATGTTTGCCTAATGGCCCTGTGTTTTAACCTACGGTCATAGCGGCCAAATAATACAAAGTGCTATACTTAATCAAACATTTTCCTCTCTAATAAAACATGCGCATAACCAAAGCATTCAGAAAAATCCTTTTTAGATAGTGTTAGTTATGTGGCTCTTCTCAATGTCCTTTGTGTGTTTCCATCAAACTGTAGTACATATGTTATTTTATTTGGGGCACCTCTGTAACACACACCCCACCCAAGAAGTATTAGAGAACAGTTTGCATAGCATTTAAAGTTAGTCAATGCTAGTCACACTAGATGTTTATCAAGTCAGTTAAATCATAGTAATGAATGGAATAGTCTGAGCTGAAGGGACTGTTTGTTAAATATGCCTTGTACAGCGTTTGACTAAGATAACTGTTCTAGTCCAGAAATATTTTAGAATAACTCGATAACATTTTGGGAAGGCTGGTCTTGCCAATCACATCACATTCTGTCATCTCATTTCAGCTATCGCTATTTCATATGTGAGATACGCTTGCACTGCTGCTGGCAATGCTATTCCTGGCACGTTTGTGTTGCATATTGGTATACATTCACTTTGTCTACTTGTATTGACCCACAAGAAACATTTACGTTAAAGCATGAAGATTAAACTGAAGTCAAGATTAAAGTGTAAATAATTCATGAATGCATTCAAAATTATGAAGTAATGATCTCTTAATTTTACAAAATTCCTAACTGTTTTTAGGCTGGCATGACAATTGAACAAGTAAAATTTCAGGCCCATTGGTTGCATTTGATGAAAATTCCGTATGTAGATGTGATGAAGGTTTTTTTTTGGTCACACAATGTGAGGACAAATACATACCTGTATTTATAGAAGTCAGAAAGTAAAGTAATTAACGAAAAAAACACTTCAGTTGAAGGGAGATTATGGCTATAGTTGAAAACTTGCCAATCAGTAAGATTCACCATTTACTTGAGCGGCAGAAAAATAACTCCTCAAAAGCGCTGCTCTTGACCTTATGGATGACGCCACACATGACTTCACTATTATTGCCACTTATGACATGACATTTAAAGAGACCAATAGTGTGTATAATGTAATTTGTGTTACAGATAAAACTATTGATGTGTAAGAGTGGATTATGGGGATGTTTTTCTCCAAGAGGTTCTGAGTTACAGCAAATAGACAATGATGAGAGGCTCCAGTTGTTTATGATGTCACTCGGAATCCGGAGGTGAAAAACATTCCCGTAATTCACTTTTTACCCATCTTTTTAACCTGCTTTTAGCTGCTAGGCAAGGGCAGAAGAGCAATGGGACAGCCATTCATAACATGGCCTCTCATTCCTGCTCCAAATGAAAATAAAATCCTTACCTGCCTTTCTTTCCCAAACCACCACCTTCATTCCCACTCCGGCAGTTGTGAGATCTGATTTCAATCAAAGCCGACAAGCAGCTCTACTCTGACAGGCTCTCAGAGAGTCCTGTCATCCGGGCCTGGCAGGCATTTGATACATAGCAACAGTGGGTAACGAGTTTTGTTATCAAATGTTGCTACGTCATAGGAGTGACTTACCAAATTTAGAACCTGGTGTAGATAGATAGGATAGAGGTTTCTTATGGAAACTATGCATAACTGAGGTGTAAAACCAGTCGTTCATAACTGATGGTTGTAGAAAGATAGTATAGATAAAAGGCTTCAATAATACTGACTGCAAATAGGTAACCTCTCACAGGACATGAAATTACAAAGATGAATTTTCTCTAAAAGGTTATTAAGAGACAAATAATTGCAGCACTTCGCAGTTCTTATATACAGAAGGAAGCCTATGCTGACCATTAAAATATCTCCACATGTTTTGTTTAAACTGAGAAACCAGGCCACAGTATCATTGATCACTACTACAAACACAGTTAAGATGAACACAGAAACAGTGTTGCAAGTACCAAGTAATAGTCCTCATATGTTCCAGCCATTGCTCAAGAGAAAGAAGCAAGGCCACAGACTACTATCACCAGATGCCCTCGCCAATGAGATACATGTCATTAAAAGATGTGAACGGCACCAATCAGCCCTCCAAAACTGTCTTAGCTACCAATGTTATATTGTCACATACCTAGCTGAGCAGTTGCATATGTATGTACATATGTGATAGTTGGTTGCACAAAATTAGCCTCTAGGCAGAGATAAAGATATGTTCAGAGATTGATTAGAAAAGAGCAAGGCTCTGAGAGTGGAATTGGACTGTGACTGTTTTGAGATGTATTCTTTAAAGAGGTGTGTCTTCAGCTCACTTCTGACTGGAAGCAGGGTTGGCTGGTCTACATGAACACAGTGAGGTAATTCCAGATCCTGGGTGCATATATGGGAAATGCCTATTGCATAGTTTTTATTTATTTTTCACCACTTCGTCTCCAGTCTGATGGTGCTCTGAATGCGAGTCTGCCAAGAGCCACTGACGTTTTTGACAATTTACTGTACTCTAAATGCATTTTTCTCTTTCTTTTTCTTTGTCATTTTTCCATGGTCTGGCTATCTCCCTACTTCCCTTTGTAGCCTAGAACAGGTCACTGACTCTTCCTTTTTCTACGTTAATTTTATTTCCACAAAGAGAAACTCACACGTTTGTGCAAACTCACATATATCAAGCTTGAAAAAAAAAGAAAGAATTCAAGCACTGCATCGGCCAATCACATTTCTGAAAAATTAAAATGTTATTGACTTAACTCGTGTATTATGGACAGAACTTGCCAACAAACAGAACTTGCTAGTCATGGTCCATTGCATAAATCATAACTCGTACCCTTGGATGAAAACCAGCATTCGCTCCCCAAACGGTTTCTTCATAAACTTCCGATATTTTTGTTTGTAACTACATGTTCTTAACAGCACAAAAACACTTAATTATTAACTAGAATGTATGCGAAAGTCATGCAATTTTCTATTCTGTTAGTGCATGAAATTTCAGAAACATTAAGCGAAATTGTGTGAAATGGAAAACCTATCATTTAGCACTATCTTTTAATGTGAAATGTGCCCTTGCATCCATTTTGGATGTAAGGATTCCTCTTGCACTAAAAAATAGCACAAATAGCACAAGTGCCGTGAACAATTGCTGCCTGCATTTTGGTCATTCACTTTGTTTCCGTGCTCTAGCAACACAATTTTTATGCAAACAATCTTTAATTACGCAACGAAGCATAATGGTATAATTGCGTGAACTTATTGCAACAAGTGGAATGACAAATCCTCTGAACTATGCAATATTGCACCGGTTTAACAAGCAACAAGCTTTTTGTCCAGGCCTAGTACAAGACATAATAAAATATCTCCCCCAGCACACGCTAGAGGCGATATATATTATATGAGTTACAAATATCAACAATTCTTGTTTTTCTTTGTATTCGTTATATTCATTCTTATTTTTCTTTGTTATAGTTTTCTTTTTAGCCAACAAGTGTTTTGTAGCCAAGGGTACATGACCGCGACTGCATTGGGACTGTTGTGTCGGTACGTTATTATTATCTTTCAAACGGTTTTAATTCTGTCTCGGTTTCCCCAAATCGTCCCGTCTTTTTGAATAATTTTTATTCTCCTTATGTTCCGTTCATGTCAATAGTTTTGTCCCAAGTTATTTGTACTCTGTTCTTCCGGATTCTGAGTGCTTACTCATGCAGCCTTACGCCGTCCCAGCGAGTACGCTGGGGAGTGGGTGATCTTACCACCTCAAAGCACCGCACATAACTAGAACTACAAAACATGTATGTGTACTTCTTCTAGAGAGCCACAGAAACCTTCTGCAAACCTCACCCTCGCTAACATAGCAAGTACAAGACATAATGAAAGAAATTATGCTGCATCAAAAGTGATGTCAAGGATAATGTCAATGGTAAGGTGATGTATAATGTCATAAGGGATGTCATCCTTACTGATAGCATCTGCCACATCATGTGTGGGTAGTCGTTTTTGAAGTTGTGATATGATTTTCTTGGTGTTGTGAGAGTAATGGGTTGTGTAGTGGACCATAACTGGTGAATTTCAAGGGGTTTATTTTGAGCCATAATGTCAGTTGAACTGTGATATTGTGGGTGAATTTATGAGATTTGTTTTAAAGTATCTTAGGGGTTTGATGCTTGGCCATCCATGAGTACCTTGTCCCCACCGTGGACAGCCTTGTTCAGTGGAGTTGGGCAAAAATCCTGGTCTGCGGTCAGGCCTGCATCCAACTACCAATGAGACCGGTCACTTCAGCTCATGCCCTTTGGCTGTGCATGATTAGGCTGAGTGCAGCGCTGGCCTGTGGTTAGTCCCTTCACCCATCTACCTGTGCAATAGGCTATGGCCACATACAGCCTTCAGCTATACACTGCACGAGTTGAATGCAGGTTCCTGCCTGCCACTATGTTCTCTGATCTTTGATATATTTCATAGTTAATAATTTATATAGAGCCCGAATCACCCCGCCAGGGGCATCTCAGCGCTAGGAATTCTAGCTACAGCCAAGCAAACGCACATCAGAACAGATAAGTCTTTAGCAGCTTTCTGAATTGTAAGAAGTCTGGACATTGACGTAAGTAAATGGGAAGTTGGTTCCAAAAAAGGGGGTCAAGATGTGATGTGAAAAGGCTTTGCCACCCATGCAAGCTGTTTTAAACCGAGTGGTGCAAAGAAGTGATTTAGTCCCTGACCGTAGAGACCTAGAAGGTAAGTACCTTATAAATGTGTCAGATAGATAGTTAGGACCCAGGTCATAGAGAGCTTTGAAAACAGTGCAGCAAATTTTGAATTTAATCCGCTTCTGCAATGGGAGCCAATGTATTTGTTGCAGAAGGGGTAAATATGCTGTTCTGGGAGGGGCATTTGCTAATAGGTGGGCCGCAGTATTCTGGATCACCTGCAATTTGTTTAAAGAAGCTTTGTTGGCTAAAACCAATAAGGCATTGCAGTAGTCCAGGCGGCTTAACACTAGTGCCGGGATCAACATTTTTTGTGTGGAGGAGGGTAAAAAAGGGAAAACTCTCCTTAGTCGGCTAAGTGTGTGAAAACATGCCCCCACAGCAGTGGTGGAATGCTCTTCTAGCGTAACTTACTGGTCTATGCGGACTCTGCCCAAACACTTGTGCATTTCAGCACTTGTACACGGTCCTGTACAAACACCCTCTGCCGACCCGCCCATGCATCCCAGTAGTTGGACAAAGGGGCCAGGTTCAGTTCCCAACTGCCAGTCCTTCTTACCAAGCCCTAAAGCCAGTGAAGCCTGCCCTCTTACTCCGACGTTTAACAATTCACAAACTCACAAAAACTAACAAATTCAGGAAAAGAATATCATTCCTGAAATCAAAGTAATGGCATTGTTTGTTCTTCTATTTTTCCGAACTGGCAAGTTTATATCCACTAAATTCGTTTCTTTTTTATTTTACTGAGCAAATCTCCCATACCTCTAGGTTCCTAACTACCCCACCTTGTGGCCTGGAACTGGATATCACAGCTACCCATATTCGTGTGATTTTTTCCATGAGGCAACACTCAGGGGTTTGAGTAATGTCATGAAATTCACGATGGTAGAAAAAAAGTAATCCAAGCCTTCCATCAGCAAACTACATTTGATGAAATATTCAATTCTGATTGACAGAACGCATCAGTTTCCAGCTCCCGAGTTTTAGGACCAAGATATCTCTAAATTGTACCTCTTTGATGCCTGCCCAGCACCGTTTTAAAATGCTAATATCTCGAAAACGAATTTACATATTTCCTCCAAACCACGAATAGAACATTTCTGAGTGAATTCCTCTCCCAAGTTTGGTGTAAATCCTTCAGCATTTTGTTTTGCTGCAGTGAAGTGGAAATTTTTCTCTGACAGCTAAAATGGTATGTGACTATTCCTTAACGATAGGCCCCCATCCACCCGCCCACTCGTTTTCCCCTGCACGAATCTGTCCAAATATAGCCATGCTAAAAAAGTAGCCAATTTCGCTGGAGGTGGGACAAAGTTCACGCACATGCCTAAAATAACATGAATGCTATTTGAAACCAAAATATGCATTTCAATGTGAAAATGGCGCTCAAAGATAACTACAGGGTTCCATGGGCCTCATTTATGAGGCTGTGCGTCACTTTTACGCTGCCGGTGCGTCACTTTTTGTGACGCACCAGTGGCGTAAAAAATGCGACTTGTTGCGCCATATTTACAAAGTGACGCATCTAGGTAGAAGCGTCACTTTGTAAACCCCTGCGCCACATTATACCTGCGCCAGGTATAATGTATGCAAGGGTGGCTTATTGACGCAAGGAAGGGTCGTAGAAATGACGCAGTGAAATCTATGAGATTTCACTGCGTCACTTTTAGGACGCCGTTGCGTCAAAATCTTGCGCCTGCCTCACAGCAGGCGTAATACTGACGCAGGTCCTTTCACATGGGGCTTTCCCCATGTGAAAGGAAGCATTGCTGGAGTTGCGTCACTTTTGTGACACACTCCAGCAATGCCTCACTTTTGCGCTTACAGATACGTCAGAAATCTGTAACTCTTTGCGACATGATGCATCATACATTAAATATGACGCATCAGGAATGTCGCAAGGAGTGCGCACTGAGAAGTGACGCATCGCTGCTTTCACGCAGCGATGCGTCATTTCTCATAAATGAGGCCCCATGTATATTAGATATTTGATATGCTCGGCTATCCTAAAGTGTAGGTATTTGGTGAATGATGCTGATCTTTGTCACATATGATGTCTTGAATGTCTCACTAGTATTGAAAGTCAAATTTCTGAAATTGACAGTCTCACACTTGCTTTGAGAGTACTTTTAACGTCTCTGATCACACAAAAGATGTACACATATGCTGCCTGAAGTACTAAGCTCTAAGGATGCTGTCACCTTATGCTACCGTGTGCTATTTTGGAACATGCTACTAGCTTCTGTCTTTAGTTTAGGTAGGGCAGTCTTGACATCCCTCACCATTTGCTATACTGGGCTTTTAAATGGGTCTGGTGTTATCTCTGGGGGATGACTGTCCCACTTAGACACAAAGCTTGGGAAATAATTTCCATGAGGACTAAGATAAGAGAGAAGCTATATTTAATGATGCATCTTAATGATCCTGCGAGCGACTTATTCTGTATGCAATTATAGCCCGTCTACACATCACTCTTTAATCCCGCTTCATGGATTTGCCCTCCAGGGACTGATGTTGCCTGCAAACATTTGTAATGCATTCTGGAGTCTTTCATCAACACATGGCGTTTGTATAGTATAGCTGAAAGGAAAATATTATTACAGATGAAAGACATTAGATATAATTAAATGTTCAACGTGCGTAATTGCTTCAGTGAGTCCCATTATCCCAAAGACTGATGGCAGTTTGAGGGAAAATGTTCATAGTAGGTGAAACAAACATATGAGTTCAGATTGGAGTTTCTCTTTTTGGATTTCTATATGGTATCTCAAATTTCATTGACTCTGTCTTAATGCAAGTTTTCTGTGGTCTACAAATATAACAATTTAGGGGTGTGCGAATTTGGAGAAAAAAACCCACAATTTTTTGGACATTTACAAAAATTACACAAACATTACACGAAAATTAAAACTTGAATTCGATCGTCACGGTCATTTTCCAGCGAGATATTTTCAAAACAGTTCCCTGCGGCAAACAAACTGTGAAAAATTCACGACATTTCATACATTTCATAAATTTAAGAACACTTATGCACAGGCCTACAAAAGGTCAGTCTCTCCTGTAACAATCCCTATCAAAATATGTTTGATATGTTACTAACAAACATCCTGGCCCAGTGGCATATATGCTGAGACAGGCCCTCTAGTCCAGCACAAAGAACATGTGGGAGCGTGTCTGAACTGGGGTGTGACTAAAGAAAATATTGTTTAAGATGATTAAACACGCACATGGCTGGTAAGTTTTCTCATTTTATGTGTGACATCCTCAGCCATCCCGAGCCTTTCAGTAAACAGAAGTTTTCCTTAACAGGGTGAATGTTAACTGTAAGTTCCTGATTGTGAATTGCTGATGACTTAAAAATCCCCTCCACCCAAGAAGTTTGTCTCCTTGACGGCACCAATGCGAATCAATGGATACACAAATAAGAGTAATGGTGTATGCAGCATCAGACTTGAAAAATAGGGGTAGCACTGCCTCAGCTGGCAAAATATAATCATTTTTGTTTTAAAAAAACACAAAAAAAGTTCAAATCCCAAAAGGGCAGGCTCAGCCTTCCGTCCACCTGAAGTTGGTAATTTGACTACAACCAAAGTGGCTAATGTTAATGACAATCCTATCACTAACCAAAGCGGCTAGTTTTAACGTTTTAAATGGAACTGATTTCTCTTTTATTCACTTTGACATTTTGAATATTGAATGAGGAGCTATTGTTTCTATGAATATTTTTTTTAAATATCTTTATTGCATTTTATCTTTTCTGGTACATTTAAACCACAAGCATCTGTACATATCAATATATCAACGATATCATTTGTTCCATAACACTATGCCTAGAAATCAAAACTTTCCCTTCAGTTTCCTTCAGTGTCAGCCATGTCTGGGGTGTGAGGGTTGCATATACGTATGCAAGTCTCTTCGGGCTCCTACGGCCCGCACATCCTGTCAACTCCAGTGGAGGGCCGGGACGTAAGATGCCAAGTACGCCTCTCCGTGGCAGCGAGGGTTATTCGTAAGAACATCAATGCATACAGATAAGTATATTTTGCAATGAGATCCAACTCTGGATTTGCATCATATTACGTGTCACAAGTAAGTAGATCAATGTACATTCCAACAGCAAGTCAGTGCATTAGATATTATTTTGTATAACAGCAGTTCAACCTCATCTAACTACAGTAAATAATAATTTAAAACAAAAAGAGAGACATCAGTTAACGGAGGGTGTGTGTTTCAAGTGTCTAGAGTATCTTCCGGTTGGAGCCGCGACTAGACTGGCATGCAAGTATGGTGTGTGGGCTGCTACTGTAATTTTCTGTATGATAACATGGGCGTGAAGGTGATGTGCTACAGGAGCTGCTTTTGCATGGTGTTTTTGGGGGAATGTGAGGTTCCTACCTAACCCAATGATTGCAATTGAGGTGGCATGTAAAAATAGCACAGTGTTGGTGACTAGGTGGCTCTTCAGGTGTCAGATCCTGCTTGTTGTAATAGGGGTGTCTGCAGTGTGGTGTTAGAGCATGTAAGATTTCTTAGCATTTCCCCCAGGTCTGCGCAATGGGATATTTCCGCAACCCTGCCATTTCTTCCCTGTGTAGAGTGGTACCCTCCGCCCGTGCCCAGACCTCAAGTGATTTTACCCAATGTGATACTTCTGGTGGATCCTTGTGTTTCCACCTCTTAGTTATGAGGCACTTTGCTGTTATGAGTAAGCATGGGCGGATTTTGCGAATTGGCAATCCGCGAACTTGCGTATTTACGGATTCGCAATCCGCCAAATCCGCGAACTCTCGCGTTTTTTTTTTTTGTGTTCGCAAGGGTTTCTGCCAGTTCGCGAGGGTTGTGTACCAGTTCGCAATTGCGAACTTACTTGTCGGCTCGCAACGGCCGCGACTATGTTGTTTCTACGTCTGGTTCATCATCACAGGTTCACATCACCCTCTGTTTCACCACTGCCACCCTCTGGTACACCCATGCCACCCTCTGGTACATCACTGCCACCCTCTGGTTGGTTTATCACTGTAGATTATGGGGGTGAAAAAAATGCAAGCACACCTGCCCTGCTTCAACTGACATGAATTAATTTGGGGTTGATTAATGTGTCACTGAATTTAAACTTCCAGTCTGGCTGGCACCTGCTTCCTTATCTGTAATTTGCTTTCTGTTGCAGTGCAATTTTTTTTCACAGGACCTTTGTGGCCTACTTGTAGCTATTCTCTGAGCCTGCTATGAGGGTCAGAGCAGGGTCATAGAATAGTTGCAAGTAGGCAACTGAACTCTGAAGGGGCCCCTCAGGAAGCACTACAGGGAATCGTTACTAATGATAAGATTGAACTTTTGCACCTGCTGAGTGCTTTCAGTTTTGTCTGTAATTGCTTTCTGTTGCAGTGTAATCTTTTTTAACAGGACCTTTGTTGTATACTTGTAGCTATTCTCTGAGCCTGCTGTGAGGGTCAGAGCAGGGTCATAGAATAGTTGCAAGTAGGCAAATGAACTCTGAAGGGGCCCCTCAGGAAGCACTACAGGGAATGGTTACTAATGATAAGATTGAACTTTTGCACCTGCTGAGTGCTTTCAGTTTTGCAAAAATCCAAATATCCAGCAGCATCCACAAAAAGTAATCCTTCCAGGTCAAGATCCAAATCAAAGTGACCAGCACATGAAGAAAGCACTGGGAGGAGCCTGCAGGACAGGAACAGGAAGTTGGAGACTGTGGGGCACTTCCTTCCCCCCCCCCCAAATGGACTCCTTGCAAAGAAAAAGTGCAGGCAAATGTCAACCTGAGGAGTTATTCTGATAAAAATCATAATTTTCAAGGTTTATGCTGCCTGCTGGTGGATTTCTTGTGTGAAATTGCAAATTTTGCAATCTCGCAATTGCGAGATTGTCGCTGCCCGCCGCATCTACGTGTTCGCAAGTGTTTATTCCCGCGAAATTGTATAGTATTCTAGTTGGCAAGTGCGACCAAGCAAAAAATCCGCTTCACACGGAATTTAATAATTTTCGGCAAGTTCGCGAGAGTTCGCGGATTGCGAATTTGCTGAAAATCTGCAAAATCCGCGAGCGGAACGGATTTTACGCTCATGCTTAGTTATGAGGCCCAGGTCCCGGATCCTCGAGCCTGCCTTATTGGCCTTTGTTCTCTTCTAGAACCCCAGGATGCAGACGTCCCACGTGGAGGGTACCTCAATGTTCGTGCAGTTGGTGAGTGCATCTGATATCGCTCGCCAGTAGGGTAGAAGCAGGGGATAGGACCACAACATGTGCAGTAGATCAGCGCCCAAGAGGCGACACCTCGGGCATTCAGAAGTATTGACGTTAAAATATTTATTAATTTTGTCTGGTGAAAGATATGCCCTATGCAATATGTAAGTTTGTATGAGTTTGAATCGTGAGTTCCGCGGTATGTGCGTAGCACTAGCTATAACGCGTTACCACTCTTTGTCCGTCCAGGGACGGCCTCTGTCTTCTGTCCAATATGTGCGGAGTCTCTGTAATGGTTTCAGTACATGGATGAGCAGGGCTTGTACCACCCAATGTATCACATGAGATCCCTCCCCAACACATGCAGGTACTGTATTAACTGATGTGTCGGCAGTTCGTTGGTCATATCACCCCACTTTTGTGTGAATGTTCTTATAATGGCCGCGTGCAAAAGAAACTGGCTCACTGGTAATCCAGTTTCTGCCGTCAGTGTCACAAAAGGTAGTACAGCACCATCCACGTACAGATACCCAAGTGTCTCCAAACCCACCGCAATGTCATGTCCGTTATAGGGTCTCTACCTCTGGGCGTCCCAAGAAGCAGCAGTACCTGGGCATATGGGAGTGTGTCTTTTGTGAGGTGAAGGCTTCAGCTGAAACACCTGTGAGCCAGCTCGACATGTAGTTGTGTCGGTCCAAGGGGTTTTTCCTAGGGGGTGAAACAATCCACAGATCTGGGCCTGCGTCCAGACTGCGTCTCCAGTTGCCGTGTCCGCTAGATTCTTGCCGTTGAGCCACTTTGTAACCCACTGTAGTTGCGCTGCTAAATAATATAGTTCCAGATGAGGGACTGCTAAGACGCCACTTTCCAGAGGTGCGTATATTTTCTGCAGTGCTATCCTAGGTCACCCTGCATTCCAGATCAAGCCACGGAGCCTCCCCTCTAATTCCCTGAATAGCTTCACTGGGATATACGCCGGGAGGTTCGCAAAATAATATAATAACCGGGGTAGGACCATCATTTTTATTTAAGGTGATACGGCCCATCACATTGAGTGGCAAGGACTTCCAGAATTGCATCTGTGCTCTGACTGAGGAAACGGCGCAAATCAGATTATCCTCCAGTATATTTGTCTGGGACCTGTAAATATATATTCCTAGGTATCTGAATGTGGTCGGATACCAATTAAGTCCAGTTCCGTTAAAGATTATATCGGCAGCAGCTACGCCCTCACAGAAAGAGTAAGCGCCTGATTTGGCCCAGTTTACCTCCTCAAATCTACAGAACAGTGCTAATATCTCCAGTGGCACAGAATGAAGATCTTGTATATACAATAACAGGTCATCCACATACAGGGACACTGTATGTAGTCCATCGCTTAAGGGGATGCCCCATTCCGCACCACCAGCTCGGAGGAGAGCCGCTAACAGTTCGATAGCCAGGGAAAAAAGAAACGGAAACAGAGGGCAACCCTGTCTGGTCCCTCGTCTCACCCTGATTTCATCTGATAGGAGCTTGCCTGTGCGTGCCCGCACTGTGGGTAGATATACTATCCCTTATTTCCTCCAGCAATAAAGGAGTATCTGCTTCTTCCTGCTGACATTCTGTAAGTTGTGGCAACATTAGTGTGGACCAGAAATTCTGTATGTCTGTGTCCATGGCTGTCTAACAAGATCTGTATACTGTGGAGTAGTGTTCCTCAAAAGCGTGGTGTATATCTTTTTGGGTGTGCACTATGACTCCTTGTGCATTTTGTATCGCTGTCACGGGTGCAGTAGCCATTTCTTGCAGTATCAGCCATGATAGCGACCTACCAGGTTTGTCTCCGATGTGATGGGTGCACGCTGAATGTGCTGCATAGTTGAAATTACGGAGACGATCTAGTAATCTAGAATGTTTGTCTCTAAGGTGTTCCAGAGGACCAGTGTTACCCTCTGGTGCCTCTCCCTCCCCTCGAAGCAAGTCAGTTTCGAGGCGCGTGAGATCACTTTCCAACTGTCACCGCATGCCTGCCTGCGCACCAAGGCAGTCCCCTCTTATCACAGCTTTTAACGTGGCTCATTCTACCAAAGGCGTTGTGGCTGTGCCAGCATTCACCTCAAAATACTGAGGGATATTGGCAGCTAGTAAGTCCCGAAGGGCGCATCCAGTAAAAGGTCTGGTTGCAGCCGCCAGGTCTGGTTCGGCGGGTGGGGGCGTTCCCATGACACCTGCAAAACATGTGGGTTATGGTCAGAGTGTGTCCAACCTAAATAATAAACCACCAATACATGGGGGAGCAGCTCGTCCGAGAGCATATAATGGTCTAGTCACACGTGCAGGTTGTGGGCTCCTGAATAATAACAATATCCCCTGTCTTGGGGGCATCCTTCAGATGCCAATGTGTAGCCCTAACTATTGTTTCTATGATGATAATAATTTAGTAATGACAGTGCTAGGCTGATCATGCTGTTGTGAAGTCCCTTGCACTTTATGAATGATTAGCAGCCCGTCCTGACGTTGTCCGGGTATGAAATAGAATGTGTGTATTTGGCAAGGGCAATTTATTTTAAACTCTTGCGGTAGACAACATTTTTTGTTTCATTAGAATAGGAACGGAGAAGGCACAGCTGCAGCCCTGGTTGATGTTAGCAGGCACGTATAATTGGTGTAGTGATCCGCCGCCTGAGCCTGGCTACAGCCCTGGTTGATGTTAGCAGGCGCGTGTAATGTCGTTGAATGAGAGAGTTATCAGCCGTGGGTAAATCCGGTTAATGAGAGAGTTGAGTGACAGCGCTTAGAAGAGGCTGCAGTAATTGTCCCCCCAGACATGCTCATTTGCGTGTTCCCCCGCTTGAGGCCCAGATGCAGGCCTGTTTGATGTTAGCAGGCGCATGTTCCCCCGCTTGAGGCCCAGCTGCAGCCCTGGTTGATAATATCAGTCGAGTGTAATTAGTGTACTGATCCGCCGGCTGAGCCGGGCTAGAGCCCTGATTGATGGTAGCAGGCGCGTGTAATTTAGTTGAATGAGAGAGTTCAGTAACAGTGCGCAGGAGAGGCTGCAGTAACGTTACTTACCAGGCCTCCAGGTAAACACGTTTGTCACTCCCCCAGCACACGGCCACAGCAGACGATCTTCTGATTAATGCACGACCCACATGGCATGAAGAGTGGAACGTAGCACACGCCCTCAGCGTTTCTCACGCCCCCCAGCATGCCCCTTGATGCGGCGCAATTGTGTTCACATGGCATGAAGGCTAGACACACGACCCCAGCGTTTCTCACGCCCCCAGCGTGTCACGCCCCCAGCGTGCCCCTTGATGCTGCGCAGCAACGTAATTGCCGCTTGTATGTACGACTCACGTGGCATGAAGGGCGGACATACGCCCCCAGCGTTTGTCACGCCCCCAGCACACGCCCACAGCCCACGATGTGATGGCCGTACCGCACGCCCCCAGGATTAGTCACGCCCCCAGCCCACGCCCACAGCACAACGCAGACACGCCTACAAGGGACTACTTTGCTGGCATGGTTCTTTTACCTTTTAAATGTATAGAGGAGTTGGCCTAACGGCTAAGGCGCTCGACCTCGGACCTGGGGATCTGGGTTTGAGTCTTGGTAACGACGCCAAACATCCTGTGATTCTGGGCAACTCACTTAATCTTCCCGTGCCTAACAAAAATGAATGTGTGTCCTCATGTAACGTAACTGGTGCTATGTAAAGCGCTCTGATACCTGATTCCGTTCGGGTCAAGTTGGCGCTATATAAAACTCTGGAGAAAAAAAACGGTGGCCGTCTGCATAGCCTATGTCCTTCTACTGCAACTGCCCTTTCCAACGCTGTATTGGGTGTTGTGATTGGTGCTGTGGTTACTGAGATTACCCGCCTCAAAGGTTTAGGCTCTCTCTTTATAATATTAGTATGGATAAATTGAATTTCTATACATAATGTGGTGTAAGGAGATGTGTAATGTGAAATAGGTTGTTTAAGAAAATCACATTGTCTTAATTAGACAAACCAGTGGCTGGAAGACACAGCATTGTGTTTGACTGATCACAAATCCATCTCATTCGAATGGCCACAAAATCTAGGATGACCTCTGCATACATCCGCAAAGTAAAAGGCCTGGGACCTGTGTTTGACGTGAAGTGATCTGATCAAGGACATACATTTGCAGTTATTCCTCCTCTGAAAGCTCCTGCTTTTACTCCACTGCATTCACCAGGTGAAACTGATGAGGCATTTGGTATGAAAGGCTGGTCAACTGTAATGTGTTATGCAATTGACTTCCAAAAACCTGATCCCAAAAAGGAAAGAACAGCAAAATCATACAGAAAGACTGTGACCAAACTTCAGACAGTATGGCCACCTAAAACAAGAGTTGAAAACCTTCTCTGGTTACTGGTAGAAAAGAGAGACAAGTTTATATTCCTCTATTTAGTACATAAAGCATATGGGGGGGAAACGCTATGGGTTCATGCTAAAACTCAGCTCCCTCACAACACATTAACATCATAGTGCGGTCACAAAGCTCAAAGTCCAGTGCTGCAATGCTAATGTTTTCAGGTGAGTGTATTATCTTGAATATGACTACTTAGCCTTAGTAAGTGGGGTTATTTAGACTCTGGTGGGCAGCCTTCAGCAGAGGCCCTCGCTTCCGCTATGATAACAGAGGACCACTCAGCTTAGGATGAGATCTTTGCTGCCTGACAGGGATATCTGTGATGCAAGTGCATCAGCTAGGTTGCTTGATGACTTTCATCACTGGTGAATGCCGAGCCGACTGTCATTTTCATTTATCCTACTCGGCATTCTCCAGTGCTTTTCAGCAACAACCAGTGGTGGTCCATGCAGGTAAGCGCGGTGGGGGTGAAAATAACATAGGGCGACTAGGCAATGCGGCAAGCGCAAGGTAACTGGTTTTAATTATTTATTTATTTTATATTCTTATCTTGTCATATGTCACTTTCACTCGCCCACCTCCGCCCCTGCGTTGCCCCACTGCCTCACCGTGCAGATTTCCACTGGCGACAACATCCTAAAACAAATTAAAAAAATGTCCATGAAATGCAAGACATTTCTTCCCTACGTATCAGGAAAATTTTCTCACATATTACATTTTCTTCCTAGGTCATTATGCCTTGCCATAGTAGGCCGGGGAAGAAAAAGATCAGTGAGGTAGTCCTGCCCTAAATAGGGCAGGGGTACGTTCACTGTGATCTGGTGATCCACTGGAAGATGGCAGCAAGACCAGGAGTTTCTGCTGGAAGATAGTTGAGGGCCTACTGACAGAAACGCTGCTGTTCTCCCACCTTGTAATGGAGAGCAGCAGCTGCGAGTTTAAAGGGATGAGAGCACCCATCATTTGAGGTAGTGCTCCTGCCATGTGAACTTCAAATTAATGAACCCCTGTATCTGAGGGCCAGATGTAGGTAATCCAGAAATACTGAGTCCTTAATAGCGAATATTACCGATTTGTTATTAAGGACTCGGTATTTACGATGTACGTAATGAATCGGCAAACATTTGGAATAGATCGGTAAAAAATAAATACCGAATCCCACTACCAAATCGTTAGTACTGAATCCACAATACTGAATCGGTAAATACCAATTCGGTAATTTAAAAAATCGGTAATTGTGGAATCAGCCAATCCTGTGCATCCCCATTACCTCCCAAACAGGAAGTTGCCACACCCAAGTGGCTGCACTGAACCTGGAGGTGACTGTGAGGCAGGAGCAGAGCAGAGAAGCCAGGAGCAACTCAGCTTCATTTTGCAACAGACACCTAGCCAAATGGCCAACCAGAAGAGGGAGAAGGAGGCAGGTGAAAGGAAAAGGAAACAAAAATTCAGCGAGAAGGAGCTGGAGCTCCTCATTAAAGATGTTACCAAGGACCACAATAAGTTATTTGGAAACCAGTCCCTGCACGTGCCAGTCTCAAAAAAGGCAGATCTGGCTTGCAATACAGGATAAAATCAATGCTATCTGAGTCACCCAGCGCTCCATTGAGGACCTGAAGAAAAGATGGTACAGTTTGAGGAAGACTGCTAAGGTGAGGATGGCAGAGAGGCAGAAGCAGGCCAACCAAACAGGTGAAGGGAGGAACACATCACCTGCACCAACTGTTCTGGATCTCCTGGTTGATTCCACCCTCCAGCCGGAGAGTGTGAGTGGGGTCGGGGATGCAGACAGCTCAGCCAGAGCTGCCAACAAACAAGATAAGATGCATTCACAGTATGATGTGCACCCCCCTCCCTACCCCCAATGCCCAGAGAGGCATAGGGACTCCCACTCCGGTACATGTTTTACTCATAACCTGCATTGCATTAAGGGAGATGTAGTCAGAAGTAACACATGTCAGAACAGTCAGTCCACCAAACCCAAAGGCATGTGACACCAATTAGCAATTAGCAAACAGAGGAAAGTCAGTGTGATTGGCAGGCATTACATTTTTTACAATGCAACTGCTGTCAGATAAGTGAGCATATGTACATTCTGTCTTCACAGGTGAGCCATCTCGCAGGGCAGCAGAGGGGAGCAGGGGAAAGGCACCCAGGACAGAGAGGAGACAAGAGGATGAGGTCCAGTCATCTGCAGGGCACACCACCCCACCACCACCACTGCCGCCACCACCACCACCACCACCATCACCACCACCACCACCACTATCAACACCACCACCACCGACAGGCAGAAGGCATGGAGTGGCCACCCTCCAGCAGATGGAGATGTCCGAGGAGGACAGCACAGGAGGACAACAGTCCACAATGGCTGAGGATGCCAAAAGGGGAGGATCACAGTCCCCCAGAGAGCGCGCCCACACAACTTCCAGACGCCGCAGGGCAAGGGCAGCCAGTTCTCACTTCCAGGGCAAAGATAACAGTGTGTCGCCGACCTTGAAGGTAACATGCTTAAGGTCCAGCGCCTGCAAGGGAGAGCAATCAGGTCAGTGCAGCGGGAGATGGCACACATGAATGCCCACATGCACCGCATAGAGAAGGGCATCAGTGCCATGAACTCCACCATGGCTGAGGGCATGAATGATGTGGCTGAGGCTGTGAGGCTGCTGTGCAGCAAGTTAGATGAGGACTGTCTGTCAAGGCGCAGGGAGAGGCAGAAATTTGATAATTATACCAAGGCGGTGAACCACCTCTCCACTGCATCCTCTCTCATGTGCAGAAGCTTGGTGGCCATCCAGGAGAAGATGACATACTGCAGTCATGATGTGGCTAGGGGGCTAGTCACAGTGACCACTGCACCTGAAGTGCTCCAAACAGACATGGTGGCCTCTACAGGTGATGAGGGTGAAAGTGAAGAGGCTACTAACCGTAGTAGCATCATGCCCCCTCCCACAGAGTCCAGGAGGCGCAGCGAATGCCACAGCACTGGCTCTGGACAAACTGGCAGTGAGGACAGTTGGGCAAAGGAACGTGGCAGTGCAGGGTGTGGGCACAAGAAGTAGAGCCAGCCATGATATGGTTGTACTCAAATGGGTGACGTAACCCATGTTTGTATGGACACTGCTTTTGATTTTGGTGATGTGCTATGATCATTAAACACCATCACTCAAATACAGGAACTGACTATGTCTCCTTACTTACTCAGAAATAGTTGTGTGTTATCTCAGCCCGTCTGTGTCTCCCATCCAGTGCTGCTGCTACACCGACTGCGCTGTGCTCTGGTGGTGGACAGTCCTCACCCTCGTCCTCAGAGTCAGTTAGTTCCACTGCTGTTCCTTTCTTTGTGGCAAGGTTATGCAGCATTGCACATGTTGCTAATATTTTGCAGCAGATTATGGGGCGGTACTGACGTGCACCCCCACTTTTGTGTAGGCAACGGAACCTGCTTTTTAGTAGTCCAAAGGTGTGTTCCACAACATTGCGTGTGCTTTTATGTGCCACATTGTATCTCCTCTCACTTGGGGTGGATGGGTTGAGGTATAGAGTTAGGATCAGTGACTGCACAGCATATGCGCTGTCACCGAAATGGGAAAGAAAGTCACCAATACATTCATCCAAGATATACGTCAGAGTGTGTCACATTGATTTACCTAGCAGGTATCCTTCTAAGAATTCACCAGCAGCCAGAAGTGTGTAGATCCCACTGTTCCTGAATATGTAGGAGTCATGGGTACTCCCTGGAAATTTGGCCACAATGTCAGTAATAATGTAGTCTGCATCACATATCACCTGCACGTTGATGGAATGCGTGGATTTGCGGTTGCGGTACATGTACTCTGTAGCTGCAGGTGGGCAGATTGGTATGTGGGTCCCATTAATGCACTGTATTACATGTGGGAACTTAGCCTTTTGGTAGAAATCCAGCTTTGTCTTCTGCAGTTCCGCCTGTGTGCTGGGGAAGCGTATGTAGTGATGCATTCTCTGCATCATGGCATCCAAAAAGGAGTTGAAGAAACGGGACAAGCAACTCTGTGACACACCACCTGCTGCAGCTATCACACCCTGGTAACTTCCTGATGTGAGTAGGTGCAGGCTATAGAGCACCTGCACATGTGTTGGTGTGGCGTGAGCCCTTGGTGTCTGATGCTCCAGGTATGGGTGCTGGTCCCGTAGGGTGGTTTGTGGGTGTAGCCTGTACCTCTCATGTATTTCTGCCTCAGTCAATTGGAACAGTGTGACACGCAGTCTGTACACTCGCTCTTCCCGTCTCCAGACCCTCAGTCCTGCTGCTCGCAAACGTAGCCGCCTTGCTATAATGTAGAGGGCCGCCATTGTGTTCACACTGTTGCATTTTGGGGCTGTTTTTATGCAGTACACCTGATTACTGGCTGTTCTGGGTCAGTGGTAATTACCGATTCTTAAATACCGATTTTTAACAAATTCGGAATCACCGATTTTATGTACATTACTTTAGCGATTTGTTACCGATTTCTTATTTACAGATTCGGTATTTTGGCGTTTCAGTGTCTGCCAATCGGTAAGTAAGAAATCGATAACTGGTTTCCCTTATTTTTACCCATTCCTTATTACCGATGGCATTCGGTAATACCTACCTCGCACATGGCTAAAAACTGGTCGGTAACGCTGAAATTTACCGAATTTCGGCGTTACCGACTGGTATTTAGCCACCTACATCTGGCCCTGAGTTCCTAAATCTAGATCCCCTTCAAGGATAAGTCTGGATTGTCCTATCTCACAATCTCCCGAGATTCAAACACCAAAAATGCAATTGTTAGCATTTCAGCAAACTTCATAGTAGTTAGCGCCTTTTCCTGTACCTTCAGTTCATAGATAATAACTAATTCTTGTCAGGAGATTTGGCTATTATCCTCTGAGTACCGGGGTCCTGCTAGAGAGAACTGACAGACGATAAATGTAAAAAATAATAACAATAGGATATAAACATAGAACACATTCACCTAAACATAAAGGTGTCGTAGGTGACCTATTGTTGCAGTACCCCATTCATAAGTTACACTTTCCTCAGAATGTGAAAGCAAGGCCAGTGGTCAAAATGTCCAAAGTGAGGTTGATACACATCGTTCAAACCATCTCCTCTGGATTTCATTACAAACATTTTTACGTTTATGATTTGTTCATAAAGACTTCTGCCATCAGGCCCAATGTAACGACACCATAACACCTTTACACAAAATCCTATATAAAAAGGACAAATCCATATACTTAAGAATATACTAAAAATAACTAAAATCCTCCCTGTAGAGAATTTCTTCAGCTTTAGAAAATAGTATATCACAGTGACAGCTCAGCTGATTGAGTGTATATACACGAATTCATAAGTTACATCACCACATAAAACAGTGTTAAGCAATGATGTTGATACTGTTAACAGTGTCATAGATAATGTGTAATACATCACTAACTGCGACAGCTTGGTTAAATAACACCCCTTTGCTCCCAGCACCCTAATTACCATTTTAAAAGAAGCTACGCAGACTAGCCAACAATATTTTCCAGATCCCATTGCTCCACCACTGGCCAAAGTATGTAAAGGCATTGTCCCTCCACCCTTGCTCAGGTACATCAATGCTTCCTTACTAACTAGAATCTAGCCCAATCCATGGAAAATCAGTAACACAGTGTTGGAACTGAGAAAGCTGTCCCAATCTAATTGAAAGCATTAGACATATCACCACCCTCCTTAACTTGGCAAAAATATTAGAGTAATGTGTGGCTGGCCGGGCAAATGATCACATCAACAGATGCCAAATCCTAGGCCCTCTTCCGGCTTAAGATACTGCCGTCACACAGAAATAAGCTTTCTCTATAGTTGTTGAGTCCCTACAACTTATTGACAATTAAAGTTCAGGCATACTAATGCCTCTGGGCAACCACAACATGTGACACAATAGAGAATGACATCCTCCTTACTCTTATATGTCAACATATGGGTTTTGAAAACACTGTTTCTAACTTGTTGGTTTCTAACTCTCAAACCACATTCAATAAGTGAAGATTAGAAATTCAGTCATTAAAATCGTTCCCTCATCTTTTGGTGTCTGAAAGCTCAATCAAGGAAAGTGTATTGGTCAGCCTGTACTCACAGCCATTTGGTGAATATTCAGGAATACAGTTTTTCATTTAATCAGTTTAAGATGTCACACAGCTATAGCTTAGAATGCGCTATCAAACAGTCTTCGTACACCTACCATTTCCATATCTAAAGTGCAGATATGGATAAATGATGCAGAACTAAAGCTCATTTCTAAAACAAAAAACCTTCTTCACCCCCCTAAGCAAAACTGTAATCAACTGCCAGATTGGGTGAGCAGATGGATAAAACGGGTATCACATCTACAACCAATCTCATTGACAAAGTCTTGGAGATTCACCCTATAATCTAAACTTAGCATAAACACACACATCAAGGCAAGAGCGGTAAGTACCATTTACCATCTAAGTATCATACAGAATATCAATAATTTTCTCTCTACATCCGATTTTAAAAGTTACTGTTTCTGAGGTCTGAGCAGAAACAAATGGCTTGATGGACATGTTTTTTTTGTGGAAATATGCTTTCTGTTGCTTGTGATATAAAACACAATTTAAACAATAAATGATGTAAAAATCAATAATAATTCTGGAATTCCCTCTCATTAATTGCTTGGGTTTTACCAACTGCAAGTGTGGTGGCCTCATGTTTACAATTGACACAGTCTCCCAATGTCCCATCACCACATTCCTTTAAAGTAAAAGTGACATATTAAAAGTGACGCACCGGCGGCGCAAGGGACTTGTAAATAAGCTCTTTGGTTCATGGAACACGCTCAATTCATTTCAGCAGGAGTAGGCTAGTGATTCAGTAAGCAGAGTCCTTTGATTGCCTGCCATCTTTTATAAATTCCACAGCAAGATTCTGTGAAACCTTTAGCAATTACATTTTTTGTCGCAGTCATTCAGCTGCAAAATGGGATCTTTTGCAAATAGAGCTTTCCGAACATCGCTTCAGATAAATAACAATATTGCTCCGGCAGAAAGGAACTGCTGTGAGCACAGCAGGTTAATGCACTTAGTATATTTCCATGGCCAGAATGAGTCAATGGATGGGTGCCAGCATAGAACTGATAAATTGGGGCCATAACATAGGAAAGTCAGGGTCTTTTACAACATCTATTTCAATTATCTGCCCGCCATGAAATACTGATGGGCAGTCCCGGGGTTTTGCTGCTCTCCTGCCCCTTCTGCGATCATTTGTCTTTCTTCACTTGCGTCAAGGTTGGGAACGGGCGGTGTGGCAATGAGGGGACTATATAATATCCATGCAGCCTCTGACTGATCCTCTAATGGAATACGCCCTGACATGAAGCGCCACTGCCTTGACATCTTTGTTCTCTTCCATGGAGTGATGGAAGGGAATGTCAATTAGCAGTTATAGCCAAGGCCCGGGATTCTGAAGGTACTGCCAAGCATATCCAACCACTTCCATATATATCTTGTCTGAGTCTTTGTCGCACATTTCCTTCACCAGTGTCCTGGGATGGGCTGGCATCGTGCTAATTTTGTAAGTCAACATTTTTTTTTTTTTTACTATTTCATTTATTTATTTATTAACATTTGTTTATCTCTGTATTTAATTATTCATTTATTTACCTATGTATTTTTAGTAGTTATTTAGCGTGGGCTTATCTAAATAGGCAATAGGTTACTTTAGAGGTAACCAGCAGTACAATGAATAATGAGGATAGGGACACAAGGGAGGAGATGCAGCAAGATTTATGAGTATTAAAGTAAACCTGAGGTGCTCATGGGATTGACTAGAGTTTTGCATATAGGTTCTGAACAGATAAGTTTTCAGGTTCCTCCTGAATTGTAGAAGGCTACCATTCATACTCAGGCCTTCTGGCAGATCATTCAGAGTCCAGGACCAGACAGGATAAAGTGCAACTCAATATACAGTGGCAGCTGCATGGCTTGTGGGTGGCGGGCGGGCAAGGGGGGAGCACAGAGCAGATTTTTTAATAAACAAAATAATACACTTACCTTGCTGCTGGGTCCTGTATCTTCGCTCCCCTCCGTCTCGGAGTCCAGGAAACAGCCAGGCCCCCTGATCAATCACAACGCTGCAATGCAGCGCTGTGATTGGTAAGCACTCAGGCTCCCCTGACAAATTACGACGCTGCAATGCAGCATTGTGATTGGTCTGAGCGCCGTGGTTCAGCGCTCAGCCAGGGACTGGGGGCCGGGTTATGTTCTCCATGCAGGCTGTAATTCAGCCTGCATCGACCACAGGAAAAGTGTGCATGACTGATTAGGGTGGACCGAGAGGGCTGATCATACAGTCATTGTGCACTTAGGAGGGTTCTACCACTTCTCCACTGCTTTGCAGACCCACCCCGCCCCCTCACACAAAGCTGCTGCACCAGGAGGACTAAATAAAATTAAAATAACATTAAATTATTATCATTTAATTTTTCGTTTTTTTACTGCTTCAAGGTAGTGGGGTGACAATCCTCTTCCTTAGAGGAGGAGCTGCCCCGGCAATATATTATTTTATTTAAGCCCCGTACTCCGTGGGAGACCTCTCAGAGTCACAGCATGGCCATCTCAAACTTTCACCATTGTGAGTTTGATAAACGGAGAATTGGGAATTGTAGCACATATTATGTACATTGCGTATGATTCCAACCTATCTCCCCATAGGCTTAAAATGGAGAGGTGAAGTTTAGTGTGCCTAAACTTACAATTTAATAACACATCTTCTTGTGAAGGTGGTTTTTGCATTGTGTGTTTAGAAACCACTTTTTTGGAAGTGGCGGGTTTTTTGTGTTCTAACATTTCTGTGTGTCTCTGCCTGGTTGTGGATTGACTGTCTGGATTTGAATGTGATAGGCCCTGGGGAATGTCTGGGCCCAGGGTAGGAGGTGAGACAGCAACAGGCTGACCTGCATCTGGAGTATAGGGGGAGGAGTAGCCCTTGGAGGTGAAGAGACCTGGGCTGCTGCCATAAAAGAATGACCGCATCTCCTGCTGAGTGATTGAGTATCCAGACCCCCACTATCAAATGAAGAAGGTGTCACTGTCAGGGAGACACCCAGAACTGGTTTGGACAGGGGTTAGTGCCCCCTGAACACAAAGACTTCAAAGACATTTAGGGGTATACCTATGAGAGCTGAAACCCCTGAACTTCACATTGGAACTGATCAAGACTGAAAGGATTGAAACTACTCTGTGGTCAAGAGGAACCTCTGCCAAGGAAAAAACAACTGAAGAGACTGAAGGAAAGGACTGACCCTTGCTGTGTGTTCTGGGGCTGGCCTGCAATTTGCTGATTTAACCAAGGAGGGGCTAAGGGACTTTACTGTGTGCGGTGTCCCCCTGCGTGAAAGGACTTTGCTGTGTCCTGAAGTAACTTGTCCCCAAGGGCCCGAGGAGAGCTTGCTCCCTGTTGTGGAAACTCAGGAAAATAAGAGTTTCCAAGGATGTCTGAGTGACGCTGTGTGCGTGTGCTTCGTGCAGCCTGAGACCCTCGTAAGAATTGCCTTGTGATCGTGGGCACCTGGAGTGCAAGTGAATCTCAGTGACGCCATGTGCTTGGTGCAGCCTGAGAAATTCGTGAAGATTGTCCTGTGATCGTGTGCACCCGAGTCCAAGTGAATCTCAGCGACGCTGTGTGCTTTTGCTCTGTGCAGCCTGAGACCTTCGTGAGGATTGCCCTGTGATCGTGCATACCCGGATTCCAAGTGAGTCTCAGCGACGCTGTGTGCATGTGCTCTGTTGCAGCCTGAGACCTTCATGGGGATTTCCCTGTAATCGTGCGCACCCGGAGTCCAAGTAAGTCTCAGAGACGCTGAGTGCGTGTGCTTTGTGCAGCCTGGGACCTTCGTGAGGATTTCCCCGTCATCGTGTGCACCCAGAGCTCAAGTAAGTCTCAGAGATGCTGTCTGCTTGTGCTTTGTTGCAGCCGGAGACCTTCGTGAGAAATTGCCCTGTGATGGTGTGTCCCGGAGCAGTCCTGTTTTCTGAGTTGATCGACAGCGTGATCAGAAGTGCTGCGATTGTCATTGCCATCGAGCCTGCCTTTGCCAAGAAGAGACCTCGAACCATCACGTCCGGGGGTCCGTGTTCCACTGCCCAAGATCAACTAAGTCGCATCGGAGGCCCAAGGAGCAAGGAGAGGAGAGTCAGATTGTACCTCCCAAGGTAACGCTCAGCGAGCGTGCGTGTGTCATGCGGGTTGCTCTCGGCCTTTCCCATCTTTGCAATTCGAATCTCCGCTCAAGTTCGTATCGTAGCCCGTACTTGCCGAGGAGTGGCAGTACCGGGGCTGGAGTGTGGAGCTGCACTTTGTTTTACACCATGTCCCTCTTGGGGGCATATTTTGGCAGTAGCTGACCGCGAGTCAGTAAGAGTGGCATAGAGACCGTCCGAAGCTCCATGATCGGTGCTAGAGTACATTATTGTTGGCATTATGAACTGCCCGATTGTTACATTACGCATTGCATTATTTTTGCATTCCGAACTGCCTGATTGTTGCATTACGCTTTGCATTATTTTTGCATGAGGAACTGCCTGATTGTTGCATTACAAATTGCATTATTTTGGCATTACGAACTGCCTGATTATTGCATAACAAAGTGCATTATTTTAACATTACTAAGTGTCTGATTCTTACATTACGAACTGCATAGCATTGCATTAGGACTGCATTGGATCATTGAGAATTGTTCATTAATACTGCAAGAACCTACAAGGGATTCCTGCCATAATAACCGGCAAGGTGAAATATTACATTCGCATATGTTGGATTCTTATCGTGTAATCTGATTGCTTCTTTTAGGAAACTCATGTGGAGTCCATTTGTGGTGGCATCATTGGGTCACTGAGAGTGTGGTTGCAAATACTTTACACATTTGCCTTGGAATTAAGCCTGGCTGCTCGTGTCAAGCTACCGAGGGGTGAGCAGGAGCTATCCCAGAAGGTGTCCTTCCTATCCCTGACTTAGAAGCAAGGGTCCCTATTTGGACTAAGGTACCTACTTCAGCCAACTAGAGACCCCCAGTTCTAACAAAGGCAAGTTATTATCAGCCACCCCATGACCGGGTAATAAGAAGGTATCGCTCTGTTAATAGTAAAAGGGTGTGTCACGCTAATGTCACCAAAGATCTTTACCACTCCTCACAGGTCCTGTCATGAAGACATGAGTCTCACATCAAGAAATATTTCATCAACTAGCCTCTTATAACATATCTTTGCTCATCCTCCAAATATAATCAATTAGATCTTATGTTATGTTAATTTTACTTGCTAAACCACATAGGTAAAGTGATGTGGCACTTCTGATGTTACACTTGACGAGGGAAAAAGAAAACCTAGGAAACTAAGGCCACATGTGTCATGCATTTTACCAGCTGCAAACAGCCCAATTCGCATGAATCGGGCCATTTGCAACCTGTAAAATGCATTTTGCTATGTATGAATTCCAATTTGCTATTCGGTGCATGTTACTAAATAGCAATTTGGAATTGCGAATACATACCAATTCGGCATTAGGAAGTGGGGTGTTTAGGGCATCCCTTCCTAATACCATATCGCAGCGGTATGTAAGAATATTTTGAGACCGAAATGCATTTGCAAAACATTTGCATTTCACCACCAACTTCAAAGAGGTGGTAACCCATTCACAAATAGCAAGGGGTCCTCATGAGGCCCCTTTCCCTTTGGAAATGGTAGCGAAAATGCTTTTAGAGCAGACAGTGGTCCCACGGACCACTGCTTGCTCTGAAAAAAAATTATAATAAAACTCTTCATTTTTCTTTTTTTAAATCCTTTAAGGAAAATGGGTAGAATTAAAAAAAATTATTGCTTTATTTAAAAATAAATCACGGATATGGTGGTCTGCTGACCTCAGCAGGCCACGATCCCCGTGATTTTAGCAATTCATAATGGGTCGCAAATTGCAAACTTCCTTATTAATATTCATGAGGTTGGTCGATTTGCAACCAAATAGGAATCTCTACATTAGGAATATAGCGATGAGCTAATTCCGATTTGCAGAAAATCGCAATTAGGTGATCGCAATTTACAATAATGATACATGTGGCCCTAAATCTTCAGGAAAACCCTTCTATTGAAGTTCAAATCAATAAAAAAAGAGACAGTCTACAAAGGCTACATTACCAATTGAAGAGTCCTAAGTTTCCTCATAAAAGTCAGCAAATCATCTTATGAACAGAGATTTAAAGGGAGGCCATTTCACCCCCTAGAGGCAGATGCTGAGAAGAATCCCTACCACTTGATGATATTGTACAGGTAGGATATTATGTTGCTATGGGGGATTTTCCAGCACAAATTATTGGATAGAATGGAGAGGATGAATGTGTACATGTTACTAGGAGTGTCCTGCCCAGAACTGAGGAGTTTTGGTGTGGACAGTTTTATGTACTATTGTTAAGGTCTTGAAGATATTTATATTGTGGATTGGAAGCTAGTGCAGATTTCTGAGAGTTAGGGTCATGTGATGGTAAGGTAAGAGGTGACTGAGCATTCCCTCATCTGCATTCTAAATAAGTTACATGTGACACAGCAATTTGGGACTGGTTGCAAGTTATATTGCTTTACTATAGTCCAACCTTCAGTCACCCAAGCATTAGCCATAGGTATGAGCCACTGTGAATCAAGAAAGAGAAATATTGTTTAGAAGATTAGTAGCTAAGAAGGTGCATCACATTTGGAAGAGGCCACCTCTACTGTTGAAAAATTTGAATTCAATGTACATGTACTGGACTGCATGCCAGAGAATCATAGCCTCAGGACAGATTGCAATATTCCTGCATCTTGGCATCTCCGCAGCATTCTGCTCTGTTAGTAGGCTATTGCCAGATGGGAATATGCATTTACAATGGAATCCATGAGTTGGCACTAGTCTTTCCTAAGTGAGAGGTCCCAGAAAGAAAAAAGGAGGGATGTTCAATTCCCCAGCTGCATGGCTCCATGATCTACAATACCATACAAAGGTTTTGTATGCTGCCTTATGGGTATCATCTAAGCACAGGGAGTCATTGTAAAGTGGAATGATGGAGGCACTCAACCTTAATGCAGGCATATTCAGCAACTTAAACAACTGTTAAGACACAATATCAAAGCAAACGAATTGTAGGTGGCTCAAGCTGTCTACAAAGTGATATATTTATTTCCACAGTTCCCTACTGACCGTGAATACACACCAACCACACAAATTCCAAAATCATAGTCACAATTTATATAAACATTGGCCAAGCCAATAAGTCTGGCTTTAATATGCCAACACATGAAAACACAGACATTCACAAATGCTGGCTACATGCATTGCTATCTATCACACAAAAACCTGCCTTATTGGCTCTGCTAATGTTGGGAAATAAACAGTGAAACAAAATACTTCCTGTATAGGATGCATACACGTGCTAAAGAATTAAATGTGACAGAAACCATGATGAATAATTGTACTTTTCAGATGTAAAATAGTCAAAGAAAAGCACTTCCCGGAAGTCAGAAGAACACACCAAAGGGATAATAGCATAAAATTAGAGAGTATTACTCCCCTGGGTGGAGCCAAAGCCCACTCCATATAGACCTTAAAGAATTGGTAACAACATGTCTTCAAGGCAGCAGTGCTCTCAAGCTAGAACTAACAAAGGGTTAGAACGTTCCAGTATTTGGGGGTATAAAGGGTTAGAACGTTCCAGTATTTGGGGGTAACTTTACATGAAAATCTATCCTGGGGTCCACAGATAGCAAGATCCCGTTTAAAGTTATCCCAAATGGTGGGGGCAATTTTGAAGGTCTCGAATTCATCAACCTTCAAACCAGTTAGTCCAGCCTTGAAGATGTATAAACCCAAGCCAGAGCAGCCTCATCATATGGTGGTGAGCTGTGGGGTCATAATGTTGGGACAGAACTCGTCAAGGTGGAAAACAAATTCCTTAGACGTCTGTTGGCCCTACCACAAGGCACACCCTTGTTACCACTGAGACTAGATTTGGGGCTCCCTTCAATAGGGGATGAATTGGCTTTAAAGCCACTGAGGTTCTGGCATAGGCTCTGGTCTACTAGTGAACTCTCCCACTACAGGCAAGATCTGAAGCACGTTCTGAGTCTTAACGTTCTGACAGGATTCCATGGGTGGCATACGTAAAACGAGAATTCTATCGACTAGGTCTGGCTGATTTGTGGGATGATCCCGAAAGAGGTTGCCTAGGGGTGTCCCGCAAAAACGCTCACCAAGATATTCAGGGACAAGAGCCTAACCTTGCTCGTGTGTGCTCCGAAAATCGGCACCCTTACTGAACAATTTCTGGCCACCAAAAGTTCTTTTTACTTCAAAGGATATATGGATATTATATTCCCTATCACTGCAAGGAAACTTTTTATCCAGTGGAGGTTTGGCACACTGCCCCTTAAAGCCTTTACAAGTAAATGGACAACGCTGGACGACAAAATCTGTCCTGGGTGCAGTACAAATGTGGAGGACGATCTACACGTGTTGTTTTTTTGCCCTGCTTACAATAATCCAAGAAAGCACTTGCTAGTGCCACTATGTAGGAATCTGGGTTTTAGAAACTATCTACAATCATATAGAATCCTGAAGACAAGTACCCTGCACTATATCGTTTTTGCTGTAGCCAAGTATTTAATGGCTATGTGGCAGATAAGGGGAAAAATACTGAAAGGGTAAATTCTTTTAACTTCCAAATGTGCAATGAACTGTGATGAACAGTAATTAACTGAGCCTTTAGTTCCCCAGATTCTTATATGCACTGAATTAATTACTCCTTCGCTTCCTTGCACTGTTTTTACATTGTATGTTCGCATGTGTTTTATATGTTTTTAATTGTATCTTTTATGGTCTCAAATGGCCGAAATAAGGAATTTTTGGATTGGATTGTAGAACTAACAACAAAGAGATTGGGTCCTGCATACCTACCTGGAGATGCAGATATACATGATTATTGGCACACAAAAGAATTCCTTTTCCATGCTCAAAGATAAAGCAACCCTAATCTTACCATTTGTTTGGGCATAATCCTAAATATGTTAACAATGTCTGTCTTTGTAATTGTCAAAAATCAAACAAAAGTCAGAACTGCAAATGCAGCTCTGGCAGATGAAATATTCAGTTAGTTTGAAGACCACCACCTATGATGAAACGAAGACTCAGGTTTATTATGCTAGTTGGTGCAAGGCAGCATCAACACTGTGTTGTTCATATTTGCCACACAAATATGTTTTGCAATAAAAGTGTAACACAAGCACATTGACTAGCAGCCTTCCTTTGTAACCCATCATATCCTTGATAGCAGCCACGGTCGGTAGTGGGAGGACCTGCCGGGCGGTGACGTGGGGAGGGGCAGGGTGGGGGGTAGTAAACTATGGCTTACGAAGGTTTGCAGGTAAGTAAACATATAAATAAATAAAACAATTTTTGTTGCGCGCACTGCATCGCATTTGGGGATGCAGTTCACGCAACAAAATTAGTTTTATTTTTTTATATGTTTTCTTACCTGTAAACCTCCGTAATCCATAGTTTACTACACCCCACCCTGCCCCTCCTCCTCCCCACTTCACCGCCCGCGACTGATTGATAGTGAATGCAAAGGCGTCTTTAGAGAGCAGGAACAGTACAACACCTCTACCCCTAATAAAAGTCTGATCTAATAAAGAGCATGGCCTGATGTTGTGTGAATTCCTAGCACTAAATGAAACTAGTCACAAACATAGACCAGGCGAGTACTGCTTCCAGTTCCCTCACATAGGCCCATATTTATATATATATATATATATATATTTAGCGCCATGAAGCCCCCGGGCGTACGAGCGCTCTACAAATACATTTCAATATCAATATCAATATCAATTTATCATTTTTTCATGCAGCCCAACGCAGTAGGCCACCTTGCTTCGCTGCATGAAAGGGAAAGGCAGGAATGCACTGTATTTAACAATATATGGCACATTCCATTCCTTTCCTTTTCCTGCACTGGTGCAAGGGCGACACAAAACCTTGATAAATCTGGCCCATATTTTTGTGTTACTTCACATTTGTACGTGGCTTGTCCTTTAGTGGTTTCCATCTCATAGAAACTCTGGACCTGATTTAGAGTTTGGTGGGTGGAATACAAATATCCTGTCTGGTATATGACTAGGGCCTTAGGATATAATGCATCAGTAATATATCTGGATATCTGTCACGTTTGTAACGAAGAATTTCATTTGCCAAAGTCTAAATCGGGCCGTCTATCATGCAAGATCCTGCAAGATCTTAATTGTGCTGCACTAAACAGCATTTTTGCATGAGCTGTTCCACTGACATCATCAGGCAACTCTTTGTAAATATGGCACCGGCATTTGTTTTTACCATTCACACAAGACAACGCTGAAGCTGTGATGCTCGTTTCTGACTTTTAGTGAATCCAGGCCAAAGAGGCACACTCTAGATGGTAGTACGGTGGATGTTGTAGATTCTTGGCAATAGGATTTTTAAGAAAAGTTGGGGAAATGATAGATTTTAAAGAATTAAGTACCTGCAATGTAGCTCTAACGTGCAGAATTTGATGAAAACAACACCGCAGCAGTGTTGGCTCCTCCGCTATGGTGGAATTGTGTTGCCCCCCCCCTTTTCCAGCACCATAAAGAAAATAAAAATAAAACGATAATAAACCATTGTTTATTATTGTTTTATTTTGTGTTCCGGAGTCATGAAGGTGGGGCCAGGTGGATAACAGACACCCACTTCAAGTGGTATGCAGTGTTATCAGTGTGCATGACAACTTGGCCAGCCGTAGCAGGCCAGGCAAACCATCATGCGCACTTTGCATGTTCTCCACGCAGGCTGCATTACTGCCTGGGTGGAGAACATATCCAGGCTCCATGTCCCTGGTGAGTGCCAAACCAAGGCACTTAGACCAATCACAACACTGCACTGCAGCATTGTGGTTGGCTCAGGGGAGCCTGGGTGGTTCTTGCTCCTGGCCAGAGCAGAGCAACGACAAGGAGGGAAAATGAGAAGAGACACGGCGTCAAGGAGATACGTTTAATGGTTTTTTACTACCCCCCTGGCCCTCCTCGCTTCCACCCCGATCCGTGGCAGCCACCACTGCACCTCGGGGTTGAGGTATGGCTACCCAAATTGTTGGGAAATGGCAAGAGTGATGTGCCAACAACATAAGGCAAAAGGCAGTTTTACAAAGGAGAAATTAGGAGGTTTCCCAAAAGGATTTATTTTTAATTTTAGGAGTAATGGTGTATTTTCACTTTTGGATAGGTGATTGCTGAAGGTTGTTTGAGATCAGCATTGCAGGGCGCTGTGTTCAGGACTCAACCAAGAAATAGATACAAAATAACTAAATGGCAAGAGGTGCATTTTAAAGCAACCTGAGTAAGATTGGTCAAAACTGTTTAAGATTGAATTAAATATATAAGTAAGGCCCTCATTACAAGTGGTCAGGTAATCTGTGTAATCTTTACGACACCTGATATCTGACCAGGGGCGTAACAAAGGCCCCCGCAGCCCCCGCGGTGCGGAGGGGGGGCCCTAGGCTTTCCTACACTTGAAGGGGCCCCCTCTGCCCCACGCTGAAGAGAAGCAAGCACAGGCCTGAGTAATGCACAGCAGTCCTGTTTAGCTCCAGCCTTTCTTCCAGCTGGTAGCAGTGTTCTGAAAACCTCGCAGAGAAAAAAGAAAGTTGCAATTTATAGCTTTAGTTTCTTGCCAGCGAAGAGAGGCCTGGAAGGAAAGGCACCCAGCATGTATCTGTGATGAGGAGTAGGGAGGAGCCAGTCAGGGGCACAGCTGCGCCACTGGCTACCTCTAAACGGCATCCATGGTTGAAAGGAGTAGTGAGGAAGGGCCTGGACGCTGTACTGTAATACAGCATTCCTGGCTGCAGACTTCCATAATAACTTAGCTGATTAGCTGACTCTTTAATTTGTGGGGAATCACTAAAGTCACAGAGCATCGATATACCAGCTGTTATAATTATCCATTTTATTGGTAAATACAATTTGAACATCAGAAGGATGAAATGCTAAACCACCCGATGGATGTTTAGCACCTGGTTTACAAAAGGACATTAATTACAAAGTTATTGCGTCTATAACTACATTTTCCTCTGAATCAGAGACGTTTTAAGGGCTGGCCTAAGCAGGCAATTGTCCAGGGCACCCATCTTCGAAGAGACCCCCTACCAAAGTGCCTATGGCAGCCGAAATTCCTCCCATAATTATAACGTTGCTGAAAAAAAAATGCTTTTGTGTTTTAATTTGACAGACAAGTATGATTAACATAAAACTTAGGGCCCAGTTTACTTGAGGTTTGCACCAGAGCAAAGTCCCACAAAGCGATTCAAAGCAGAGCAAACTGTTGGAAGGATATTTAGTTTACAGCGCAATAGGTATTTTGCACTTGAAAGGTATCCTTCCTCGATGCTGTGTGTCGCTTAGTGTCGAGGGGCATTACATGGGTGTCATTTCAGTGGATTAGTGCAAGCACACATAGTTTTTGACACAAAGCCTTATTTTCTGTCAAAAAAAATTACGCCTCCTTGAAGCAGACACAAAAATGGAGGAATGTTTTAATTTCTCCCAAAATCTCACACATTGCATATGTGCTGCACTTTACAGCACCTATACAAAAGGTGGAATGTTTAAAAACTGTGTAGGAATAATTGTTTGTACTGGAAGAGCATGTGTCCAGTACAAATCCTATGCTAGCCGGCACATTGCACCTCTTCACCATCCACCATCCCAGAGGTAGTGAGCAGCAACCAGACATTTTTAATATTAATGAGTGCACAGCTTTCTTGCACTAAACAAAATATCGAATCTGCTTCTTGATCTGCAAGCCTGGATTTCCCAGCCTTAATCGTTGCACAGCCAGGCAGGTGGTGGCAATTAAACTGAAAAACACCTTTGTGTCATTTCACTCTCCTTAATACACCTCGGGCCAGATGTACAACGCGCAAAATAGCACCTCGCAAATTGCGAGTCTTTTGCGCCTCGCAATTTGCAAGGCACTATTTTGCATGTACAACAGTGTGTTTAAAACTGTTTTCGATTCCCAATGGGGTCGCAAATTGCAAGGCTCATGAATATTAATGAGCCTCTCGCAATTTGTGAGCCCATTGGGAATGACAGGCCTTCCCAGGGATGGTGGTCTGCTTTCCTTAAAGGTTTTTGGGACCACTGCCTGCCCTTAAAAAATATTTTGTGAGCCAGTCACAAAGGGGAATGGGTCCCCCTTCCCTTTTGAGACTTCATTACCACCCTCTTGAAGAGGGCGGTAATTTACGAGTGTTTTTCAACTGCAATTGCAGTCGCAAAACATTCATACATGGCTCTGCGGTCGCTATTAGGAAGGGGACTCCCCTTTCTAATAGCGAGTCGCAATACACTATTTTGCGAGTCGCAAATTATTTGCGAACCGCATATTGGTGTAAGTACATGGCCCAGACTGAAATTGCATGCGCAAACAGGTCGCAAACCGGTTTGCGCATGCAATTTTACATCATACATCCGGCTCCTCACCTCTTCTATCTAAACCAAGTCTCTTAAACCCTCTTTCTATTTCTACATCTCTTACTGCCTTAATCACGCATTGATCGATTTCATAAACTAACATACAAATGTACATATACACAATATATACAACATATACAAGCCCTAACAACTACATATTTACATGTGCACTCCTCAGTCTGAGTGATGCACTCTGAGGTAGTCCCCTTCGCACAAGAGGTATCAAACCTCTCTCTTATTTAACACTGTGCACCTATACACTTTAACTAAGTTCAAATTAATTGGACTCCTCAAACTGTCGACGCATGCGCGTTTCAGCCGTCAATTTCTTCTGGCTTCCTCAGGACAAGGGTACACCAGGGGCGTAACACAGGTCCCGCGCAGCCCCTGAAGTGCGGGGGGGGGCCCGAGCTGCAAGGGGCCCCCACAGCACTGTACTCAGTCTCAGGCCTGAGAGTTCCGGATTAGAACCGGAGGCTGGAGCAGGGGGCCCCTCTGTGTACCTTGCAGGGGGGGGTGGCGGGCCCTTCAACTTTCCTTACACCTTTGGATGAAATAGCTAATAAAGGTCTCAAGATGTGATATTAACTATACAATTCTGCTGGATTAGGAAACTTCACCACCAATGAATCGAAAACAAGCGTGCTCATTTATTTGTTTTGTTGTTCTTGTATTTTGTACATACATTTTTATTGCTCTTTCGAAATTCTAGAAAATGTTACTGATGTCCTTGTCATGCGCAACAACCCTAAAGGGAATTGGATGCTAGGAGCAGCGGAAATGACATCACTAGGTTGTCACCTTGTCCCACCAGTTTATTCTTTGCTGCACATGTATTAGGCAAATGGCAAGCAGTGGAAACTACAGGTGGTGAACAGGGTTCTCTGGGCAGAGTTCACTTTCTTTTCCTCCAGTTACCTTCATGGCCCACAGACAAGAGGTAACAAGGGAAGTGCAAAGGGTACAATAGGGCAAGCATGGGGTAGCTATCCCTGGTCACCACTCATTGGCATCCATGTTCTGAATGCCATGACGCTTCTCCCATGTATATCTTCACCTCTTGAAGCCCTGTAAGGCTGGATACAGTACAAGCACTGCCCTACATGTTCCAATATGATCTTTAGTAATTATATTGAAATCTCTCACAAAAAGGCACTACCCGCACAAAGGGAATATTTATAGAGGACTGAGAAATAACTGGATGAACCAGTCACCCTTGACATGTCCAGCTTATTTGCTTCTTCGAGAGTCTGTTTCTTTGAAACTGTGAAACCAATTTCAGCCACCCCATATTTGGATATGTTTATAACAACTAAACCAGTGGCATAGCCTGGGTGCCTGAGGCTCTAATGCAAGAAAGGAACAAACATTGACAAAGCAAATAGGTCTCGCCTTTTGGGAGTTGCCAATGGTTTTTATCGATGCTGTACAGAAACCCTGATCCTGTGCAGCATGGCTAAAGAGGACCCGATGCTACACAACATAGATAAACAGGAATATGGGTAAAGAGGACCCGATGTTGTGCAGCATAAATAAACAGGAATATATAATTAGAAACAATCCTATGACACAACCTGTAGTATCATTTTGTAGGCGCACGCATGTCCTTTTTTAGTTCTCGCCGACACAGTGCAACCAGTGTACTGCAAGATGTATTGTTTCCAATTCAGTGGGCTTACGGACTGCCCACAGCATACCACAAGTTGTTTTTGTTTTCACTCTTATTTGCAATCTTTCAATTACTTACCTCCCATAGGCATCTCTTCCTTTCTTGTGTTGGCTCCTTCCTGGAGCATGGACCAAGCACATGTGTTCTTCCTTGTCTTTGTTATTCCTCGCCTTTTTGCAACACACTATTGTTTATATATAAGTGTTTCAATATTACTCCTGGACATACAATGTGCTTTCCTACCTTTACCACTGGTGTATGGCTTCTTATTTATTTTGCTTTCACTCTATCTGTCATCTCTATTGATGCTTTAGTTACTTACACACACAACTGTACTACTCTATGCCATTCTACTCTATGCCACTCCACTCTACCCCACTTCACTTTACTCTACACCACTCTACTCTATACCACTATGGTCTACTCTACGCCACTCCTCTCTGCTCCACTGTATGTCATTCCACTTTACAACACTCTAGGCAACTCTGCCTCGCCACAACACACAATGCCAATCCACAGCACTCTATGCCAATTCATTCTGCTCCACGCCACTCTGCGACACTACTCTGAGCAACTCTATGCCACTACACTTTACTCCATCCCACTGCTGCTCCACTTTACTTTATGCCACTACACTCAATGCCACTCTACGGCACTCTACTCTACACCACTCCTCTCTATTCAACGCCACTTTACACCACTCTACTCCACGCCGCTCTATGCCACTGTAAACCACTCCAAATAAAGACACTCTACTCTACGCCACTCTAATTTCTGCGTCACTCCATACCATGCTACTTTGCCTCACTCTATGCCCCTCCACTTTGCACCACTCTGTTCCATGCTACTACACACTATGCCACTCTGCTCTACTCTATGCCACCTTACTCTACGCCACTCCACTCTTCATTACTCTACCCTAGGTCTTTCCGGTCCACTTCACTCAATGCCACTTTTCGCCACTCTACTCCACTCTATTCTACGTCAATCCGGTCCACTCTACTCAATGCCGCTCTACTCTATGGCACTTCACTCTGCACCACTAAACACTACACCACACCACTCTACTATACACCACTCTACTCTACACCACTCTAAACCACTCCACTCTACATCTCACCACTGTACTCTACACCACTCTTCTCTACAACATTCTTCTACACTCTATGCCACAGTATGCTATACTGCTCTATGCCACTCCACTCTATACCAATCTAATATATGCCGATCTATTCCATCCCAGTCTAAGCCACTTTACCCCACTCCATGCCACTCACTCCACACAATGCCACTCTACGCCACTCCACTACACACCACTACACTTTATGCCACTCTACTCTGTCACTCCACACTAGGCCACTGTACGCCATTCCATTCCACTCTATGCTACTCCATGCCACTCTACACTACTCCACACAATGCCACTCTACTCTACTCCACACAATGCCACTCTACAGCACTCTACGCCACTCCACTCTATGCCATGCCACTCCACTTTATGCCACTCCACGCTATGTCATTCTATGCTACTCCACTCTACGCTACTCCAGCATCCACTGGATCACCTTCAGGTACACTGACGAAAGAAACTTGGAAGTACATCTCATTGTGCATGCTCTGAGTGGCTGAGAGACATCAGTGTGCAGCATTGCGCAAGCTCATATTGGCTTCCTGCTGCTAACAAACCAGCCTTGCCCCTGATGTGCGGCTTCTGCTGTCTGTCAGAAGACAGTGATGACTTAGTGCTGCCTCATGAGCAAAAAGGCAAAGGGCAGACTTTGATGGCCAGTAAACACACATGAAGTTACTTAGCACTGAGTGCTAGAAATTTTTTAGAAAAGGAATTCGATGTGGAGGGGTTTTGAACATTTTATGACAAAAATCTGGTATTACAGGTAACGTGTACACATGTGCTAGCAAATGTGGTCATTATTGGTTATTGCAGCAAAAGAAGAAGCAATCATTCTTCTGAATCTCCAGGAAACAGGCCAGGATTTTGGAGGACAAGAGGGTGCTCATTGGATGAAGATGCAGATAGAGGAAAACAGACTACCTGTTATATAAACCCAACAACTTTATGAGTCATCAATAGCAAGTTCTGCAGGCTTATCCTGTTGAAATACATGGAGGATGGGGAATTACTTCATGGTGGGTGGTCATAGTCAAGCATTTTTGAGAATGAAGACAGATTTAAAGAGGATGATCTCTTCTAAATTAGAGTGAATTCAGAAGTGTGTTAGAGGAAAGAAAATTGTAGTTCAATAGGCAAAGGAATGGTGAATATAATTAAAGAGTGCTGACTGGAGTCCCTATGTAGAAAATGAGATACTGGTACGGCTTAGTGGCGTAAAAATGGCCCGCGGGGTGGAGGCCCTGCTTCAGCACTGTGCACGGGCCCCTAGCCAGAGTGCTCCTGACTGGGTCTGGAGAATAGGGGGCCCCCTCCATGTACTTTGCAGGGGGGCCCCCTCAAGTTTCGTTACGCCACTGTATCTGACTTCGATAAGGTGGAATTTAACAGGTGCAATAAATAACACCCAATTATGATTTTGAGGGGAAAAACATGCAGATGTCGGTGATTACTGCACCAAAATACGAAAGTTCCTGCTTTGTGGCTGTCCAATATTCATTACAAAACTTATAATTGTGATGTGTGCAGTAGCAACATTTAACACACATATCAGAATTATCACAATTAACTGGGCTGCTACTAATAAGGGCTACGATTTTGTTGATTCCTGTGCTACACGTTTTTAAGAAAATGTGTAACAGATAGAGTGGAGAAGCGTGGCTCAGTGGTTAGAGGCGGCAGACCCGGAAGCTGAGATCGGCCGTGGACTAGGGTTCGATTCCCCGCCTTGGCGGGTCTCGGGCTCAAAAAAATTCCACAGACTCGACAATTCTCGCTCCGGTGCCTACTCGACTCACGGGGTCACACTCTGCGACTCTGGGCAATAGCTTGCTTAATCTCCACTACGGCCCCTCGCGGCGGGATGCCTGGCTTTCACCTTGTGGATACCCTGCCGGGGTATCTCACAGGGGAATACCAGGATGGGTTCCCTAAGCAAGCGCCTTGATGCCTTCGGGTGATACGTGCGCTATATAAGTCGCAATACATACATACATACACACAGAATTCTAAATTGCACTGGGGCAGTTGCTTAAATCAAGATTTCCATTCATTAAAACAATTATAACAGCTATATTGGGCAGTACACAAGTGAATCATGGTGGCAGAGAACACGCCCAATACTTTATAATTGAATGTGTCCCATTTATTTTGCAACCATATACTAAACACTGTAGCATGGATATGTTTTCATGTTTACCATGGCCTTCCTGTTACAGCAAGGAACATATATTAATCATATTATGCCAGATAATACATGCCCGTGTATTGTGACAGATAGGTAAAGAATATAATTTCACCTTGTATCGTTTTTGCTCTTGTTTCAATGGCTGGTGAGTAGATTAAAAGCTTCAATCCTCTTGCCTATACATGAGCTTGTCTAAGAATACCTATTAACCCCTATTCTAGCTGGGAACTAGGGAAACCCTATTTATCAGTGAAGCAGAGAAAGGTGTCAGTATACCAGAACGTCCATAGAAGGTAAATTATATTGTATAGCATAAATCCAAACAACAGAGATGTCGCAAAGAGGACTAAAGGGGAATCTGAACAAAGCTAAAGTGCAATGCCCAATTATACACACCAAAAGAACCTTGCAGAATTACAGGTCACATGTCTAATTCATGTTAATCTTCAAGCAACAAGAAGTTGGCAGCTACACTCATTTTTTTTCCCTTTGGTCCACGTCCTTGTATGTGGACAGTAGTCCTCCCTTGTTTTTTTAACTTCTCCTATCCTTGCGAAAGATACTGCTTCCGAGCGTTACTATCTCTTTCATACAATGTACCTTTCTTTGACCGGTAGCTCATTTAACTGCACCTGCAGAGGAAAGAAAAACATTGCACCCAGAGCAAACATTTATGTTAAAATGAAATATTGCAAAATCCATAAGCTTAAAGCCTTTAGTCAACGTTAGTACGGAAAGCATTTCAGTACACATTTTGAATGCATGATTACAAATACATCTGGTGTAGAGCACTATTCGAATGTTTAGATTTTTGGTTAAGAATGAAATGGTGAATAATGGAGAGTATTATTTAAAGAAATGTGTAAACGTGAAAAATACAATGCCATTCAAACTACATAGATATATATGAGAACTGCTACTCGTTACTGTAAAGAAAATATTAGTATACACAATCATATAAATGTCAAGATTACACAATAGATGCACTTTCTGTATCTGCCCAGGTGCACTACATTCCGTTAATAAGGCTACACCCCATGCAAATTACAGAATGCCCCCTTCAGGTGCACAATTAGTGGTGGCACAGTCTATATTGCAAAGGGTGCTGCCCAAGTAATTGCACCCCTTGGGCACTTTTGATAATGGTCCAGTTCTCTTACTGTGATAAAAAATAACTTCATTAGATTCCAAGAAAACAGCGCTTTACTGCACAGCAATCACCATGCTCACGAAGGGATCTGGTAGTGCCTACTTATTTCAGGACAGGTTCACAGATTCCAGATTCGTACAGCAGATCAGCACTCAGTGTGTCAGACTGAGTGTCTATTATCCGTTCAAGAATTTGGGTTGTGGATTATTAATGGTTGCCTCAAATCTGGAAAAATTAGATACTATAATTTCAGGTTTCTTGAAAGCGCTTGTCATGCAGAACCCTTAAGAAAATACATCGTATTTTAAGTTGCAAAAGGTGCATTCTAAATTGATCAAAAATAACTGATTTATGCCAGAAATAACTTATCTTCACCACTCAGCATTCCTGTAAGCAGTGTCTTATCTTAGTTGCTAACTGGATGAAAGACAGCTGTCTCAATCTCATTTTGAAACAAACCAAAATCCTTGTTCTCAGCAATCCTAATTACATATTGGTCAATTGTTGGTGGGCACCGGAACTTGGCCGCTCTCCTGCCCATTCACAAGTGGTCCAAACACTGAACAGTGGCCAGATCTCTGAGATATCAGCTTGCTGCTTTTTCTTACATAGAGTATTCAGGAAAATACATAACATTCTTCCGGTTTTGTTGCACAAACCGTATACCCTCCTGACTCAACTATGCCAATGACCTCATTTTGAGACTCGTGAAGTGCTTAACACACCAGCTGCAAGTGTTTCAGCAAGAGGTAGCCGGCCTCATCCTCAATCTTCCAGGCAGGCTATAGATATCATCACATTTAAGGAAGCTTCATTGGCTTTCTATATATAACAGAAGAACATTTAAAACACTCTTTATGACCTACTGTGCACAAAACTGGCCAAGTCTACCTTCAAATACTGGTTTGACCTGAGATCCTCCTTACCCAGCTCCTCCAGATCCCTAGTTACCCTTGAGTTTTCAGGGCGGGCTGTTCTTTCACCAACAAAGCAGCCAAATTCTGCAATGAACTTGTGTATATCTATGTGATGGTCCATCATCAAACATTGTTCTAAAAAAAGGAAACTCCAAAAACCTCAAGACTTGTTTTTTTTCATTAAGCCATCTTTCTCTTTCTGCCCAGACCATAATGCCCACATCTGTGTATTCTCAACGCAAGGACGTCCCTCTCTGTAACTGTAGCGCCTTGTAAATTTCTCATTCACTTAAAGTAACAAACAGTTCAAATTTTGTTAGAGTTATGGCACCAACTGTATATTGTAAACAAAGGTTAACAAATGACTGTATTTCAAATGGATTAATGCATCTTTATATAGCGCCTCATTCGGAATGCATTGAGGCAACTTTAATCAGCTCTAGACCCTCAAAGTGACAGTGAACAATACACAAACTACTTTGGTGTGATGAGCTCGGAGACCATGCTTGGCCTGTTACACATCCACTGTTTATGCTCTTTGTCATGCAAGTGTGATAGTAAGGAACTGTAATAAAAAGTTGTGTGACACAATCTTAAAGGTCTGTAGCTCTGTAGCGGAGTGCTGTTCAACAAAGCTTCAAACTCAGCAGCAGGCCAGGCATCACACGTATAGCAACAGAGCAAGACAAAAGCACCTAAATGATACTAGTAGTGTGCAAGATGAGTCTGAGGGGCATATTACCAAGGGTGGCGACAGGATAATTCTATCGCCCTATTAGCAAGCTGTCGCTAACAGCAGTTAGCGACAGCTTGTAGGCGATAGCGAGCGGTTTGGGGCCCGCTTTGCAAGTTAGCGATATTTATCGCTAATGACATGCAAAGTGGGCGTTCCCAACCTGTTAGCGACTGAAAGCAGTCGCTAACCTCGCTATCGCCTATTAGCGAGATAGGCGAACCGATAAAAAAATGTGCGCTAAGCGCGAATATCGCTGGAAACTAACGCCTGCCCAGACCAGTTCTTAGCCATGTTATCCAATGGGAGGTGGATAACATGGCTATGAGCATTTCGTCGCTAATGCGTGAATATCGCTGTATTCTCTGCGATATTCACGCATTTCGCCGCTATCGCTGGATATTTTAGCACAATGGAGAAAAACGTTGCTAAGAGCATGTTTTCTCCGCTAACATATCCAGCGATAGGCAGCGATAAAAAAAATCGCCGATAAGCCTATTTAGTGATAATTATCGCTACTTGTTGGTAATATGCCCCTGAGTCTGCAATTGCATGAGAAGAGGGAACCAGGAGACAAGTGGTGGAGCACAGCCCAAGTGAAGGGTTGAAAGCACAGCCAGAAAGTTTTGTGTCAAAGGGTAAATCAATAGCAAAGTATTGATTGCTGTTAGGTGTGTCTGAGAGTGATGGTGTGATGTGCCAACCCCTGGCATGATAATGATTGGCATTTTGTTGGCTTGGCATCCATGGCAGGATGATACTTTCCCTAAAATAATGTTTGTCATGGAGTAACAATGATAATTCTCGGTGTGTTAGGAACATTCAGGACATGACGGTGCCCAAACCTGGTTTAATTCTGGCCCTCGCATAACAGCTGTATCAATTAACAGTTGAAGGGCATCCCTGGCATACAATGATGAGACAGGTGCCTGCAAGGCACAAAGTGCTGCATGTGAGTACTTGATCAAAATGAAAAAAATATATTTGGGTACCAAACGTGTTTCCAGTGTTGAAGTAAAATACCTTAGATTTGAAAAGCTGTAAATAAAATGTGTTTTTTGCAGGATCATCAAAATCTTTTTGGGGAGAATTTAGTTTATTTTTTCAAAAATTAAAAAGCTTGTATTTAAAGCAATTATGTGCCAAATTCGTAACCTGACCTGCTGATCTTTGCGAGCAGATTGTTGCATTTTCAGGCATATATTCATAGCTCATATTTGATTTCTGAGATTTAGCTTGTCATTTTGAGCAATCTGTATGCCGATCATACCTGTATGGTTTCGGTAACCAGAGTGATAACTCTGTTACATGCTCCTCCTAAATCTGTGTGCCTCTGCGGTATATAGCCTGACATTATGATATTCATATATTTCTAAATGTTTCCATCTTTAGGCCCAAATGTACTATGAGTTGTCCTTGCGTCTCACAAGCTGACACAAGGCAATGCAAGTGCTTAAGTGACATTCACAAAGCAACACAAATCTATAATCATTTAGCATTGCATCACTTTTCTCCTGTAAACTAACACAATACAGCTACTTGCACTGCATTGCATTACCTTGCGTCACCGAAGGAATTACATGAGTGGACATGATCGTTCCTGTGCATTCACCCATGTGTTTTGATGCAAACCCAGATTTACTGAAGTTGGTAAACATCTGTTTGCGCCAAAACTGTGGACCAATCTGACATTGGCTTAATAATGAGAAATATCTTTATTCATCCTTGTTACTTCTTCTTTATATGTGTGCTGCATTTTGCAGCATATATGCAAAGTGGAGTGAGCCTCTAAGGATTGATTTTATGAAGGAAGGTATCCCATCTGACACAAAAACAATCCTACCCTCAATGCAGACAGCTTCGCATCATGATACAAGGGTGCCTGCATTAGTGCTAGGCAGCACAAGTACGCTGGCTCAGGGAGAAAGCTGAACAGCACCATCTTTGGAAATATGGCACAATTCAGATCTCTCCCCTTCACACAATGCAACCCAGAAACATGCCCTGCTTCACTGTGTTGCACAAAATATTAATAAAACTGGGCATTAATGTTTGAATAGATTCTCCGTCATAACATCTGGCACAGAATCTACTTGGATGGCCTGTATGACCCCAGGCAACTTAGATGTTATCAGGCAAATTGTGCTAAAAATGCAATATTTTTTCAAATTATCCTAAGGTGGAAGACCCCCCATCACTCCTGTGGAGGTCCAAGCTTGAATGGCACACCAGGACAGTCTGAAATATTTCATGAAATATTTTCCAAGAGCCCTTTCACAACCTAGTGTTGTATTATTACGTGTGTTTATTTCAAACCAACCTCAAAGATTAGCAGCCATCACTGTGAATAGCATAGGCTATAGAGCTTTTTATAAGAAAGGCACTTCGGGAACTTGTGCAGAACAATGTTCCGGAGCAGGACTGTAGAACATTATGTTACAAAATAGGCGATATCTTCTACTAGTGCCAAGGACCTTTTCCGTGGCAGTGCCTAGAACCTATGGTTCAGGTTGGGTGAGGTGCAAGATTTGGATTGGGTGTCTACATGATACATCGACCAGCGCTGTAGATAAGCATTCGTAGTGCAGCCACATTGCAGTGCAGTGTTATGAGAAGAGTATAGCAGAATGAGTGTGAGAAATAGGATTGAAGCTTGTCAATACCAAATTGTAGGTATTTAAGTTTAATCTACTTATGGCCAGATGTACGAAGGGATTTAGCATGCGTAAACAGGTTTGCGACCCATTTGTGCTAAACCTTGTGGGCCATGTACAAACACTATGTTGCGAGTCGCAAATAAATTGCAACTTGCAAAATAGTGTTTCGCGATTCGCTATTAGGAAGGGGTGTTCCCTTCCTAATAGCGAACTGTTCGAACTGGGGGTCTCTAGTTGGCAATGGTATACACCTTTGTCCAAATAGGGACCCTTGCTTCTAAGTCAGGATAAGGGGATTACACTCCTAGATAGCCCCTGCTCACCCCCTTGGTAGCTTGGCACGAGCAGACAGGCTTATCTCAGAGGCAGTGTGTTAAGCATTTGTGAATATACACAGTAATACAGTGAAAACACTACAGATGGACTCAACACAGGTTTTATAAAAATAAGTATTCTTTATATAGACTTAACACAAGACCACAAACGACAAAAATCCACAATACTGTACTTAAAGTTGACTTAAAGATGGTAAAAGTGACTTAGTTCAAGTTGGTGTTAAATGCAACACAGTTCTCACAAAAGTACCTGGATGCATAACGCAAAGTAAACAAAAGGCTCGCAGAGGGAGATGCGTCGGTTCCGTGCTCCGGGGGAGATGATGCCGCATGCCTCAATGCTTGCGCAGAGTAGGGGATGCGTCGTGATCCTTAGCGGTGCGGGGAGGATGCGTAGTTTCTGGGCCTGCGGCCCGGTTGCGATGTGCAAGATGGCGCCTCGATGCGATGCAACAATTCTGGTGCGATGCGATAAGATGGTGCCCTTGATGCGACGACGATGCGTTCACGCCCTGGCAGCCTTGCGACTACTCTGTACTTTGGAGCCACAACAGGCCCTGTGACACGCTTCTCCGGTGATGCGATGGCGACCCTCTCGATGGCGTCTCGCTTCTCCGGTTATGCGATAGCAGGCAGCTTCGACGAAGACATGCTTCCTGGGAGATGCGGCGGCAGCATGCATCTCCGGTGATGCGACGACTACAGCTGCGGAAGCGTCACGCTTCTTCTCGTTGCGTCACGTTTTCAGCTCCCAGCGATACGCAGGCTTCTGCAGTTAGAATTCCCAGCAAGGAAATTCAGAGGGGAGCTGGAGATTAATTTTTTTGTCCCTGAGACTTTCGCAGGAGGCAAGCACAAGTTCAAGTCCATGGAGTAAAATTCTGCAACATGATGAAAGTCCTTAAAATGTTCCTTCTCCTTTCCTTGGCAATGAAGAAACCACTGCAGGCCAAACCAGCAAACATCACACTGGCAGAGGGGCAGTCCAAAACTCCAGCAGCTTCCTTGGTTCTTCTCCTTGGCAAAAGGTTTGTCTTGTTCCCAGAAGTGGTCTAAAGTTCTTGGGTCTGGATCCCAATATTTATACTGCTTTTTTCATTGTTCTCTGAAGGCAGAGGGGCCTTTGCCCAGTCCAAACCAGTTCTGGAGCACTCTGTTTACATGACTCCTTTTCCTTTCACGGTGCAGGGCAGAAACATCAGACGCCCCACAGGAAGTGGAGCCAGCATTGTGGAGGGAAAGCACAGCCCTGGAGCGCTTTGTTGACATGATTCCTTCTCTTCTTTCACAGTGCAGGGCAGAGACATCAGCCGCACCCCAAGGGGTGGATCCAGCATTGTGGCGGGAAGGCCCAGCCCTTTTCTAAGTCCCAGGTGCAACTCCTCCCTCCCATCTAGATGCAGATCTCCCTGTCCACCACTGGGCTGACTCATTCTGTCTCCTGGAATCCCCCAGCCCTGTCACTCAAACTCCAGACAAGGAATACACAACCTAGCACAGGCAGGCCTGGATAGTTAGACAAGAAAATACCTACTTTCTAAAAGTGGTATTTTCAAACACAGAATGTTAAAACCAACTTTACTAAAAGATGTATTTTATCATTGTAAGTTCAGGCATACTAAATTCGAATTTCTACCATGTTCCCTGAGTCAGTTAGTATTATAAGATGTAATAATCTTACTGCCCATTCTGGCCTATGGAGAACAGAGAGCCTTGTAATAGTGAAAAACAAAAATGGCTGTAATTCACTCTTAGGACATGCTACACACACCAGGGCATGTCCTACCTCATACTTACAATGCACCCTGCCATTGGTCTGATATGAAGAAAAGGGAAGGTTTAGAGACTGGTAAGTGGGTGCACTTGACAAGTCGACATGGCAGTCACAGACTGCACACAGGCCTTGCAATGACAGGCCTGAGACACACTTTAGAAGCTGCTTCTGTGGGTGGCACAACCAGTGCTGCAAGCCCACCAGCAGCAATTGATTTACAAGCCCTGGGCACACATGGCGCACTGTACTAGGTTCTGACAAGTATATCAAATAACCCAATCATGGAGTCACCAATTAGTACATCAATTTAACATAGGGAGCACTTGAACTGTGGCACTGAATAGCAGTGGCACAGTGCCCAAAGCATATAACCAGCAAAAACAAGTCAAAAACAGAGGAGGCAATCTGACAAAATGGAAGGGAGACTTACGCCAATGATGCCCGGTCTAACAAGACCCCAACGCCATGGATCCCTGCCCTCTGAGAATATTCCAAATGGCCTTGCCTGGTTTGGTATCGCTTTGTTCGCCCTAAGTGTGGCAGGGTATGCTCAGACGTGAGTCCGTTGCTCACTTGGCCACTGGATTCAAGATAGCCTGGCTGATGAGGATTATGAATCCAAAACCGGTCCCAGGATGCTTGTTTCCGGTCCAGGGAAGACATGGCTTGGCAGTTCTGGCTGGACTGTTCCCATGATGCACAGGGTCAGACTGATTTGCATATGGCCATGTCTGAATTGGGGTGGCTGAGTGAGCAAAAGAATGGTGATGGATTAAACCCAGATCAGTTGACTGGGGGTGAGTGTTTGATTTGCTCAAACGCTCCATCTATCATCCCCTTTTGTATCGCTTGGTTTGGAAAGGCAGCTGCTAAGTCTATTGAATGAATCATTGGACTCAGTTTACCTGCCAGCGAATCTGAAGGAAGCCAGGGTTATCCTCCTACTGAAAAAAGCAGGAGCGGATATCAAGGCTTTAAAAAACTATAGGCCCATTTCCCAACTCCCGTTTATAGGAAAGATCTTGGAAAAGCAGGTCTTGAATACTCTGGCCTGCTACTTGGAGGAACATGGTCTACTCCACCCTAGACAGGCAGGCTTCCGGTCACAGCATAGCACGGAGCTGGTGATGGCCACGGTTGTTGACGATCTGAGAATCAGGGCTGACAATAAACAGCCGTGTGCCATGATTCTCCTGGATTTGTCAGCAGCTTTTGATACGGTCAGCCATGCCATCCTGCTGAACCGTATCTCGAAATTGGGAATAACAGGGCAAGCACTCAAATGGCTCAAATCCTTCCTTACTGGCCGCACTCAGAGAGTGCAATTGGAAGACCAACTATCCGGTGCTAGTGCTGTGACCTGTGGCGTTCCCCAGGGGTCTGCATTGTCCCCTCTGCTATTCAATATTTATCTGCAACCTTTAGTGGAGGAACTGACGCACAGGAACTGCCAAGTCTTTAACTATGCAGACAACACTCAACTGTTAGTCCAGCTCGAGAACACCAGCCAGGCACAAGACTCTGTAAAGAATCTGCTTAGATTCACGGTTAACTGGATAACAAACAATCTTCTGAAAGTTAACGCAGAGAAAACGGAGGTGTTGGTCATCACTAAACAAGAAAGTCCCTGATGCAAGATTTTCTGGCCCCCTGAATTAGGGGAGGTGCCAACTCCGGGAAGAGTGGTCAAAAGCTTAGGATTAAAAATTGATGCAGATCTATCTATGGCCCCTCAAGTCTCGGCGGTGGTAGGCTCCTGTATTGGCCTGCTCAGGCAACTCCGGAAATTGGTACCCATCCTTTCTGTCCCCACATTGCAATCTATTGTGTCCACCACAGTTATCTCCCGGCTGGACTATGGCAATACCCTCTATTTAGGTCTCCCGCGGAAACTTCTGAGGAAACTGCAAGTAGTGCAGAATGATGCGGCCAGGCTGGTCTTTTCCCTTCCGAGGAGAACTCGTGCGACACCTCTTCTTTTGAAGCTGCACTGGCTGTCTATTGAATACAGAGTGCAGTTTAAATGTCTCTGTATAGCCCATAAAGCCATCTATGGAGAAGCCCCTAATTACATTAAAGATTATTTGAAGAAGTACATCCCGGGCTGAGCTCTGCGCTCTGGCAAAGCTTGTACACTAACTCAACCTCGATTTAATCTTAAATCTAAGGGTGGCAGAGCTTTGTCGGTACTCCTTCCGCAAATCTGGAACGAGCTACCTGCAACCTTGCAAGGGGACTCAGCGTTACTTTCTTTTAGAAAGGAGTTAAAGACCTACCTGTTTAAAAAGATAACATCAACACCCTAATTGTTTGTTTTGATGGCGGAGGGCTCTCCGGTTGCAGTATGTTGTGTACTTTTTTTCTGTGAAAGCGCTTAGAGACCAGTGATGATTTGCGCTATACAAAAACATAGTAACATAACATAACATAACATATATGAATGTTTTGCGACTGCAATGGCAGTTGAAAACACTTGACAATTACCATCCTCTTCAAGAGTGTGGTAATGCACTCGCTAAAGGGAAAGGGTCTCCTGGGGAGCCCTTCCCCTTTGCAAATGCAGAGGCAAATATTTTTCAGGGGCAGGTAGCGGTCCCAGGGACCACTGCCTGCCCTTAAAAAATGAAACAAAAATGTCAAATTGTACGTTTTTAAATGCATCTCGTTTTCCTTAAAGGAAAGTCACACAAAAAATCTTTTTAAAAAAAGAAAAGGGGCAGGCTAGGATTACCCTAGCCCATTAGCTCTGGTCATGGGGTCCACCACAGCAAAAAAATATTGTTTTCAACATTTTTGCCAAAAATCATGACAGATCCGCGACTTCATTTAAAAAAACAGAAGAAAAAAAAACAAGTGCAGGCACCTGTGCTTATTTTTAAAAGAGCCCCGGGTGGGCCAGGTGCCGGGGGCATTTTTAAAAAGACAGGAGTAGGCGCCAGGCAGATTTTATTTAAGAAAGGAAGGTGACACTGTGGAAGCTTGTACACACAAATCAATCCGCCCATTTTTTTCTTTTAGATGCAGCATGTTGTTCAGCTTGTACTGATGTGCCCTAATCCAGTCCTCTTCTATGGTGAACAATCTGCAATCTTGTGTTGGTGTGCCTGACCCAATTTCAATCCTATTCAATGGCAGACAATTCTTGCTGGGTGGGGGGGCTGCAAGGTGAATAAGGGAGGGGGGTGCTGAAGCTTGCCAAAGCAAAATCAGTTTATCTGAACTATTGACCCAACCTTTGGCTAATATTAAGTGGGTTTTTTGAATATGCAATGGTGTGTACATAATCTAGTAAAGGTGATGCAAGGACACAATACACGAGAAGACAACAGGGTTTTTTTTTCTGCTCATCCGTGTTAGAGGTCTGGACAGACCCCTTTTGTCTATATCTTTAAAGTTAGCTAATGGAAATGATGCCCTTTCATATTTCGTACGCAAAAAATAAAACTGGTCAGGTGAATGCGGTTTTCTATTTCATATATGCACATTTCTGCATAGTGTAGCAAAACCTTCCTCTGCTGTTCAGTCCACTGCTCTGAACCAGGAATAAACATCCCATATTTAGATGGCCTTTGAAAAAACATACGTTATGTATATTATATATGGACAAAGTCATCACGCCTATCTCGTGATGTGCGTGTTGTTGGTGCTGAGTGGAAGGCGGTTGAGCGCCACCTGTGCAGGAACACACTAATCTCTCGTTGCCAGTATGAATCCTGCCTGCGGGAAAAGGCAGATGTTGGCTCGCAGCGCCGTGCAGCTGGTGCTCTGTCTCTTCTCTATGTGAGTGGGGTGCACAAGCCTAGGGTATGTGGTGCAGTAGGGTTAGAATCACCAGGCATCCCAAATTTGGCAGAACAGCCCCTGTTACATGAATTCCTTTTTTGAGCGGGTATACTGAATAAAGTGGGGGACAATGTTTCACGTGTGCCAGTGTAGAATTTATTAGCAGACCCTAGCTGAAAGCAATTCAGCTGATAGGGATTATACTTAGTGTAAACGTTGCATTTTATTCTGCTTAGTGCCTCATTGTCAGTGTTTATAATGTTGATAAGCGTAGTTAATTAAGTCTTTTAAATAGTCTTTTAGGTCCATGAGAAATTGCAGCCATCTGTGCTTGTGAAATGCCCTGGTTTATTTTATTGTCAAATTCTCATCACACTTGATGCTCAGTGTGGCTGCTGCTCTGACAGATTGTGAACTGGAATTCTGAAAGGGACACGTGTTGTGGCCCAGAGTCCGCCCCCCAAGTATCCTTGGATATGAGACGACAGAGAGGAGGGGGTATGAATAACTAGCACATATGTTAGGTCTGGGGTCAAAACAACTCTAATGATCTGACAGCCGACCAATCCTAAAGAAAGTGTGAAAATGGCTGGTTTATGGTGAGTCGAGTTATCAATGTTGATGGAGAACTGTCCAGGATCCTGGCAGATTCTCCTGCCAGAGCGCTCTCGTGAACAGAAGGCTCTCATGAACAGATGGGTGCCGGCCACCTACTTGAACCCATCTCCTTGAACCGCGTGGGTCTGGGGGTGGAACTACCTAGCCCTGTCCCATGGTCCGATCATCAGCTCATAGAGTTCCATAGCCCTCTACCTAAACAACGCTCTAGGAAAAACGCTGATCCCACTTGCACACGTAGGAATTGGTCCAAGTTCAATCATGAAAGCTTCTCTAGAGCACTTCAGAAAACTCCACCTCTATTAAATAGCAACGTCAACCGAGACAACACCTCAATAGACAAGTGGATAACAGAAGAACTTGATGAAGCAGCCCCCTGGACCACAAAAGCCCACAAGAGAGAGTCTAAATCAGCGCCCTGGTTTAACGAAGAGCTCAGAAGTGCCAAACAGGAATGTAAACGCCTTGAACGACAATGGAGAATAACTTTCTCCAAAGAATCCAAAGAAGCCTACAAAACAGCACAGAACAAATACTACTCTCTCCTCAAAAAGAGGCGTTCCATATACTATAAAGAGAGAATTGACATGGCTGAAAATTCCTCTAAGGAACTGTACGCTACACTGAAAGAGCTCACGTCTCTGGAGAGAATGCTCACAACACCTAACAGCTCTGAAGAGCAGTGCAATGTAATTGCAGACTTCTTCCTTCAAAAAGTATCGACTATATACAACTCCTTCCCTGAGGAATCCCACAACTGCCTTACTGAACCTAAAGAGGAAGCTACTCGGCTCAGCTTGCCACCCTTGAGTGAGTTTTTCACCCCCTCTGCACTGGTGCTCAAGGAAATGGCTTTACAAATTATATCTGGCTCCCCTGTGGTTCCAGCGGCACCGAACAGAGTCAAAGAGGGCATTGAACTGATAATACCTAAAATACTTCAATTAATAGACACATCATTCAAATATGGAGAGATCCTGCTGGCATGGAAACATGCGATTGTTATACCCCTTGAAAAAAAGCCCTCAGCCAACCCCGAGTTACTAGATAACCTGAGCCCCATCTCCTTGCTCCCCTACATATCAAAACTCGCTGAAAAGGTTGTGAACAAGCAATTAGTGGAACATATCAACACACATAACCTTCTACATCTGACGCAGTCACGTTTCAGAGCATCCTTCTCTACCGAATCTGTTCTCTTTTTGCTACAGAGACCTTGCGGAGACAGGCGGATGCTGGTTAGACAGTGGCCCTGATCCTGTTGGACCTAAGTGCTGCCTTCGACACGGTATCTTAATAGCTTCTCATTCAATGCCTACGAGTGTGCGGTCAGGATGGGGTAGCTCTGCAATGGATGCGGTCCTTCGAAAGATTGTAGTTTCCGAATAGCACAACACCCCCATCATTCTAAAACCCTACCCCTCCAGCAAGCGGTCCTACAGGGATCCATTCTGAGCCCCACCCTTTTCAATATATATATTAGTCCATTGGCGAAGATCATGGACAATTACAAATTCTCCATGGTGTTGTATGCTGACGACACACAGCTTGTGGTGACAGTGGCACAAGACTCCAGAGAGTCAGCACTACAATTCTCTTCCTGTCTCAATGATCTGGCCTCTTGGATGCCGAATAACTGCCTTATGTTGAATGGTAGTAAGGCAGAGGTCATGATTGTCGGGAAATCTCCCTTCATCTGGGATACAACCTGGTGGCCCCAAACATTGGGCCCTATCCCTGAGCCGAAAACTGAGATAAAAAACCTAGGAGTGTGGCTCGATCCTAAACTCTCATTTGAGTCTCAGACCAGAAAGGTGGCAGGGAGATGCTTTAGCACTCTGAAGATGCTAAAAAAACATAGACACCTCCCTGTTATCAGCAAGGAAAGCCTTAGTCCACACTCTGGTGACATCGCAACTTGATTAGGGGAATGTTCTTTACCCGGGTGCACCCAAAAACTGCATTACACGCCTTCAACATATTCAAAAGGCAGCGGCGTGCCTCGTGCTTAATTTACTGAGTCGTGCTTCAATGACAAAAGCTCTCGACTCCCTCAATTGGCTGCCTATCGAGAAAAGAATACTTTTCAAAGCCATGTGTTTTTGTCACAATACAGGGGAAGGGCCCCAGCTACCTACGTGATTTTCTCTCCCCGCACAATCCTAACCGCCAGCTAAGATCGACAGGAGCACACCTACTTAAGATGCCCAGGATAAGGAAAGCTAGAATGGGCGTTCGATCCTTTGGCTACCTAGTGGGCAAGAATTGGAACACGCCTTCTTTCTGGCTACGCGCAGAGAAATCTGGACCAGTCGTTCGCAAAGGACTCAAAACCTGGCTGTACAAACAGTAACTTGTGCCAGCAGTCTCCATCACTCTTGCTGACATGCTTCCAGCGTGGGGATACACCTTTTGGGGTAGCCAGGTGCTCTACAAAAGAACAATTATTATTATCATTATAATAACGCGTCAGTGACAAGCAGCACAGGCCACCATGTGTTAAATTAGTTTGTTATGAATTTATACTCACTGTAGCTATATAGTATGTGATGAGAGTCACCACAGCCTCTCACAGACCCATTTAGATTCTTATGAACACACTCACAGACCCACTGAGACACGTACACCCATCCACAGACCCACTCCGACACTCATGCACCCACTTACAGAACCACTCATGCTCTCTCACACATTGACTCACAGACCCACTCAGAGACTCACACACCCACTCACACACCCACTCCGAGACTAATCCACCTACTCACAGACCCTCTTAGAGACTCACGCACCCACTCACAGATAGGCATAGGCAAAGTTCATGGAGTTTCACTCCGCGGAATTCCACAGAGTTATCAAAAACACTGTGAAATTCTGCAAACAAGCGGAGTACTATCTGTGTGAACGCTGTGAGAGTGGGTTGTTCTAAAGAGGTGTTGACTTTTTCTTGACGAGAAACCGAGATCTGCCATTGATTCTAGAGAGTAGAGGAGTGGAGCACTGTTCCACTAATGATCCTAGCCACCATTGTGAGGCTGTGCTTCTGCAGTGCCCTTGTCTTGTGGCGCCCTCAACTCACCTATATTGTTACTGATGCTGGGATCATCCACAGTGCTCCTGCGACCTTCCTGAACCACCTACCTTTACCAGCTAGTGTGTATTTCTATCGTGCACTTCAGAGGATCTGGGCAGCGCCACCACCGCATTCCTCCCGGGCACCACATAGTTTATTAAAGAAAAACTGGAATGTCAGCAATGTAGCTGCAATCATTCACTGTTTGCAGGCAAAAGGATCCTGCAGGAGAAACCCCTTTTTTCAGACCAGCACGGCCAGCATTTATGAAGAAAATTATTAATACAGCTCAGCAGACAAATGAGAAATATGGCGCTAGAGTGAACTCCCGCTCTTCTGTTGTAGAAATCAGCTCTGCTCAATGTCAGTCCCCAAATGCAAATGCCAGCATTTTCAAATACTCAGCCTCAGTAACCCATGTGCAAAGACAGGGAAAAATAGAAAAACCTTGACTGGATAACCCCTGAGATCAGGAGGAGCCAGGGCAGTATCAAGGGTAGCAGAGAGATAGTTAGAGGTAGCTGTTGCTACTCTCGGATACTAATCACTGGAGCCCATGTTCCTGGGCTCCCTTCTATCATGTCCCTCTTGCTATATTCGCAAGAACAGCCCATCAGTGACCCAAAAACCATTTTAACGTATCCCAGTACGTGCCAGCCTGCTCTGAGCCCTGGCCTGCTTGTAATGAGCAGTGCGCCTTTATGTTCCTCCCGTTATAGCAGGATATTGAAGGACAGAAAGTATGCAGTGGATGACTAAAACATTCAATCTCAGAGGCTTATGTTGATTCTGTTATCAGGCATCACAGTAGTCCTGAGCATGAAACTCTCACTTGACACTAATGCATACTGTACAGATCCCTTGTGCCCGACTGAATACTTATGCTTCCTTCTTTTTATTTTCTACATTATACTTTCTCACCTCTTCAAATGCATTTAACAATTGTGATTGTCGGAAAGAAACATGCAAGTTGCCTTATCTTGTAATATCGACGTTATTCTCAACAATTCACAATCATCAAAGCAGCCAATCGTTCACGTCACTCTGGTGATGCTGGTTTTGTGTTTGAAAGACAATCACAATCACAGCAGTACTGAAATGCACTGCACAGAAAAATTGCACTGTGTCTTCTTCACCTCAACGCACTATTAAGTCTGGCAAAAGCCACCTATGGTCAAGTAAATAGGACTTCGTGTCCCACACTGAATTCCTGACTACTCTGAAAACCTCTTTGGGAATTTTTAGCATACACCACACCACTCTTAATTTTTCACATAACCAAACTCATTCAACCAATAGGAGCTCTCAATATTAGCCAATAGATCAAAATGTAAAAAATATTTTCATTTATTTATACCTTCCAAGTTCATAGTATAATTAAAATCACAGCAAAATACAGGTTATAGATTCATTTAAAAAAAAAAAAAAAGTGTGTGACATATCAATGTCCAAATACAATTAAAAACTTAATGAGACACAATCTCAAAAACATTAATGTTTCCAAAAGAACAATATATCTTTAAAAGTGACCAAGAAGCGACGCGTTTCGGTGGTCTCACAGCTCCAACCACCTTCTTCAGGCTTTAAAATATGACAATAATGACATCACAGCACTTTCAATATCTCAGTTGGTGCTTGTGATATTGTTAACACACGGGGCTTTAAAACTCCCGGTCTCCAACCTTTCTCATCAATATTCTTACAGGTTGTGGTTTTCCGAACACAGTTCGTGTGTGTGTGGTGTATGTGTATGTGTGGTGTATGCTAAAAATTCCCAAAGGGATTTCCTTTTTTTAGACATTGTGTCAAGTGGCGTCCTGTCCCTTTGGCTGAGTGGGACCCCTCTCTTGTATGTTTTGGTACTCTGGAAACATTCCACGGTTTAAGTTTTACCTGTAAGTTAAACATCTACTTGCATGAGAGCAACTATTGATAAAGAAAAAGCCGCCGGACCTACATCATGTAAGTTGGTTCTTTAAATAAATTGCGTGTCCTCATGTAACGTAACTGGTGCTATGTAAAGCGCTCTGATACCTGATTCAGTTCGGGTCTAGTTCGCGCTATATAAAACTCGGCAAAAAAAAAAACAAAAAAAACTAAAATGCCAAATACAGTATTTACAGTTTGATAGAGGGTAGGATGGGAAGGGGGGGGGGGGGGTGTGAACGCCTCATACATTACGTAGCATTTAAATTTCTGAGGCCTTCTGTCAGCATTAGAAGCAGTTCCTTCTTTATGTAAATACAGTAAACAGTTACACCTTGCATTCCTATGCTCTGCTGCTGACTCTAGCATCCTGATCGATATGAACAGTGTTAGGGGCTAACACAGAGGCCTCCTTCCCTCTTCCCGGCCTCCTTCTGCCTCCCCATTGCTCTACCTCAGCACACATTTGGAAATAACTACCACCCCATTGCCTCCTTTGCTGGTTTCTCGAGACGAGCAGTGGCCAAGATGAACAACACTGTGACGGTCCGAACCAGGAAGTTTATGATCAACAGGCTTCTGCAACTGAAGCAGATGGTCATTGATGTTCTTCACCCTGGAAAGGCCACTGTCCCAAAGACTGAAATCTAGGATAAGCTAGCCAAAATGTACAAAACCACCCCAGATGCAATCTTTGTATTTGGCTTCAGAACTGACTTTGGTGGTGCAAGACAAGAGGCTTTGGTATGATTTACAGCTTTCTCGACTATGCAAAGAAGAATGAGCACAAGCACAGGCTTGCCCGGCATGGGTTGTATGAAAAGAAAAAGACATCCAGGAAACAGCGCAAAGGACGTAAAAATAGAACGAAGAAGGTCTGGGGCACAGCAAAGGCAAATGTTGGTGCTGGTAAAAAGTGAGGTGAAGAATGTTAACGGAAGAATTGAACCTCCTGGTCATCATGTCTGTTAAGACAGCGTTCGACGTTCTCTAATAACATTTATAAAAATTGAAAAAAAAACTACCACGCCATTCTCACTCACCACACGAAGGGCAAAGACGGTAGAGGAAGTGCCTTCCAGTCAGGCATTTACAGGAGTGAACCATGTGTACAGACTAACCCATACCAACGGTGCTTAATAGGGCCTAGGCCCAGGTGGGAAACAGCCGTGAAGTGAAACAGGGGAGTCCTGGCACAAGATATAACAACATGAGGTACAAAGGCCACGGATAAGCCCTATCAGCAGACGGGTCACTACACCTGCTGGGGGTGGAGTCCAGCCTACTGCCTGTGAGGAAGAGTTTACTATAGGATGAGCGATCAACGCGTGCAGGTAAACTCCGCTACGCTGGTTGTGGCAGAGTTTTTGGCATTCAGCACTCCGGTTGGAGTGCAGGGTGTGAAAAACTCTGTGAACTCTGTTGGGGGAGTGGGGTTTACCACCTATCCCTACACACAGACTCATGTCAGACACTCTTACACTCACTGACAGACTGACATATATACTCATGGAGGCACTTGCAAACCCACTAAGACACTCTCATACCCACTCAGATACTCACTCATGCACCCGCTTGAATAAACACTCAGACAATCATGTACCCACTCACAGATCCACTCAAACACTCACCCACCCACTCACAGATCCATACAGCCACTCACACACCCATTCACAGACCAATACAGCCACTCACACCCACAAAACCACTCCCACACCCAGTCACAGACCCTTAAAGAAACTCACACACCCACTCACTTACCTATACAGCCACTCACACACACACACTTTCAAAGGTTACAGGTTACAGTTAGGAAATACACATTTAAAAAACCTTTAAAATTCAATAAAAACCAATGGTTACAGGGATGTTATAGTTAGGAATTAAACTTAAAAAAACATAGAAATTCTTTAAAAAAAACAAGGGTTACAGGGACGTTATAGTTAAGCTCAGAGTTTACTCATACAAAATCAGTGAAATTCAGCAGTTATAGATAAATGTAATTTACGCCCCTGAAATGCCCTGCCTTGGACCTCACTTATTACATCACTCATGACATGGTCAGTGACATCACTAATGGTATCACTGATGACATCTGAAATGACATCACTGACGACCACTGATGACATCATCCACAAGACCCTCATGCTTCCACTCAGAGAACCACACAACCACTCAAACTCCCATTCACACACCTATACAACCGTTCACACACCCCTCACTCATTCATAAAGGTACTCACACAACCACTCGCTCACTCATAGAGCCACTGATATACACAGTTATACAGCTACTCAAACATCCACTCATACACCCATGGAGTCACTCACACATGCAGACACTCATCCATAGAGGCCCTCACACACTCATTCACTCATGCATACAGCCACTGACCTAGCCATTGACTCATCCATACCAGCACTCAGATACTCACTCACCTATACAGACACACATACACCCAGTCTCACACACATAAACCACTTACACACCCACTTACAAACCCATACAATTACTCACACATCTACTCTCACACCAACTCCACCACTCACACACCCACTCATTCACCCACACAACCACTCACAAACTAAACCAATGTTTACAGGGACATTATAGTTTGGACATAGAATTTAAAAACCTTATGAATACCGTGAAAAAAAAACAAAGGTTATAAAGATGATATAGTTAGCTGCACATTTCACTCATACTGAACTAGTGAATTGCAGAAGTTATAGTTACCTTAGCTAACTAGAACTTATGCTCCTGCAATTCTCGGCTTATGACCTCACATAAAACATTACTGATGACATGGTCAGTGACATGACTGATGATATCACAGATGACATCTCAATTGATATCACTGATGACAACATCCACAGAACCACTCAGACACCCATTCACACCCCCATAGAATATCTCATACATCCACTCCCACTGCCACACAACCCCTCCTGTACCCATTCACAGGCCCAAACCAGTACTCACACAACCAATCACTCATTCATAGAGCCACTCATCCTTCTACTCACTCATACAGCTACTCTTACACCTACTAACTCACCCATACAGCCACTCAAGCAACCACTCACGCACCAATACAGTCACTCACACATTCAGTCATACAGGCACATAAACACACACACATATACCCTTACAGCCACTCACACACCCCTACAGAGACTCACACACCCACTCACTTACCCATACAGCCACTCACTCACCTATACAACCACTCACACACCCAGAATGAAATTGTTCATAGTTTGTAAAAACCTAAAAGCGAAATTCAACCAGTCATCAATCTTGGTAGAAGCTACGAATGGGGAGCTTAGAATAGTAGGGAATGAAGTATCCAGGCTAGAGGATCTGATGTACCTCAGAAAGAAAGAATATGATGACTAGCTGGGAGAATGAAATATGGTACTCCTACCTAGATACACTACTCAACCCAGGACTTAGAGCCGAAGTGCTCAGATGGAGATTAGGCATCAATCATGATGTTTCACATGTAAATAGAAAAGCAGTAATGGTACAATCTGATGGCAAATGTCGCTGTGGATTTGGTACAAAGTGTGACAATTTACATATCATATTGGACTGTCCAAATTTCTCGCCCTAGCTGAAAATATTTTTACGACCCATCTTTCTAAAATACGGTGTAAATGAGCGCCTGTTCGCGATTACACTTCTTACTGACATGCCAAACCTTGATATAGCAAATGCTATGGCAAAATATATGAAGGTGATAAAAAGTTCCTTGCTGGAATCAGAAACAGTTGGATAAAAAATTAGCCTGGAAGTAAATTTGGGCATTGTTCTAAATAAACTTTTTAGGTTGTAGCATTAGTTTTAAGATATATTTTTGGACAGATTTTTTATCATTGAGAATATCATGGGTGCTTTTTATATATGGGAAATTTGTAAGCTATTGGTGGGAGGCAGGAATTGCCCCTTCAAGGTATCATTGAAATTTGTATTGTATGGTTTAAAATATTTACTGTAATATATTTTTATGTTGTTTAAAGACCCACGGTCTAAATAAACATATTTCTAAACTGAAAACACTCACACACCCACAGAACCACTTATATACCTATTCACATATCCATGCATCCACTCACTCACCCTTATAGCCACTCACACACACTCATTCTACAATATAACCACTCACACCCACTCACTTACCTATACACACACTGAAACAGCTACTCACTCACCCACACAGCCACTCCCTCACCCATACAGTGACTCTCACAGCCACTCAGTAGCCCATACAGCCATTTACACACTGTTAGAACTGGGGGTCTCTAGTTGGAAGAGGTAGGTACCACTGTCCAAATAGGGACCCTTGCTTCTAGTCAGGGTAAGGAGGAAACACTCTTTAGATAACCTCTGCTCACCCCCTTGGTAGCTTGGCACAAGCAGTCAGTCTTATCCAAAAGCAATGTGTAAAGTATTTGTACCAACACTCACAGTAACACAGTGAAAACACCACAAACTGACTCCACAACAGTTTAGAGAAATAAAGGTATATAATCTAAACTACACAAGACCAAAACAACAACAATCCAACATACACAGTTAAAGAATAAGGTTGCTAAAGAGTTCTTAAAGTTGTGATAGAATAATCCACAGTTGCGTGAAAAGTTCACAGTTGCGTCACGTTTAGCCAACAGTACCTTTAAATGCAACAAAGTTCCAAAAAAGAAGCTGGTGCGGTGGAAAACAAGTGATGCGTCACTCATGAGACCCTGGGGAGGCGATGCGACAACCCCGCTGGATGTAGCGGGCGTGTTGCGGTGACTCCGGTCTGTATGGGGAGGGAGGCGATACCTTGTATTGATTCTGGTGCTGAGGTTCCGTAGTGAAAAACCTCGCAAAGGCACGATGCGATGATCGTTGGGGCTGCGACGATCTCCGGGGCGACAATGCGCGGACCAGCGGTGATCTTCCTTTCGCAGCTCCTCGATGCGATGGCTCTGCGATGACACTCGCAGCGACGTGATGCGGTCCGCAAGCAAGCGGTGCGACGATCTCACCCAGTGACGACAGGCTCTGTGATGACACTCACAGCGATGGTAATCTTCCCGCACCGGACTGGTGCGTCCCGCAAACGAAGGATGCGACGACTCTAGCAGTGGCAGCAGGCGCTACGACGATCTCGGCCTTCGTAGCGGCGGGAATTTCCTCGCACTGACGGGGATGCGCTCCGCAAGCGAGCGATGCGTCAAAACTTGCAGAAAGTCTTTAAAAGCTTGGTTTCCAGCTTCCCAACACAGGTACAACTTCCAGAGGCACCACAACTGGCCCAATCACTCTAGGAAGGACAGAACTCTCTCAGCAGAGTTCAGGGAAGCTGGGGGTGAAGTCCTTTTGTTCCTGGGACTTTTTACCAGGGAGCCAGCTCTTCTCAGGCCCTTGGAGATTCCTTCAAGCAAGGGGACACAGCACCAAAAGCAAAGTCCTTCTCCTCTCCTTGGCAGCAAAGCAACAGCAGGTCAGTCCAGCAGAGCAACAGCAGGACAGTCTTCCTTCTTCAGTTTCAGCTTTCTCCTTGGCAGAGGTTCCTTCTTGATTCCAGGATGATCTAATGTTCTGTAGTCAGGGGTCCTGTACTTATACCCCTAAAAGTCTTTGATCCCTTTGTGCAGGAGGGCTCTGAGCCCGGTCAGAACCAGTTCTGGGTGTTCCTTGAGCACTTTGTTTTCCTGGCCTCTCCTTTCCTTTCAGGGAGAGGGGCAGGGTCGTCAGCCGCCCAGCAGGGGGTGGAGCCATCATTGTGGAAGGCAGGCACAGCCCTATTCAGGCCCAGATGCTATCCCCTCCCACCACTCAAGATGCAGATGCAGTCATTCAGCCTAGGGCTGACTAAGCCAGCCTCCTGGGGGCTCCCAGCCTCTGTCACTCTCAAACCAGACAGCCAATTCACAAACAGGCCAAGACACACAGAAAGGTCAGACAAGAGAACAGCAACATTCTAAAAGTGCTGTTCTCAAACACAGGATTTAAAAACAACCTTTCCTAAAAGATGTGTTAATAAATTCTGAGTTCAGGGATATCAGACTTTAATGTCCGATCTTGCTCCTATGGGAAGATATGTTGGTAGCCACTGTAGCCAGTATTCCCCATGATGGCATATGGGGCAAGATAGCATCACAATAGTGAAAAACGAAAATGGCTGTGATTCACTATCAGAGCATGTCACCTGCACTAGTACATGCTCTACCTTTCACATACACTGCACCCTGCCCAAGGGGGTACCTTGAGCCTTCTATAGGAGTGACCAATGTGTAAAGAAAGGGAAGGGTCAGGCCTGGTCAGGGGGGACACGGACCAGGCGGACATGGCAGTTCACAGACTGCACACAGGCACTGCGGTGGCAGGCCTGAGACACCACTTTAGGGCTACTCATGTGGGTGGCACAATCAGTGCTGCAGGCCCACTAGTAGTTTTTGTATCACCATCCCTTCCACACCCAGTGCACTTCACTAGGGACTTCTTGGTGGTACAAATATGCCAATCATGGATAACCAATTACAATGTAATTTACACAGAGAGCATATGCACTTTAGCACTAATCAGCAGTGGTAAAGTGCCCAGAGTCCTATTGCCAACAACCACAGGTCAGGAAAAATAAGGGAGGAAGAAGCAAAAAGTTTGGGGATAACCCTGCAAAAAGGGCCATTTCCAACACAACCGCCTTCCATCCTAAAGCCAGGGTAGACCAAACGATACCTCAATGGGATTCCCTGCTTAAGGCGATAGAACATGGAAACTGGCCCAAACAGCAGGGCGCTATTCCTGTTCTACTCCGTCCTGAACTCAGTTGGATCACTCTATCCATACTCTCAGGGTCCACCATGTCAATCCATGTGGAACCCTTCTCCTCACCTGTGGACACCACCTGTGCAGCACCTAACCTTAATTTACTCACAGGTGTGTCCCAACTGACAGACAGCCAGCCACATTGACCACCGACAGTGATCAGGGATGAGACCCAGGCCTCATGCCTCTCAGGGCTCTCAAATCCCTGTGGCATCAGAGGGTGAGGGGCAGTAGCCCCAGGTGCTTGGCACCCTTTGTCCAATCCCTCACTTGTCAGGTCAGCTCTGATACTCTGGCACTGACCCACCTGTCCTGGACCTGTATCCGGTGGCTGGACAGGAGGCTGGGGTAGGATTCCCCACACCCGGTCCTCTTCTTCCTTGGGGGTCTGTACCCTCCCACCTGGAGCGGTACCCCCTTCTAGAACAGCCAGGGCACCTGTGGCAGGTGTCCCACACCATTCACCCACCAGTTCAGGGTTTATATCCTGCAACTCGTATCCCAGGTCAGGGGGGACACCCCGGACCTGGCCCTCAAATATAGGCTCCAAAGCCTCCAGGTCAGACAACACCTGAACATGGTTTCCCCACCCAGGGACCAACCCCTGCGGTGGAACACTTGCCTGGCGCACCAGGACTTCACTCACAGATATGCCCACACTGGTACACAGTACCCACCTGGCTAACACAATGGTGTGGCCCAGTCCACCCCCAGGGTGAGGCTCCTGCCCCCCTTCTAGGGGCAACCCTGCCCACCAGGACAACCAACCACAGGGGTCACTGACAGCTGTCAGTGATGAGAGCCAGGCCACATGCCTGTCAGGCCTCTCTAACCTCTGTGGCATAAGAGAGTGGAGGGCAGTAGCCCCAGCTGCCTGGCACCTTTCTTCCACTCTCCCCCCTGCCAAGTCAGGTAGGGCATCCTGACACTGACTCGCCAGCCCGGGGTCTGTACCTTCAGGCTGACCAGGGGTCACGGGCGAGGCTCTCCGCTCCCTACCCCGCCTTCTGGGTTCCCGCACTCTCCTCCCAGGAGAGGCGCCACAGAACACAACTCTCCTACCAGTTGAGGACCTCCATCCTGCAACTGGTCTCCCAACCCAGGGTTTAACCCTTCAGGTTGAACCGGGGTCAGAGGCGAGGGCTCCCTTCCTCTGTGCCCCCTTCCAGAGCGCTGCACCCTCCCTAATGGAGAGGTACCACTGGAAGCCAAACTGGTCAGGACACTGGTTACAGATATCCTTCCTTCAGGTCAGGCAGATCCTGAACCTTGTCTCCCAACCCAGGGACCAATACCTGCTGTTGTGCATTTGCCTGGCATGCCAGGACTTCTGGGAACTCACACAGTAACCCCCTGAGGGTGACATATGACTCATGTGCCCTGTGGCAGTCTGCCTGGTGCAGATCTCCCGACCCCTGTCCACCTGACAGTGCGGGAAGATCCCCCAGGACAGAAATGAAGTCACTGTGGTCACTCACCGGTGACTCAGCCCTTCTTGCTGGCCCCTGACCCACTGGTTCTCCTACTGGATGCTCCTTCCCCCTCTCACCCCTCAGTCTGGACTTCTGTACCCTCCCAAATGGAGTGGCAATGCCAGCCACCAGAACCACCGGAGCTCTGTTTACAGAGGCTCCAGGTTCTCCTGACACTAGGAGATTCTCCTCAAATGGCCTACTAGCACCTTCTAGGCCCCCCAACCTGGTGTTCCCTTAAGAAACCCTCCAGGCCCTGAGACTGGGTTTCAGGCACCATGAGACACACTGTCCCACACTCACTCCTTCTCCACTGAGACCGGACATGAGCCCCTACACCCCTCCCACTATACTGGGACCTAACTGGGCTACATGGAACCTCTTCCACCTCACAGGTCTGGAAGATATCTGCGCCACTTCTTTTGGAATCACTCCCCAATGCCTCTTCAGACTCTCTGGAATCTACCATGAGATCTGCCTCCAATGCAAGCTCCCTGGGATCAGAGAACTCATACTCCACCGGGTGTTGGCATAGCTCTGGAAAACAGGGACTTAAAATAGGCTCTCCAACAAATGGATCACACAGCCCCCCACAGTTGTTAACCAAGCTACCCTTTGCCTCACCCTCCATTGCCTCACACAAGTATTCCACACCACTCTCCTGAGACTGGCAAGACAGTATCTGACTGTCTCTGTCATACAACCCACACTCTTCTGGCGGGTCTTCACACACACACACACCAAGATTTCTTCCATGGGGGAACCCCTCTCCCTGTACCTCTCCTCTAGAGTCAGTAGAGTGTCCGTCCTATCACTAGGAATATGGTCCCCTGTGCCAGTCCCCCAATCTACTTCAGGAACACTGCACTCCACTGGAACTACATCATAAATCTGAACCCCCTGGTGTATGTTGACCCCCTCCCTCAAGTCAGGTGCCACATCTCTGGGTGTTTGTACCTGTCTCTCAGCACTGGAAACTATAATCTTGCTGCCACCATCTGAGCTGGACTCCACCTCCAACTCTGCAAAGCTCACCTCTGGAGCTACACATGTTTCTTCTTCAGCTGAGACACTCATGGACTCAAGCCTCTCGAGCTCCAACTCATGCTTCCTCATTCTCAATTTATGGGCCAAGGTCAATTTCAATTCCTCCAGGGCACGGGCATTTTTGCTCTCCTCCGCCGCCCATTCTCTTTCCACTCTTTCTCTTTCTTATTCCATTTGCTTCAGCTCCATTTCAAGCCTCAACATTTCTAACTTATGATCTCTAGTCCTTTGGTTTTCCTCCTACTCCTCTGGGGAAAAACTGTCTGCTGAATGGTTGCTGCTAGCCCCTGAGCCCGCTCTGGACACAGGCAGATCATGTGGCCTGAAACCATCCCTTTGTGCATCCTCATCCACTCCTGCATCATCTGTCTCCGCAGCTTGTTTGGTCTCCCACCAGGCCCTTAAGGCCTCCTATAGCTCCTCCTTCTTGGAGCGGCGCTTCATGGGGCATCCAAAGTTCCTGCAGAACTGCCTGAGTTGACCTACTTTGTAATCACTTAACATTTCAATATCAAACTCCAGTTCTGCAACATCACTTGCAGGTTTACCATTCTGAGACATGATGCTTGGATTCTTTCAGGGTTACGATCAAAAATAGAACCAAAAATAAAAACACTTAACCGTAGTATGCGGTGGCGTAGTGGTCTGCACTCACTAGTGATGTACACCAGTCACTGTGGGTCTAGTACAAATTCAAGTTCAAATCCCACCACTGACCAACAATGTTAGAACTAGGGGTCTCTAGTTGGCAGAGTTAGGTACCACTGTCCAAATAGGGACCCTTGCTTCTAGTCAAGGTAAGGAGGAAACACTCTTTAGATAACCTCTGCTCACCCCCTTGGTAGCTTGGCGCAAGCAGTCAGGCTTATCCAAAAGCAATGTGTAAAGTATTTGTACCAACACTCACAGTAACACAGTGAAAACACCACAAACTGACTCCACAACAGTTTAGAAAAATAAAGGTATATAATCTAAACTACACAAAATCCAACAAACACAGTTCAAGAATATGGTTGCAAAAGAGTTCTTAAAGTTGCAATAGAATAATCCACAGTTGCGTGAAAAGTTCACAGTTGCGTCACGTTTAGCCAACAGTACCTTTAAATGCGACAAAGTTCCAAAAAAGAAGCTGTTGCTGTGGAAAACAAGCGATGCTTCACTCCTGAGACCCTGGGGAGGCGATGCGACAACCCCACTGGATATAGCGGGCATGTTGCGGTGACTCCGGTCTGTATGGGGAGGGAGGCGATACCCTGTATGGATTCCGGTGCGGAGGTTCCGTAGTGAAAAACCTCGCAAAGGCACGATGCGATGATCTTTGGGGCTGCGACGATCTCCGGGTGGACGATGCGCGGACCAGCGGTGATCTTCCTCTCGCAGTTCCTCGATGCGATGGCTCTGCGACGACACTCGCAGCGACGTGATGCGGTCCACAAGCAAGCGGTGCGACGATCTCACCCAGTGACGACAGGCTCTGCGACGACATTCGCAGCGATGGTAATCTTCCCGCACCGGACTGGTGCGTCCCGCAAATGAAGGATGCGATGACTCTAGCAACGGCAACAGGTGCTGCGACGATCTCAGCCTCCGTAGCGGCGGGAAATTACCTCGCACTAACGGGGATGCGCTCCGCAAGCGAGCGATGCGACAAAACTTGCAAAAAGTCTTTAAAAGCTTGGTTTCCAGCTTCTCAACACAGGTACAACTTCCAGAGGCACCACAACTGGCCCAGGCACTCTAGGAAGGACAGAACTCTCTCAGCAGAGTTCAGGGAAGATGGTGGTGAAGTCCTTTTGTTCCTGGGACTTCTTAACAGGGAACCAGCTCTGTTCAGGCCCTTGGAGATTCCTTCAAGCAAGTGGACACAGCACCAAAAGCAAAGTCCTTCCCTTCTCCTTGGCAGCAAAGCAACAACAGGTCAGTCCAGCAGAGCAATAGCAGGACAGTCTTCCTTAATCAGTTGCAGCTTTCTCCTTATCAGAGGTTCCTTCTTGATTCCAGGATGATCTAATTTTCTGTAGTCAGGAGTCCTGTACTTATACCCCTAAAAGTCTTTGATCCCTTTGTGCAGGAGGGCTCTGAGCCCGGCCTGAACCAGTTCTGGGAGTTCCTTGAGCACTTTGTTTTCCTGGCCTCTGCTTTCCTTTCAGGGAGAGGGGCAGGTTCGTCAGCCGCCCAGCAGGAGGTGGAGCCAGCATTATGGAAGGCGGGCACAGCCCTATTCAGGCCCAGGTGCTATCCCCTCCCACCACTCAAGATGCAGATGCAGTCATTCAGCCTAGGACTGACTCAGCCAGCCTCGTGGGGGCTCCCAGCCTCTGTCACTCTCAAACCAGACAGCCAATTCACAAACAGGCCAAGGCACACAGAAAGGTCAGACAAGAGAACAGCAACATTCTAAAAGTGGTGTTCTCAAACACAGGATTTAAAAACAACCTTTCCTAAAAGATGTGATATTTAATTCTGAGTTCAGGGATTCCAGACTTGTATGTCCTATCTTGCTCCTATAGGAAGATATGCTGGTAGCCACTGTAGCCAGCATTCCCCATGATAGCATATGGGGCAAGATAGCCTTACAATAGTGAAAAACGAAAATGTCTGTAATTCACTATCAGAGCATGTCACCTGCACTAGTACATGCTCTACCTTTCACATACACTGCACCCTGCCCAAGGGGGTACCTTGGGCCTTCCATGGGGTGACCAATGTGTACAGAAAGGGAAGGGTTAGGCCTGGTCAGTGGGGACACGGACCAGGCGGACATGGCAGTTCATAGACTGCGGTGGCAGGCCTGAGAAACCACTTTAGGGCTACTCATGTGGGTGGCACAATCAGTGCTGCAGGCCCACTAGTAGCATTTGTATCACCAGCCCTTGCACACCTAGTGCACTTTACTAGGGACTTATTGGTGGTACAAATATGCCAATCATGGATAACCAATTACAATGCAATTTACACAGAGCATATGCACTTTAGCACTGATCAGCAGTGGTAAAGTGCCAATGGTCCTATTGCCAACAACCACAGGTCAGGAAAAATAAGGGAGGAAGAAGCAAAATGTTTGGGGGTAACCCTGCAAAAAGGGCCATTTCCAACACACACCCACTCACACACCTGTGCAGCCACTCACACAGTCACTAACTCACCCATAAAGCCACTAACACTCCCGTTCACTCTCCAATAAAGCCACTCACACAGCCACTCACTCAGCCATACAGTTACTCAAAAACCCACTAACACACTCATACACCCAGTCACATATCCATACAGCCACTCAGATATCCACTCACACACTGATACAGACAGTCGCACAGCCTCTCAGATGAGATATGTTGGAAATAGTATGACTAAATACTAGTACTGAAAGAATAGTAAATTAACCTATGCGTTAGCTTAGTATATATCTTTAAGTCTTATCATTTAACATGTCATCAGTGATGTCATCGACCATGTCACAAGTGATGTAATATGTGAGGTCATGAACAGTGAATTGCGGGTACATAAATTATAGTTAGCTCAGGTAACTATAACTGTTCAATTTCACTGGCTTTGAATGAGTGAAATGTGAACCTAACTATGTCTTTGTGACCTTTGTTTTTTTTCAGTGGAAATATATATATAAATATATATATATATATATATATATATATATATATATATATATATATATCTCCAGATACTCTGTGTTTTAACAAAATAGTCTTGACCCCAAATCCATTAAGCGTGATTTATTTACGAACAAATGGCCCACAAACGCAATACAAATATATACACAAGGGTTGAGGCAAAGAAAACTGCACCTGTTGTAGTCAGTGACTTAGTAGTATGATGATGGTGCCCAGGAAACCAAGGAATACAACCCCGTCTATTCCTTTAAGGGAAAACCCTTCTCTACAGAACAAAAATAGTGGAATCAGCACCCATCAGAAAGTCTCTTGAATAGTTTTAGCAATCTTTAGTAAGTTTTGCAGAGTTCACTCCAAATGAACAGGTCCGGACTTGAGAATAGTTGTTTTTCAATTCTTTATTATGATAGTCAATCAGTAGAAAAAATGATCCATAGATTTCTCTTTTTTTAGCCAACGCGTTTCGTCTCAAGAATGAGACTTCTTCAGGGCTAAAGATAAAACATATAGGATATTACAAATCCACATATATATATACAAACATACATTATTTACAATGACAAGAACGATCAGATTAAATAATTGTCAAAATATATACAAAACAAATTAAAACCAATCTAGATCAATCCGAGTTATTCCATAGTCATGATGAAATACATACTACTGTTATTCAAAGTACTGTCAATATACATTTTTAAACAAAAAAAGGGAAAGCAATTTTGTTGTTTGTGAAGTTCCTACACTAAACTTCATTCCTGGCTGAACATTGGACAACAGAGAAGAGAATCCAATGGAAAATAAACATAGAATAAAATTACAAACAGATCTCAAACAACTAAACAAATTCATAGCAAGAATATCATCGTACCTCTAGAAAATTGTCTTTGAGGATCTATTTAGAACAGGAAATTCTCATAATTCAAACACAAAGTGGAAGATCTGAAATATACATAAATAATATTGTACCAATAATTAAATAATGTCAATTTATCAGGAGAATCAAGAGTAATGAAACATATCAAAGTTTGAGTGCCATCATACCTCCAGAAAATAAGTCCTTTAAGGATCTATTTAGAGCAGGAAATTCTTATGATTACGACACAAAGTAGAAAATCTGGAAATATACATGAATAATGTTTGGATCAGTGATATTAAATATTCACATAAATACCACAGAAATATGTGTCGACAAATATACCCAGAAAATTTGGTTAAGGAAATTAAACAATTAATGGCTAATGTGATTCCCTAATATGTGGAGCAGAAATACATAGATTTTAATCACACATTGTGAAAATGTTACTTCAGATGGTACTCGCTCCTGATTACATAAAGCATTCTTTATGAAAGATTCAATGACACCCTATATTTGTACACAGGCAGTAAAAAAATAATTCAATATAAAACGATATTGCTTAGATAATATGCATGAACACACTCTCAAAATTATAACTATTCATAGAGCACATCTTAACATATCTATTAAGATAAACCTAATTAACAATCGAAAAAAATATAAATAAAACCGTGTAGTTACAAAACATTTGGTAAAGCAAAATACCTGTTAGTTCAAGTATGTATTTTGAGGAAACTAAAAAAGAAAAGAAAAAGAATAAGATTTATAGCGTTTAGAATCAAGAACTAACTGTCTGTGAAAGAATATTTTACTATTTGTGCCCTTCATATGAGACATTCTTCAAGATAATATATTTTGGATGGGCTAACATTTTAATACTGTTCTGTTGGTTATTTGAAAAATACCAATCACTTCCCAATCACCAAAAGCACAACTGCGCTATCAAATATTCTATCACTAAAAGTAACATTATCACGATCTTACTAAAAAGACTACGTGAAGAGAACGCTTTATATATGAAAGCTAAACAATACCAGGAGGAGATTTAGAATCAGGTCCAACCTAAGCAAAACCAGACATGCAAGTCAGTTCCTAACATATCCGGGCAGAGCCTACGGCTGAACTTACCGGAGGAACGGCATGGTAGCCAGAATACCTCGATCGTCAGACGTGGAGCGGCAACTGAAAAAGACATCAGGCCCACTGGCTTATATATACTTTTTAATGGAATAATTGGAAACACCTGTGTTTTCAAAAAGACTATCGATTACCGGAAGTGTGTTTAAAGAGGTAGAAAGCCTTAGTTTTTTTCAGCGGCCATCTTGGACTGTCTTTTTTCAAAAGCAAAACCTATTTTAAGCTCGTAAAGCTATACTACTCCGCGATATTTATAGAGAAAAGAGAGAAAATAATAAATTTTAAGTGTATAAATCTGAAACTTTTTAAATGATAATAAAATAGGAAAGGAAAAAATATAATGACATTTTTTATTTAAGTAATTTTGAGAGCGTGTCAATCACATATAGTCAGTATTCCATTCATGTTAAATCTTGAGGTTGTAAGTTATTACGTCCTAAGTGAATTGTAAAAATGTGAAAACGGGCGTATGAAACGTTGTCAACCATATTAAAGAATTAAAGAGATATATTAGGAACGGACATATGAAAGTGGGTTGTTACAGTCCTAAAGGAATTATAGATAACGTGAAGACGACCGTGTAAAACGTCGCAACCCATATTAAAGAATTTACAAAAATTTTTACAAAAAATGAGAAAACGGGCATGTGAATATAATCGCCATTCTTGGAGCATCTAAAGTAAAACAACTTTCAATGTCTACGAGGGAATATTGACTTCCTAATAATGTTTAAGGTCAGCCATGATATACTGGGTAGAAAAAGAATCACTATTATATGAATTTATGAATGACAGAGAAAAGATAAAGTTAAAAGAAAAAGAAAAAAGGTCTGAGTTGATCTAAACATTACAGCATTTTCATTTAATTTAATGAAGATCGACACAGCATCCGCATGTTAAGATTGACTCTAACAAATATATCCAGGAAAAAAGGATTTTTGAACACACCAACAATTATACATGAGCCATAGGCCATAAATTAAATTGCCAATACATGTAGTTTGAAACTCATGGTTCCGAATTCATTAAGTACTTTCAGAGTCTCAGGCAAATGATTTATAGATGGACACCAAAATTATATACCCAGATTCACAAGAAATGATGAAACTCATTATTTTGATTCACTCCATACTGTACACTTCTCATCCGACAAATCCAGACAGATTCTAGTCGTCTGAGATTATGTTCCCTATTTCCACCTCTAATATTGGCTTTCTGATGATCAATTGCATGGAATTTGACTGTCCTTTCATTGGGGTGCTCTGTACAAATGTGATTGGCCATAGGATATTTTAGATCTCCATTTTTAATAGCTCTTAGATGTTCTTGTATACGTGTCTTCAAGCATCGAATACTACTACCTACATATGTCTTGTCACATGAACATTGTATAATATATATGGTAAAGGTAGTATTACAATTAATGAAATCTCTGATTTCAAAGTTCTTTGAACCATTATATGAAAAATGGGTGATCTTATTTATGCCAAACTTGCAGACAAATGGCCCACAAACGCCTGATGCGTTTCGGTGCAGCCTTACCTTGGTCATGGGTCAAAGAAAGTTTGTGCATTGTGAAAACATATAGTGCTCATACACAACAATTGATGTAGGACTACCTGTCCCAAACCATGATGAAAAGCAAGCAACATCGGCATCCATTTTGAAGTGGTAACTTTCATATACCTACTTCCTTTAAAGACCACATGATATCAAGCCATTATACATTTAATCCATATTGTTTCTCAATATTTTAAAATATTATTGTACTTTTGTGACATTTATATTTATACCTGGAAATGAGTGGAGGTATATTAAAACAGAACAAAATATAATGTTACAGCAGTCTACAATTTTGCCCCAATGGGCACTGTCACATTGAAGGAAACCATTCCTAGACCCTTATATTTGACCAACCTAGGTCCTCATATCTTGCCCCAGTGGGTCCTTAACTGAGAGGATATAGTCCAATTCTGTTATATTTCACCACATCAACTTTCTAACTCATGCCCAATGGGTGATTTCAACAGATTATAAAAAACATAATTTTAAATAGAAAGTTACGTCATTTTAACAGTGATATCAAAAAACTCTTCCATTTCTTCAACATGATGTGCTGACATTCTCTTGTCCTACGAGAAATATAAAACCAGTGCAATCACTATCATGTGTTTGGATTAAAAACACAAACATTGGCTTCTGATATAAACATAATAACATTCTACAACGAGACAGAAAAGGTATAATTCAAATTCATGAAAACAGCAATTAGCCTAAAGAAACTGACAACTCTCCATCTTTGTCCATCCTAAGGGATTCACTGTACCGTATTTGATAATCATTTTGAACTCCAACCGTCTCAATTCCCTTGTTCAGTTACCACCTCTCTCAGATTTGGGAATTCTATCTAGTGCACAGAACTGTAAAACACTGATATTTTTATCATGCAGTTCTTTAAAATGCCTGGCAATTGGATGTTGCCTTTCCTCATTGGCAACGGCCCTTTTGTGCTCCAAAACATGTTTTTTTCACTTGGTGAATGGTGCTCCCAATATACACTAATGAGCAGGGACAGCTAAGCGCATAAACACAGTAATCAGATTTGCACGTAAGATGTTTATTGATGACATAGGGTTTGTGGTCTTTAGACAGCGGGAATTCTTTACGATTGACACTGTTTTTGCAGGTTTTACATGAGTTACATGTAAAGAAATCTTGAATGGCTCTTGGAACTTTCCCTTGTTTATGTGTGCTGCTACAAAGTATGTCCTTTAAAGCTGTGCATTTTCTGAACGTTATTTTGGGTTGGCCCCCAACATGTTTTTCCAAAATTTGATCAGTGTTTAAAACATGCCAATACTTCTTCAAACACTTCCTAACATGCCATGATTGATTGTTATACGCCGTTATGAATCTTATAGGATCTTCCTCATTTGATATAACGAGTTTCGATTTTAGTAAATCTCCTCTCATACCTGACCGTATCTTGGTACAGGGTTGTTCATTAACTTTGCTGGGATACCCTCTTTCCAGAAATCTGCTTCTCATGTTAGACATTTCTTGTTGGAAGGCTTGTTCTGAACTACAATTTCTTTTTCCTTGCAGTAGCTCACCGTACAGTATACTGCGGATAAGGATTTTGAATGGCAGTTTTTTGCATGCAACAAGCTGTTTCCAGCTGTTGTCTTGCGAAACAGCCTGCTCTCCAATTTCTTATCCTGTACCTTAACTACCACATCTAGAAATTCAATGGTCTCTTTATGTAAGGTTCCAACCATTTTAACGGAAGACGCCAAATGAAATGCCGCGAGACGGCGTGTAAAGAGCCTATTATAGCTCTTACCTCTACAACTTTAAATGAAGATTTGAAAGCTAAAAAAGCGTTTTTACTCTTACGCTTGCTGAAGTAGGAATCACTAAGTCTGCAAAAGACCATCCTCCTTTCATGGTGAATGACCGCTTAAAATAAAGTGCATCAGACGTGAATAAATCATGAAACCTTAGTAAAATTACGATTTTGGAGTTGAATTTTTATGAAATTCCGAAGTAGAATATACCTATCGCCGAGAGGGGGAATTAATTGATTCACCTAATTAAAGGTATATTTTCTCATTCATCAAATACGTGTTCCAGGATTGGGCTTGAAAAAACTTCCAATCATAGATCCTTTAAGCCTTGAGAAAGTTACTTGTTTGTAACGAAACACGTGTCGGCTGCCTGTTTCATCTTCCTTCATCTGGAAACACAGCACAGAAGGATCCTGTGACCACTATATCTTATATGTCAAAACTATGATAAATTGTTCAGATATATTTTCAAAATGATTTATTAAAACTTCTAAATCACTGCATTTTTTGATGATGTTCTCTTTACAATTGACCAAATAATAATATTGTATACTTAAATTTGAAGGTGGTCTTGACCTATTAGCTAGGCCAACACAGGGAACAACTCCCTTAGAAGTATTCACTTCTTTGACATTACTTGTGTAGAGTGCCGAGGTACAACAAACTCTATTGTACTTGTGAAGTTTAAACTACATTTGTTGTTGTTCAATGTGGCATTAAACTGCACAGCTTCTTCTTCCGTCCCCCACCAAATACAGAAAATGTCATCTATATACCTTGACAAAGAAAGTGAATGGGGCTTGCACCGCTCAGTTGATCTGTGGTTATCCGTGTTATTATGATCTGTTGCGTGCTAAAGAGGTATCGCTGTCTGGTCCACACAGCGTGTACTATAACAAAGTCTATTACAAGGCTGCCCCAACATGGGGGAAGACTCCTCCAAGCACTGTGAGGAAGACTGGACGAGTCTTGTTCACTTGGGTGAATTTAATAAAGTTTTTTTCAAAATGAATGATACACTTAAAGTCTTTTGTTATTCATCATTGTTTCAACACATTATTTTCATGGTTGCAAAAATATCGGACATGTTATCCAATGCAGGTTCATCATAACTTGCTAGTCCCAATGCATTTCGGGCTATCCTTCAGCCCTTCATCAGGGGATTACTCTACAAGAAGAAAAGGAAATGACTGTCAGCACAGGACCTAGAATAGTAATCATACTATACGTGTTGGAATAGCGGCATACTCAGATATGATTAGAAACACCGGAGTGAGGAATAGCTGTGATGGCTACTGGGATTGTGTCTCATGGGTGAGGAAAATTACAAAATGAAAAAAATAAAGAATAGGAGAAATACAGCGGTGCGTGTGCGGAATGCGGACGCGTGTTATATCTGTGCTGGGAAATGTGATCCAAAACTGTAAAAACAACCCAGTGATTGAATTTGCGCAAAACGAGTGAAATAGAAACCGTATTCCAAGGTGTATGTCATGCGGTATACTGATGAGACAGTAACTCACTGTGTCAATGCGGGATTAGGTCCAATGACCTGGAAGTACATGGAAGTGCACACGAGTGGTTAAAACTCGATTATGATCCCGGTAAATGCATTACAGTGGTCCTCAGGAGAGGTACTTACTTTAGTGGAGTGAAACTCCGCGGAGTTTTCCGAATCGGTGCCCCTCTGGTGAGCGTGGTGTGTGAGTCCCAGCTGGGAGTGCAAAGCTATTCCGGCGTGACGGCTATAATAAACACAGATGATGGGCTAAAACCATGGTGGTGGACGCCATCTTAAAGTGGTGAATGATAATACCGGAGATGCTCGGCTAGTGTAAGGATGTGAAAAGTAATGAATAATGGCGAAAACATATGAATGATGTTACAATAGCAATAAATGAAAAGGCATAAACAATAAATTAAAAAGCATGAACAGTTAAAACAATACATGAAACATGTAGGCAAAAACGCTGTCTTATGATGCTATGCAGGTGCTCAACAAGTCATTTATATTCAAAGATAACATAGGAATTCCATCCTATCGTTCAACCCATTTGGTTGCATCGTCGCCATGTAGCGGATCCAGTAATTCTCCCGTTTGAGAAGAGTATTTTTGTTGTTTCTGGTGGTTTTGATCTGTTCCAAAATCAGATATTTTAACTGTGCCACTGTGTGGTTTTTCTCGAGGAAGTGTGCAGCTACTGTGGACTTGACGTTTTTAGTACGAATGTTACTTTTGTGCTCAAGAATGCGTACTCGGATTTTTCTTTCTGTGTGGCCTATGTAGCATGAGCCATACGGGCACTTAAGCATGTAAATGACGTTAGAGGAATTACATGTTGCATTGACTTTCAATTTCACTTTGTGGCCTTTCATTGGATGGTTAGTATAGTTCCCTGGTATGACGTTATTGCAGTTGCTGCAATTATGGCATGGCAAGAGTCCCTTGTATGGTTGAATTTCCATCTGGTCACTTGGTCTCGTAAGAATTTCTTTGAGGTTGCATCCTCTGGTATAGGCAAAGATGGGTAGTTGTGCGAAGATGTTATGAAAGTCTGGTTCTGTACTCAGTAGTGGCCAATGTTTTAAAATGATTTTGCGGAACTGGTTGCTGGTGACGGTGTATTTGGACACCACTACCATTCGTGTGTTCTCAACCTTGGGTTTGATGCGTTGCAAATCATTGCGATTGGCCTTCTTGCAACGGGCAACTGCCTTGTCTAATGTCTCCTGAGGGTACCCTCGTGCTTTGAATCTTTCTAGCATGTGATTTTGTTGTTTTTCACTCTCCGTAGTGGAGGACACGATGCGTTTTACTCTCAATAGTTGTGAGTATAGTAGATTGAGTTTGAGTCCAGGTCGGTGGAAACTGTTGAAGTGCAATATGGAATTGCGATCTGTGGGTTTTCGGAAAATCGTGGCCGATATTTTGCCCTCTTGTCTGTAAACTGCTACATCCAAGAAGTGGATGCTTTTTTCGTCATAGTTCCATGTAAATTGGATGCGGTCGTTAATCCTGTTCCAATTCTCTAAGAAATCCAAAAGGCTAATGCTGGTGCCTGACCAAAGAATGAATAGGTCATCGATGAACCTGAGGTATAATTTACCATGGGTTTTCCAAGCGAAGCTATCCAAGATGTGTGTTTCTTCGAATATCTTCATGAATATATTTGCATGGGATGGAGCTGCGCAATTTCCCATGGAAGTGCCACATAGTTGGTGGAACCAATCGCCGTTGACTGTAAAGTAACTGTGGTAAAGCGTGAATACTAGTAGTTCCATTAGAAACACTTGAAGATCCGTGTCCAGAGTGGATCCTGAAAGTACCTTCTCCACAGCCTCTATACCTAGGTCATGAGGTATTGATGTGTACAGTGAACACACATCACTGTGCATGGTAACAATTCCTGTTCTTCCAACTGATTGATGCAAGTATTCAATTTTACCAAAAAGTCAGTGGTATCCCTGATGTATGATCCTGTATCCAATACAAAAGGTTGGAGATATTTATCAATAAATTTACCAATAGTCTCATGTATGCTCCCTTTTGTCGACACTATGGGTCGGAATGGAGGCCTGGTCGGATGCTTGTGTATCTTGGGCACCATGTACATGACTGGTGCTGAGGGATTGTTAGGAGCCAGGTAACGTCTTGCTTTGTCATTGATTGTACCATTGTCGAATGCTTGTTTTATGATGTGATTCAAGATATCAGAGTACTCACATGTTGGATCCGTTTGAAGTGGAGCATATGTATTGCTGTCTGTTATGTGTTCCACGATTTGTTCATGATAATATGTTGCATCCATGATAACTAATGATCCCCCTTTATCGGCAGTTTGGCATACTATTGATGTATTGTTGGCCAATTCTTGCAGGATGTTTTTTACTCTTTTAGAGAGATTGCCTCTGAGTGGGGTGGGAGGGGTCGGGGAGAGCGGCCCAGGTGATGCTGGTCCGGGCTGGCGCTCGCTCCTGGGAGATGAAGTCCCTCAGGGAGCAGGCGCGCTCGCTCGCAGCCCCGTTAAAGACTTTCCCTCAGCTGTCCCTTTAGAACTCCAGGCAGGTACACGAACACTCCAGCGATGCCGGACCCGCGGAGCGGGTTCCGCGAGAGGTAGGCAAAGACTGGAACGACTGAAAGGCTGGTAGGGTGCAAAGTACTCCGTCCCAAACAGTAGGCAAAATGCTGGAAATACAAAAGGCGTCCCATGAAGATATTCGAAGAAACACACATCTTGGATAGCTTCGCTTGGAAAACCCATGGTAAATTATACCTCAGGTTCATCGATGACCTATTCATTCTTTGGTCAGGCACCAGCATTAGCCTTTTGGATTTCTTAGAGAATTGGAACAGGATTAACGACCGCATCCAATTTACATGGAACTATGACGAAAAAGCATCCACTTCTTGGATGTAGCAGTTTACAGACAAGAGGGCAAAATATCGACCACGATTTTCCGAAAACCCACAGATCGCAATTCCATATTGCACTTCAACAGTTTCCACCGACCTGGACTCAAACTCAATCTACTATACTCACAACTATTGAGAGTAAAACGCATCGTGTCCTCCACTACAGAGAGTGAAAAACAAAAAAAACACATGCTAGAAAGATTCAAAGCACGAGGGTACCCCTTTAGGAGACATTAGACAAGGCAGTTGCCCGTTGCAAGAAGGCCAATCGCAATGATTTGCTACGCATCAAACCCAAGGTTGAGAACACACGAATGGTAGTGGTGTCCAAATACACCGTCACCAGCAACCAGTTCCGCAAAATCATTTTAAAACATTGGCCACTACTGAGTACAGAACCAGACTTTCATAACATCTTCGCACAACTACCCATCTTTGCCTATACCAGAGGACGCAACCTCAAAGAAATTCTTACGAGACCAAGTGACCAGATGGAAATTCAACCATACAAGGGACTCTTGCCATGCCATAATTGCAGCAACTGCAATAACGTCATACCAGGGAACTATACTAACCATCCAATGAAAGGCCACAAAGTGAAATTGAAAGTCAATGCAACATGTAATTCCTCTAACGTCATTTACATGCTTAAGTGCCCGTGTGGCTCATGCTACATAGGCCACACAGAAAGAAAAATCTGAGTACGCATTCTTGAGCACAAAAGTAACATCCGGACTAAAAACGTCCAGTCCACAGTAGCTGCACACTTCCTCGAGAAAAACCACACAGTGGCACAGTTAAAATATCAGATTTTGGAACAGATCAAACCCACCAGAAACATCAAAAATACTCTTCTCAAACGGGAGAATTACTGGATCCGCTACATGGCGACGATGCAACCAAACGGGTTGAACGATAGGATGGAATTCCTATGCTATCTTTGAATGTAAATGACTTGTTGAGCACCTGCATAGCATCATGAGACAGCGTTTTTGCCTACATGTTTCATGTATTGTTTTAACTCTTCATGCTTTTTAATTTATTGTTTATGCCTTCTCATTTATTGCTATTGTAACATCATTCATATGTTTTCGCCATTATTCATTACTTTTTACATCCTTACACTAGCCGAGCATCTCCGGTATTATCATTCACCACTTTAAGATGGCGTCCACCACCATGGTTTTAGCCCATCATCTGTGTTTATTATAGCCGTCACGCCGGCATAGCTTTGCACTCCCAGCTGGGACTCACACGCCACGCTCACCAGAGGGGCACCGATTCGGAAAACTCCGCGGAGTTTCACTCCACTAAAGTAAGTACCTCTCCTGAGGACCACTGTAATGCATTTACCGGGATCATAATCGAGTTTTAACCACTCGTGTGCACTTCCATGTACTTCCAGGTCATTTGACCCAATCCCGCATTGACACAGTGAGTTACTGTCTCATCAGTATTCCGCATGACATACACCTTGGAATACGGTTTCTATTTCACTCGTTTTGCGCAAATTCGATCACTGGGTTGTTTTTACAGTTTTGGGTCCATTTTCCCAGCACAGATATAACACGCGTCCGCATTCCGCACACGCACCGTTGTATTTCTTCTATTCTTTATTTTTTTCATTTTGTAATTTTCCTCACCCATGAGACACAATCCCAGTAGCCATCACAGCTATTCCTCACTCCGGTGTTTCTAACCATATCTGAGTATGACGCTATTCCAACACGTATAGTATGATTACTATACTAGGTCCTGTGCTGACAGTCATTTCCTTTTCTTCTTGTAGAGTAATCCCCTGATGAAGGGCTGAAGGATAGCCCGAAATGCATTGGGACTAGCAAGTTATGATGAACGTGCATTGGATAACATGTCAGATATTTTTGCAACCATGAAAATAATGTGTTGAAACAATGATAAAGAACAAAAGACTTTAAGTGTATCATTCATTTTGAAAATAACTTTATTAAATTCACCCAAGTGAACAAGACTCATCCAGTCTTCCTCGCAGTGCTTGGAGGAGTCTTCCCCCATGTTGGGGCAGCCTTGTAATAGACTTTATCTATATACCTTGCCCAGAGGACGACGTTGTGGGTAAAGTCTGTGATGTTTCTAGCCACCTGCTCCTCCCACTAGCCAAGGTACAAACCCACGTAGCTGGGGGCGAAGCAGGTTCCCATCGCCGTTCCCCAAGTTTGGCAATAGATGACATGATCAAACAAAAAATTGTTGTTAGATAGACATGTTTGCATCATGCTTAACAGCATTTCAGTGTGCAAAAAGTAGTTTGAATCACGCTGTCTTAAAATATGGGGATTCACCTTGATGCCCAATTCATGCGGCATGCATGTGTACATGCTATTTACATCTAGTGTCATTAGCCACATACCATCTTCCCAACTCACATTTTGAAGTAATCTTAAAAAATCTCTGGTATCTTGTAAATAAGAAGGGTGTGCTTGGACAAATGGGTGCAAAAACTAATCAATATACGTCAAAGTGTTTTCATAAGTACTTCCAATTGAAGACATGATAGGTCGTCCTGGTGGGTTAACATTATCTTTGTGTAACTTGGGCAACAAATACATTGCCGCAAGTTTCGGGTATTCACACTTAAGATACTTATATTCATCGCCTGATAACAATTTATCATGTTTCTATTGAAGCAATTGGGATTGATACTCCTCATTGCTTTTGTAATAGCTGGATCTATTGCTGATGATGTAACTATCAGTATCACCCAATTGTCTCCTGCCTTCATTCAGATACATTTGTGTGGGCCAAATCACGATATTCCCACCCTTATCAGATTTTTTGATAACGATGTTCCTATTTACTTGCAGTTCTTCGACTGCTTTACGTTGTTTAAGGGTGAGATTGTTGTGTCTGAATTTACCAGATTTTTCAAGGTAAGAAGGGTGGGAGGTGAACCAGTGTGCATAAGAATAAGGGGATTGCCCCTCTTAGATCGAACAGGATGGATAAGAGCCAGCCCACAGCCTGAGCCCACTCCTATAGTTAGGAGATATGGGAGGATGTATGATAACAGTGAGGACCTATGGGTATTTATGGAACCATAGGGACAAAGGGTGGGGGAAAAGCGGCCCAATATTGAAGAATTTGCACAGATAAAGATCAAATAATAACAAATACTGCATATGAGCCAATGCTGAGTAATCGATTTGACCTCCTAGCCGAATGCTCAAATAGTTGGGAAGACAATATGACTGATGTGTTGAGTGAATTGGATTAGGACTTAGGTTACTCACACAGCCTACCGACACTGTCTTGGAATAAATGGGGTTGTCTATAAGAGAAAGCTAGCACAAGACACTTTTAGAGAAATGCTGGGTAATTATGACATATTGTGCCTACAGGAGTCCTGGCTGTGTAAGGTACCAGATCCAATAGATTTTTTTTTATGGTAACCAACGAGGCAGTACGAATGAACTTAGGCCGACCTTCGGGGGGCTTAATTACACTGGTATAAGTAAAAAGAACAACTTTCACACCAGCATCCAACAGATTGACAAAAATATTGAAAAAACACTGGAACATCTTAAACACAGGAAACCTCACCCTTGAGAAGTCACGGTTTGCTTTTAAACGCACTAAAAACATCAAAGACGTACTAGTACGAACAAGAATAAGAAAACGCACCACTAATCAACAAAGTACCCTATGGCAAGTGCTAGCAGTGAAGGGACACTATCCTTGTGGCATGTGCAGCGCATGCACTTTTACTTCCGTACATAAAACCATCACTCTGACAAACAACTTCACATGGGAAATGAGGGGACACACTAACTGCAATACAGCCAATTGCATTTACCTTCTGACGTGTCCCTATGCCCTTTATTATGTGGGAACGACAACTCGCCCCATAAAACAGCGGATCTCAGAGCATCGCAGCAATTTTCGCTGCTGCAAGATGAACACCAAAATGTGTACTCATTACATTGCAGAAAACCATTCACCCGACTCCATGAAATGGGTACTACTTGAGGCTAACCCAAGAACTTCCAAGCAAGGCCTCTTTATCAAAGAACAATGATGGATACACCGTTTGTCCTCAAACGAAACAGGGCTTAATGAGGCTATCCCATGGAGCTCAATCAGGATCCAATTACTGATACTGGGGGCCCACTAGCATGATTTTGACTGGTAGACACCATCTGACTCCTATTGGGGGGTGGGTCTATATACTATACATCTTATACGTCAATCAAATACACATAACTGTGGACTGGTACCTCCTATCTTAGACGGTCCACCATTATCTGAATACTTGAAGAGTTGTTTTGTGTTCTTTGTTTTGCCTTTAAGTGAAATATGTGGAATAAAACACACTGGATACAGTGCAAGTCTCTATCACCTTTAAGGAGAACCATAAAAACGAGTGTTTGGCTCCTTACATAGCACATTTACACTGAAAACAACATTTAGACGACTCCTACGGAGCCTCTTTCCATGAGACACGTGCATAGCGTCACGGGCACGCTCTCACATGAGGGTGATTCCAATAGCGCTTCAGAATTTACATATTTTGGGGGGGCGATGAATTGCATTAACACGCGTTCAGCATGTGTTTTTTCCATAATCATTCCTTATACAGGCGCTTCCATTTAGAACCACTAGATGGTTCTTACACATAAGGTTCCCCGATGGTGTGAGAAGCGCCTAAGCCTGAAGACATAGAATTTTCGTGGGGAGACTAAGCAAGTTTAAAAACCACCCACCACGGCAATTGTAGTATTTTCGCCACATATCCTAGATTCGACATCCATGTGGCTACAATACCACCTGTAACTGCCTTGTTAATGGTTAAAAACTTTAACTTAATAGACAGGAAATAAGAGAGTTTACCCATGACACATGAACCATCTTGAATTTAAAATTGACTAAACCCTTATTTTTATATTATTAACGCATGAACACCAGTATGCCTTTTCCTGTTTTTATCACCCCATGTATAGTCCAGCTTACATAGGAGCAACGACCTGTGTTTTGACCACCGGGTACTGTTGATGCCTGGACATATTACTGACTTAGGTGAGTCCATTCCTAATGTTTCTGCTGCTCCACAGATTTCCCACAGGGGTGTATCATCACCTTAGTTCACTGTTGGGAGATTCACCAGACACTTTTATTGTTTTACTGTACGCCTAAATGGACGGCGTGCACCACAATTCTGTTTAGAACTGAATGAAGTGTCACAACATGTGCTGTGCCTTCATTTACGTTTTCACTTTACATGCCTGTAATACTATCTCCTTTTTCCCATTGTGGGCAGATCCAGGCTACCACAGGTATTTTACCCAGAATAGGATAAACCTGCCGTCTGTTGTAATAACTGAGTTATCAATAGAATTTTAAGTGTAGATAGTTTTTCATTTGTTTTGGTCCTGAAGAATCGCGAGTAACTACTCAATACGCGAGAAACATGTTGACCCCTGATGAATGAGACACGGACACTCTACCTCGAGACATTATTCTTGGACGAGTGCTGTGCTCACTATTTTTAATTAGGACAGGAGACCCCCCAGAATAAAATTGTTCCATGCCAGGTACTCCCAGCCCTACCTTTTAAAATCACGTTTGCACATCTACACGCTTCTGGCCCCATACCCACACTTCACCATACGGATGTTGGATAAAAGATCTGCGATAAAGTGCCCCTTTTTAAGGTGAGCCCATTGTGTATTGCACCGCCGAGGAGCAGCCCATATGATGAAGCATGACACCTGAAAGGGTGTGTGAGGGCATTAAAATCCAACAAATGGATTTCCAACTATAGACCCTAGGTGGGCCTAGCTGGACACAGCCACACCTTGACTCTGCATTCTACTATTAGAGAAACAGCAGAACAATATTTTGTTGACACATCCTTAGGGGCTACCGTTCTTGCTCGACCTCCCACTCCTCTGTGAGTGGAAATAGCCCCAGTATCTTCCCCATCTTTTTGAAAACAAATAAGTAAAAAGAGCTAAGAAAATAACCAAGTTGAATGTGAAATGTAGGTGGTTACTAGCTTATCAGGTAGAACTCTACAGTGGGCTCTGGGCAAAAAGCCAAACATTGTGATCAACTTATATATTCAGCCAGGAGTAATAGTAGATTATGAAGTACAACTGTGCTTGTTAGAGAAATATTTGGAATCTATTTGTATAACAAAATCAACATATTTGATAATGATCTTAGGAGACTTTAACCATAAATTAGATCGGCCCCTTAGTGATAAACTGTTTAAGGAAGTTTTAGCCATTTCACAGATTCCCCAAGCAAATTTTGTTGGAGTAGGTAGTGCCGCACAAGACAAATATTTAGTAAAGTTCCTTGGATCCATAGGATTATTCTGTGCCAATGGGCGAACAAATCCTGACTGTCCAGCAAAGAAGACCTTTCATATAGGGAATCAGAATTGCCCAATTGATTATGCTTTTATAAATGAACAGCATTTTAGGGATGTTGAATTGCTAATTAAGATGAAACAGGAATCGGAAAGATAAAGAGTGATCCCCTTACAGATTGCATATCCTAGACCTATAACCACCCGTATAACGGAGGAAAGCTTGTAATTGGTTATTAACTTGTTTCTTGATTATACGGTTGTTGGTAATTTACCACAAAAAGAATTTTTTTTAACATGGTATGAGCTGACGACCAAGCAGGTGGTAAATTGCCTAAAAATAAAAGTAAAAGTAGGGCCCACCCATAAGACAAAAGAAAGTATAAATGGTTGGTTTAACAATGAGTGCAGGAATTTGAAACTTAGGGTACGGAAATGGAAAAGACAGTTAAGGAAAAAAACAGATAAGGGGACAATGGAGAACCTCTGATTGGCAAAACTGGACAACAAAAATAAAACGAGAGAAAGGAAACTAGAATATAAGTCAAAAAATTGGAAAATAATGTTAGAAGTGATAAACAGAAAGGGGCAGATTTATGATGGCCCTGCGCCGCCGGTGCGTCACTTTTTCCCATGTTAAAAATGACGCACCGGCGGCGCAAGGCCTTCATAAATCTGCCCCAAATAATATAAGGTCCTTTTGGCAATTGGAAAAAGCGGGAAATGTACAAGGGGAAATGCGGTGCCTGGTGGGAGAAGATGATTAGGTTATTCATTTGAGTAATTTATATAAGGGCAAAGATTTGAAGAAGACCCTGGAATGAAGACCAGAGGAGTTAGAACAATTAAAGCCACACTTCTCTTTTCAAAATATAAAAAAAACGATTCAATCTTTAAAGCTAACAAAAGCCGCAGACCAAACACTCTACCTGCAATTATTTTTCAAAAATAGTACTGATTGGTGGGCAAGCTTCTTAAATGCAACCTTCCAACAAAGTCTTGTTGCTGGGATTTTCCCAGAAATTTGGAAGGGGCAATTGTAAGGCCAATTTATGAAAAGAAGGATGCCAAGTTACCCCAGAATTATCGCCTCATAAGCTTACTGGATGTGGGGGAGCAGGTCTTTTCTAAAAGATTGGTAGGGGTAGTGAAGTCCTGGGCAAAACAGTATAATCTGATACCAATAGAACAAGGTGGGTTCAAAGAGGGGCACTCGACTGTTGATCACTGCCTTAGTTTATGGGCATTGGGAAAAAAGGCAATAAAAGGGCGTGGCAGCTTGTTTTGCTGTTTTGTTGATTTCCGAGCCACATTTGATTTGGTAGATCGTAGTACACTGTGGACTATGATGGTAAAGCTCGGAATCAACAAGGCAGTTCTTTCACTAATTCAGGAACTGCATTCAAAGAATTGGGCTAGGGTAATCTTGGACTGTCTTGGAATATTATTAGGCTGTCTGGTTTTAGGTTTAAACCTATTATAACTGATAAAACCCCACTGGAAGTGAAATAGCCCTCCCCAGTGTAAACATATAAACACTGGAAAAACCCCTGCACAACCACAAACTGAATGCCATTCAAAGAAAGGAAAAGGAGAGTGAAAGAGTAATTTTTATTTTTTCCTGAATGGGCCAATGCAATGTAACTATGTTATATAAGGTAGAAGTAGGAAAAACTGGGCTAACATTATTCTGCTTGAGTTTTGTTGTTTAGGGATGTCACTAATTGTTTCTTCATCCTTTTTTCAGTTTTGTGGTCTTTGGTCTGAAGATACAGGGGTTAGAAGCATGTTTTTGGTGTTGTTTATTTATTTTATAAAGTTGTAGAGAATCAGGAAATATTTAAATCATTTTTGATTTTTTGGCTACGTTCGAGTGTTTCACTGATAGGAAAAATGTAGGTTTCACAAGAGTCTTTCCCAATATGTACCCTCACGTTTACTCACAGAGAATGGATAAAAACGCCTGATACATCAGCCCCCTTTTCTAGTGAGTCAGTATTGATGGTGAATTGCCAAACACGCCAGGCTTTATACATTCAATTTAAGGTATAGTGATAGGCATATGTGAAAAGAGTGCAGTCACAAAGCATCTAGGATACTGGTGAAAATATGACACCATACATTTGGAAAAGATGGAATGCAGTGTCACTTGGAATGTTGCTGCAAAAAGTTCTTACCTAGTTCAATAATTGGAGTGTTATTGTTTGTATTTACATTGATTCAGCCACGTATATTAAAAAGTTGTGTGGTGACCTGTCAAAATCGATACCTGAGCTGTAGTGCTTCCCTATAAGAGATCCTTGCCACGTGTTAGATGGCAATCTGAAAGCATCTTTACAATCTTCAGAGTTAATGAAGAATGCTATTTACTTTTTAGTCCATTCTGGTACACTGTTTTGTTATGCGTGGGAACTAAAATACAAATATTTCTCATTTTGTGCTTTGTCTGGCTTCAAAGAAAGAGCCATCCCTACTGTCACTTAGCTGGTGGTTCTCAGCCCTAGAGGCCATGAATGCTATATTATCCACGTGGCAACGGTTTACAGAACTTTTGCTGAGTGATGATGCAAACGGCAAGAAATGTGAGGGTCTTTGGATCCATATTGATGGCGATTTGAAAAAAAGTACACTCTACTGCATTCTTGGATTTTTACAGGAAAGCATGACTGCTGTAGTGGACATGTTAAAAAAAAACTAGAGTCTGAAAATACCCTTGTCTGCCAAGTGTACAGCATAATTCGTGTAGATCTGAAACATCTCCTTGAGAGTAAGCTGGGTGACACTTTTAGTGACTTTGGCACTGCAACATGTTCCATGTTAAAGTGCTTGCCACTTGGTAAGCAAAGAAATGTTGAGCAGCAATTCAGGAACTTTTATTTTACAATGTATGAGAAATAGCCCTTCACCAAGCGTGGCATTTTAAGTCAATGAAGCCTCACTGTGGTACTCTGCACAAGTTATAGATCCCTTCCGAAAAGGGAAATTTTCTCCGGAGTTTCAAAAGTGCTGCCTTATTTATGACCGCTTCAATAACTCTGAGGGCATATGTGCCCAGTTCAACGCATATGTTGCAGAACCGAACCGGTCACAGAGAATCACAATCTTCAGGTGCATCAGTATTTGCATGGAAAGCTATGCCAGTGGCCAAAGTTAGCAAATTGTGTACTGCCTATTTTGGTGTTGCCTGTCTCAAGTGCCAATGTTGAGAGGGCCTTTTCACAGATAAAAGTTTACATGAGAAAGAAAGAGTGAGCCTGCATGGCCAAAGACTCAATGAAGTATTGTATGATGTACTGCGATAAGTTTGATTTGTAAAAATAAATTTGGACCTCATACACTGTACGTAAACTGTCTATATACCATGCACTATCAGTGCAGAAAACAAGCAATAATAAAAGCAAAAAGTTCCATAAACACTGGAAAAACACTGTCCCCTTTGCTTTTAATGGTGCACAAATGTGTAACCACTGATAACCACTGTTTTTCTAAGGTATTGAAATTACTGGAAAACACTGAAAAAACCCCACCAGAATTTACCAAAAATAGAAACTGAAAACAGGAAAGCCTAAACATTATCTAAGAAAATTCAGATAATGAAAAGCCTGAGGCAGGGCAGTTTTTAAGCCCCTCTGTTATTTTCTCTGTTTTTATCCGACCTGCCAATTACATTGAGCAAAGCAGGAGGTCTAAGCCCTAAGATGGGGGAACCCATATATCATGTCTGCTATACGCGGATGATTTAGTAATAACAGACATGACATAGTTAGGCTTACAAAAAAAACTGGATACCTTTTACGAATACTGTAAAAAGAAAAGCCTCACGGTTAATTTAGAAAAGACCAAAATAATGGTACTTTGGAAAAGAAAGAGCTCCTTCTACTGGAAACTGGGGGTTGTTAGAATTGAAGAAGTGGATAAATATAGATATTTGGGCATGTGGTTCGATAGTAAGTTAAATTGGAAGGGACACATACAGGCAAAAAGCAAAGGCCCTTTCTGCAGTCTGCGGCCTTAAACAATATAAACAGAAGTATGGAGGCCCACTGTGACCAATACTATTGGTTTTTAATGCATTGGTTTGACCACAATTTCAGTATGGTGTTGAGGTTTTAATCATGAGGGGCAAATCGGATTGGAACTTAGAGGCGGCAAAATGTGTGGAGCAGCTTCTCGCTCTCCCATTGACAACTATGTTAAAGGCTGTGCGAGTAGAATGTCACCTCACAGCCTGGAACTATCAGTGAATGCTAGTGTAGTGTAGCTCCTATTTTCCCAATAGGCTCTGCGCATTGGAATAGTACCTACAGCAGTAAAGGCCTAGACCAGACGTTAACTAGGTCTACTACTGTCGATACTAGACTTAATTTTTGGGTTTGCCAGCTAAGCTCAGAGTTCGCTAGAAACTTTCTCGAATGTTCAAGGGAGGATTAACTTCCCTGATTAGACAAGAAGGGATTTAGTTTCTGACAACCATAGAACATGACAACTTTGCTCTCCCCTAATCAAGAGTCAATCTCAAGAGTCGTGTGAGCACAAGGCAATTATTTTACTCAGTCAGTACGTGCATTCTTAGTCTCATCAGAATGTAGAGAAAAGGAAGAGACGGGCGTGTTCAATAAAAAGGTGTTATTTATTGATCAGTCTCTTTTCTCGTACAAGAGAAATGGATCGATATTATTGCAATACTTATAGTTAAGTAAAGTGCATACATTAAAAGCAATAGTATAAAATAATACTGTAAAAACATTGATATGGTTTCTGAGCCATATGATGTTTAAAATGATTAAAATATATTTACATACACATATACATTTGACTAAACGTACTCAACTGGTGTTTCTAAATACGCCTACCCCGTGTACCTGACCTAAGTCTAATGCGTGGGCGGGAATAGAAAGTTACAGTTTAAGTTAAGTTTGTTTTTGCCAAGTGAATAACTAAAGAATTCTCTGTGAGGGGTTATTCAGTTCTGTACCTGGAAGTTAGGATGAATGAGGAATGGTATCTCTTTCTCTGCTCTCGATATTCCAGGCTGCCTGCGAGGGCTGCCCAGAAGCGCCGGTGCTGGGTCTCTCGGCTTGAGATAGCAGCGCGTCTCTCAGCGCGTCAGGAAGGCGGGGCTGCTGCCAGCGGGGTCTGCTTCTGCTCTCGGCTTCGGCAAGTATGGCTGCTCCGTCTTGTCACCACGCGTGTGTTTGCATAGGGCAAGGTCGGCAATATTTATACCTTAAAGGTGCCGGGATTGACGTAAGGATGGACATAGGTACGTCAATAAAGATGTCATACGACTTGCTCGTTAGCACATTCTTTACTAAAAGTTCTCTGTGAAATCAAAACAATGGCCGCACGGATTTTCCAGGTTGTCATAGGTTTGATTTGTTATGAGAACGTCGTATGCCTTATCAGGGGCTGGAGGAATGTCGCTTGTCTAATTAGATCTCAAGCGTTATGACCTAATCAGATAACACGTTCCTGTGCCGTAGTGTGACTGCGTCAGATAACGGTATCTGCATCATGGGGGTTTTCTTGCCTCATGGGCTGACTGTTAGTTAACTTGATAGTTAGTTTAACCAGAATAGGGTCAGGAATAGGGGGACTGATTCAGAACCTATAGAAATACACGACACCCACTCCACGCTAACTATGGTCATATCTACTAATCTAAGCATAGTATAACATAGTACAACATACTATAGAGTATAGTGTATACCTTACCACCCCAAAATACATAAATGCATTTTGAAATTTTCAAATATACTGAAAAATTGCAGTCATATATATTGTATGCACTTAAGCTATGGATTAAATGCAAAAGTAAACACGCATTTGTATGCATTATTGCTTATTGGTATATGAGAAATACACATGAAATGGCTCTTAATATGGCTATACAGAAAGGAAGTCCGAGACCATTTCATCACATAATAAAATATTTGTGAACCTACCAGCGGGCAGCTAAAGTCTATATAAAGTATCTAAAAATAGAAATCTTAGTTCTCTAGGAATAGTTTCTTACTTTAAGCAGAAGATCAGTGTCCCAGGAAAAAATATGTAGAAAAATATTTTAAGGGGCATGCTGAAAAAATTGCTGTCCGTGAACTGGATTGTAATTGTTCATGTGACTTTATTTTTAAAGTTGAAGGCCGAATTCAGGGAACGCCGTGTGCGAGTTTACTCAAAAGTCTCTATTTCTGTTCCGGAGAGAACATCATATCATTCAGGCTTTCGAAAAAACTGTCAACAGCTTCATGGGAAAGTTCCACTAAGTCGGAAATAGGGGTAACCATGCATTCGTGCGCATGATTGTCTCCATTGACATTCTGATTTGCATTGCTGACAGAAGGTCGTACCTGTTCGATGCTGCTTTCATCTTGAACTTCACTACTCTTCAATCGTAGTGGTGAAGATTCCAGGAATGCCGTCATCAGGATTGGCAGCCTTTGAGGGCAGCACAAAGCGTGAACCTTGGTAGGAACCAACAGTGTATCTGCATCCACTGGCGCATCCGATTGTAGCGTCAGACAGGTGTCTAACACGCATTCTCCTCCGCATAGCAGACACCTTAGTACAGGTAAAACACACCTTTGCCACATTGGTCGAAATGATAGAAACCAAGTCATGTTTAGGTCTCTAAGCCGGGAGAGTCCCAGGATTTTTGATATCCGGTCCCGGTATCCAATGGCTAGGATCGTATCTTCCATTGTCGCGAGAGTTTGATCTGTGACATGGGTTGCCATAACAAAAAATAAGGACTAGGAATAGGATTCCTGCAATTAGTCCCAGGATCAGGGGAAGTCCGCCAAAAATCGAATGGACGAAATCTGGAAAAATACCCAGTATGGCTTTGAATGGTGTTAATGCCATCGAAAATACTGTCTTAAATACTTTTGAGACCCCTGTGGTATCAGAAATATTTAAGATTTCGCTCAGGATTTCCGCGAAATGTACGGGGGAATTAGTTGATAATAATGTATGTATCTCTGCAGTCGTCCTTGCGACTTGTAGATCATACGTTTCTTTTGATGACGTGAGCCTTGTAGGCGTCTGAAGAAGCACTGTTTTCATTCTGCTTAAAGTGTCTATTCGAATAGAAGTAATTTTCAAACTGGGCCATGCCCTTGCCTCCCTGTCTGGAAAGGAGCTGGGGAACAAAGAACGTCCACAGCACTTGACCTTCGCTGTTGTAGTTACTAGATAAGGAGTCCCGGGCATAAGACTGCAACATCTGCGGTCTACAATAAGAATGTAACTCCCATTATAGAGTCTTTGAAAGAATGGTTCTATTTCAGTTGCAGGTGCGCCTTGCTGGTGACATGAAAGGTTGTATGAATTCCCTTCACAGGCTCCATGCAAACTAATTCCGTTACACAGAAGCGTGCCGCTTAGTGACATAGCACAATTGTTGCCACTAAGAAACACTTTCTGTCCTTTATTACTGACACATGCATGTGAATAGGGCAGGTTCCAAGTTGTTTTAAGGTACCCCTTTCCCAATTTCTCGTACATGCCAGCCTGTATATATTTTTGGCAGTATTGAAACCTGAAGGTTGAGATTGGAATATTTATGATTCCGTGGATTATCCATTCACTGACAGGTCGTTCTCACATTGTCATTGGTAATCTTTCTAGTTTTTCAATGCTCAAGATTGTATAATCAGCACCCTTTTGCGCCATACCGATTTGTCTATCAGTAAGGTTAAAGATTTGGAATAGTGACGTTGTGTTGATTAAACGCCAAGGCACATAGCCTGAACGCAGATTTTGTAACGTCCAGCCAAGCTGTACAATGGAACGCAATTGTGACTGACCATGTTGTAATAACAGTAAGTCTTGCGATAATATATCGATTGCTGAAGACACAATGCTGTCCAATGAAAAAATTCTGGAGGACAGAGTCATTAACCCATTGTCCACTACAGAAAGTGATTTTTCCAAATTGATACGGTCAATTTCCCGTATCCTTTCTGCTGTCTCAATTTGAGTAACCTTCCAGGCCTCATTGTATGCTGCATATACAGAGGCTGCTATGAAACGCTTTTGACGCTGTTTGCGTGGTCCCAGTATGAAATCACGCAAGTCAGCACCATCAGTAAGTAAAGTTAGGTGTTGCTTAATTTCAGGCAGTGTGGAAGTCTGTAGCCATTGAAGGCATAATTTGCCCACACTGTAGGTTGTTATTATCCCTGGGTGATGTCTTTGGGGATATCTAGGGTCTGGCCTGGTCATTTTGAAACCCTGTGTTTTATTCAGGAATCTATCTTGACAGTTATTTGTATCTGTGGGCCAGATCAACCATTGTTTCCAATCAGGATGTGTTCTGTTTTGGTTAAGTATATGGTTTACGTCTATCTCTTCATCTGTATCAGAGCTATTGCTAAACATTGTTGGCTTTGGAATAGACGGGTTATTTAAATCTTTGATTTTGGCTAAGCCAAGACAGGTGGTTTGTTGAACAGTGTCATTTAAAAATATCATTTGTTCTGGGATCATGCAGGCTCTAAACAAAGCTTCTAAACCCTGTACTTGCCATTCTTTTGTACCCCAAACACTTTTCAAATCAACATTTTTGTCCCAATAATCAAATCCAAAAGTATTCATTTTTTCAAAGAATGAATCTGAATATATCAATTTCGTGTTGGTTATCATGGTTTTCATCCCTGTCTTGTTTGACAATTTGTAATAAAATGTTTCAGCATTAGTTATGTTAAAACCTGAAAAATATGAATATTTGTCATAAACGGTTCTAGAGCTCCCTTTTGGAGGTGTAGCACAATGTTCCCATTGATTATAATTTAAAACATTTCTAGGTTGTGCAGATTTATGCAAAAAATGGTTACCATAATGGTTATAGCAATACATACTATCATAATTTGTTGAACCTTGCAAATAATCATGTTTTGTAAATTTAGCAGACATTACTAAGTCAGACATCATATTGTTAATACTTTCAAAGTCCCAATCATCAGCAAATAAGTTTTCGGTTTTGCAAAGTCACTCAAGGAGATCTTGATTTGGTGTGGATATTTCAGGATCTCGACCGGACCATAAATTTCATAGTCAGTGTTGTCCCAGGCTACCCCACCAGGTATCGGATTGGCTGTGAAGTTGGCTGAAGAAAGTTCTGGAGAAAGTTCTCTTTTCTCGACGTGTGAAGATGTGTGTGGTTTGAGGATCAAGTTGATGTTCTGACTTGCTGTGTCCATTTTAGCATATTTTCCCTCAATGAAGCGTCCCAAAGTAAATACCATGATGAGCCAAAGTATGAGGATAAATGCACCAAAACCCACCCAAAATTCAATCCATGGAGAAACCAGATATGTTTCTTTCAGTTGTTTCAAAAGTTCCTTCGCTTTGTCTTTAAAGGATTTTGATGATGGCTGTGTCTTTGATTCACTGAAGCCGTCAGAGGAATCATCGAAGTTGATGAAGTAACCGGATGCAGTTCTGTCAATTGTTCCAATTGGTTCAGGATTTTTGTTTCTTGCATTTTCACTTGGTACTTCAGTATAGATTGGTGTGTCTCTGCTAAATGTCTTTATTTGGGTTTTCAGAGGTCTGAGTTCTATTGCATTGTTGCATAGTACTTGTTGTTCTTCTGTAGGCGTTTCGAATGTGATTAGCCTCTTTGTTAGGACCTCTGTACTGGTAGCAAACCTTGGTGTTCTGCTACTTATTGGGAGTCCACTTGGCCTACTGTTTGTTATCGGCCACATGTTGTGGTTTTACCAGGTCGATGGATACAACTCGGTTCTCATTTTTTCCAGCAAGTGGCGGTAGTACAACTGATCTTGTCCCGTTGACAGACAAGACAGGAACTGCTTTTCTGTAAGAAGGCCCAAATTCCTTCTTTACCGTGATCTTCTCCCTGACTAGATCCCCGACTTTTGGAATCCAGACAGGTCTTGCTGGGACAGGTGGTGATTCTTCAGTGGTCGTTGGCTGTTGTTTCAACTGTATGTTGCTCAGGTCTTTTCTTGTTTTGTTTAAGTCCTGCAAAATAGCCAAACGGTCTTTGACATCAAAGGTTTTTTCTATTACCACTGAAGTCTGACTATCAAGGTCAGAGATCAACATCCTAGTTCCGAATAATAATTCGTACGGACTGAATCCCTTCAGAGAATTTCTTGGCAAGTTATTTAGACTACGTTGGACACTTATTAGATGTTTGACCCACCCAGCTCCCGAACCTAATATCCTTTCCATTATAGATTGCTTTCTGCCTTGGTTTTTTCTTTACACCATCCCGTACCCTCAGGAAGGAAGTGAGAAGATTCCCGCTGGGCTGTGCTCATTTGGCCATGTTTCCCCCCCAGGCTGGATTGCCTGAGTGAAAACAATGGTCGAACGTAGCATGCTCTTAGCGTATATGCCATTTAGACTCGCAATCTTGTATAATAGTCCGGACGTCAGCCGAGTGCTGTGGATCTACATTATAAGTGGAAACTAGCCTGTATATGTTAATCGCAAGCCATTCTTTTTGCTGGTAATATTATCTGCCTTGATTCGATGAGGTATTAAACTGCTTCTCTCCCCTCTGCGATCTCTGTTGCAGTTTGGGCAGTTTTTTACAAACATGGTGTAGTGCAGGCTCATGCCTGGCCACCAGTACCGTGATTGTAATTCTTCCAGAGAATCTTTTAATTTAAGGTGTCTGAGACCCTCGCCCATGTGTGCGTCTGCGATTAACAAGTTTCTCCTGTCCATGTTTGGAATCACTCTATCCCCCACTCCAGGGATTCGAGCAAAAGGGACGGAGTTTGCATCGATTATGTATGTATAATTGAGTGGATAGTTGATCGGTAACGCTGAGCAGTCGCCTTTTGATGACGTTTTCACCGCCAGCATTGTTTCACCGTCAATGTATTTTAATGTACGTTTTTTTCGATCTACGGGAGCCGATTTAGTGGCTGCCGCTGCGGCTGTTTCAGCCAATGAATTCCCTACAACGTGAACGCCATCACGTTGATGACTCAGTGAGTGAGTCACGTGAGTCTTTGGTAGTTCTTTTTTCAAAAGAGCTACTTGTTCCCAGAGCAGTCTCTGCTTTATTGGTGCATCTGTGTCATCTTTGTAACCGTTCTGAATCCATGTCTGCAAATCCTTGTTATATGCTTTGACGCAGTAATATGAATCTGACACTATAAGTGTCGGGAATTCGCGATCCGCATTATCTAGCGCCATTTTCAAAGCTATTATTTCAGTTTGTAGTTCTGAATTAGTTTCTACTGAGTGTGATTTTGTTAATAGAGGTTTTAATTTACCTCCGCGCCACACTTCTTTTGTAATCTCACATGTGGGATTGTATGCATGTTCTCCCCAAACGGAGGGTTGAGCATGTCCGTCTGTATAGATTACACAGGCGTAATGTCGTAGAGGCAGAATGTCGATTGGCAGAGGATACGTCTTTTCATATTTTAGATTTTTCAATTATTCTAGTTCTGGATCAAAGTAGTAGTATACTTTGTCCGTTGTGATTGAATTCACCCATTGTATCCATTCCGGATTCAATGTTGTTGTTGGTAAATTACACGGTGTTGTTAGTGCCTCAAAGGCTGATTCTGCTGTTCTGACTGTGATATGTCTACCGTCAGCTATGTCTTTTTCTCTAGCTATTGCGGTTTGAACTGCACGAATGATTTTTTCTGTATTACTGAATTTCTGTTCAGCTATTGTGTACATGTGTGATTTGAATGCAATTGGTACCTTATCTCCCTCATTAGAGGTTAGGTATGTGAATCCGCATCTCCCTGGGATGACTCGGATCACAAGGTTGCGTGTATTATCACGTGTTTCTAATTTTGTTTTAATTAGCATGTCTGTTTGTAAGGATCTCAAAATTTCTGTGTGTGTTTGAGTCCAACTGGATCTTTTAAAGTCTGGTTTAATTAGATCATAAAGGGGTTTGACCCTTTCTGCGTAATTTGCAATGTATGTTCTTCCGAAATTTAGGAAGCCTAGAATTGACTGTAGGTTTTTTAGTGTTTTAGGAGCTTGGATTACGGCACATTTCTCTAGGAAATTGTCTGCCAGGCTTTTGCCTTCACTTGATAACTCATATCCTAAGAATAGGACCGTCAGATGGGCAATTCTGGACTTTTTGAAGTTGAATTTGTAACCCTCTGCAGCGAACCCAAGTATTATGGTGTTCACTCTTTTCAAGTGAGTATCCAAGTCATCATCTGTTAAGTAAATGTCATCGACATAAGATAATGCTTCATCATCATATAGTTGTAGTAATTCTGTTACTCTCGCTGAGAATACCCCCGGGCTGTTCTTGTACCCCTGGGCTAACCGACAGAATTGTTTTTGAGTGCCATTTACTGAGAATGCAGTTAAAGATCTGCTCTCTGGTGCTATGTTTTGACAAAAGAATCCATTGGAGATGTCCAAGGTTGTTTTGTATTTTTGCGCACTATGTTATTCATTAGTGCAGCACTGTGTGAGTTTTGCACTGCAAAGGTTTTGCAACATGTGTTAAGGTGTCGGTAATCCAAAACTAGACGGTACGAATTGTCTGGTTTGGAGACCGGAAACAAAGGATTGTTCATTTGTGAGGTGCAAGTTTCAATCACCCCCTGGTATTCTAGCTGATCTAGTATTTCATTTACTTGTTTTTTAGCTTCTTGCTTAATTGGGTACTGCCTTTGTGCAGTTGGTTGTGATTTTAACTGGATTTTGTGAGGAGGAGAATCCTCATCCCATCCTACATGATTTTTATATAAAGCAGGTGCTAAGGCCACTGCCCACTTTCTAGCAAGTGTGTATTTTTTATGAATCGGTATTTGATTCGAGAAGGCAGGCATAATTACTTCTTCGCCATGAGGGCACTCCCTGACAAACTCTGGTGGCCAGTCTTTTTCAGCTAGAAGGATGTCATAGCCTTTGGAGAGGTTATCCCAAAATAGTCCCCTTATTTTCCTAGTCTTATCTCCCTCTATACGTAATGTTATCTCGTATATCTTGTGGGGCTTGCTAACTCTGGTGTCTGCAGTTTCCACTTGAAGGTATTCATTCGTGTCCACTGTCTCCAGATGATTCATAAGGACTTTGCGAGCTATGCTCACCTCTGCTGCGCTGTCTAGCATTGTCTGAGCCCATTCTCCGTTTTTCAGTTGTGTCCTCAGTATTCTCGGCATTTTTAACTACCTTGATACTGGCTACCTTCTTTTTTGGAAATTGTAATTTCTTTTTTAGTTGAGCAGGTTCCTTGTCTTTGGACTTGGCGTGCTCTTCTGATCGTCCTCTTCTTTCCGATTTCTGCGAGGAAGTCTGAAAAGATTGAGAGGGACGTGTATCAATGTCTTGATATCTATCAGGTTTTTTAATATTATCCCTATTTCTAAGGTTATATCTATTCCCAGAGGGGTCACTCTGCGGTGACCTCTGTCTTTGGTTTGGAGATTTCTCTCTTCGTCTAGGAGACCTTCCTCTGGACTGGAATTTCTTTTCTTTAGGATTGGATTGTTTGTTTCCATCCCAGTTCTTTTTTGGTGAATTATTATTATTAAAAAATATTTTTTCTGGACTTGTAGTCAGTTGCGGTTTTACTGGTATTCCACCTAGACTATCTCTGCCTAGTTCTTCATAGGATTTTTCTATGATTCTGGCAATTTCAGCTGGTTGGTCTGCTATATCTGTCTCTTTTAACCTCTGGCGGATCGCCACGTTTGCTGCTTCACCTTTTATGTTGGCTAGTAATATAGCCGAGACCTGTTTGAAGTCTTTTAGTAATTTCATACCAAGAGTTAAAGCAGGTTCTGGACCGTATTCATCTTGAATTTGTTTTAGCACATCTGGTATCACCGAAATGGATGGGACACCGTGCGTTTTTGTGTAGATTGAAGCAAAGACTGTACCCCAAGTGTCACAGTCCTCAATGTGTGGTGCGATTCCCATTGGGAGACATATAGTCAGAATCCTGTGTTTTTCTAATGGGGTGGTGTCAGGAAACACCGCCTCTATTTGGGTAATTTTCTGTGCCAACCAGAATGGTATCTGTTCCCGTTTAGCTGGAACTTTACCTAGGCAGGATTGGATGTTCTGTGGTGTAATTTTATTTGTGTTCCCCTGGTGAGGGGTCAGCTGTGGAAGTTTAATCGCTGGCTGAATTGTTGAAGTCCGCATTACATACTGAACTAATTGTCTATGAATTTTTAGTAGTTGTTTTAGCTGTATTAACAGTTCTGCTGCAGGCATTCTTTCGATGTCTGGATGTGGTGTGTATCCGGCTAAGACCGGCCACGTTGCTCCTGGTCTTCCTAAAGGACCGAGCCTTGTAATGTGATTGTTATGTTTTAGGGCGCCATCAAATAAGAGCAAATGCTCTTGGAATTTGAGTGGTACTTCCACCTCCTCGAAAGGAGTGTACTCATTAGGAGGTTCCTCTACTTTGTAATAGTGGAAGTACTTTGTTACAGCATTTGCTGCTGGAAAATGTATCCATGTATAGTATACCTCTGTCTGCCGATATTCGTGTGCCTCAATTACGAATATGACTGTACCACCTCTAGGTGTCAGTCCATTTTCTATAAGTTTTAAGGTTATAGATCTCCTTTTGGCGACCTGGATGAGTATTATATCCGGGTCTGCTGCTTGCATGGTAGTATCAGCATCTGCGATTTCAGTTGCTAATCTAGCTGCCTCTCTTTCTTCATCGCTGTCCATTTTACTGACAGGATGGTATTATGTTTATTTGCAGATCAGGTTTCTTTATGGAACAAAGATAAGATGCACAATATTTTGGAACTGTTTATCCTTCAACGTTGACTAGACCAAGAACCATACATAGGAGTTCCCTCCTGCGAGGTTTTGGAGGATATAACCTTTCACCCACTCCAGACGTCTTTGGAGTATTCGGGAAAAGGGGTCTGAGTGAGAAAGCACGACTGAGTTACTCTAAATGTCTTACGTTAGTTTTATCGCCCTTTCCAAACGCGTTGGGCGCCATGTAGTGTAGCTCCTATTTTCCCAATAGGCTCTGCACATTGGAATAGTACCTACAGCAGTAAAGGCCTAGACCAGACGTTAACTAGGTCTACTACTGTCGATACTAGACTTAATTTTTGGGTTTGCCAGCTAAGCTCAGAGTTCGCTAGAAACTTTCTCGAATGTTCAAGGAAGGATTAACTTCCCTGATTAGACAAGAAGGGATTTAGTTTCTGACAACCATAGAACATGACAACTTTGCTCTCCCCTAATCAAGAGTCAATCTCAAGAGTCGTGTGAGCACAAGGCAATTATTTTACTCAGTCAGTACGTGCATTCTTAGTCTCATCAGAATGTAGAGAAAAGGAAGAGACGGGCGTGTTCAATAAAAAGGTGTTATTTATTGATCAGTCTCTTTTCTCGTACAAGAGAAATGGATCGATATTATTGCAATACTTATAGTTAAGTAAAGTGCATACATTAAAAGCAATAGTATAAAATAATACTGTAAAAACATTGATATGGTTTCTGAGCCATATGATGTTTAAAATGATTAAAATATATTTACATACACATATACATTTGACTAAACGTACTCAACTGGTGTTTCTAAATACGCCTACCCCGTGTACCTGACCTAAGTCTAATGCGTGGGCGGGAATAGAAAGTTACAGTTTAAGTTAAGTTTGTTTTTGCCAAGTGAATAACTAAAGAATTCTCTGTGAGGGGTTATTCAGTTCTGTACCTGGAAGTTAGGATGAATGAGGAATGGTATCTCTTTCTCTGCTCTCGATATTCCAGGCTGCCTGCGAGGGCTGCCCAGAAGCGCCGGTGCTGGGTCTCTCGGCTTGAGATAGCAGCGCGTCTCTCAGCGCGTCAGGAAGGCGGGGCTGCTGCCAGCGGGGTCTGCTTCTGCTCTCGGCTTCGGCAAGTATGGCTGCTCCGTCTTGTCACCACGCGTGTGTTTGCATAGGGCAAGGTCGGCAATATTTATACCTTAAAGGTGCCGGGATTGACGTAAGGATGGACATAGGTACGTCAATAAAGATGTCATACGACTTGCTCGTTAGCACATTCTTTACTAAAAGTTCTCTGTGAAATCAAAACAATGGCCGCACGGATTTTCCAGGTTGTCATAGGTTTGATTTGTTATGAGAACGTCGTATGCCTTATCAGGGGCTGGAGGAATGTCGCTTGTCTAATTAGATCTCAAGCGTTATGACCTAATCAGATAACACGTTCCTGTGCCGTAGTGTGACTGCGTCAGATAACGGTATCTGCATCATGGGGGTTTTCTTGCCTCATGGGCTGACTGTTAGTTAACTTGATAGTTAGTTTAACCAGAATAGGGTCAGGAATAGGGGGACTGATTCAGAACCTATAGAAATACACGACACTAGCGACAATAAACTTCTGGAAAAGAATGAATGGTGAAGGCCCTCCTAAAAAAGCATACCTTTGTAAGAAAGAAATAGAGACCATTGATCTTAACTGGGCGGTCCAAGCAAGGAATAAACTAGACAAGTTGTGTGCTAAACTTACCCTAGAGTGAGACCAATGGAAATTAGGGCAGCAGATCCCTAAGCAGGAGTTCCGGGTCAATATTAATGTGAAGCCCAGATAAGAAGATTTATATTACTTGGAGAGCAAATCGTCTGCCCGGTTTCTGATAAATGGGTGGGCCAATGATCATATCTTTCCCTATATAGAAGCTATGCCTAACCCAAAGCTTAGAAATTTAATATTGAAATTTAGAGTTGGCCTCAACCCATGTAACATCAATTGGAAGATAAAATCGTTCATGTTGAATGACCATGGTCTGTGCTCCTGTAGCCTACAAGTAAAATGCAGTAGTCAACATATCTTGATGGATTGTTTGTGGTTTTTAGAAGCACGGGGAAAAAAAACAGTTTTTATTGTTTATAAAACTTTCAGTAGGGACCAAGCACTAAGCTTATTGATAAATATGGGATTTTTAGAGGTGGCATGTGCAGCAGGGAGATTTTTAATTGCAATACAGGAGTCATTGAAGGAAATGGTAATGTAGTTTGAAATGAACACATGGTAGAAATTCGATATTACCCATGATCTGTGGATTACTCTTGCTTCTGTATAAATGTATACCTAATGTATAAGCGACCACTTGCTGCTGTGGTGATGAATTAAGAGTTTTATTGTATACTTTAGTAGGTTTTTAATGTGTATTATACTGTTTGATCGTTAAACTGTTGAGACAAATCATATTTTAGATTGTTTGTACTGTGCTACTTTTTATGGCTAGATATGCCAAATAAAAATATATACAACATCAAACATAAAGAGACCATTGAATTTCTAGATGTGTTAGTTAAGGTACAGAATGACAAATTGGAGAGCAGGCTGTTTCGCAAGACAACAGCCGGAAACAGCTTGTTACATGCAAAAAGCTGCCATCCAAAAAACCTTATCCGCAGTATACCCGTACGGTGAGCTCTTGCGAGCAAAAAGAAATTGTAGTTCAGAACAGGCCTTTCAACAAGAAATGTCGAACATGAGAGGCAGATTTCTGGGAAGAGGGTATCCCAGCAAACTTATTGAACAAGCCTGTACCAAGATAAGGTCCGTTATGAGAGGAGATTTATTAAAATCGAAACCTGTTATATCAAATGAGGAAGATCCTATAAGATTCATAACGGCGTATAGCAATCAATCATGGCAGGTTAGGAAGTGTTTGAAGAAGTATTGGCATGTTTTAAACACTGATCCAATTTTGAAAAAACATGTTGGGGGCCAACCCAAAATAACTTTCAGAAAATGCACAGCTCTAAAGGACATACTTTGTAGCAGTACACTTAAACAAGAGAAAGATCCAAGAGCCATTCAAGGTTTCTTTACATGTAACTCGTGTAAAGCCAGCAAAAACAGTGTCACTCATAAAGAATTCATGCTGTCTAAAGACCACAAACCCTATGTCATCACTAAACATCTTACGTGCAAATCTAATTACTGTGTTTATGCGCTTAGCTGTCCCTGCTCATTAGCATATATTGTGAGCACCATACACCAAGTGAAAAAGTTAGTTTTCGAGCACACTAGGGCCATTGCCGACGAGGATAGGCAATATCCAATTGCCAGGCATTTGAAAGAACTGCAGGATAAAAACATCAGTCTTTTACAGTTCTGTACCCGAGAAAGAATTCCCAAATCTGAGAGAGGATGTAACAGAACAAGGGAATTGAGACAGTTGAAGTCCAAAATTATTATCAAATACGGTACAGGGCATCCTTTAGGATTGGACAAAGATGAAGAGTTGTCAGTTCATTTAGGTTAATTGCTGTTTTTATGAATTTGAATTTGCCTTTTCTTTCTCGTTGTAGAATGTTATTATGTTTATATCATAAGCCAATGTTTGTGTTTTTAATCCACACACATGATAGTGATTGCACTGTTTTTATGTTTCTTGGAGGAGACGAGAATGTCAGCACACCATGCTAAAGAAATGCAAAAGAGTTTTTTGATATCGCTGTTAAAATGACGTAACTTTCTAATTAAAATGATGTTTTTTGTGATCTGTTGAAATTGCCCATTGGGCATTAGTTGGAAAGTTGAAGTGGTGAAATATAACAGAATTTGACTATATCCTCTCAGTTAAGGGCCTACTGGGGCAAGATATGAAGACCGAGGTTGGTCGACTATAAGGCTCTAGGAATGGTTTCCTGCAATGTGACAGTGCCTACTGGGGCAACATTGTAGACTGGAGTAATATTATACTTTGTTCTGTTTTATTATACCTCCACTCATTTCCAGGTATAAATATACATTTCACAAAAACACAAAAAAAATACTTTAATATATAGAGAAACAATATGGATTAAATGTATAATGGTTTGATATCATGTGGTCTTTAAAGGAAGTAGGTATATGAAATTTACCACTTCAAAATGGATGCCATTGCTGCTTGCCTTTCATCATTGTTTGGGACGGGTAGTCCTACATCAATTGTTGTGTATCAGCACTAAATGTTTTCACAACGCACAAACTTTATTTGACCCGTGACCAAGGTGCGGCTGCACTGAACGCGACAGGCATTTGTTTGCCATTTGTTCATAAATAAATCACGCTTTATGGATTTGGGCTCAAGACTATTTTGTTAAAACACAAAGTGTCTTGAGAGTTAAAGGAGGATCGCTACCTCGCTTGAGCCCGCCTCTGGAAAGAGGCAGAGAGACCCGCAAACCTATATATATATATATATATTGCCGCTCCGATATCTTTTAACTCCAAAAGAAATCCGGCACTCACAGGAGAAGTTTCTAGGTTTGTTTAATGACAGCAAACAAACACTAAGCAGACAAACGCGTTTCGGTTTCCTTCGTCAGTGTCTACTACTGACACGAAGGAGGCAGGTTTAAAAACAATTCGTCATTTCAGGCATGTTCATAGAAAGGAGACTTAAGTAAAACCCTGTGAGCAAAGTTATACCATTGTCTATTACATTCTGATACTATTGTAAAGACGACATGTAGTAATTTCATACATTTTAAATTACAATTCGCTTATTTACATTTATAATGATTGATTCGAAGACCTAATTAATCACATGATTAATGTGCCTTTCATTTCATTACTACGTCGTTTTTATAGATATGTTATAAAGCCGTGGATCGGCATTTCTCACAGGGTTATTACAAATTATCACATTGTCGGGCAAAATTCTCCTCCTCTTACTTTCCTAAGTGAGATGATAATTCTTCATTTTTATTAAGACCTGTAGGGGCCTTGGTTTGTAGATCGATTATATAACGGGACTCCAACCGTCTTAGTCTCCGTAGTCTATCCCCACCCCTTGGGTCCACAGGTACACAGTCTAGTGCAAAATACTGGAGTAATTCTCTTTTGCTTTTGTGTCTAATAGCAAAGTGTTTCGCTACGGGATAATTGAAATCCTTATTTACAATTGCTCGTTGGTGCTCAAGTATTCTGAGTTTCACATTTTTGACTGTACTGCCTATATATTTCAGTCCACATGGACATATTAGGCAGTACACAGCATGGGTGGTTTGACATGTGAGAAATTTTGAAATTCTTTTCTTATCATTCACCCCTGGTATCTCATATGTGGTTACTCTTTTGCTGTTCTCACATGCCTTACACTTCCCGCAGGGGAAGAAGCCCGGCATATCTCTTATTCTCCCTGTTGTGTCTATCTTGTCGCGCAAATGGCTGTGTACAATTTTGTCCTTTATTGATCTCCCTTTCCTGAAGGTAATTAGGGGTGAGATTGGGATATCCTTCCCTATGATTTGGTCAGTTTTAAGGATATGCCAGCTTCTCTTAAGTATTTTTCTCAGGTGGTTTGAGTCTTCTGAGAAGGTAGTAATCAGCCTGAATTTCCCTCCATGTTTGTCTTGATCCCTTTCTCTTTCTTTCAGTAGCTCTTCTCGAGGAATTCTCTCTACCTTTTTAAAGGTTTTTTCTAAGAGATTTTCGTTATATCCTCTAGATTTAAATCTACTTATGCTGTCTTGGGCTGCTTTTATGAAGTCAGTGTTCCTTGAGCAATTCCTTTTGATTCTAAGGAGTTCCCCATATGGTATGCTTCTCACCAATGGAGGAGGATGGCTGCTTTCGGCATGTAATACCGAATTGCCGGCTGTCGCTTTTCTAAAAAGCTCTGTCTCAATTTTCTCACCCCTTAAGGTTACTCTCAGGTCAAGGTAATTTACTGTTGGTACACTTATATCTGCTGTGAATCTTAGATTGATATTGTTCTGATTTAGTTCAGCTACAAACTCTTCTGCAGAACTAACTGACCCTTCCCATACAAGGAAAAGGTCATCGATGTATCGATACCAAATTTTTAGATTTTCTGCCCATTTCTCAAATTTGGGGCTCTTGGTGACCTGCTCCTCCCACCAGCCGACGAAAAGGTTCGCGTAGCTGGGAGCGAAGCAGGTCCCCATCGCGGTCCCCGTAGTCTGCCTGTAAAGTTGTCCCTGGAACAAAAAGATATTGTTGAACAAACAGTACTGTATGAACTCTAAGAGCATTTCATTATGTTTTGCAAACTTCATAGGTTTTTTGTCAAAAAAATACTTGATTGCCATCAGTCCCTGTTGGTGATCAATGCTCGTATAGAGACTGGTTATGTCCATAGTTATTAATATGTACATTGGTTTGCATACCACATCCTTAATTTTGTTCACAAAATCTTTAGTATCCCTAATGTACGAGTTTAGCTGTAAAACACTCTGAAAAAGAAAATGGTCAATATAAATGGACATGTTTTCTGATACACTTCCGATAGAGGAGACAATTGGTCTCCCCGGCGGATTCTTATTGTCCTTGTGTATCTTGGGCAAATGATAAAAGGTGGGGATTGTCGGGTTATTGTTTTTCAGGAAAAAATACTCATCAGTATCTAGCATGTTATTGCTGTGCCATTTATTCAGTAATGTTAAATATTCAGTGAGACTCTCTTCATATTTAACTTTTGTTGTTTTTTCATAGGATATCCCATTGTCCAATTGTTTACGTGCTTCTTGGCAATATTGTTCCCTTGACATCACCACGATGTTTCCACCTTTATCTGATGGTTTACAGATTATATTCTCATCCTTGTCCAATTTGGCTAGAATTTCTCTTTGTTCCTTAGTCATATTTGTCTTTTTCTTTTTCATTTTTTTCTGATTTTTCCGAAAATTTATCAGATCCTTGATTACAGCGTCTGAGAACGCATCGATAGCATCATAAGGCATCGTAGGTACGAATTGTGAGGGGGGTTTAAAGTTAGTTGTTGGTGCCTCTTGTTCGACTCCCACTTTTCTAGTTCTTTGTGTGAGTGAGTCTTCAGACTCCCTGCCCTCTTCTTCTTCCGTTCTTAGGTCTTCCAAGATCTCCCATGTAGTGAGATCATCGATAGTGAGAATGTCAGTTTCTTGTATATTCAATTTTCTCTTTTCTTTCACAGTTGGTTTTAGTTTGAAAAATTTGTGAAGCTTCATTTTACGAATGAAGGCGAATAGGTCAATCCTTGTCTGGGTAAATTCAAGTCTCTCGTTGGGACAAAAAGATAGGCCCAATTTTAATGTTTTTTCTTCCAATGGTGTTAATACTTTATCGGTGAGGTTGATAATTGTCAAGTCATCCTCCTCTTCTACCATCTTGTTCCACGCTTGCTCCTCGTAACTCTGGAAGTTGCGCTGTTTTTGCCTTTTCCTTTTCCCCTTCCAGCCCCCTCTTCTGGTTCTTCTGTGGTTTCCGGGGGCTTGCTTTTTCCTCCCCGCAACCAGGATGCTCTGATTAGATTGAATTCTAAATGAAAAGGAGTTTTCTGGGGTTTCTCTTTAGAGGAGCCTGCCATTTCATCACCAGATTGATCATTCTCCGTAACTTCAGATTCTGATGTCTCAACTCTTGGGGTTGTGACAGGGTTAGCTCTCTTTTTGCTCATTTCCTTTCGTGGGGCATCGAATTTTTTTGCAAATGTTAAAATTCTCCCCTGAGCATAATCCCTTTCGTCTCTTTCGTATTTTTCTTGTTTCCTTTGACGGATTTTTAATTCATATCGTTCTAGTCGTTTTTTCATCTCTGATCTTAAAGTGTCCTTTTTTGATGCATTCGAATCTTTATTTATTTCTTCCTCCAATAATTTGATGTCTTCAATTGCCTTGTCTCTATCACTCCAGGCAAATTGTATCAGCAGTTTTAACATTCCCTGGCTGGACAGGGCTGTGTGTTCGGCCCATAATTCCAACAGCCGGGGATCCGGGTTTTCATACGCCGGGATGGTATATATCCTTAATCCCCTCGGCACCCTCTCAACGTCAACATAGTTTTGCAGGGAGGTGGCTTCCCACCATTTTCTGATTTCCCTTTCCCGTAGTCTTTCCAATTGTATAAAGAGATTGCTCAGTGAGTCCTTGCTCCCCGTGCTCTCACTCGGTTTTGCCCCACCAGTCTCTTTTTGCCGTTTCTGGAACATGCCTAGTGCTGCCTCCTTGCGTGCCTTATCACCGAACATGTCATCATCCATCCTGGATATTATAGGTTGGTGAACGTGTAATTTTTAAACTTCTCCCTCGCCCTGCCTCTCACACCATATGAGTCACACCTACACGCACTCGAGCTTACCCGCTAGTGAAGCCTCACTCTCCCGGGTTGCTCTCCGCTGCGTGGTCTTCGGTGTGTGGTTTTCCGGTGAGCGCGGTGCCCCGTCGTTGAAATGCCGCTCTGTTGCGTCAAGGAACCGGGGCACTCGTGGGCGGGTGCCTGTCGTGGTGACGCCCCACGTCTCAAATTGCCGCTCCGATATCTTTTAACTCCAAAAGAAATCCGGCACTCACAGGAGAAGTTTCTAGGTTTGTTTAATGACAGCAAACAAACACTAAGCAGACAAACGCGTTTCGGTTTCCTTCGTCAGTGTCTACTACTGACACGAAGGAGGCAGGTTTAAAAACAATTCGTCATTTCAGGCATGTTCATAGAAAGGAGACTTAAGTAAAACCCTGTGAGCAAAGTTATACCATTGTCTATTACATTCTGATACTATTGTAAAGACGACATGTAGTAATTTCATACATTTTAAATTACAATTCGCTTATTTACATTTATAATGATTGATTCGAAGACCTAATTAATCACATGATTAATGTGCCTTTCATTTCATTACTACGTCGTTTTTATAGATATGTTATAAAGCCGTGGATCGGCATTTCTCACAGGGTTATTACAAATTATCACATTGTCGGGCAAAATTCTCCTCCTCTTACTTTCCTAAGTGAGATGATAATTCTTCATTTTTATTAAGACCTGTAGGGGCCTTGGTTTGTAGATCGATTATATAACGGGACTCCAACCGTCTTAGTCTCCGTAGTCTATCCCCACCCCTTGGGTCCACAGGTACACAGTCTAGTGCAAAATACTGGAGTAATTCTCTTTTGCTTTTGTGTCTAATAGCAAAGTGTTTCGCTACGGGATAATTGAAATCCTTATTTACAATTGCTCGTTGGTGCTCAAGTATTCTGAGTTTCACATTTTTGACTGTACTGCCTATATATTTCAGTCCACATGGACATATTAGGCAGTACACAGCATGGGTGGTTTGACATGTGAGAAATTTTGAAATTCTTTTCTTATCATTCACCCCTGGTATCTCATATGTGGTTACTCTTTTGCTGTTCTCACATGCCTTACACTTCCCGCAGGGGAAGAAGCCCGGCATATCTCTTATTCTCCCTGTTGTGTCTATCTTGTCGCGCAAATGGCTGTGTACAATTTTGTCCTTTATTGATCTCCCTTTCCTGAAGGTAATTAGGGGTGAGATTGGGATATCCTTCCCTATGATTTGGTCAGTTTTAAGGATATGCCAGCTTCTCTTAAGTATTTTTCTCAGGTGGTTTGAGTCTTCTGAGAAGGTAGTAATCAGCCTGAATTTCCCTCCATGTTTGTCTTGATCCCTTTCTCTTTCTTTCAGTAGCTCTTCTCGAGGAATTCTCTCTACCTTTTTAAAGGTTTTTTCTAAGAGATTTTCGTTATATCCTCTAGATTTAAATCTACTTATGCTGTCTTGGGCTGCTTTTATGAAGTCAGTGTTCCTTGAGCAATTCCTTTTGATTCTAAGGAGTTCCCCATATGGTATGCTTCTCACCAATGGAGGAGGATGGCTGCTTTCGGCATGTAATACCGAATTGCCGGCTGTCGCTTTTCTAAAAAGCTCTGTCTCAATTTTCTCACCCCTTAAGGTTACTCTCAGGTCAAGGTAATTTACTGTTGATACACTTATATCTGCTGTGAATCTTAGATTGATATTGTTCTGATTTAGTTCAGCTACAAACTCTTCTGCAGAACTAACTGACCCTTCCCATACAAGGAAAAGGTCATCGATGTATCGATACCAAATTTTTAGATTTTCTGCCCATTTCTCAAATTTGGGGCTCTTGGTGACCTGCTCCTCCCACCAGCCGACGAAAAGGTTCGCGTAGCTGGGAGCGAAGCAGGTCCCCATCGCGGTCCCCGTAGTCTGCCTGTAAAGTTGTCCCTGGAACAAAAAGATATTGTTGAACAAACAGTACTGTATGAACTCTAAGAGCATTTCATTATGTTTTGCAAACTTCATAGGTTTTTTGTCAAAAAAATACTTGATTGCCATCAGTCCCTGTTGGTGATCAATGCTCGTATAGAGACTGGTTATGTCCATAGTTATTAATATGTACATTGGTTTGCATACCACATCCTTAATTTTGTTCACAAAATCTTTAGTATCCCTAATGTACGAGTTTAGCTGTAAAACACTCTGAAAAAGAAAATGGTCAATATAAATGGACATGTTTTCTGATACACTTCCGATAGAGGAGACAATTGGTCTCCCCGGCGGATTCTTATTGTCCTTGTGTATCTTGGGCAAATGATAAAAGGTGGGGATTGTCGGGTTATTGTTTTTCAGGAAAAAATACTCATCAGTATCTAGCATGTTATTGCTGTGCCATTTATTCAGTAATGTTAAATATTCAGTGAGACTCTCTTCATATTTAACTTTTGTTGTTTTTTCATAGGATATCCCATTGTCCAATTGTTTACGTGCTTCTTGGCAATATTGTTCCCTTGACATCACCACGATGTTTCCACCTTTATCTGATGGTTTACAGATTATATTCTCATCCTTGTCCAATTTGGCTAGAATTTCTCTTTGTTCCTTAGTCATATTTGTCTTTTTCTTTTTCATTTTTTTCTGATTTTTCCGAAAATTTATCAGATCCTTGATTACAGCGTCTGAGAACGCATCGATAGCATCATAAGGCATCGTAGGTACGAATTGTGAGGGGGGTTTAAAGTTAGTTGTTGGTGCCTCTTGTTCGACTCCCACTTTTCTAGTTCTTTGTGTGAGTGAGTCTTCAGACTCCCTGCCCTCTTCTTCTTCCGTTCTTAGGTCTTCCAAGATCTCCCATGTAGTGAGATCATCGATAGTGAGAATGTCAGTTTCTTGTATATTCAATTTTCTCTTTTCTTTCACAGTTGGTTTTAGTTTGAAAAATTTGTGAAGCTTCATTTTACGAATGAAGGCGAATAGGTCAATCCTTGTCTGGGTAAATTCAAGTCTCTCGTTGGGACAAAAAGATAGGCCCAATTTTAATGTTTTTTCTTCCAATGGTGTTAATACTTTATCGGTGAGGTTGATAATTGTCAAGTCATCCTCCTCTTCTACCATCTTGTTCCACGCTTGCTCCTCGTAACTCTGGAAGTTGCGCTGTTTTTGCCTTTTCCTTTTCCCCTTCCAGCCCCCTCTTCTGGTTCTTCTGTGGTTTCCGGGGGCTTGCTTTTTCCTCCCCGCAACCAGGATGCTCTGATTAGATTGAATTCTAAATGAAAAGGAGTTTTCTGGGGTTTCTCTTTAGAGGAGCCTGCCATTTCATCACCAGATTGATCATTCTCCGTAACTTCAGATTCTGATGTCTCAACTCTTGGGGTTGTGACAGGGTTAGCTCTCTTTTTGCTCATTTCCTTTCGTGGGGCATCGAATTTTTTCGCAAATGTTAAAATTCTCCCCTGAGCATAATCCCTTTCGTCTCTTTCGTATTTTTCTTGTTTCCTTTGACGGATTTTTAATTCATATCGTTCTAGTCGTTTTTTCATCTCTGATCTTAAAGTGTCCTTTTTTGATGCATTCGAATCTTTATTTATTTCTTCCTCCAATAATTTGATGTCTTCAATTGCCTTGTCTCTATCACTCCAGGCAAATTGTATCAGCAGTTTTAACATTCCCTGGCTGGACAGGGCTGTGTGTTCGGCCCATAATTCCAACAGCCGGGGATCCGGGTTTTCATACGCCGGGATGGTATATATCCTTAATCCCCTCGGCACCCTCTCAACGTCAACATAGTTTTGCAGGGAGGTGGCTTCCCACCATTTTCTGATTTCCCTTTCCCGTAGTCTTTCCAATTGTATAAAGAGATTGCTCAGTGAGTCCTTGCTCCCCGTGCTCTCACTCGGTTTTGCCCCACCAGTCTCTTTTTGCCGTTTCTGGAACATGCCTAGTGCTGCCTCCTTGCGTGCCTTATCACCGAACATGTCATCATCCATCCTGGATATTATAGGTTGGTGAACGTGTAATTTTTAAACTTCTCCCTCGCCCTGCCTCTCACACCATATGAGTCACACCTACACGCACTCGAGCTTACCCGCTAGTGAAGCCTCACTCTCCCGGGTTGCTCTCCGCTGCGTGGTCTTCGGTGTGTGGTTTTCCGGTGAGCGCGGTGCCCCGTCGTTGAAATGCCGCTCTGTTGCGTCAAGGAACCGGGGCACCGCGCTCACCGGAAAACCACACACCGAAGACCACGCAGCGGAGAGCAACCCGGGAGAGTGAGGCTTCACTAGCGGGTAAGCTCGAGTGCGTGTAGGTGTGACTCATATGGTGTGAGAGGCAGGGCGAGGGAGAAGTTTAAAAATTACACGTTCACCAACCTATAATATCCAGGATGGATGATGACATGTTCGGTGATAAGGCACGCAAGGAGGCAGCACTAGGCATGTTCCAGAAACGGCAAAAAGAGACTGGTGGGGCAAAACCGAGTGAGAGCACGGGGAGCAAGGACTCACTGAGCAATCTCTTATACAATTGGAAAGACTACGGGAAAGGGAAATCAGAAAATGGTGGGAAGCCACCTCCCTGCAAAACTATGTTGACGTTGAGAGGGTGCCGAGGGGATTAAGGATATATACCATCCCGGCGTATGAAAACCCGGATCCCCGGCTGTTGGAATTATGGGCCGAACACACAGCCCTGTCCAGCCAGGGAATGTTAAAACTGCTGATACAATTTGCCTGGAGTGATAGAGACAAGGCAATTGAAGACATCAAATTATTGGAGGAAGAAATAAATAAAGATTCGAATGCATCAAAAAAGGACACTTTAAGATCAGAGATGAAAAACCGACTAGAACGATATGAATTTAAAAATCCGTCAAAGGAAACAAGAAAAATACGAAAGAGACGAAAGGGATTATGCTCAGGGGAGAATTTTAACATTTGCGAAAAAAATTCGATGCCCCACGAAAGGAATGAGCAAAAAGAGAGCTAACCCTGTCACAACCCCAAGAGTTGAGACATCAGAATCTGAAGTTACGGAGAATGATCAATCTGGTGATGAAATGGCAGGCTCCTCTAAAGAGAAACCCCAGAAAACTCCTTTTTCATTTAGAATTCAATCTAATCAGAGCATCCTGGTTGCGGGGAGGAAAAAGCAAGCCCCCGGAAACCACAGAAGAACCAGAAGAGGGGGCTGGAAGGGAAAAGGAAAAGGCAAAAACAGCGCAACTTCCAGAGTTACGAGGAGCAAGCGTGGAACAAGATGGTAGAAGAGGAGGATGACTTGACAATTATCAACCTCACCGATAAAGTATTAACACCATTGGAAGAAAAAACATTAAATTGGGCCTATCTTTTTGTCCCAACGAGAGACTTGAATTTACCCAGACAAGGATTGACCTATTCGCCTTCATTCGTAAAATGAAGCTTCACAAATTTTTCAAACTAAAACCAACTGTGAAAGAAAAGAGAAAATTGAATATAACAAGAAACTGACATTCTCACTATCGATGATCTCACTACATGGGAGATCTTGGAAGACCTAAGAACGGAAGAAGAAGAGGGCAGGGAGTCTGAAGACTCACTCACACAAAGAACTAGAAAAGTGGGAGTCGAACAAGAGGCACCAACAACTAACTTTAAACCCCCCTCACAATTCGTACCTACGATGCCTTATGATGCTATCGATGCGTTCTCAGACGCTGTAATCAAGGATCTGATAAATTTTCGGAAAAATCAGGAAAAAAATGAAAAAGAAAAAGACAAATATGACTAAGGAACAAAGAGAAATTCTAGCCAAATTGGACAAGGATGAGAATATAATCTGTAAACCATCAGATAAAGGTGGAAACATCGTGGTGATGTCAAGGGAACAATATTGCCAAGAAGCACGTAAACAATTGGACAATGGGATATCCTATGAAAAAACAACAAAAGTTAAATATGAAGAGAGTCTCACTGAATATTTAACATTACTGAATAAATGGCACAGCAATAACATGCTAGATACTGATGAGTATTTTTTTCCCTGAAAAACAATAACCCGACAATCCCCACCTTTTATCATTTGCCCAAGATACACAAGGAACAATAAGAATCCGGGGAGACCAATTGTCTCCTCTATCGGAAGTGTATCAGAAAACATGTCCATTTATATTGACCATTTTCTTTTTCAGAGTGTTTTACAGCTAAACTCGTACATTAGGGATACTAAAGATTTTGTGAACAAAATTAAGGATGTGGTATGCAAACCAATGTACATATTAATAACTATGGACATAACCAGTCTCTATACGAGCATTGATCACCAACAGGGACTGATGGCAATCAAGTATTTTTTTGACAAAAAACCTATGAAGTTTGCAAAACATAATGAAATGCTCTTAGAGTTCATACAGTACTGTTTGTTCAACAATATCTTTTTGTTCCAGGGACAACTTTACAGGCAGACTACGGGGACCGCGATGGGGACCTGCTTCGCTCCCAGCTACGCGAACCTTTTCGTCGGCTGGTGGGAGGAGCAGGTCACCAAGAGCCCCAAATTTGAGAAATGGGCAGAAAATCTAAAAATTTGGTATCGATACATCGATGACCTTTTCCTTGTATGGGAAGGGTCAGTTAGTTCTGCAGAAGAGTTTGTAGCTGAACTAAATCAGAACAATATCAATCTAAGATTCACAGCAGATATAAGTGTATCAACAGTAAATTACCTTGACCTGAGAGTAACCTTAAGGGGTGAGAAAATTGAGACAGAGCTTTTTAGAAAAGCGACAGCCGGCAATTCGGTATTACATGCCGAAAGCAGCCATCCTCCTCCATTGGTGAGAAGCATACCATATGGGGAACTCCTTAGAATCAAAAGGAATTGCTCAAGGAACACTGACTTCATAAAAGCAGCCCAAGACAGCATAAGTAGATTTAAATCTAGAGGATATAACGAAAATCTCTTAGAAAAAACCTTTAAAAAGGTAGAGAGAATTCCTCGAGAAGAGCTACTGAAAGAAAGAGAAAGGGATCAAGACAAACATGGAGGGAAATTCAGGCTGATTACTACCTTCTCAGAAGACTCAAACCACCTGAGAAAAATACTTAAGAGAAGCTGGCATATCCTTAAAACTGACCAAATCATAGGGAAGGATATCCCAATCTCACCCCTAATTACCTTCAGGAAAGGGAGATCAATAAAGGAGAAAATTGTACACAGCCATTTGCGCGACAAGATAGACACAACAGGGAGAATAAGAGATATGCCGGGCTTCTTCCCCTGCGGGAAGTGTAAGGCATGTGAGAACAGCAAAAGAGTAACCACATATGAGATACCAGGGGTGAATGATAAGAAAAGAATTTCAAAATTTCTCACATGTCAAACCACCCATGCTGTGTACTGCCTAATATGTCCATGTGGACTGAAATATATAGGCAGTACAGTCAAAAATGTGAAACTCAGAATACTTGAGCACCAACGAGCAATTGTAAATAAGGATTTCAATTATCCCGTAGCGAAACACTTTGCTATTAGACACAAAAGCAAAAGAGAATTACTCCAGTATTTTGCACTAGACTGTGTACCTGTGGACCCAAGGGGTGGGGATAGACTACGGAGACTAAGACGGTTGGAGTCCCGTTATATAATCGATCTACAAACCAAGGCCCCTACAGGTCTTAATAAAAATGAAGAATTATCATCTCACTTAGGAAAGTAAGAGGAGGAGAATTTTGCCCGACAATGTGATAATTTGTAATAACCCTGTGAGAAATGCCGATCCACGGCTTTATAACATATCTATAAAAACGACGTAGTAATGAAATGAAAGGCACATTAATCATGTGATTAATTAGGTCTTCGAATCAATCATTATAAATGTAAATAAGCGAATTGTAATTTAAAATGTATGAAATTACTACATGTCGTCTTTACAATAGTATCAGAATGTAATAGACAATGGTATAACTTTGCTCACAGGGTTTTACTTAAGTCTCCTTTCTATGAACATGCCTGAAATGACGAATTGTTTTTAAACCTGCCTCCTTCGTGTCAGTAGTAGACACTGACGAAGGAAACCGAAACGCGTTTGTCTGCTTAGTGTTTGTTTGCTGTCATTAAACAAACCTAGAAACTTCTCCTGTGAGTGCCGGATTTCTTTTGGAGTTAAAAGATATCGGAGCGGCAATTTGAGACGTGGGGCGTCACCACGACAGGCACCCGCCCACGAGTGCCCCGGTTCCTTGACGCAACAGAGCGGCATTTCAACGACGGGGCACCGCGCTCACCGGAAAACCACACACCGAAGACCACGCAGCGGAGAGCAACCCGGGAGAGTGAGGCTTCACTAGCGGGTAAGCTCGAGTGCGTGTAGGTGTGACTCATATGGTGTGAGAGGCAGGGCGAGGGAGAAGTTTAAAAATTACACGTTCACCAACCTATAATATCCAGGATGGATGATGACATGTTCGGTGATAAGGCACGCAAGGAGGCAGCACTAGGCATGTTCCAGAAACGGCAAAAAGAGACTGGTGGGGCAAAACCGAGTGAGAGCACGGGGAGCAAGGACTCACTGAGCAATCTCTTTATACAATTGGAAAGACTACGGGAAAGGGAAATCAGAAAATGGTGGGAAGCCACCTCCCTGCAAAACTATGTTGACGTTGAGAGGGTGCCGAGGGGATTAAGGATATATACCATCCCGGCGTATGAAAACCCGGATCCCCGGCTGTTGGAATTATGGGCCGAACACACAGCCCTGTCCAGCCAGGGAATGTTAAAACTGCTGATACAATTTGCCTGGAGTGATAGAGACAAGGCAATTGAAGACATCAAATTATTGGAGGAAGAAATAAATAAAGATTCGAATGCATCAAAAAAGGACACTTTAAGATCAGAGATGAAAAAACGACTAGAACGATATGAATTAAAAATCCGTCAAAGGAAACAAGAAAAATACGAAAGAGACGAAAGGGATTATGCTCAGGGGAGAATTTTAACATTTGCGAAAAAATTCGATGCCCCACGAAAGGAAATGAGCAAAAAGAGAGCTAACCCTGTCACAACCCCAAGAGTTGAGACATCAGAATCTGAAGTTACGGAGAATGATCAATCTGGTGATGAAATGGCAGGCTCCTCTAAAGAGAAACCCCAGAAAACTCCTTTTCATTTAGAATTCAATCTAATCAGAGCATCCTGGTTGCGGGGAGGAAAAAGCAAGCCCCCGGAAACCACAGAAGAACCAGAAGAGGGGGCTGGAAGGGGAAAAGGAAAAGGCAAAAACAGCGCAACTTCCAGAGTTACGAGGAGCAAGCGTGGAACAAGATGCTAGAAGAGGAGGATGACTTGACAATTATCAACCTCACCGATAAAGTATTAACACCATTGGAAGAAAAAACATTAAAATTGGGCCTATCTTTTTGTCCCAACGAGAGACTTGAATTTACCCAGACAAGGATTGACCTATTCGCCTTCATTCGTAAAATGAAGCTTCACAAATTTTTCAAACTAAAACCAACTGTGAAAGAAAAGAGAAAATTGAATATACAAGAAACTGACATTCTCACTATCGATGATCTCACTACATGGGAGATCTTGGAAGACCTAAGAACGGAAGAATAAGAGGGCAGGGAGTCTGAAGACTCACTCACACAAAGAACTAGAAAAGTGGGAGTCGAACAAGAGGCACCAACAACTAACTTTAAACCCCCCTCACAATTCGTACCTACGATGCCTTATGATGCTATCGATGCGTTCTCAGACGCTGTAATCAAGGATCTGATAAATTTTCGGAAAAATCAGAAAAAAATGAAAAAGAAAAAGACAAATATGACTAAGGAACAAAGAGAAATTCTAGCCAAATTGGACAAGGATGAGAATATAATCTGTAAACCATCAGATAAAGGTGGAAACATCGTGGTGATGTCAAGGGAACAATATTGCCAAGAAGCACGTAAACAATTGGACAATGGGATATCCTATGAAAAAACAACAAAAAGTTAAATATGAAGAGAGTCTCACTGAATATTTAACATTACTGAATAAATGGCACAGCAATAACATGCTAGATACTGATGAGTATTTTTTCCTGAAAAACAATAACCCGACAATCCCCACCTTTTATCATTTGCCCAAGATACACAAGGACAATAAGAATCCGCCGGGGAGACCAATTGTCTCCTCTATCGGAAGTGTATCAGAAAACATGTCCATTTATATTGACCATTTTCTTTTTCAGAGTGTTTTACAGCTAAACTCGTACATTAGGGATACTAAAGATTTTGTGAACAAAATTAAGGATGTGGTATGCAAACCAATGTACATATTAATAACTATGGACATAACCAGTCTCTATACGAGCATTGATCACCAACAGGGACTGATGGCAATCAAGTATTTTTTTGACAAAAAACCTATGAAGTTTGCAAAACATAATGAAATGCTCTTAGAGTTCATACAGTACTGTTTGTTCAACAATATCTTTTTGTTCCAGGGACAACTTTACAGGCAGACTACGGGGACCGCGATGGGGACCTGCTTCGCTCCCAGCTACGCGAACCTTTTCGTCGGCTGGTGGGAGGAGCAGGTCACCAAGAGCCCCAAATTTGAGAAATGGGCAGAAAATCTAAAAATTTGGTATCGATACATCGATGACCTTTTCCTTGTATGGGAAGGGTCAGTTAGTTCTGCAGAAGAGTTTGTAGCTGAACTAAATCAGAACAATATCAATCTAAGATTCACAGCAGATATAAGTGTATCAACAGTAAATTACCTTGACCTGAGAGTAACCTTAAGGGGTGAGAAAATTGAGACAGAGCTTTTTAGAAAAGCGACAGCCGGCAATTCGGTATTACATGCCGAAAGCAGCCATCCTCCTCCATTGGTGAGAAGCATACCATATGGGGAACTCCTTAGAATCAAAAGGAATTGCTCAAGGAACACTGACTTCATAAAAGCAGCCCAAGACAGCATAAGTAGATTTAAATCTAGAGGATATAACGAAAATCTCTTAGAAAAAACCTTTAAAAAGGTAGAGAGAATTCCTCGAGAAGAGCTACTGAAAGAAAGAGAAAGGGATCAAGACAAACATGGAGGGAAATTCAGGCTGATTACTACCTTCTCAGAAGACTCAAACCACCTGAGAAAAATACTTAAGAGAAGCTGGCATATCCTTAAAACTGACCAAATCATAGGGAAGGATATCCCAATCTCACCCCTAATTACCTTCAGGAAAGGGAGATCAATAAAGGACAAAATTGTACACAGCCATTTGCGCGACAAGATAGACACAACAGGGAGAATAAGAGATATGCCGGGCTTCTTCCCCTGCGGGAAGTGTAAGGCATGTGAGAACAGCAAAAGAGTAACCACATATGAGATACCAGGGGTGAATGATAAGAAAAGAATTTCAAAATTTCTCACATGTCAAACCACCCATGCTGTGTACTGCCTAATATGTCCATGTGGACTGAAATATATAGGCAGTACAGTCAAAAATGTGAAACTCAGAATACTTGAGCACCAACGAGCAATTGTAAATAAGGATTTCAATTATCCCGTAGCGAAACACTTTGCTATTAGACACAAAAGCAAAAGAGAATTACTCCAGTATTTTGCACTAGACTGTGTACCTGTGGACCCAAGGGGTGGGGATAGACTACGGAGACTAAGACGGTTGGAGTCCCGTTATATAATCGATCTACAAACCAAGGCCCCTACAGGTCTTAATAAAAATGAAGAATTATCATCTCACTTAGGAAAGTAAGAGGAGGAGAATTTTGCCCGACAATGTGATAATTTGTAATAACCCTGTGAGAAATGCCGATCCACGGCTTTATAACATATCTATAAAAACGACGTAGTAATGAAATGAAAGGCACATTAATCATGTGATTAATTAGGTCTTCGAATCAATCATTATAAATGTAAATAAGCGAATTGTAATTTAAAATGTATGAAATTACTACATGTCGTCTTTACAATAGTATCAGAATGTAATAGACAATGGTATAACTTTGCTCACAGGGTTTTACTTAAGTCTCCTTTCTATGAACATGCCTGAAATGACGAATTGTTTTTAAACCTGCCTCCTTCGTGTCAGTAGTAGACACTGACGAAGGAAACCGAAACGCGTTTGTCTGCTTAGTGTTTGTTTGCTGTCATTAAACAAACCTAGAAACTTCTCCTGTGAGTGCCGGATTTCTTTTGGAGTTAAAAGATATCGGAGCGGCAATTTGAGACGTGGGGCGTCACCACGACAGGCACCCGCCCACGAGTGCCCCGGTTCCTTGACGCAACAGAGCGGCATATATATATATATATATATATATATATATATATATATATATATATATATATATATATATAATAGGTATGTACATTTATGAACAAATTCATATACCAAAGGGAAAGACAATTCAATGATATATATGAACTATAACGTCATAATATACTTTCTATATATACAAACTGTAGTGTAAGATATCCACAAACAGATAAGATGGGAAACTACATAAAGCCAACAAAATGAGTTATGAAAAACTAGATAATAGGATCTCTTTTGCTGATACCTTGCGCCACTGGATGCTCTTTGGAGTACTTTTTGTAGAGAACTAGTAATGAACTATGGGTCAATATGAAAGTAATGGATGAAATATTTAAGTTTGAATTTTGGTCTGCCTGTAATTAGAAATGTGTAATTCATCATCGATTTCCTTTACCAATACATAAGCCACAAAATAGACATAAGTTACAAGCACTCAGCTGTTAATAATGTATATATATATATACACAATTTAAAAGAATTAAACTAAGTTGTTTTCAAAATGGGGCACTCAGCCCATCACAAAAGCTTTACTCATGCCTTAAGAATGTCAAGTACAATTGTAACTTGTGGCTGGATAACATGTAGATATGAAATTGATACAAGATTGTAATGTAACTATGCACAAACTACCCCCCCACAATGCATCCTAATTGTTAAGGTGGGCAGGAGGGTATAAATAACAGAAAGTAAAAACGGACTTGTTACTACCGTGAACAGGAACATTTATTGTTCGAAATGCCTAGGTGAAGGAAGTTTTACAGAACTGGATTAAATTGCTTTAATCATCCAAAAAAAAAAAAAAAAAGGTTACTACCGTGAACAGGAACATTTATTGTTCGAAACGCGTAGGTGAAGGAAGTTTTACAGTACTGGATTAAATTGCTTTAATCATCCGAGAAGAGTGCGGTGTTTTCTTTGAATTGAAATAAAAAAAAAATATATATATATATATATATATATATATATATATATATATATATATATATATATATATATATATATATATATATATATATATAATATATATATAGATGGATAGATAGATAGATAGATAGATAGATAGATGGATGGATGGATGGATGGATAGATAGATAGATAGATAGATAGTTAGATAGTTAGATAGATAGATAGATAGATAGATAGATAGATAGATAGATAGATAGATAGATAGATAGATAGATAGATAGATAGATAGATAGATAGATAGATAGATAGATAGAAATAGTTATACATGATCAATGTTCCCAAAAGTTTTTAAAAAGTATTTTCCACCTCATCTCCTTCCTAGAAGGATTCATGGTGATCCGTCAAGCAGGGGCTGAGAAAAAGGGTGGGATCCAGAAATAAATTTTTTACATTAATTTTTCCTTTGGAAAATTTTACACAGCTACAGACAGAATGGCTGAATGGAATCACACTAAATTTGACCGAAACCGGATCTTGGTCCAAAAAGTGTGCCTCTTGTTATTTAATGTAAATCTGTTCAGTAGTTTTTGAGAAATTAAGGATCCAAGCTTTGAATATTTTATGTTGTAGACCATTCGCAGATTCATGCTTCACTCAGATTGGTTAACTGTGACTATTCACGGCGGATTCATGGATCCACAAGACTGAGCGTGGGATGCTGTGGGCTGACCACAACCTGAGGAAAGTGTTGCGGCTGCCATCTTAGGATCGTGGACTCTCTCCCCAAATCCTAGAACATTTTAGAAAAATAATATAAGGGGGCAGGACATGGGTGCCCTGACCTCCTGGGCATTAAGGGGGGTCCCCAGAGGGACTACCCTGGGTTAAAAAATAAAACAAAAAAATGTCAATGTTGAATGCATCTGCAGATCCACTGCTGCACCACCCAGAGAGTTGTAGTGGATTTTCTGATTCAGAGGAGTGCCCTCGAGGTGCATGGCAGACAAAGGGTCTTGAGATTAGGGCTTGCTGCAGGCCAGGCCCTGCAGCCAACTCCAAGTTGCGCTTGGCCAAAGTCCATGTGTGGTGGGGGACAACTGCAGAGGGTTGGGAACAGTGTGTGGCTGCATCCGCATGGTGCTCACGGCCAAATTTCATGCATGGAGGGAGGTGCAACCATGGGGAGATGGGTACAGGTCACCGCCCAACTCCACGTGCACATGGTCAGAGGCCATATGCGGCAGGAGGGTGCCCACTTGGGGATGCAGGTCTGACCACTTGCCCATTCCTCGCATAGCTGTTCACAGTGAGGGGCACCAACCCAAAGCCGCAAGCAGCGATGGACATCTTGCTTCAAGTATTTTATTTTACATTTTTATACATCAAGACAGTACCTTTTCAGGCTTAGAGTGCTGAATAAATTATGGACTCTGAGTAGTTCCCAAGTTTAGGCGGGGCGGAGAGCGGTTGCTTTATATGGCGCATCCTACAACACATGGGACATTCTGAATCTTCTCACCTAAAATGTGTATTTTTCTAGCAGTGTTTAATGTATAGGATTAGCACATTGCCATTCATACTGAGCTAGAAAGGGAGAAAGCCCTTTGCGCTTTTAGCTAATGTCAGAGGGGGATTAGACCTCCTGAGTGCTGCAAGACCCTGGAAGGGTCCACCAGCTCCAGACACCTTTGCACCTGGAGGTGCTGCCAGCTCCGGAAGGGGACAGGGCCTCCCAGCCCAGAACGCACTGAAAGTGCTTAGTGGTACTCCCGCAGCGCAGGACATGTTCGGGTTGAGGGCATGCCATCTGTCCCAGTCTGTACCTGGAAGATGCTGGGCCACCCCCTAACATTGTGTGCAGGGGTAAGAGTCAACGTCCTTTTTGCTAGACTTCTCTTTAACAATTTGGTTGTACTGAAGGGTTAGGCTTTCCACCGCTTGCAGGGCAGGACATTGTTTTATTGAACTGAGGGACCCATTGGCAAACTCTTTTACCCTTCCTATTATTGTCGGTCGCTAGGACTGTCTCATCACTTCTAGGAGGCCCTCACTCTGCACAAGATCTTGGAATTCTATCCTCTATCCTCTATTGAGCTATGAATGATGGGCAAGCGAAAAGTGAAGGATCTGGGCAGCGGGTGGGACATAGTTTGTGCTAGGGCTTCAGTGGACCCTCCCCTTCTTGGCAGCAGTATTAGTGGAACCTCACTTGACTTGACTGCGGGGGTCCTTATTGGGCATGGAGCACATAATGGAGAAGAGGAAGGAGAGGCTAGGCAGTGGCCAATTTCCCAGAATTCTTGTATGAAAGCAAAGGTTTGGTGCCCCTCCCTCTTCCACTGTGGGGGACTATAATCGGGGTGGGGAGGTTGGGACACCCTTGGAGCATACCCCTGTCCAGGCCTCTCCCCTACAGTGCTTCCCACTACTGGGAGACCTGTAGCTAGGATAAGTCCACAGTTACCCCCAGTAGCTGTACCTTATGTTTGTGTTTTAGCAAATGTGCCCTGTTTGAATAATGGTGTTGAAGAGAGATATAGTGGGTTGAAAGGCAAGGTTGTTCACTGGCTTTCATGTCAAATGGGTTTCCTACATTATTTGCTGTAGAGCAAGATTATTATGGCTCAAAGAATGAGCTGGGTCGCTGTACTAGAGAAAAGTGTTCCCGTATTGTATTGTGCCTAATTTTAGGATTCTGAGGAGGGTGCAGGAAATTTTACTCCATTCCTTGAATGATATATCACTTGGGCTGGGGATTGTAATCTGTCCACTAGAGTTTTTCTACCCGCCAAGAAAGTTAGGTGGGGTTGGTGCACAGTAGAGGGCACGACATGGATCGCAGAGCACATCTCTCCCCTCCAATCGGTAGTCACCCCTGGAATCTAGCGAAGTAATAGGTTTAAAGTCCTCTCCTTGATTAGTGAGTAGGGTTGACCTCTGGAGACAGCTGGGGAAGGGATAGACAATAAAAGAGCGTGGGAGCCTCCACCCTTAAGCTAACTTAGTTTAGTCAGCTGGAATGTGGCAGGAATAAGCTCTGTTCTTGATAATGATCATGAGGTTAAAATCCTGAGTTCCTCTCATATTATTTGTCTCCAAGATACTTGGGATGTCTAAAGGAACACTTGCCTTTATGGAATACAAGGCACCTTTGTGCCAGCTTCACCAGCGCTGCATGGTATACCAAAGGGTAGGCTGGCTAATTTTGTGAGTTTAACCTTATGATGCAAGTTTGTGGAGATCCCGTTCAAGTCTCCAAATATATTGGGTGTTGTCCTTTCACTTACCCATAAAAGTAATGTTTTAATATTTAACATTTATAATTCAACCTTTGCAAGGGAAGCTCTAGAAGGTCAACTACCTGACTTTTCAGATGTTTTTTTCCAGGAACATTCCTTTGCCCCTATGATAGCACTAACAGGCAATTTTAATCTATAACCATGCCTGTATGGTGTTCTTCAAAGTGGGAAGATGGAATCCAGAGAGAAGACTGAGCAGGTCCTCTTTTCATATTCCTGCAAAGGGGACTTCAAAAACTTGGCGGATGAATTTAATCTTGTCAACTTATTGTCAATAGTAACTCCTCTCCTAACTGAAGGACATATATTCAAGCACAGCGTTAACATTATCGCCGCTTTAGCGACAGAAAACTGCAGCTAAAGCAGCGATAATGGGCTTTGTTATACGCCGTAGAGAATGCCCATAGAAGCCCATGTTCACACCAGAACATGGGCATCTATGGGAATTCAAAAGGGCATATTATCAAGTCCATTATCGCCACTTTAGTGGCAGTTTTCTGCTGTTAAAGCGGCGATAATGTTAACGCTGTTTCTTGATAATATGCCCCTGAGTATCCACATTTACAGGGAGGGGCTGTAGCTCAGTCATCTATTCCAATCCGGGTTTGGCCAGAATGTTACCCTTACTTTTTAGTTTCTTTGTGGGAATGGAATGGCAGCAGCTACCATAACCCGTTAGTGGCACTGTTTGGTTCGTTTGCAGCAGGGCTTCATCCAAATATGGTATATAAGGAGCCCCTAAATTTGCAGGTTTATGGTCCCAAGCTTATCTGGGGCAACATTGTTCTGGATTATTTTCTAAGAGTTTTGATTCAGAACCAAACTTTTGAGAACTGTTTATCAATCGACTTCACGGTTCAGTCCATTATGAATTATTTTAATAAAATTGGCACAACAGTAGAAATGGCTCTTACAGTAATAACAAGAAGGGGAGGGAACCATGGCCCCAAGTGGTTTGACAGGAGTTGCTCATTTACATACAGGTGCTTTTGAAGGCCTTAAAAGCAAAAGCCTAGGGATAAGAAGTTTATTAAAGAGGCCAAAAAGCATCACAATTTGGTTTGTAATACCTGGAATGAGGCACTAAAAGTTTCAGTTTATAAACTTTATTCGATGATTCATAAAAACATCATAAAAGTATACAAGATCATATAGAGTCACATTAAAAATAGAGAAAGGGGAACAGTGGACTAGCAGCACAGATGTGAACCAACATTAAAAAACCATACTTTTTCTAGCCCCGACTGATTTAAGAATATAAGTTGCAATAAAAAAACAGATGCCCGGGGTAGCAAGTGTAAATAAAAATCTCATGGCATTAGCAGTAGTTAACAAAGAATTTTTTTTAAACAACGGTTTAAGGTATAAAACTCGTAGAGATTTGTACAAAGGGCATATCAGCATAAAGTGCAACGTGCTTTGCTTCGTGATTCCGTCACACGGGCAGGGGGTAACAGAGTGGATGTTTACACTTGGGTATGCAACCAGGTTGTGCACAATGCCTAATCTCAATCTAGTTAAAACATATTGATGAGATTGTCTAGTAATTACTCTCAAGTACATAGGGAGCCCAGCCCCTTCATCCAGGTTGGAGAAATAAAAGGCATGTGTAGAGTAATCAATAGATTGAATTCTGCGGGTATTACGTTTGTGACTCAGGAAGACACCTTTAACCTCCGACTTTGGAATATCCACAACACATTTAGGGTCTTTAAGAACATCCATGTCAAATAGTTCTTTGAAGGTTGAGATGATGTATTTTAGCCACGGAATCCGGAGGGCATTATCCAGGCGTAGACAGTCTTGTATTATACGCCTGGTAAAGACGGTCTCATCTTTTAGCCAGATGGATCGCCAAACCAACAGGGGTCTCAGTCCAATCATGTCGGTTATATGGTCCAGCCCTAGTTCTTTATTGGTCAATTCCGTGGAGGCCGAGGATGGGAGGCATAAAAGTCTCTTAAGAAATACATTTTCCTGAGTTTGCACATCTTTGTGAGGCGAATGGTCCCAAACCCCCGAGCCATAGAGGGCAATAGAAGCACACCTGTGACGGTAAACATTCAACATATCTGGTATGCGGCGGCTTCCTAGTTTAGCAGCAAAACGAAATACACTTAGGGATGCTTTGCCCATCCTGGATTTAACATTAACATGTTCGGGGACCCATGATCCGCCGTTATTAAAGGTAATGCCCAGATAACAAAAGTTATTCACCACCTCAATACGGTTATCTCTAAAATAAAATGATTTAAGATTATTCACTTTTTTACCGCAAGCCATGATGTAGGTTTTAGAATTATTGATTTTAAGTTTCTTCCCCTGTATAAAGTCATAAAAACAGTTCATTAATTTCTGGAGGCCTAGTGGGGTTCTCGAAAGTAAAACAGTGTCATCTGCATAGAGCAGCACCGGGGTAGGGTGTCCCTCCACTAGCGGGGCGTCAGCTGGTATTTTTTTCAGTTCAGACTCCATAGAATTAATAAACAATGAAAAAAGCAAAGGGGCCAGGACACAACCCTGTCTAATGCCAGATCTTACTCTGATTTTCTTGGTACACTCTCCCTCCTGACCGAAGCGAATCTGGGCTGATAAGTTGTTATACAGTCTAGCCAGAAAATGGATTATCGCTGCCGGGGCACCCATTCCGATTAGGGTAGACCACAGCAAACGGTGGTCCACCAAATCGAAGGCGCTGGAGAGATCAGCAAAACAAAGGAACAGGGAACCCTGCTTGGCTTTGGTATATTTCCCAATTATAAGGTTAAGATTAATACCCTGCTCGATGGTACCAAGACCCTTCCTGAACCCGTATTGTGAATCTGCAAGGATCTTGTTGGTGTCGGCCCATTCCTCGAGTCGAAGTAGCAAAACCCTGCTCATGATTTTAAGCGAGGAGTCCAGAAGGGAGATAGGGCGGTAGTTCTTGGCCTCTCCTCTATCTCCCTTCTTGTAAATGGGTAAGATAACAGATTCACTCCACGTAGAGGGGGTGGTGTCATTAACAGCGGCATTGAACACTTGTGTTAATAGGGGGCTCCACAAAGTCAAATCCGATTTGTACAGATCGACCTGGACCCCGTCCGGTCCAGGGGCTTTCCCTCCTTTACTACTTTGTATTGCCAGGTCGACTTCCGAGATGGTAATCCCCAGACATACATTAGAGTTAAAGGGGTTAAAGGAGTTTACGCCAGTGTTATCCAGTGCCCTGCTGGAGGGATCAAAAATCCCTGTAAAGTATTGAACCCAACTGTCCTCGCTTACTTGGGTGGTCAGTACTGGGAAATCCTCCTTCTGGAGGAAGGGGCTATTAATAGTGCTCCAGAATAGCTTACAATCCCGTAGAGCTGCAGCTTTGGTTAAATCTTCCCATGCTCGTTCTCTTAGTTCTTGTTTCCTGCGTTTGATCTCACATCTATAGGTGGCCCTTAGTAGAATTACTGCTTCTCTGTCTCTTGGGTGGTGGGTTAAGGCCCTCTTTAGATTTTGGAGTGCAAACGTACATGCTGTATCAAACCAGCCCTGTTTAGCCCGCTTGGTAATGCCCTTAGTAATAGTAAGAGAGCGTGAAATTATATTACCCAAATTTTCAAAGTCGATAATAATACGACTTGGGGGAGCATCAACCTGAAGACAGCGGAGAATCTCCGCTTGGCCAGTTTTCACAATTTTCTTTAGAAGTTGGTTACAATTATTTCCAGCCCACTTGATCCGGATACCATTTTGTCGGCAGGGTAGTATCTCATCCACTATCCTTCCCGTATAATGGGTCTTGGGGACCCAAACAAGGGTGGACAGAGTAATTGCATTATGGTCACTGATTCCATTGTCTACAGTGATTGGGACTGAACATAAGGGTACCAACTGTGTTGTTATTAGCAAGTAGTCAATAACAGAGGTACAATTTCTCCCGGTAAAAGTTGGGACAATATTGCCCTCAAAGTCCCGGGCAGGTTGATGGATAACCAAGTCATGTTTTAGCATGAGGGTATTAAGGGAGTCACCGTAGGGCGTATGGATAAAATGGGCCAAATTTTCCCCATTGTCTCCATCAAATCCGCAAACATTAGTATTTGAGTAGGGACAGGTTTTTATATTAAAATCACCCCCCCAGATGATATCATAGGACTTACGTGTGTCATTACAAATTTTGAGTATAGCTGACTCAATCTCAACTACAAAAAGGGTACTCTTAGGATCAAAAAGGTTATTGTAATGATTAATCAACAGAATGTTTCGGCCCCCAGGGTATTCCAGTCTGAGTAATTGGGTGTGTGAGCCCACATGAGAGTGGGACATCACACAAGCTGGGAGACTTACTAAGAGTAGAATCAGTAGACCACCCTTTGCCCTTCCCAAAGTGGAATCTTGTGCAGGGCAGTTGTAGGAAGTAAAACCATCCAAATGGATGTCGGAAGTGGACCAAGTTTCTTGGAAACAGAGGATGTCAAATCCGGAGATAAACTCCTTCCACCCCAGAGCCGACATCTTCTGTCGCCAACCAGCAATGTTCCAGCTTGCCAAACGATGGCCCTGTTTGCAGAAATCCACTGCCAGCTCGGTAGCGGTACAGTTGTTAAGGGGAACCCTAGTTGTTGACTGTTCCTCCGATGCGCCCAATGCGTCAGGCAGCAGGGAGGGAACCATTCTCGTAGCATTGGGAACGGGTACATTTGACAGTGTTTTAGGTGGTTCAATGGGCAGCAAACCTACAGTAGGTTCGCTGACCGTATCAACATTTTCTGCTAGATCATTACCCAAAGCCAATTGAGAGGACGTAAAAGCGCAGACTGATTGTACTCAGTCCACTCCCTCCAGGCCATCTAGACAGCTGTTGTCAGAACCGTAAAGGATACACTGGTTCGGCCCCCTCAGGAACAGACGCTAATTCCTCAGTCCCCTTCTAGCCAAGACCCAAGACCGCTTAGATATACCGTCTTCAGTCCTCACCAGCAAGGGAAAGGGGAAGTGGACAGACAAAACAAGAGAGACTTCTTCCTCGTCAGGTTTGCTCGAACAGCCCTCAGGTTGGACTCGCTGCAAGGAAAAAACAATTCTTTAGCCTTCTCTACTTAACAAATTTTAGTTACTCTGTCTTATTATTATTATACCCTCTATGTCTTACCTAAGCAAACTAGGAAGATAGCCACTCTCTATAAGTGATGTCTGGAGAATTACTACTGGTTCACTGGAAGAATGAACTCAGGTCTTTGGAATTTTCGTGACTAGAACAATGCTTCAATGCACTCTGTGATCTGTGAAACTCAAGTTATAACTCTGAAGGTACAGTCTTTCAACTCTGAGAATATTTCAGAAAACTCCACAGGAAGTAGTCTTTCATCTCATGTTTTTTCTCTCTGGACAAGATTTTGGAAATTCACGTTTTTAATCAAAATCTTTCTCCTCAAGATGTCTCAGTAAGGCTCTTGACGCAATGCTCATCAGCTTCTTTGCCAAAGTGAGTTCTAAAGCGTCTTTAGTTCATTGCCTGGAGACTTCTCTCAGATAACTCAAAAATAATACTCTTACTTGAAGGTCTTTGAGGGAACTTCTCTTGACTGAAGTTTTTCCCCAGCTCTGACTCCGCCACACAATTTCTCTCCTGAACTCCGACAACGGGACTCTTCCAGCTTTGACAATACTGAAGGGAAAAAGGCGAATTAGGAAAAGTCTTTTTCTATAATACAAAGCGTAATGTGTTACTTTCCTTAAGGTTTCAGTTCAGCCGCCTTGTACACAAAAACTCTGGTCAAAAGAACTTTCTCTGAAGAGAGCGTGAGGTAAGCACGCGTCTCCGGTATTTTCCTCAGTTGAAGTGCGCAGCGCGAATTGCGCGCGTGCGCGATATGCAGACACTCTCGAATCAACTGCAAAGTAAACCGCCACGCAGGAAACGGAATGACTTCCGCACTCCCAAGATGGCGGACCTCCGCAGCGCTGTCACTAGGAATCTCAATGAAGTTTTCCAACAAGGGTTTTTTAGCTTGCACCTTCTGCTCAATCCACCCTTCTGGCGAGGGGGTGGACGGATCCTGACAGTACCTCCCACCAAGGATGCTCTCCCCAGCCGGGCTTTAGAAGGATGAAGTTTATGGAAGTCTCTGAGCAACTTGGGGGCATGGATATTGTCACTTGGCTCCCAAGATCTTTCCTCTGGACCAAAATTCTTCCAGTCAACCAGATAGTATAGTGTGCCTCTTCTGAACCTTGAGTCTAGGATTTTGTGTACTTCAAACTCTTCCTCACCATCTACCTGCACTGACTTAGGAGTTAAGCCTACTCTCAAATGCTCTGGGCTTTTCTTAATTAAAGAGACATGAAAGGTGGGGTGAATTTTCAGAGAAGAGGGCAGGTGTAGCCTAACCGTTACTGGACCTAACATTTTCTCCACTGTAAAGGGCCCTAAAAAACGGGGTTGGAATTTTCGATTAGCTTTTAATCTCAAATTTTTTGTGGACAACCACACCTTTTCTCCTGGGCAAAAAACCGGATCTTCTCTCCTCCCTTTATCTGCATGTTTTTTATAAGATTCCTTGGCCTTGGACAGGTTTTCTTTAACTTGGGCAAGGGACCTCTGCACTCTAGAGACTATATCATCCACTGCAGGGACTGAACTCTCTTCTTTTTCTACAATCAAAGTAGGGTGTCTACCATAATTTATATAGAAAGGCGAATAACCAGTGGAAGAGTGAACAGAGTTATTATAAGCAAACTCTGCAGCCCACACCATCTCAGACCATTCCATCTTTTGATCCAATAGGTATAGTCGCAAGTACTGCTCCAATTCCTGATTCACTCTTTCCGTTTGGCCATCCGTTTCTGGATGGTAGCTTGTAGAAAACCGAGTGTCTATTCCTAATCTGTGGGTAAAGGCCTTCCAGAAATGCGAAACAAACTGAGTTCCCCTATCCGAAACCAGGACCTTGGGAATTCCATGCAACCGCACAACATGTTGGGAAAAAAGCTGTGCCAAAGTGGGTGCATTTGGAACCTTCTTCAAAGGGATAAAATGTGCCATTTTAGAGAATACATCGACAAACACTAAAACTACGGTGTAGCCTAAACTAGAGGGTAGTTCCACTATCAAATCCATTGATACCGTATGCCAGGGGTGAGGTGGCACCGGTAGTGGTCTTAACTTCCCCTGAGGTGATCTCCTATCTGCTTTTCCTCGCAAACACCTCTCACAAGAAGTTACATATTGCCGGATTTGCGGTTTCATGTCTGGCCACCAAAAATTCCTCTCCACCAATTCTGTGGTCTTGAGAATTCCTTTATGTCCTGCCAATAGATGATCATGACAAGATTCTAACGCCTTTTCTCGGAGCTCTGATGTCGGTAGAAACAAACGCTGATCCTGATATGGCAACCCATCTCTGATTTCTCGACCCTGCTCTTCCTGAGACCAGTCTTGCATTTCTTGAATGGACATACTTTCCTGCACCTTGTCCCGCAGATCACTTGCCGTGGTTGCCATAACAATCTTTTCCTCCGGAATGATGCTCTGTTCCTCTCGTCCAGTTTTCTCTGAGGCGGCTGAATCTATCCTTGACAACGCATCCGCCTTGGCATTACTCTTTCCAGGGCGAAAGGTAAGGACGAAATCAAAATCCGCAAAAAACAATGACCATCGTAATTGTCTGGCAGTTAAGGTTCGTGCTGACTTGAGGAACTGTAAATTTCTGTGATCCGTAAAAACAGTTACTTTATGTCTCGCTCCCATCAAATAATGGCGCCATTCCACAAAGGCGCTCTTTACAGCCAAAAGCTCCTTGTCAGCGATTGAATAATTACACTCAGGAGGATTGAGCTTGGGAGAATAATACGCCACCGGATGTAACTGACCAGTATCAGGATGCCGCTGTGACAAAATTCCTCCAATGGCAAGATCAGAAGCATCTGCTTCTACATAGAAGGGGTCTTCGGTTCGCGGATGCAACAGTATGGGAGCTTGAGTAAATGAATCCTTCAGAAATTGAAAAGCCTCCTCTGCTTCTTCCTTCCATTCAAACTTGACTCCTTTTTTTTAAGAGTCGAGTAATGGGGGTCACCTTCTGTGAAAAATCTGAGATAAATCTCCTGTAAAAGTTCGAGAATCCCAAAAAACTCTGCACTTCTTTTACCGACTTGGGAGAGGGCCAGTCCTGGACTGCTTTGATCTTCGTGACATCCATGCTCACTCCTTCAGGGGATAACACAAAACCCAAAAACTCTACTCTGGTGACATGGAAGGCACACTTTTCCAGCTTGACGTAAAGGTGATTCTCCAATAACTTACTCAAGATTGCTCTTACATGAGGAATGTGCTCTTCCATACTGTTGGAGAAGATCAAAATGTCATCAATGTAAACCACTGCCACTCGATCCAAAAACTCCCCCAACACGTCATTCACGAAATGTTGGAAGGCAGCAGGAGCATTACAAAGGCCATATGGCATCACCTGATATTCGAATAATCCATATCGAGTCCGAAACGCTGTCTTCCACTCATCTCCTGAAGCCACTCTAATGAGATGGTATGCTCCCCTAAGGTCCAACTTGGTATAGACCGTAGCATTCTTGACCTGGTCCAACAGCACTGAGATTAAGGGGAGCGGGTATCGATTCTTGACAGTTACTTGATTTAAGGCTCGGTAGTCAATACAAGCCCGCAGATCTCCATCCCGTTTCGGAATAAAAAAAAGAGGCGAGGAGACCGGGGACTGTGAGGGTCGGATAAATCCATTGGTCAAATATTTGTCTAGATATTCCTTCAGGAAACGATTCTCCGTCTCTGTGAGCGCATAGATTCGACTGCAGGGCAGAATTGCTCCAGGCTCGATGTCAATCTTGCAGTCGTAGGGTCGATGCGGAGGAAGGGTTTCTGCTTTCTTTTTATCGAACACCGTTGCTAAGTCTTGATACTCAGCTGGAATTGACTTAACTTCCACTGCACAGATTTGGGCCGGATGAACAGAAGCTAAAATCTTGACCTGTGACTCCTCTTCTGGAACCTTCTCCTTACCAAAGCAATGTTCGACACAATAAGGTGAAGTCATTTCAATTGTTCTTCGACTCCAATCGATTCTTGGATTGTGTTCTGTTAGCCAAGGAAGTCCCAATATCAACTGGAACTGTGGTGCGTCAATCAAGTTAAAGGTGATGTACTCTGAATGCCCTTGTAAACCTGTTAATCGAAGTAGCTCTGTTTCATGAGTGATAGGCCCCGAGGACAAGTTGGTGCCATCCACTGCTCGCACAGGTTCTGGAGTAACCTTCTTTACAAACTGAATGCCATGCCGTCTGGCATACTTTAAATCACAAAAATTGCCTGTTGCTCCTGAGTCAATCATGACAGACACCTCTTTGATTTCTTGATCTCGAAATTTCACCACAAAAGTCGCAATTAAATGTGGAGCAGCCGACTGGAGGGTATTCATAATATGCTGAGATTTTTGAGTTGACTTTTCTGACGCTTCGACCCGTGCAACTCTCTCTACGGGCGAAGCCGATCTTTTACTGGCTGCGATGTCTTTAATCTTTTCGGACACTCTCTGACAAAATGCCCAGAACCTCCACAATAAATACACAACAGGGAGTTCCTCCGTCTCTCCTTTTCTTCCTTTGACAACGGACCTCGAACGGATCCAATTTGCATGGGCTCTTCTGCGGACGTTGTCTCAGAACTCTTTTGAGAATCACTTCTCATTCGATCGAATCGAGGAGGTATGGGTCTAAAGTCCTTCCTTTTTTCATGTTTCCGCTCATTTAATCTGTGATCCAATTGCAACACCAAGTCTATGAGAGCGGAAACCTCTGTGGGACGCTGTGGTATTTGAGCAAGAGCATCTTTCAACTCGTCTCGAAGGCCTCTGTAAAAAATTGCAGTTCTTTTCTCCTCTGGCCAATTAGTTTCCACTACCAACTTATTAAAGTTAGCCAAATATCCCACCAAATCTCGATTTCCTTGTTTAAGGTCCAACAGCTCATTATCAGTGGATTGAGCACAAGATCGTCGATCGAAAATTCGAGCAAACTCCACCTTGAAGTTTTCGTAATTGGTTAGGATCGGATCTTTTTTGGTGACCAATGACATTGACCAAGCAGCCGCATCTCCCGTCAAATAAGACAATATGAATGCTACCTTAGCCTGATCGTCTGTGAATATTACAGGGCGACACAAAAAGTGTAGGGAACACTGCGTCAGAAAAATTTGGGCCTTCATCGGATCCCCCCCATACCTCTCTGGGGCTGCCAAAGGAATGACTGGGGAAATAGAGTGAATTACTTGAGTCGAAACCCCCGACGAGGATGACTGCTGTGGTGTAGCGGTTCTAGGTAACGGCCCTGTCGTTGATAGACCTTCTAACCTCTGACGAATTTGCATGGTTTCTAAACTAGATCTTTTAACTTCCTCTCTTAAAGATTTATTCTCCTCTAAGGCACTATTTAACTGCACCTGCATACTTCCTAAAACTTCACTCAAGGTTTTTAAATCGAAGCCTTCCGACATTCTGTCCGGGAGGGGACCTGATTCCTCAATAGAGGCAGGCACTTCAATCTGTCAGAACCGTAAAGGATACACTGGTTCGGCCCCCTCAGGAACAGACGCTAATTCCTCAGTCCCCTTCTAGCCAAGACCCAAGACCGCTTAGATATACCGTCTTCAGTCCTCACCAGCAAGGGAAAGGGGAAGTGGACAGACAAAACAAGAGAGACTTCTTCCTCGTCAGGTTTGCTCGAACAGCCCTCAGGTTGGACTCGCTGCAAGGAAAAAACAATTCTTTAGCCTTCTCTACTTAACAAATTTTAGTTACTCTGTCTTATTATTATTATACCCTCTATGTCTTACCTAAGCAAACTAGGAAGATAGCCACTCTCTATAAGTGATGTCTGGAGAATTACTACTGGTTCACTGGAAGAATGAACTCAGGTCTTTGGAATTTTCGTGACTAGAACAATGCTTCAATGCACTCTGTGATCTGTGAAACTCAAGTTATAACTCTGAAGGTACAGTCTTTCAACTCTGAGAATATTTCAGAAAACTCCACAGGAAGTAGTCTTTCATCTCATGTTTTTTCTCTCTGGACAAGATTTTGGAAATTCACGTTTTTAATCAAAATCTTTCTCCTCAAGATGTCTCAGTAAGGCTCTTGACGCAATGCTCATCAGCTTCTTTGCCAAAGTGAGTTCTAAAGCGTCTTTAGTTCATTGCCTGGAGACTTCTCTCAGATAACTCAAAAATAATACTCTTACTTGAAGGTCTTTGAGGGAACTTCTCTTGACTGAAGTTTTTCCCCAGCTCTGACTCCGCCACACAATTTCTCTCCTGAACTCCGACAACGGGACTCTTCCAGCTTTGACAATACTGAAGGGAAAAAGGCGAATTAGGAAAAGTCTTTTTCTATAATACAAAGCGTAATGTGTTACTTTCCTTAAGGTTTCAGTTCAGCCGCCTTGTACACAAAAACTCTGGTCAAAAGAACTTTCTCTGAAGAGAGCGTGAGGTAAGCACGCGTCTCCGGTATTTTCCTCAGTTGAAGTGCGCAGCGCGAATTGCGCGCGTGCGCGATATGCAGACACTCTCGAATCAACTGCAAAGTAAACCGCCACGCAGGAAACGGAATGACTTCTGCACTCCCAAGATGGCGGACCTCCGCAGCGCTGTCACTAGGAATCTCAATGAAGTTTTCCAACAAGGGTTTTTTAGCTTGCACCTTCTGCTCAATCCACCCTTCTGGCGAGGGGGTGGACGGATCCTGACAGTACCTCCCACCAAGGATGCTCTCCCCAGCCGGGCTTTAGAAGGATGAAGTTTATGGAAGTCTCTGAGCAACTTGGGGGCATGGATATTGTCACTTGGCTCCCAAGATCTTTCCTCTGGACCAAAATTCTTCCAGTCAACCAGATAGTATAGTGTGCCTCTTCTGAACCTTGAGTCTAGGATTTTGTGTACTTCAAACTCTTCCTCACCATCTACCTGCACTGACTTAGGAGTTAAGCCTACTCTCAAATGCTCTGGGCTTTTCTTAATTAAAGAGACATGAAAGGTGGGGTGAATTTTCAGAGAAGAGGGCAGGTGTAGCCTAACCGTTACTGGACCTAACATTTTCTCCACTGTAAAGGGCCCTAAAAAACGGGGTTGGAATTTTCGATTAGCTTTTAATCTCAAATTTTTTGTGGACAACCACACCTTTTCTCCTGGGCAAAAAACCGGATCTTCTCTCCTCCCTTTATCTGCATGTTTTTTATAAGATTCCTTGGCCTTGGACAGGTTTTCTTTAACTTGGGCAAGGGACCTCTGCACTCTAGAGACTATATCATCCACTGCAGGGACTGAACTCTCTTCTTTTTCTACAATCAAAGTAGGGTGTCTACCATAATTTATATAGAAAGGCGAATAACCAGTGGAAGAGTGAACAGAGTTATTATAAGCAAACTCTGCAGCCCACACCATCTCAGACCATTCCATCTTTTGATCCAATAGGTATAGTCGCAAGTACTGCTCCAATTCCTGATTCACTCTTTCCGTTTGGCCATCCGTTTCTGGATGGTAGCTTGTAGAAAACCGAGTGTCTATTCCTAATCTGTGGGTAAAGGCCTTCCAGAAATGCGAAACAAACTGAGTTCCCCTATCCGAAACCAGGACCTTGGGAATTCCATGCAACCGCACAACATGTTGGGAAAAAAGCTGTGCCAAAGTGGGTGCATTTGGAACCTTCTTCAAAGGGATAAAATGTGCCATTTTAGAGAATACATCGACAAACACTAAAACTACGGTGTAGCCTAAACTAGAGGGTAGTTCCACTATCAAATCCATTGATACCGTATGCCAGGGGTGAGGTGGCACCGGTAGTGGTCTTAACTTCCCCTGAGGTGATCTCCTATCTGCTTTTCCTCGCAAACACCTCTCACAAGAAGTTACATATTGCCGGATTTGCGGTTTCATGTCTGGCCACCAAAAATTCCTCTCCACCAATTCTGTGGTCTTGAGAATTCCTTTATGTCCTGCCAATAGATGATCATGACAAGATTCTAACGCCTTTTCTCGGAGCTCTGATGTCGGTAGAAACAAACGCTGATCCTGATATGGCAACCCATCTCTGATTTCTCGACCCTGCTCTTCCTGAGACCAGTCTTGCATTTCTTGAATGGACATACTTTCCTGCACCTTGTCCCGCAGATCACTTGCCGTGGTTGCCATAACAATCTTTTCCTCCGGAATGATGCTCTGTTCCTCTCGTCCAGTTTTCTCTGAGGCGGCTGAATCTATCCTTGACAACGCATCCGCCTTGGCATTACTCTTTCCAGGGCGAAAGGTAAGGACGAAATCAAAATCCGCAAAAAACAATGACCATCGTAATTGTCTGGCAGTTAAGGTTCGTGCTGACTTGAGGAACTGTAAATTTCTGTGATCCGTAAAAACAGTTACTTTATGTCTCGCTCCCATCAAATAATGGCGCCATTCCACAAAGGCGCTCTTTACAGCCAAAAGCTCCTTGTCAGCGATTGAATAATTACACTCAGGAGGATTGAGCTTGCGAGAATAATACGCCACCGGATGTAACTGACCAGTATCAGGATGCCGCTGTGACAAAATTCCTCCAATGGCAAGATCAGAAGCATCTGCTTCTACATAGAAGGGGTCTTCGGTTCGCGGATGCAACAGTATGGGAGCTTGAGTAAATGAATCCTTCAGAAATTGAAAAGCCTCCTCTGCTTCTTCCTTCCATTCAAACTTGACTCCTTTTTTTTAAGAGTCGAGTAATGGGGGTCACCTTCTGTGAAAAATCTGAGATAAATCTCCTGTAAAAGTTCGAGAATCCCAAAAAACTCTGCACTTCTTTTACCGACTTGGGAGAGGGCCAGTCCTGGACTGCTTTGATCTTCGTGACATCCATGCTCACTCCTTCAGGGGATAACACAAAACCCAAAAACTCTACTCTGGTGACATGGAAGGCACACTTTTCCAGCTTGACGTAAAGGTGATTCTCCAATAACTTACTCAAGATTGCTCTTACATGAGGAATGTGCTCTTCCATACTGTTGGAGAAGATCAAAATGTCATCAATGTAAACCACTGCCACTCGATCCAAAAACTCCCCCAACACGTCATTCACGAAATGTTGGAAGGCAGCAGGAGCATTACAAAGGCCATATGGCATCACCTGATATTCGAATAATCCATATCGAGTCCGAAACGCTGTCTTCCACTCATCTCCTGAAGCCACTCTAATGAGATGGTATGCTCCCCTAAGGTCCAACTTGGTATAGACCTTAGCATTCTTGACCTGGTCCAACAGCACTGAGATTAAGGGGAGCGGGTATCGATTCTTGACAGTTACTTGATTTAAGGCTCGGTAGTCAATACAAGCCCGCAGATCTCCATCCCGTTTCGGAATAAAAAAAAGAGGCGAGGAGACCGGGGACTGTGAGGGTCGGATAAATCCATTGGTCAAATATTTGTCTAGATATTCCTTCAGGAAACGATTCTCCGTCTCTGTGAGCGCATAGATTCGACTGCAGGGCAGAATTGCTCCAGGCTCGATGTCAATCTTGCAGTCGTAGGGTCGATGCGGAGGAAGGGTTTCTGCTTTCTTTTTATCGAACACCGTTGCTAAGTCTTGATACTCAGCTGGAATTGACTTAACTTCCACTGCACAGATTTGGGCCGGATGAACAGAAGCTAAAATCTTGACCTGTGACTCCTCTTCTGGAACCTTCTCCTTACCAAAGCAATGTTCGACACAATAAGGTGAAGTCATTTCAATTGTTCTTCGACTCCAATCGATTCTTGGATTGTGTTCTGTTAGCCAAGGAAGTCCCAATATCAACTGGAACTGTGGTGCGTCAATCAAGTTAAAGGTGATGTACTCTGAATGCCCTTGTAAACCTGTTAATCGAAGTAGCTCTGTTTCATGAGTGATAGGCCCCGAGGACAAGTTGGTGCCATCCACTGCTCGCACAGGTTCTGGAGTAACCTTCTTTACAAACTGAATGCCATGCCGTCTGGCATACTTTAAATCACAAAAATTGCCTGTTGCTCCTGAGTCAATCATGACAGACACCTCTTTGATTTCTTGATCTCGAAATTTCACCACAAAAGTCGCAATTAAATGTGGAGCAGCCGACTGGAGGGTATTCATAATATGCTGAGATTTTTGAGTTGACTTTTCTGACGCTTCGACCCGTGCAACTCTCTCTACGGGCGAAGCCGATCTTTTACTGGCTGCGATGTCTTTAATCTTTTCGGACACTCTCTGACAAAATGCCCAGAACCTCCACAATAAATACACAACAGGGAGTTCCTCCGTCTCTCCTTTTCTTCCTTTGACAACGGACCTCGAACGGATCCAATTTGCATGGGCTCTTCTGCGGACGTTGTCTCAGAACTCTTTTGAGAATCACTTCTCATTCGATCGAATCGAGGAGGTATGGGTCTAAAGTCCTTCCTTTTTTCATGTTTCCGCTCATTTAATCTGTGATCCAATTGCAACACCAAGTCTATGAGAGCGGAAACCTCTGTGGGACGCTGTGGTATTTGAGCAAGAGCATCTTTCAACTCGTCTCGAAGGCCTCTGTAAAAAATTGCAGTTCTTTTCTCCTCTGGCCAATTAGTTTCCACTACCAACTTATTAAAGTTAGCCAAATATCCCACCAAATCTCGATTTCCTTGTTTAAGGTCCAACAGCTCATTATCAGTGGATTGAGCACAAGATCGTCGATCGAAAATTCGAGCAAACTCCACCTTGAAGTTTTCGTAATTGGTTAGGATCGGATCTTTTTTGGTGACCAATGACATTGACCAAGCAGCCGCATCTCCCGTCAAATAAGACAATATGAATGCTACCTTAGCCTGATCGTCTGTGAATATTACAGGGCGACACAAAAAGTGTAGGGAACACTGCGTCAGAAAAATTTGGGCCTTCATCGGATCCCCCCCATACCTCTCTGGGGCTGCCAAAGGAATGACTGGGGAAATAGAGTGAATTACTTGAGTCGAAACCCCCGACGAGGATGACTGCTGTGGTGTAGCGGTTCTAGGTAACGGCCCTGTCGTTGATAGACCTTCTAACCTCTGACGAATTTGCATGGTTTCTAAACTAGATCTTTTAACTTCCTCTCTTAAAGATTTATTCTCCTCTAAGGCACTATTTAACTGCACCTGCATACTTCCTAAAACATCACTCAAGGTTTTTAAATCGAAGCCTTCCGACATTCTGTCCGGGAGGGGACCTGATTCCTCAATAGAGGCAGGCACTTCAATCTGTCAGAACCGTAAAGGATACACTGGTTCGGCCCCCTCAGGAACAGACGCTAATTCCTCAGTCCCCTTCTAGCCAAGACCCAAGACCGCTTAGATATACCGTCTTCAGTCCTCACCAGCAAGGGAAAGGGGAAGTGGACAGACAAAACAAGAGAGACTTCTTCCTCGTCAGGTTTGCTCGAACAGCCCTCAGGTTGGACTCGCTGCAAGGAAAAAACAATTCTTTAGCCTTCTCTACTTAACAAATTTTAGTTACTCTGTCTTATTATTATTATACCCTCTATGTCTTACCTAAGCAAACTAGGAAGATAGCCACTCTCTATAAGTGATGTCTGGAGAATTACTACTGGTTCACTGGAAGAATGAACTCAGGTCTTTGGAATTTTCGTGACTAGAACAATGCTTCAATGCACTCTGTGATCTGTGAAACTCAAGTTATAACTCTGAAGGTACAGTCTTTCAACTCTGAGAATATTTCAGAAAACTCCACAGGAAGTAGTCTTTCATCTCATGTTTTTTCTCTCTGGACAAGATTTTGGAAATTCACGTTTTTAATCAAAATCTTTCTCCTCAAGATGTCTCAGTAAGGCTCTTGACGCAATGCTCATCAGCTTCTTTGCCAAAGTGAGTTCTAAAGCGTCTTTAGTTCATTGCCTGGAGACTTCTCTCAGATAACTCAAAAATAATACTCTTACTTGAAGGTCTTTGAGGGAACTTCTCTTGACTGAAGTTTTTCCCCAGCTCTGACTCCGCCACACAATTTCTCTCCTGAACTCCGACAACGGGACTCTTCCAGCTTTGACAATACTGAAGGGAAAAAGGCGAATTAGGAAAAGTCTTTTTCTATAATACAAAGCGTAATGTGTTACTTTCCTTAAGGTTTCAGTTCAGCCGCCTTGTACACAAAAACTCTGGTCAAAAGAACTTTCTCTGAAGAGAGCGTGAGGTAAGCACGCGTCTCCGGTATTTTCCTCAGTTGAAGTGCGCAGCGCGAATTGCGCGCGTGCGCGATATGCAGACACTCTCGAATCAACTGCAAAGTAAACCGCCACGCAGGAAACGGAATGACTTCCGCACTCCCAAGATGGCGGACCTCCGCAGCGCTGTCACTAGGAATCTCAATGAAGTTTTCCAACAAGGGTTTTTTAGCTTGCACCTTCTGCTCAATCCACCCTTCTGGCGAGGGGGTGGACGGATCCTGACAGCTGTACCGATTAAAATCAAAATAGGGGTTATACTGGGGAGTATACTGGGACAGAGTGGTAGGTTTCTTTCCATAGTTCCTGGGTCTTCCCCTTCGTTCAACCCTAGACCAGTCAGGCCCATCTCTACTGTGTGTACCAAGAGTAGGTGGAAAAAAGAACGACACTGGAAGGGTCTGGATAGTTGAATCCAGGGATCTATTGTAGCCGGCACAGATAAAGGATACGGTTCTCGTGTCTCTAAAGCTAACCGTAATACAATCCCCATTAATGGATTTAACAGTCTTACCTACCCAGGGTACCCTCCTCACCATAATAATCTCATTGTGGAGGTGGGGCGGGAGGGGTCTATTCCAATTGAGCCATTTTACGACTCTACTTTTCAAGGAGCTAAAGGATTTAGGTTCGCCGGGTTCCAGGGCGGGAGCACCAGCCAAGACCACCGTATATCGGTTTGCTTCCGGAGGGAGATCAGGTAGACGGGGTCTACGGGCTCCAGGTGTTTTAATAGGGGAGCCATTGGATCCGTTAATCATAGGTCCAGAAGGGCGAATATCACAGGGTGGGGCAACTGATGGTAGCGGTGGCAGAGCACTATTACACTGGGGTAAATTCTGGGATACAAGGGGGGGTCCCTTCGGGGTTATTGGTTGGAGTGGAGCTGGCTTAACAGGTACAGGAGCAGGAATGGGCAGGGGAGCCAGAGGGGTATATGAGGTATTACGTTTATTAACAATCGCTAGCACTGAGGCAGAGGTTTTCTCGATGTTAGACAACCTAAGTTCTATCTTTCCAATTTTTGCCTCAAGTGGAAACAGAATTGATTTAAACAAAGTAGCCAAGCTTTCAATGGATACCCCATTAACAGAAGAAGATACTAACGGAGGAAGCATAGAAGGTGGTATAGAATCATGATTAAACTTAGCAGATTTAACATTTCTAGCAGGTTCCCTAGAGTGTGGTCTTTTCCTTTTAGCCGTAGCCCCTGGATTAACCCCCTGAAATGGAGTACTGGTGTTAAAAATGTCATCAGATACGGAATCTGTAGAGTCGATAGAAACATGAATCGCATCAGGTATTAGATTGATATCTGATAAAATATCGTGCACAGCAATAGCAGGGTCCAGGGGGATCTGATGGTCAGCTACAGGGGGTGGAGGATGAACTTCAACCAAACTGGTTGCAGGTGCGAGTGATCCGGTGGGTGATTTGGCGTGGGCGAGTATCCCAAGAGAGGATCGCTTAATGGTCATTAATTCACTTGACAAACGCTTTTCCAGGAGGTTAATTTCCTTGTCAATAATTGAATTAGCCCTTATAAGAAATTTGTCCATACCTCCAGATATAGGGCCGCCTGTGAGCGACGACTTACTCCGGGATTCCCGCGAAGCCATATATACCAGGAACAGGTGCAGAGATTATGCAGCAAAAGTTAGAGGGGTGGCCCGGTCCGGTCACTCCTGGTCACGAACGGGCACAAACGGGCCCGCTCTTGGCCCGGTCTTTGCCCGGCGACGCTCCCGCGCAGCGGGGCACAACAACCAAGAAATAGGGGCGGTTACAGGCTGTAGGCGGAGCAACAGGGAGAGCGGACCAGAAGATGGCTGTAGGTCAGGCAGGGACTCCTGGGAGATGGAGTCCCTGCAACGCTCGCAGCCCTGTTGTGTGCCTCCACCAAGATCCCACAGTCCACAGCTCCTTCGAGGCGTCCGGTTGCCTCTGTCCTGGTATGCGAGGTCCGGGAATGCAGAAGATGCAGCAGTCGTCCCGGCGGCAATGACTCCCCACAAGGCAGAGTCTTCAATAGTACACCCACTAAAAAAAGAGGCATGGGAAGTGTTGGTGGCCGCTTGTGAATCAGATAAAAGCTTCCCCTTCCCGAAAGTAGTTAATCAGCCTGTTATTAATGAAACAACAGTTCCAGAACAGTGTCAGTCTATTCCCGCCCAGGCGTGGGTTAATCATTTTGAGCTTATATATGAGTCGGCCAACACAACACCTGGCTCAACAGCTGAGACCCTATTAGTAGAGGGAGCCCTTTCAAGTTCTCTGTGAGTGAAGTGGCAGAAGCATTAGCAACCCTTCCTATTCATAATGTTCCAGGCCCAGCCGGAGTACCTTGGGACCTCTACAAATCCTGTGTGGAATTATGGGCTCCTTTGATTGCCTGAACTGGGATGGCTTGGTGAGCAAAATAACAATGTATTATACCCAGATCTGTGACTGGGGGTGAATGTTTTGCCATTGTGCAACATTCCGTCCATCATCTTGTGTGTTTTCCTTTGATTGCCCAGCAGCTTAAGGAAGATCGCTTTCCTCCGTCCTGGCATAGGTCGTTGATTGTACTACTTTTTAAATTAGCAAATGTGCAGATCCCATCTGCTATCGGACCATTTCGTTAGTGGATGCTGAAGTGAAGGTTATAAGGAGAGTATTGCTAAACCACCTGAGGGAATGATCAGAGAAAGGGAATCTTATCTCTGATATTCAATATGGGTTCAGGTCCGGGAGAGGGACAATAGAGCAAAATGTTGTTCAGCTTTGTGCTTAAATGTTTCTTCACAAGCACCTGATTAATCTCTGTTTCATGACACATGAATTTCAGTTTAATCTGTACTGATTTATTGCTGTTTACTGCGTTTGTAAACGTGTTGCATTCACCTTTAGCATTTTTACTCCATATAGCATATGGCATTAATGTGTGTAATGGTACAGTACATTTTATTTGTGTCCGTTTCCTTCAGTTCCTGGCCACCAACACATCATTGTCACTTTCTTTATCTTTAAGTGATTTCCACAGACTGGTGTTGCACTGAGACTCTACCGGTGCCAGTGGTGATTCTGTGCTTGACTGTGACACACGTGGCATGCAAGAGCAGTTTGCTAAACCACAGCAAACTCTCTGGAAGAGCGCCTTCAATGTGCAGGCTTTGAATCCCCTATCTCCTCTCCAGTTGTGCCATCCTGCCAGCCCAGGTACTCGCCAATACCCACACCACACACAGAGAGTAGCTTTACATGTCTTTATTCCGCTGCGTGTAAGTTAGAACTCCAACATTCTAACCCTGCCTTCAACTCATCTCTCCGATGCTCACGTCACAAGCCTACAGCATACAGTGGGAACCAAAAGAGTTCCACAGTTTTTTTATTTAAAAGAAACTACACAAAGGATTAACAATGCCATTGACCCCGAACAGCAAAATGACAAAAGCCTTTTACCACTCCAGGCACAGTATTTGGATTGGTAAAGTACTAGTCAAGCCAACCAGGAAAAAATGAGAACTGCCCATGACACTTGTTTCCCACTAGTTAGAGTTTTTAAACACACGTTTACGTTGACATAAATGTCGATATTGCGGATGTGAGATTTTGAATGTTGAGACCGACCCTGATATAGTGACATTCAACTAAGTCGTATAATGTAACTACCACGTTTGGGCATTAGCACTGGATTTTATCCAACCTACAAAGGCCTGGTTACTCACCATTACTCTTCATTACTCAGAGTGCTGGTCTTCCCATTCGATTACTTGCGCATGAGCAGGTCACCTGCTCCACAGAAATTATTACCTAGCTGAGATCAATATACTTCCCCCAATATGACGCTGCCTCCCCAGCATGCACAGAGAAGGAAGCACATCACTAGGACAACCTGAGAATACCAAAGAAACTCATAAGAAAGAAATACAATCACCATAAACAGAAACTAGGGAAGGAGGGACGGGCTCAGGAATGGAACGGGAAGGCCAGGAGTCGAAGTAATGAAGATTACCAGTGAGTAACCAGGCATTACCTCCTCATTCGTCTTCCCGTCCCATTCCTTACGCCTGAGCCCATACCCAAGTCCATGGTGATTGATTCACACAGAAACCAAATATGATGTACTAACATGATAGGCAATGCAAAAAATAGCATTAATCACAGATCATGTACAGGTGACAAAACATGAGCGTCAGACTCTGCGGACGCAGCCATACCCAACTGAAGACAGCAGTGGGAAATAAAGGCATGGGGAAAGGCCCACGTAGCAGCATTACAAATATCATGCAGTGAAGCACCCCGAAACATTGCCAAGAACGAGGAAACACCCTGAGTCAACCGCCACTGGACCGAAAGACGGAAGTGGATGGTGAGCAACCACGTGAGACAAGACAACAGAGCACAACACTCCTCGAGTCAGAATTTATAAAGAAGGCTTGAGACACCTCCCAGACAGACCAGAGGCAACGCACAAAGAAGCCACTGCCCAAATGTGCTGGAATGGCCCAGGGAGATGTGAAGGGCCCACAAAACATCCAGAAAACAGAGAACCTCTACCTCTGGAGAAGAAGTGTCAAGCGAAAACACCAGAAGGACAAACCCCTTAAGACCAACAGAAAACAAGGGTGCAAAGGAGGACCAGTCAATGCCAGAAGCACCAATGGAAGACCTTGAGCAGAGACCGGAGAGTAGGAGACAGGACTCTGAAGCAAAAAAAACTCTGCAAATGGCGAGCTACCAATAGAGAGAAAGAAGACATAACTGAGCCCCTAAAGGCCAGAATGGAGGCCCATTGGGCACAGAGAGTGAAGATTGCTAGGCCCAACATAAAACTATTACCCAAAAAAAAACCACTGTGACCAAATCACAGGAAACATGAGACAGACCCGTTCCCCTATACCAAGAGTCAAAGTTCCTCCAATGACGACCACAAGACATCAGGGGCAAAAAAACAACAGGGACACCCTCACAAGTGCCAAACTCCCAGCCAGAGACACAGGAGAGAGGATGTGCTGAGAAGAGGAGCAAGCAGCGGAGATGGGCGTATGGGGTTCACCAATGCAGAGAAACTGAAATACCCTCAAGAAGGGGAACCTCAGTACCGAGACTAATACAGAAAAACCTGAAGAACCTCCGTCTACACCACCCACATCTCCCTGAGGTTGCGGGAAAGCAAAGCCCAAGGGACAGAGAAAGCATATATTGCCCAGACCGCAAGCTGAGGGTGAAGGTCCAACTCTGCCGAAGCCAACAGACCAAGCCTGGGAAGGCTGAACCTGGAGATAAATGACACATCCAGCTCAAAGAAACCACAGTCCACATTACCTCCCCCAGAAGTCAGTCTGCAGATAGAGAGAGAGGAGACTCCTCAAGGCCCACAGGCCAATCCCTGGGAACAGAGAAAACAGAGACTGTCACATCCCCCCTGCTGGTCGACATAGGCACGAATGCCCTGGCTGGCTGTCCAAACACAGACAGCATGGTGCCGAAGGGGAGGAGTGAATCAAAAACAGTGCCTGCCACACCCCATTAAATTACATCAGTATGAGGACTGGAGAGCCCAGAAAAGGGATTCTTCTGCCCAGGGCATAGGGATAGCACCCTCTACCTCTGGCACACGCATTGGTTCGCAAGACCATAGAGGGAGAAAGAATCGAGACTGATTACCTTGGAGGGACTGAGCGGTGAAAACCCCCACCGGAAAGATCCTCAATCTCCGGGACCCAGGTATTAAATCCACTGATTCATGAGAAGCCGGATACCAGTGAATATATGGAGACAGGCCCAGGGGAGCACAGGCTGTGTGGAGGCCATCTCTCCCAGACTCAGCAGTCAGATACAGGCATATACCTAAGGTTGGGAAAGAACCCAGGAAAGATGGTAGAACAGGCAGTGGTGGGCCCTGATGAACATCAAAGTCTGAGATGGGTGCAGGGAGTACAACCTGTGGGTGAAAAGAAACCCAACAGAATCCAGAAGTTGACAGACACCCCACACCTCCTCTGTTGCCTAGAGAAAGAAGGAGAGACAATCAGCCAGTCATCAAGATATGAGTGGACTAGAAATAACCTGAGCCAGTGGGGCAAAGAGGGACAGAAAAACCCTTGGCACCGATGAAAAGCCGAAAAAGAAGCACCTGGAAAAGGTAGTAGAGTGAGCCCACAGCAAAACAAAGAAACTGCAGACCAGTCAGATAAATGGGTATATGCAGGCAAGCGTCCAACAAGGCGAGGGCCGCGAGGAAGTACTACTCAGGAGCTGTGAGTTTGGGTTCCATGGATGCTGGGCCATGCTCCAAAAGGGAAGCCTTAATTACATACATAAGACTTTGTCACCTGGGCGTCTGTCTGAATACACGCCCCTTGACCCCCGACTGAGGGGAGGAAATGAAACAGAGCAGCCTGAACTAGGGCCAAAGCCAACCAGATGGAAAAATTAGAGACTCTCCCCTGAACTATACCCCTCGCAGGAGAGGGAGACCTAACTGAAGACTCTTAGTGAGAGCATCTGTGAGCTAGAGCACTGCATGCCTTGCCAAACTTGGCGAGTTATTGGAACCCATGTCTTGAAACCTGAGACACTGAATCCCAATGTTGGAGAACGCCACAGATGGAAAGGCAGCTGCAAATATGTCTACAGGACAACACCTTGATAGAATTCAAGGGAAAGAGGATTTGTCCGCCACCTCCCATACATGCGATAGCACCCATATAGCATAACATGTGTATTTTTAAAGTACACATCCACTCAGAAGTGTAACTTGTGCTGAATAACAGATATTTATTGTTACCTCAGAAGGATGAAAAGCTGAGGGGACCTGATGGCATAAGAACCTGTGACCATGAGGTCAAACACAGGTCCCCACAGTGGTCGCATCAGTCCACTAATCCACCCGACCCAGCCCGAATAGCATAATGTAAGGGTACAGTCGCAGGTACAACTGGCAGAAATGAGGCCATAAAATCATCAAAATTATCCGCATCAGCCAATGCTCTAGATGAGGGGACACTAGAGTCCACTAAGATGCCTTAGTAGGTCTGCCAGATCAGAATCCTGAACATATGGACCTCTGCAGCTCTCCTTCCCTTGACCCCCATAAGGCTTTCTGCCTGGGGACCTTCAGTGGTGGTTGCCCGGGCCTCAAAGGCAGGCCTCCACCGCAGCCTCAATCATGGCCCGTACGGAGGGCTGAGAACGTTGGCACAGAAGGACCTAGTTCCACCTCCAATTGCTCTATCGTAGCACCAACTACAAGTCAACAACCCCAACCACTCTGATTACCCTGTATGCCGAAAACACGAGGTAACAAATGCTACCTCCTGCGATATACCACATGAAGGCATCCAGAGAGGCCGGACATGTGGCATAGCCACCCGAATGGAACCCCATATGCTGTGCTGGAGGGAAACAAAACAGGCCACAGCATTCCCAGCCCCCTTGCAGTAAGGACCGCTTTGCCACTCCCCGAGAGGGAAATATCCAAAACGGACACAAAAGCAGAGCGAAGAGTACGCAGAGTCCCCTTAGCCGAGCACAATGGGCGAGGGACTCCAATGTTCCAAATCCAGGGTCTCCAGGCCCTGCTCGCTAATGCAGAGCAATACAGGCCTGGGACATTGGAAACAGCTGCAACAACACTGCACTACAACACACAGGCCCACCAGTCCTGAAGAAGGACCCCACAGGAGGGAGTGACTGACCAGAAATACTGTGCAAAAAAGCATGTGAAATCAATGACTCAAACCCATAAACCCTGAGAGTAGGAGCTTTCCACAGAGGAATAGTCCAAGTAAGCTCTGCCCACTAAGGGCAGAACATAGAACAGTACAAAAAGCTAAGAATGCTATAAACTTGCTGGAATTAAATGCACATGAAAAGGCCAATACTACGAGCATGCAGCTCCTCCTGTTGAGCACAAAAGCACCCATCTAAGCAAGAGCCCTGGCAGTAAAGGAGTCGCAATCCCACATCCATGGTGGCACCATAAGGAAAACGGAACTGCCCACCAGCGGGGGATGAGCAGGGTGGAAAGGACGCAAAGTGCTGCAGCCCAGAAACAAGGTCCAAGGCCCGCTGTACAGGGCGGCCAGTACTTCTAAATACAGACTACTAAAGCGAATCTCACGGTAGGCAAAAACATGTTAAAACATTAAAAGCATTAACATCTTACCTGACCTCGCTAGAAAACATTTCTGCAGTGCAGAAAGAAAAGAACATGATGTCTTTGTGACATACTTCCCTCTTTATGCATGCTGGGTACGCAGCGCCATTGGGGACTTGGCGGGGAAGCCAACCACAGGGAGGTCTGCCTACCCCGAGGTGTTTGTGGAAGGTGGTGCAGTCCAGCGACTTTGCCATGGATGTTGGGCTACCTCTGGGCTACTTCATAAACCAAGGTATATATAGTTTGCCATTTCGGGGTACCAGCCAACATTTTGTCTTGGTGACAGGGTGGCTGGTCCCTAGGAAGGTCACATCATTTTGTCCCCTCCCTCCCCTTAGTGAAGAGAATTGGGGTTTATTGGGTGGCTTGGGGCCCAAAAAGGGGCCCAGCCTGCCTCCATTGGGATAGATGTGCAGGGGGATCGTTATGTGTTCTGTGTCTCTTGGTCACTTGATTCAGGTGCAGACAGCAGTCGGCTGAGAAGTTGCCATGATTTGCAGAAGTTTATTCTTTGTCAGAGGCAGTTCAGGCTGAAAGGGAATGGGTAAGCAAGTTCACGCCTGGACGACATAGGAAGTTCAAATTTAAGTAGGAAGTTCAATGGGTTTCAAAGGGTAATTGAGGTAGGAAAATGAGAGAGAACTTAGAGGTCCCAGTTACAGATGATCAGCTCTGTTGCAAGTTTTTATTGAGGTTTGAATGGTGTTATGGGGGGAGGGATATGTTAGGGGTAGGGGTAGATTAGTATAGGTAATTAAAAATGTATAGTGAGGTTAGAGTTTTGTAAGGCAAAGGCCTAGGTTATATTGTAATTTGCACCTGTTTCAATAAAGCGCCCTTTTCCACACACAATCAGGTGTTGGTGGTCTTTCCTACTCCCCTCTTCCCCAAATTGGGGGAAGTATTTTGGCTCCAGCTATGAGAGCTCCCTATGTGGTTTGGAGGGTCCCCTCCACATAGCTTGCAGCAGGCCCCCTTAAGTTTTGTTACGCAAGTGATGAAGGGGTAATGAGACAGCCAGTCAGCTAAGGGGCTGATTTACGAGCCCCTTGCGACACTTTTACGCTGCTGTGTGTCAGCGGTGTAAAAGCAGCGATGTCGTAAACAATACACCAGGTTGCGGCACTTTACAACGTGACGCATCTAGGGAGATGCGTCACATTGTGAAGCCCTGCATCACATTATACCTGCGTCAGGTATAATGTATGCAGGGTGGGCGTTCCCACGCAAGAAAGCCTCGTAAAAGTGATGCAGTGAAATCTACAAGATTTCACAGAGTCACTTTTACGACGCCACTGCGTCAAAATCCTACACCTGCTTCAAGTAGGCGTAAAGAGTGACGCAGCACAATAAGTATAGGCCACCCATGAGCATTGCTGGAGTTGGGTCGCGCTTGCGACACGACTCCATCAATGCTTTACCTTTACGCCGACAGATGCATCACTTATCAGTCAATCCTTGCGCCCTGGTGCGCCGCATTGTAAATGTGACGCAAGGTTTTTTACGTGAAGCAACTTAACTGACGCATGTCTGCTAATATGCAGTGATGCATCAGTTCTTGTAAATCTGCCCCTAAACCTTTAATACCTGCAAAGCTCACTAGGAACATCTTTGCTCCTAGCAATAAGTTCGTGGCAGCAAGGGCCCGAACAAAGTGGGGCCTTGAGAAGCAAGACCCTTTCAGGTCTGAAGCGATTATGGCAGTTGATCGTTTTCAGACTGTTCTGTACTTTAAACGCTGCATCTTACACAAAGTGCTTCAGTCGGCAATGTTTCTGACATCTGATGAAAAATTATTATCTAGGTCTAAAATTCCCCATAAGTGTCTCTGCAGCGATTCCCCTGCTCTCCCCAGGGGGCGCTGCCTGCGGATCGCGCCTCTGGATTGACCGAGAACTGCTTGAAACCTTGAATTCCAAAGATGATAACCTAAAAGTAATGTTTTCATTTCTATTCAGGTGCGGTGTCTCGAGCGCAAGATCCTTGGAGGCTGCTGTCTGGTACAGAACTAATGCTTCTTTCTTCTGAGGACAGAGAGTGTCCGGCTAAGGCAGCAGGTCAGGAGCAGAACTGCGTTTTTTATTATTTCATGCAGATTGTGAACTTCGGTGGGGGGCAGGTATGGAGCGAAATGTAAAAGGGAGACTCGAAATTAGAACTAAGAGATTCCAGTGCCTTGGGGCAGGTACGGCCAGGTCCCACAGGACTCGAAGCAGCATAGATCAGAGGCATGCGATCAGGCAGCATAGATAAACAGTGGTTGCCTGCGGCTTTCATGCGTGACTAAGACTTCGAATGAGCCCAGGGTCTGTGCTAAGCCCACGTTGTTCCCCGTGATCACAGATATTGTGATATGTGAAAGCGCAGGGGCCTGGTCAAATATTCAGATATCATTTACAATTCTCCCACGTTAGCCAGTGTTACTGCCTCTTTTTACATTACTCGGCCTAGGCGAAATTTTCTTTGTATACATTACGAGAAATGCATACAAATTATACGAATGTTTTATATGATTATTTGAAATGCTGACTCCGGCATCTGCCTTATTTTCTTAACAGAAAAAGAAAAAAAAGAAAAAAAAAGAAATGCGTCCTCTTGTCCATTTTTGACTCTAGGTTGCATGCATCACTAAATAGCAGCACAATATTAAGCGTGATGCAATTAACAGCTGCTTGTGTGCTGTTATCTCACATTCTTCCTGTGCTACCACAATAGGATTTTTATCGAACATACGGCCAGATTCATCAAACAAAAATCCGGTCGCAAATGGCCAGATTCTGAGAATCTGGCCCTTTGCGAGCGGTATTTCATCCCAAATGCAAAAATCGCAATTGTAGAAATCGCTAAATTGCGATTATTTGCATTTAAGGAATCGCAATTTGCGATTCCTTAAATGCAATGCATGACCCATTCCTAGATTGCGATTTCGCAATCCGGGGCCGCTATTTACCGCGAAGTCAAACTACGTGGTAAATAGCAAAAACTTAGAAAAATGCACTTTAGTGCATTTTTCTAAGTTGTATGTTACACACACACACACATGTCCTTGGGACATGTGTGTGCGCAACACCAGTGAACATTACCATTTCAGGGGTGCAACAGGGTGTCCTTTGGACACCCTGCCACCCTTGAAATTGCGGCACATTTGCGATTAGCTAATTGCTAATCGCAAATAAGGAATGGCTCCCCATTCATTCCTATGGGCCTGAAGGCCCATAGGATTGAATGTGGGCCTGAAGGCCCATAGGATTGAATGGGGAGCCATTCCTTATTTGCAATTAGCAATTAGCTAATGGCAAATTAGGAATCGCAGATAATATTGCGATTCCTACATGCATCCCGTTTTGCGAGTCTTTAATACCTAATCCTTAAAATTCGCTATTAAGGACTCGCAAAACATGACTTTGATGAATCTGGGGGTAAAGTCTCAATTTACATGAGGTTGTGTAATGGCGTAATGCCAAGCAACAACCATAAAACACAATGATAGATATTACGTGAGATTACACGGGCTCAATCTAAAGTTCTCCGAGGTCTAGAACTTGTCAACAAAGCACTGATGTAAATCAATGAGCAATCATCACCTAAGGCCTACACTTTTGAGCCAAGGTCTCTGTGATCCGTCGTGATGTGCGCTACTGAATACTTCAACAATGAGATCAAAGGGAGGTGGGTGAGTAGCTAGTCAATCTACCAGTGTGGCGCATGTCTACAGATATGCTATTCTAAGGGAGGACCACCAACAGAATCAAGGGACCCCTCACCTTGGCAAAAAAGTATTCTGATAAAAGGGCTTCTACTAATACAGAGGAAGCAGTTTTGGCAAAATGTTAATCTAACCAAATACAGATGTTCAAGCAGGTGGTCAACATTTTCAAAATTTGACAAATAAACCTCCAAAACACAGAGATTGTTTCTTAAATATAAAGAAATCAATATCCATGGGGTTATTGCTGAACGTGAATATATACAGGTTACCTGTGCTTTCTGCCTTGTTTTCCTGACCAGTCTCTAGACTCTGCTCTGTAAACCTTTCCACCTCATTCTGATGTCTACATGGCAGAGTGTTGAAACACCATTTCTTCTATTCCACACTCTGGTCCATATTGCTGTTCATTGTCTGATTGTATGATTTGCATAAGAGTCATAGAGCTAAGATTATTTCTTACTAACTTATCTAACATTATCCAGGCCTGTCAAAATCGTTTGTGAAGCCTGGGCAAAACCTTGTGTGAGGCCTCATTCTGGCCTGTAATTCAAGGAGTGCCTTGTAATAAAAAAAAATAATGATTGCCTGGGCAAAAGAGAAGAACAGGTATTTAGTGCTACCTATTGGTGTAGCTGCATTCCTTGTATCATTGAAGAACTGGTCACTCACGCGTTTCTATTATTTAAATACATTGTGTAACGGGAGCGTGGAGACTCAAAACGTGTGGGGCCTTGGGGAAAGCTCCAGCTGCCATGCCCTTGCAAAGGCTCTTGCCAGAACCCCAAATTTGCTATGTGCACTTTTCTGTTCCTGTTCTAAGCTTCTTCGTGGCTTGCATTAGAGTTATCTAAGCAAGGATGAAAAATCACTAAAATGCCAGGGGTAGCTGAAGTCAGGGCAGGACTGGGAACTGAAAGCAGCCCTGGCAAAATGTGCAAGACCAGCCCCCGTCCAGTGCGTAGCAAGCAAGCGTAGCGAGTGAGCCCAACTGTGGAGCGAGCGAGAGCAGCGGGCAAGCCCGGCCGCTACTAGGGGGCTTTTGGGGTGTTCTCCCCCCAAGAACATTTTGAAAAACAACAGACCAAAATGGTGAATTTTAAAGCACATTTTTCATTACATATTCAATTGTATCAACTTTCAAAGCACAGAAAATAGTAGATGATGACCATAAAGACTATCAGGTTACCCATTGTGGTCTCTGGACCCACGAAAACCTCTGGCATGTACATTTTTTAAGGCCTCTACATGTTAGTGCATGCAGATAGAAACAATGCAGAGCTGCTGTGCAGTTGCAGTTAACATGCATGATTCGCTAATATATTACGAGGACTGCATGTCAGAGATTGCGAAATACCTTGCTGCACGTGCCAGAAGTTGTGCTCAAGTTGTAACTATGATGTACACGTGCCAAACATTTCAATTGTAAACAACAGCAAATACAAATTTGCTAGTATGTGTACAAAAAAGCGACCACAGCAGAGAAAACACCAATGCCACATGCTTTTGGGTTGTATATTGCTTTCAGTGGCATCAATGAACACAAAAACAAAACCTTTAGCTTAATTGTTCAGACAGTCCTTTATAGCAGGCCCTGGGAGACCTGGGTTTATTAGCCTCTCAATACTTCTTCACTCTCTGAACACACTTCCACCGAGGAGGAATCACGTTAGCAATCAGAGGCTGCAGAACACTGATCTCCTCCAGAGATCTGAAGGATCCGCCAGTCATCTTGAAAAAGGAGGACTGTCTCCCACATGAGGGAAGCTTATGTCTGGAGAAACTTTAAAGGGTGGTTTGTCATTCTCTTTCCTTGGAGAGATACTATGAAACACAGTAGCATCAAACTGCTCATAAGAGGAATTATTTAATTTCTCTGGGATTAAATGCGAAGGTGGTATGTGTAGAACCACAACACACCTCTTTAGAAAGGTTTTCACCTTTTTCTTATATTTTTTACCCGAAGGGAATATGTTATGATGTCAATTGTGAAGACTATTTTGATTTAGAAGCTTTCCTCTTTAATTTCTTCAGGGGTGTAGCGGAGTAGTTTCATGTGTCCTGCGGTAGGAAAGCACCTCTGCTGCGTACCCCAATACTGACTGCCTAATACTGTAAACAAGGGCACAAGCTTGCACGCCATTGCACAGTATTTACCAAAGTCTTGGGCTCTAGGTGCAGGATCATTTTCAGGACAGTTGGAGCACAGTTTTGAGAAAGGAGCAACCGCCTATAGTATTGCTCAGGTTCAGTTAGACATGAATAGGCCATCCGATAATATTAACCTAACTTGGGAGGAAGTATGGTGGGGGGGATTTACGATATTTACTAGCAAGAGGATGCTCCTAGAGGTTTCGCTCCGAATCATGAAGTAGAAAGCCCTGGAACATGTGGAAGCTACCTTCTTAAAGGGCCAGACGTGGTTACAGCTATGTGACTGTCCCTAGTATAGAGTCTTCTTACATTGCAAGTTCTTGGAAGATTCAATCAACAATAGAAATGCCATTAAAGAGTACTATTTTGAAGCCTGAAGAATAACAAAAGAAAAAATGAGTTCCACTCAAAGCGTGGAATCACTGGAGAAGCCAATCACTATGTACTGATCGATCGATGGAGAAAGTGGTGAAGTGGCGGGTGACACATGACTAGGACGCAAAGCTCAGTTGTCAAAGGGGACTTGCACTTTGAGGGCACATTTTTTTTTTACAAATTAACAGTGTTCATTATGGGGACTCTTTTTTTAAGCCCCATCTGTTATTGCTGGTTATGACCACACAACTTTGAGCTTCTCTGTTATTGTTTTGTCTACATATGACTCTAAGTGAATCACTAGTCCAGTTCTTTACATCACTCTTTTAATTAAAGCACCACTCATCCCTTTTACAATGTTACTATCATCCACACTGTGCACATGCACATAGATATGTATACAGACCTATTTCCAATCACAGAATGTCCCAAACACGCTTGAAAGTGAAAGCACAAGCCATTTGTCTGTGATCCATGGAGATTCTGTTATCAGCACTTCTCCCTTTTTCCACAAGAGCAGTTCAAACATGAATAGGAAAAATATCCTAGTTTGCAAAAGTTTTCTGTTTGAATTATGACTCTGCCATATTTGAACATAATACAACATCTGCTACATTATCTGACAATTTTAACTAATAAACTGTTTTTAGCTCAAAGGGATCAAAAGTTACTAATAAATGTGACTTGTGCTGCTGCGAAGTGGACAGCCCTTGCAAAGGTTGACTGATCACCTTTCTCACTGCTGTATTTGTATATTACACTGGTACTAATCAGGCAAAATCTTTCCAGAGATTGTTAGCATGTTTAAAATTGTCAAAATAATAAAGTGTCAGAAAATATACTGCATTACGTTGCAGCCTTTTTTTGCTGCATAATTTAGTTAACACTGCGGTATCATTTTGTCTTCTTTTGCTGCATAATTCCAGTGGCCCCAAAGTAGGCAGCACATCTTAAAAGTGCTTGTGCATGAAGCAGAGAGAATGTGAAGTTTGCGAACTTAGTTTAGTGTGCGTGCACATCTTGTATTGCCAATCACTGGTGAGTTCCAGCTACTACCGCTGAAACAAGGCCCATAGCGATACCAATGGATGAGGCAGACTGGCCTCAAGGGCAGGGCCAGCTTTAGCGCTGGTGGTGCCCTGTGCAACAGTGTTTGTTGGTGTCCCCCAATGACCACCTCCGCCACAGAGTCCCTCAATTCCACCCTTTAACAGTGCCCCTCAAGTCTCCATAACCACACTCTCTCTCAGATGCATTTAATTTGATTTACAGCGCCACTGAATCTAGTGTATGGTTTCAGAGCACTTTACAACACACAGACTACACAGAGACAATCAATTATCCATGTGTAAATCACTGTATAGGAAATGTTAAATAAGACAAAGGACTAAAAGTAGAAGTCACATGACAACCATACTAGTGGGCAGTATAGTTTAATAGTGATTGGTCTGGACAAACTCACACTCAGAATTTAAAACATAATACCATGGTTGGGGGTTCTCTTTAATAATCAGAATTGATTTATATCCAAATGAACACTTTTTGCAACATTAGGATAATCAAAGACTGGGGCAAAAAAGATAATGCTCTAATTTGTAACTTGCAGTTTGCATGCAGCTCTTAGATGACAATAGCTCACTGTTCTATGTTTGGATTTTAACTTCTAAACTACAAGCAACCAAAGATCTGTCTTTCAAAATCAGTAACCCATTGACCTATTTACATTCTTTGCACTTTGTGATCTGCATAGTACATGTTCTTTGCAGCAGGCACATTAACTTTCTGCGCAACCTTTCCATGAATCAAAACTTCCACTAGACAAAACTCTGATCTCTCGCTAGGGAGAACATTAATCAACGTAATTATCATAACATTTCTATTGTTTCCGAAAATTGCTGGAGGCCAGGAGGGAGGCAGCAAGCACTTTTAAAACCATAATATATGTGCCACCCAAAGTCAGCATGCGGTGCAAACACACCGGTCGCACTGCCCTAGAGCTGGCACTTCTCAAGGGTCCTGTGACCTCAGTGACAGAGTCACTGTTGCTCTAGAGTGTGCTGCTTCATAAGCCTGCCCCCAAGACTAGAGGTGAACTTCAGTATGGATTGTGGTGGACAGGCTTCCAAGGTTAATCCACATTGCCCCCACTAGAGTACACCTGCTGGTGCTAAGACCCCGAGCCTTCTATGAACTTACGGGGTCTTCTTAGGCCTAGCATGGGAATGTGCTCCCTCAGGAGAGTGGTCTGGGGGACTGGTCATGAACGCTGAACCTGGTTCCTCAGTTCCAAATCCACGAGCTCTGACCATAGTGCCACATCCTCTCCCCCACTGAACACCATACTGCCCCACTGAGAGAACCTCGCACTGCCTTTAGCTACAACCGAATTCTGTAAATACCTGGATGTGACTCCGTTCAAATTACGCACTAGACAAGAGCAGTATGCTGCCTAAAAAACGTAACAACATCCGGAAAAAAGCAAACACCCATAGAGAATGCAAGATTAAGTAAGGCATGTAAAATGTAATCAGGAACAACATGGATAACTTAAAGCATTTACACTCACTATTCAGAAATCATTGTGTGCTTGTGCCTGAGAAGTTAAGGGCATGATTGCAGGGCCCGGAAGGGATCTGCTTCAATGTCCATTGCTTATATCCTTGCAAAAAGCAAGCAGTGTGGTTTAAAAAGACCACATCCATGACCACCGAGCAGCGGTACACATTTTGTTTTCCAATCCACCCATCAATCCGGCATTGCAGTATCTCCAGGAGTCTTGCCCTTCCTCATTCAAGGAAAACAATGCTGTTCAAAGAAAAGATAAAACAAAAGTAGCACGTCACTGGCAAACTCTGTATAGTGTCTCTAATGTGTTTGGGTGTGAATAAAATCAATCTGGCCGCTGTGTGAATACTGTCTTGCTTTATTTATTTTTCATAGTTGAACCTTTTATTTCTCTCACTCCTGAGGCTGTACTTTGGAATAGAATAAAGTCAGAAAAAGACAGCATTTGCAGCAAAAGTATTTTTCTTTTTTGGATCCATTTCACAGGGAAACAAAAAATACGAAAGGTGGAAAGAGAGGGTGAGAAGTAGACCAGCCCCGCCACCACCTCGCTCTCTGCTACAAGTGACACACAACAAGCAAAAGTCACTGCTCTGCGGAACCGGGCCGGGCCTAGGCCCTCCTTGCCTCTTCCTTAGTCCGGGCCCTTTTGCTTTTGAATCTGGCCCCGGCCCGGTTGCGACGCCCCCGGCCCCAGACAGCGCCACTGCCACCAGTCAGCCATAAATCAGATCTGACCACGCCCAGGAACAAATATCACTCACCTGCAGACAGAGGGAATTAAATCACGGTGTGCCGCTCTCTTTCCCTGTTCCTGACTGTCTCCCTCTGGCCTCTGAATGCCTGCCTCACCTCGCCTCAAAATCATGTCACATGAACTTTTTCCAATGCGCATAAGGCTCGAGCATCACTACCAGGCAGCAGACCCCACCCTAAAAAAAGACAGCAGCCGCGCGTCTACTAGATCATCATGGTCACCTGACCATGATGATGTTGTAGACGCGTGCAGCATGACAGGTCAGGTGGTGGGGGGGGGGTTTAATAAATTATAATGAGTAGGCTGGCGGGCGGCAACTGATCTTAATAGCCTAGTAGACTAGCCTCCCTGTACACGCGTCGGAGCACCACACTGGATAATCGTTGTCCTGCTCACACCAGGCCTCAGTCAGACATACTTAATGTAAGCACTGTGTTCTGTTGTTGGGGCCGATTTGGACGGAGCGTGACTCACGGAGTCACGGTCGGTCCAAATCGGCCCCAACAACAGAACCGGCCCCCTGACGCAAAACCGGCCCCTACCCCATCCAGCCTACCGGGAGATTGGCCGGTGCCCGGAATGACCAGTCCGGGCCTGGCTGAAGTGAATTCAGATGCCCCTTGACCTTCATTTTCACTCACACATACATACGCTGTACCTACAAAGGCATTCGCACATACAAACACACACACACCCACACACACACTGCCTACACATACACATGCATGCCCACATAAACTTAGGGGCTCATTTATGAGCCCTTGCAACACTTTTGCACCATTGGTGCATCACATTTTGTGACGCATCGACTGCATGAAAAATGCGCCATGTTGCGCCCTATTTACATAGTGACGCATCTACGCAGATTCGTCACTTTGTAAACCCCTGCGCTACATTATACCTGTGTCAGGTATAATGTATGCAGGGTGGGTGCTTCTCCGCTACTGCATCAATATCTTACGCCTGCCTCACAGCAGGCATAAGACAAGACATATTACTGGAGTTGCGTCTGTTTTCAGACACAACCCAGCAATACGTCAGTTATACCCCGACAGATACATCAGTAATACTGACGTACCTGTCATTCCTTGCGACATGATGCATCATACAGTAAATATGAAGCATCCATCATGTCCCAAGAATGGTGGACTGAGAAGTGACGCATCGCTAATTTCACGCAGCGATGAGTCACTTCTCATAAATAAGGTCCTTAATCTCTGTTACATAAACACACTCAAAACACAAAGCATGCACGCAACATCCATTTAAAAGAATTTTTTTAACTTACCTCAGCTGCCAGGGAAAGTCATACTCCAGCTATTTGTACTCCTAATTACAACTAAAGTAATATTATTCACTATTAGTATAATTGATAGAGCGCACAGGTCACCTGACTACAATTTACCAATACTCACCTGGGCCCATAATTCAATTTTCACAGTTACTCCATCAGGTAACCCACACTCTACTACCAGTCTATTTTATTCCACTAATTCCTATACCCTTGATTTACCAATCCTTGTCACTGGTAACTATGACCACAATGGATCAGGGAGTTAGTTGTAAAGTAGGCAGTCGAGAACAAAATAACATTTGCACTCATATAATAACCACAGACTCGTGAAAGGTTTAAACTCTTTATCTAAATTTCATCATAAGTCATGATCCATAGATTAAAAGATTAGAAACAATGTATAACTATGCAAAAGATATATTATGCCAACCATTTAGCAGATTGAAATAAAGGGAAGGTAAAAGCAAGGAACATGCTATTTAAATTCAAAAACAGACTTGCACAATTTGTCTAAGGGTAGGAAAAGAAATGGAACATGCTAAATATAGCAATTATCAAAGGATGGGTAAAAGAGGGAACATAATATGCAACTACGACATAATTTTTAGCGTATAACTAAAGGGAAGGTAAGAAAATGGAACACATTTTTAAATCAAGTGACCAAACTTAAGTATTCTCAAAAGGGAGGGTTTGGGAAAAAGAATCATGAAACATATACTATACAATTATGAGAGCATTTCAGCATAACCCATAGGAGGGTAAGAAAGTGGAACATACTAGTATATCAAATAACGTTTTGATTATTCAAAGGGAAAAGAAAGAAAAAGGAACATATGCAATCAAAGCTTTTATCGATTAGGAAGGGTAAAGAATAAGATGCAAAGTATAATGACAATTGCCCACACAGATATATATTTACCTAGAATGGTGTGAAGACCAACCCTGGCCATTGGTCAGTTAAGGACAGAAAAGGACCCCAGGAATGCAGTCGCCAGTAGGCCAGCAGATGCAGATCAAAATCAGGACAGGATAAACCAGATTTGGATCAGGACAGGACCACCAAAGGTTAAGACCAGCACCCGCAGTTCAGTTGCAACGCCTGCGCTACTCCCTCTCTGCAAGGAATCAGCCAGAACCCCGATTGGGTTACAGCATTTACTGACAAAGTGCTCCGCCAGCACTTCAGCTTCCCGAACCCCGAATGGGTCAGTAAAGACTTTTGACAGAGTGCTCCGCAGCCCTCTGCTCTTAGTCCCCTATTGAGTGCGTTGGGTCAGTGACAGGTCAGCTATTCGGACAAGTCGGACAATTTCTCTAGCTAAACCTAGGCTAGTTATACTATTTTCCAGGTCAGTGTACCACCCCCCAATGTTGCAAGGGTAAGGATCCCCAATTTCGATTGGACAAAAGAGGAGGAGAGGTCGTCACACCACACCAAATTTGAGACTTTTCTCCTATTCAAATTTACGTTCCCGACCATCAAATTCAGGTTCACATAACGTCTTAATTTCAACTAACAATGGATGTTCTATTGACAAATACATTGTATGCAATTCAGCTTCTTCTAGCCGGGTCAGAAGTCATCTTCCCAGGCGCATCTTGGCGGTGACTGTCGTTGGCTGGATTTCAATAAAACCGAGTTCAACTCCTCTCTGCGGCTGGTCATGCGCAGAAGGATTTTCAAAATGGAGTAATTGCACCTCCCAGGCCCAAAGATCACAACACATGAAAAGTAAATGAAACAGTTTCAGAACACAGAACTAAATGATTACACTGTATACCATGAATTTCTACTCTATTCCCATTATCATAATTTTAACTATAGCATTAGGATTAGGCAGAACGAACAGCTTAGCAAAAGCAGCAGTGCAAGCTTCTTGCATGTGAGAACATAGAGCAGCCATATTAGCCCTAGTGCGCAGAAGCAACAGATTCCCTCCAAAGCTGCGAGTACGTCAGGTCACGTGGGTATGACAGACGCATGCGCAGTAGAAATTCCCGCGTAGCAGCAGCCTTTTTAAATGCAAGCATATCAGGATTAGTAAACACATAAGCAAGCTTCACTCGGACACCCCGTGTAAAGGTAAAATAGGCAAAATTAGTAAAACAAACATATTGATTACATTATTAACGTTATTCGAGGTTCATGAATACAAGCAAGTTGCTTCATGTGCGAATCCTTGCTCTATCATAATAAAAAAATTGACAAAAATCAAGGTGAGTGAAGCCTACGCCTACATCCATAAGGGTGAGCTGCTTCTGTTCCTGCCACCGATTTTACCACTGCTGACGCTAGGGGTCACAAAGGCAGTGCCAGGGGTCACAAGGGACAGGCCAGGAGTCGAAGCAACAACCCCTGCCGACCCCTAAATGATGGCCATGCTTCTAAGGTATGAGGTCCTAAAAGCAGTTGTGTGCAGCATGGACTGTTCCTTGGCGGTTGGACTTATTTTGTAGAAGAAGGTAGCAAACGTTGCTCATTGCTTCATGCTGTGCAGGTGTGACTTACAGCAACAAGTCTTCCACGACACCCTTTGATTTAATTCCTATTCTGTTGCATACTGGTATGGTCCAACTGCTAACCCTCCACTTCATGGCACTGGTAAGCTTCAGATATGGAAGACATTTCTCCACCACACCCACTTTGATCCACACTAGGCCTGTGGGCGACTTTGCCTATCACGGGTACAATTAGATGAAACATGAGGCATTTCGATGTCCAAAGGACATTACAGAACCTTAATCCTAATATTGACAAACAAATGATGAAATTGCGATGGCTGTACCACGCAGTGCACATATGTGTAATATAAGTGGTGTTAACAAATGCGATTTCAGATTTGTGGTTTCCTAATAGTAAAATTCTAAAAATTGTTAGTGTGAAAGAAACATAGCTAACAGTTGTTCCCAACTGATATGATACCCTGGCCATCTTGTGAAAAATGAATTCACATGTTGTTGTTTTTTTCGGAGCCATAGGTCCAAACAATGTTGTGCAAAGGCAACAAGCATTGGCAAAGCCAATCAGTCTCGCTAAATGTCGTGTACTTCCTTAATGAATGGGACACGAGGGTCAGGCAGACTATACGAAAAAACAAGCAATACTATAGCTGCATATTCTAAGCATCTCTCTATAGGGATAATTTAACCTGATTGGGAATTTCACAACCACAACACATTGAGGAAAGTAACAGAGAAAAAAAATATATTTTGTTTTCCTCTTCATTTGTGCTCTCATGTGTCCCCGTGGCCTAAGCTGTTTCTTTCAATGGCCAGGCCACGCTTCGGTTCACAGTCAGCAAGTGCATTGCACCGGAAATACATCAACCATCTATCTGATCAAACGATCTTAGCCATCAGTGACAAATAACATTAGGAAGCCTTTATAACAGTGTCATCGAAGGGTTTATTGCAGCAGTGTTGATTCCAGACCAATAACCTGGCATCGACAGGAATCCAGCTGTGCAGCATTGTTAAAAATGTAACTGGGCTTGTGTTCAAGGTTGCTAAGAAAGCAGTTTCTTCTCAATCTGCTTTGTCAGGCCTGATGCTGGAAGAAGGAAGACCCTCAAGGCAGAGTCACAGTTTGTTAGCACATTACTTATTAAGACTGTGAGAATATGATGGCGGCATCGCATACAAACAAGCCTCTGGACTCTTGTGCTCACTGATGCACATCAGCTGAAGGTTCTGTGGAACTGTGCAGCCAGCGGGACTGTGTGCCCTATGAAAGCAACCAGTTTAATTATGATTGAAGCATGGAAAAAAAGACACCTTCTTCTCATTGTGTTAAAAAGTTAAACAAAATAAAACATATACAACAAACAGGGCAGGGATTCATTGGCCCAGGTTTGTACAAAGATGTTGACCATACCTCTCCACATTCAGGTCGATGGCGGCCTCCAAATTAAGCCCTTTTATACATTTTCACATTAGGGCCAACATTTCTATGATTTTGCGTTGGTGTTTTGTCACTTTTTGAGGGCGCAGCCCCAACAAAAAATATTTTTTTACATTTACTTCCGTGGCTTAGTAAATGCAAAGTAACGCAAGGCAGCGCAGAACGCTGACTTTCATTACTTGCTTCGAGTAGAAGTTACATGAGTGGAACATGGGCGCTCCCTTGCATCCATCCATATATTTTGACGCAAACCCATATTAACAAACACTTGTAAACATGGGTTTGTGCCAAAGAAGTCCTGCGTTAAGTTTGTGAAGCTGCCTCTCTGACCTTGTGTTGCCCACCCTGCGCCATCGGCGGAGCTCCTTGAGAACTCTATTTCTTCAATCAGATTCTCTGTACATCACCGGTTCACCTCAGTACCACCCTGAGAGCCAGGCATTCGTCCAACGCGTATCCCTCTCTTTCGCCAGGTGACCGAGGAGGGCGAAACCTATTGCAGGTAGTTGCATCTCCCCCAAGGACAAGACATTCATTATCAAACTCTCTCCAGTCTGCTCTACTTGCCTGGCATGGTCTTCCACTGACACCATCACCTCTTCCTCCCTACCGCCGTTTTAGCCCCCTGCTCTTAGAATGGGCCGCCTGAAATCCACTGCACAGACACCGACGCCTCAGGTAGTTTATCCACCAGTGGTTATGCCGCAAACTCCTCTGCCTGAGAACACTTTACACAACCCACCACCACCCTACTACAAGCTCCACAAAGTCCTTGCCGCCATCGAAAAGTCTTGAGTCTCCATGGAGATTGATGGGCTCTCTGGTAGCTGAGGCATTTTATGGGATGATTGCGGCAAGCTCACTGAGAGAGTCTCGGAGGTGAAAGAGAAGCTCTCTACCCCAGGTAGATTCCATTCAACACACACTCATGACCTCCAGAGCCGAATTAGGATACTTGAAGAGTGGGTAGAGGATGCTGAGGGATGATCCAACAGGAGTACCATCCTAATCATAGGCCTACCTGAGGACCTGGATGGCTGAGACCCTATAACCTTCTTGGAGAGCTGGTTCTGCTCCTTCGTCTTCATATCTGGCCTCACCCTATTCTTCTAGCTGGAGAGAGCCCGGTGGAGCCCCTCTCCACACTCTACAATGACCAAACCCCCACTCCTGGAGCAAATGATAGAGAACTGGCATCCGGCTCTACAGGTGGCATCTTTGGGGGATAATGCCTGCTCATAAGATGGGGAAAGGAGCCCCCATATCTTCGCATTGGACATTGAGTCCACAGTAACAGACGGACTCCACCGTGACTCTCAGGCACTACTGTTCGTCACACCACAAATGAAACACAGCATAATATGATTGTGGCTACTCCTGTCCACCCCCTGAGCACTGCTGACCTTGGCATACATTTTGGACTCTGTCCCACAACACCTATGGACCTTCTCATTGCTAAAACCCTTTGCACAGTTGATGTGCGGAGGGGTGGGATGCTGGTGGAAGGGGACTTATCTACATTACCTTTCCCATCCCACTCCCCTTCCCTGTACTGTTGATGCTAAGCCCCGGATAGACCAACTGTTGTGATTCACGCCTAACTCGTGCCTGCCCCTTGTCTCACATCTCCAAGTCGCCACCCTATCTTCATTCATGGATCAAGACATTAATATATTTGTGCGTACTACCTTTGCAATATGCTCTGCTTGATGTAATGGTTCATCCCCTCTATTGCCACAGTCCACCACTAAGTCCTGGGGAAATCCTGGCCAACAGATACGCTCAGGTGCTACAGACCCTGGAACATTCAGACCAAATGGTTTTGTCCCGGGGCACATCACGTCTCAAAACATACGCCATCTGTTCTATGTGATGGACCAGGTCCCCAGACCCTTCCCCTATGCCCGTTGATTAATACTGAACCTAGAGAATGCCTTCGATATGCTAGTGTGGGACTATCTTTTTCAGGTGTTGATCGCTATGGGGATAGGCAACAGTCTCAGAGCTTATACTAAATTGCTGTACTCTGACTCCATATACAGGGTCAACCTGGGCCTGATGATCCCGCCACCATTCACAGTGGAAAGAGGCACTTTGCAGGAATGTCCCCTTTCCCCTTCACTGTTTGCGTTGGCCATGAAGCATCTCACCAACAAGGTTCGAAAGAACGGCATGACCCATGTAGTGTCCCTATACGCCTATGACCTGATTCTATACTTTCGCAACATCTGCCTGGTGCTCACACCCATACACACCACAATACAGGTATTTTAATGGGTAGCTTGCCTACTGGTTAAATGTGCCAAGTTTTGCGTGTTCCCACTAAGCTGCAATATAGACCCTCTCGAGGTGAGCCTGGGGGGAACATTATTGAATCAGAAAGGTAATACAGTCCAATTCCTTGGAGTGCGCCTATGCCACATTCTAGTTGACCGGTTTGAGGGTAACCTGAGGAGGGCTCTTTCGTCCCTAAAATCACAGGTACAATTTTGGAAAGTCCTGCCCTTAGCTACAATGGGGAAAATAGCCCTGTCCAAAATGATAGTCTGCCATGGCTTCTTTATCACTGTATTAACAGCAAAGTTGTTCCCCCTGGGTGCATCTTCTGTGACCTGGACACTATGGTAAGGGAGCTTATCTGTATAAACAAGCGTCACCGCATTGTACTGTGAAAACAGCAATTACCTGTGGGCAGGGGCGGACTTGGATCTCCATCAAGCGGCACTACTTCAGTAGGTTTTGTGATGGTTAATAGGGCGCTATATGGGAGAAACATGCAACGGATCCGGATCCCTGTCTCTGACCGCTCTCCAGGGCTTCCTTCTACCCAGGCCACCCTCGGCCCCACAATCACTGGAGATCGTGGTTGCCCGCAAATATCTAAAAAGTGCCTCTCGCCTTGCGCGTCACTTTCCACCATATGTCCCTGCATTACTCTTGCAAGGCTTGCCATGCTTCCCAGAATCTAACCCTATAGTTGACCTGAAGAGCTGGCACGACCACTCCTTGCCCATGGTAGGCGACCACTTTGCAGAACGTCACCTCCTCTCCTTTGACCAGCTTATAGCTGATCATGCCCATCCCAAGGGGACAATACCTGACGTACCAACAGCTATGATACACATTCTGGACTATATTAACAACAAGGAGGGACAAATTGAGGACAATCTTTAAAGGGGTCCAATGTACGTGTCCTACGAAACTGCTATCAACAAAATTGTACAAGGTTCCCCAAGGGAAGGGAAGGGTTAGAAGAATAATAACAATTCTCTCACTGGGAATGGTGTAAAACCATGACAGGGAATAAGGTAATCCCTTATCGGAACTGAGGATGCCTCACACAACTAAAAAGCTGGACGACCGTTGTCATCCTACCTGATGGTTGTATTGTGTCATCATTGGCCTCCTGCTCCAGCGACAGGCTGGCGGTGCAATGCCTGACGGGTAGCACAAAGTGCTACTCTTTGGTGGAGTTCTTTTGTTCCTGGCCAATGGGTGCATGTGTGTGAGGGACCTGGGAGGTGAAGAAGTGAGCGTGAAAGAAAAGGTTAAAAAAGGTCAGAGAAGTCCACTTCAATTGCTTTATTCATGTGGCTTACTGCCTTATTAAAATAATGAAGGGAGGGGTACCGATGCCGAGAAGCTAGGTGGATCGGCTTCGTTCAACCCTCACTTGTAGTGTGGTCGACATGTTTCATGCCTCAACGGCAATTCATCAGGACCTAGGAGTGCTCATCAACTTGTAAAGGAAATCTCTCAAGTTTGAAGGAAGTTTTCAAATACAACCTGCGTGGTGAATGTACCAGTGCAGTGGGGTGTCTGTGTCCTACGTGGGTTCCCGCCCCCTTGGCCTTGGTGGATGGTCCCCACGGACTGTCCTTGTGGGGCCTGAGCTGTAAGGTCAATACCTTGTATGCTCGAGGCAAATGCCGGAATGCACCTACCCCTACCACGTCGGCGATGTCGGATCGCAGGACAGGACTCTCTGGTCCACACAGGATGAGGAACCCCAAAGCCACTCTTGACTTGCAGACTCTACTGCATATGGGAATAGGTTGACACCTGATAACTTACACAGTTATAAAGGAAATACAGGGATCCCACTGACAGCACTAAGGAGCAAATGGGACGATGAGCTTGGATGGGCACTTCACAACGCCAATTGGAATAATGCAGTGGAGTTTCCTCAATAGATGTCATGGAGCGCCCGCTGCAGGAATATACAGTTTACAATTCTATACAGGGCCTACCTGATCAACTTAATATCTATTTCCCCACTGCATACCTAGGCTACCCTTGCTGCTGAGCGCGCCACCATAGACCTGCAACATTTACTGTGGTCACTGCATATTGGCATTCAATACACATCACACTCCGAGATGTCATGGGACTTCGCTACATTAGCATATGGGAAGCTTGACCCTTAGGCATTTTCAAGCATAGGAAATGTATGAAGGTGAGAGCACTTTTTGCTGGCCTCACACACCTCATTGCCAAACGAACCCTCATCCTGCAATGGAGAGCAAATCAAGCCCATGCAGTGGCTGCCGGCACGGAGCTCTGTGGCAATGGGTGAGGGCTTTGGGTGAGGCTCAGCACTATGAAGAGGCCTGGCAACCCTGCAAAGTCCAATTTCCTCAGCTTGGGACACTCTTCTAGACCATTTTCTACAGCTCACCCGGAGTAATGATCTGCCCTCGCGAACCCCAATCTGTCAGCCCCCACCGGCAATCCCTTATACTAGGCTGCAGCCTATAAGCTATCCCAGCAGTGTTACCCCTCCTCGTTGCCTCCAGAGGCAGCGGAGATCCAACTGCCTCCTGTGTCAATTCCTTAATACCAGCTTATATGTAGTTGCCTCCTTACCCAAGCCTTACCCCAAAAACCCTTGCATGCATCACCTCTAGTTCCACTCTGAATCCAGATCACCATCCCCCTTTGCCCGTTTAAGCACAGCTTTTTTTTTATCTTTCTCTGTCTTTGAAGCAAGATGGCCGCAGGGGTAGTGAGCTCTTAAACCGAGCTCCTGGCTTCATTGAAAATAACCTAAATAGAGCCCCCCTAGCGCTGCCCAACACCAGGAACGCGACCTAAGCATAAGACGGATAAGTGCAGCCTGTCCCGCCTTAGGAAAGCAGAGTCCTGCCGCCTGATCACGCTCACCGGTGATCGGCGCCCCTCTGCCTTCCTTGCGACCCCAGGACACTCACCCGCTTGCTGTAGACCACCGCCGGATCCAGCATTCCAGCATCAGCGCCCGCACCAGGAACCACGAATACCTCAGGCCCGCTCAATCACTCAAGAAATAACTCCCTTCACCGGAGCTCCGTGACTCTCGCCACTGCTAATCCCCGCGCCTGTCTCCAAAATGGCGGCCAAAGAGGACGTCGCCTGACCGGAGCCCCCACCGGAGCCGCTTTCTCTCACCCTGCAAGTTCACGGACTGCTATGTGGGCGCCAAGTTACAGCCCTGACTATCATTAAAAGCAAATAGTCCCTTCACCGGAGCTGCTTGATCCCCTCCGCTTCAGACCCCACGCCTGTCTTCAAAATGGTGGCCAAAGAAGACGTCGCCTGACTGGAACCTCCACCGGAGCCGCCTCTTCCACCCGATGAGGTACCGACCACTACGTGGGCGCCAAGCTACAGCCCTAACTACCTTTTACTGTAATGAAAAGTCTCTTCACTGGCTCCCTATGTTGCCCACCGCCGCCGACCCCGTGCCTGACCTCAAAATGTCGGCCAAAGAGGACATCGCCTGACCTCACTGTGAGGTACTAGCTGCTAAATTTGTTTGGGGCGCCAAACAGGGGGGCAACGGGCCGTCCTTTTCCCATTATTTACAATCACTTGTCCTCAAAGTGGCCAAGGAGGACCTCTCCTGATCAGAGTCTCCCTCACACACCATTCCCATGGTGCTAGTTTACAAAGGTCCAACTGCCAATTAGAGACTGGTTACCTGCAAACTCCTAAGCAGAATCACCCGGGCTTTAGGACCCCCCCTTGGCATGGAGCCTCACCCTCCTCGCTCTACGGGAACCCCACGGTTCGCCACCCTGGGCCACCTAAGCTCCAAGCTCCACACCGCAACTTAATCAGGCTCTTCCCCCTCTACTATCCTCACGATGGCCCGGGACCAGCCTCCCCCTCGCCTCCCCCTCCTCCTCCAGTCCCACTTGCCCACCTCAAACCTCACAGTCGGAACTCCTTCACCATCATCTTCCCCCCCTCCTCTCTACAAAGCTTTGACGCACTTTCAAGCAGAAACTCATCCGCAAACATAAAGAAACCCTAATCATTGACATCTACCACTCGACCTCCATAGGACCGATGAAGATGGATCTAATATTTCACACCGAAAGACCCGAATATTGGGTCTCCACAATCAGTACGCGGATGTTCATCGCCAAAACTACCTCCACTCCTCATAGCTACAAATTAACCGCGATTCTTCTGTTCAGATCAGTTGGCAGAGGCTATACAACCGTGACTATCTTCACCAATGGCACAGTCCTCATACAAGCCAACAATGATAACCTGGAAGCTTTTGACTCCCTATTTCCCTCACTTAAGTCAGCCCTCCCTACCCCTCCTCACCTCGCCTCAACTCCCTCACCGACCACTCCCCTAGTTGACAGAGAAGACCTCGACACGCCCCTTCTTGATCCACACACAGCCCGCCAGGATCCCCCTCCCCCGCCATATCTCATCCCCCACGCCCAACCATTCTCCACCAACAGGAAACCCAATTCTCACCCCCTACCCCTACCCCTAACCACATCCTCCCTCCAGCCACAGCCACCGACCACCTCCTACGACAATCACCTCCCTGCCAACAGGCAGTCCACAGCCAACGAGCCTCCCCTCAAGTCTCCCCCCTACTCTCAAACCTCCCATGTCTAATCCTCCTCCTGTCCCTCTCCCTATCTCTCCCATGTCTAAACCTCCCCCCAGCCCTCTCCCCACACCTCCCCCTCCCTCTACCCTGATCCCTATCTTCCAACCCATCCTCTCGAACCATAACACGCCCGGCCCCACTACAGTTGCCCACAACCCCCCCATTGACTCCATAACAAAGCGGCTCACAGCCCTTGAAAACCAGGTCGACACTATCACCCAAGGCTTAATAGAAATCCTCTTTAACCTCGGTATAGCCTGTAATCCCCACAAACCCCCTCACCGAACCCCCTTCCTCACCAACGCCAACATCACCCAGGGGCCCACAGAAGCCCTCAGTGCCCATCCGATCGATCCCTATCCCAAGGGCCTGGTTTCCAGTCCCAAAAAATCTGAATCTACCAGAGCCCCATGCACCAGGCCCCTGACTGCAATCTCATCTCCCACCCTAGCAGGCTCAAAACACCTGACCTCCAGACCGCTCAGATCAGAAGCTCCTATGTCAGATAGAGAAGCAGCCTTACTAGCCGCTACCTACGACTCTCCCATCTCAGTTTCACCTAAATCTAAAATCCAAGTAATCACGGGCTACCGGAAAGATCTACCCACTCTCAAACGACAGAGACTACCAGTCCTCACCGCTATACCTAGAGAGGCTAAAGACAAAACCACCAGGAATCAGGAGAAAATCACCAACTGCCTCCTAATCAACTGCAGATCGGCCTCACTACATGCAACGGACTTAGCCGAAGCTATCCTCACACACGACATTGACGTTGCGTTCCTCACTGAGACCTGGCTAAACAAGACATCTCCTCCATGCCTAGACATGCTGGCACCACCTGGTTTCTCCCTCATCTCCAAAGACAGGATAGAACAATGTAGAGGTGGGGTCGCTATCATCCACAAGGACAACTGGAGCATCACAGAAACCTCCTCCTTCGAGTACGACTCATTTGAATGTCTATCCGCTGTCATCAAGACCAAAGACAATGACTCTCTACTGTGCCATCTACTCTATCACCCCCCGGGCAGAAACAACGAGTTTGGAGATCAACTATCCAACCTGATTGCACAAGACGCTCTCGGCGATTCGAAAAACCTAATTCTTGGTGACCTGAATCTCCGTTGGAACAAAACTCATAACCCTCTAATCAGATCGCTATCCAGCCTCCTCGCTGACAACAACCTTACTCAACACTGCACTGAGGAGACACATTACAAAGGAGCCATACTAGACGCCATCATTGCACAAAAGAATTCAATCACGGTCAACCACATACTTCCCGTTGACTGGTCAGATCATCATATGATCCTATTTCACATCAATCACCCCATCATCCCGCTTAAACCTCCCCAAGACCCCCCCAAATGGTCGAGAAACCTCTCCCAAGTACCCCAAGACATCCTAGAAGGTCAGCTAAGTTCACTTCTTCCAGACAACTCTCTGCACCTTTCGACCAATGATCTCATCGACCTCTACAACTCCGAGCTAGTCTCCATTCTCGATAATCTAGCTCCTCTAAAGCTCAAAAGAAGCTGTGCCACCCCATCTAGAACCTGGTTCAATGCGGACCTCAACGCAGAAAGAAGAACCCTGAGAGCCAAAGAAAGAAAGTGGAGAAACAACCCAACAGCCATCCTTCGCTTACAACTAAAAACAGCCCGCAGGAAGTATAACAACCATATAAAAAACAAGAAATCCAGCTTCTTCCGAGAGGCACTAGCCAATTCCAAAAACAGACCTAAGGAGCTCTACAACATAATCAGACTTCAAACATCCAAGCCTCTGCCCTCACCCCTGCAGGCGTCCAAAGAACTATGCGATAACTTCGCCAGCTTCTTCAACGATTAGGTCGTAAAAATCGAATTATCTCTAGACATCAACAACTTACACCTCCCGAAGAGCAACGCGGCCATCCCACAGGCCCTTCCATCCGGCCCCTCTCTCCTCCTTTGGCTAAGCTTTCGCCACGTGCAGGAAACTGAGATAATCTCGCTGATCTCGACCTCCAAACCCTCAGCTCACATCTCAGACCCCATTCCTCCATCACTAATCAAAAAAATGAAGCTCACCTTAGCACCTATCTGGGGCAAAATCATAAACAGCTCCCTACAAAGCGGAGTGGTCCACGACTGTCTAAAAATGGGACAAGTCACCCCTTTGCTGAAAAAACCCGGTCTTAACTCTACAGACTTGAACAATTTCAGACCAATATCTAACCTCCCTCTACTCGCTAAAACACTGGAACGCTGCGTACTCCTGCAATTGACTCATCATCTGGACAACATCAATCTCCTGGACCCCCTCCAATCCGGCTTCAGACAAGGCCGCAGCACAGAAACCGCGATGCTGAACATCATAGACGACATTCACGGTTCTCTTGACGCTGACAAGTGCTGCCTCCTCATACTCCTTGATCTATCCACAGCTTTCGACACGGTGGACCATAAGCTCCTCATCAAGACTCTGCAAGTAAGAGCTGGCCTCGGCGAGGTAGTTCTCGAGTGGTTTTCCTCCTTTCTACATAACAGCTCGCAAATAATAAAAATGAAGAACTTCACCTCCGAAACCCAGCAAGTCAACAAGGGTGTCCCCCAAGGATCAGTACTTTCTCCTCAGCTCTTCAACATCTATATGGAACCGCTCGCCAAACTACTCAGGAATGCCAACATCCACTTCCACCTCTACGCGGATGACATGCAGATCTACCTGGAAACCTCTTCTCTTAACGACATCCACAGACTAAATGCTGTCTTAAATGATGTTCAAGATTGGCTGACAAAGAATCACCTGAAACTCAATCCGGACAAGACCGAAACTCTTCTCATCTCAAACAAAGAAGACAACCCTCAAATCATCGAGTGGCTGAAGTCGATCGATTATTATTATTATTATTATTAATAAAATTTGTAAAGCGCGAACAAAGGCCCGTGGGCGTCTCGGCGCTAGGATATCTCTTAAAGGTACTCTCACGCTAGCTGATTCCGTAAAATCTCTGGGTTTCACCCTAGACCCCAAACTAACCTTGACAAACCACATTAAGAACTCGGCAAAAAGTGCATTCTTTAACCTCAGACTTCTGAACAAAATCAAACCTTTCATTCCCAACAAGGACCTTAAACTAGCCACACAATCTCTAGTTCTATCTAGACTGGACTATGGGAACTCAATCCTAACAGGCATCCCCAAATCGCACCTGGCTCCATTAAAAACAACATTGCATGCGGCAGCAAGAATGATCACAGGATGCAAAAAATCTGACAACATCTCCCCAGCACTCAAAGAACTCGAATGGCTCCCGCTGGAAATGCGTAGTACCTTCAGAACGGCCTGCCTAACCCACAAGGCCCTCCATACCGGAAAACTAGAATACTTGGCAAACAAGCTCACAAAAGCTGGCCAAACTAGAAATTTGAGAAGCTCTAACTCCATGCTGCTCATCCTACCAAAAACCAGAAAGAAGAAAACTGCGGACTGCTCCTTCACAGGAAATGCCCCCAAAATATGGAACTCTATCCCCCCGCATATCAGAACCATACCGTCCTATGCGTAATTCAAGAGCCAACTCAAATCCTTGTTCCTTATCCGTTCCCTAGGTCCTGGGTAACTAGGATCAACAACCATCCCCAGAACTATGTGTTATCTCTGTATCTTATTACCAAGAAGCCCTACTGTACGAACTTTTCCTCCTCCCAAATTGTCTTTCGTTGATCGCCTTTATTTGTTACGTGTCTTGTTGTTCACCTTTTTATTCCTTTTACTGTAAAGCGCTCTGCTACCCTCGGGTCTTGTTAGCGCTATAGAAAACTTCTAAATAAAAAATAAATAAATAAATAACCGCTCGTTAACCTTCCTGAGCCTACACCCTAAGCTGGCACCATGCAGCTGCACTCTCCCTCTGATGTTGTTCTACTTCCATATCTATATTATGCCTACTGTCATGCTTCCCCATCATTACTGCATGGCTGTCAACACTATTGCTCGGCTCCACACATTTGTATGATATACGGGGCTGTTGGCACTGTTGTCTTGTAAATAAAAAACTTCAATCAAAGCGGTTGAAAAAAAAACATCGGTTTGCATAAAAATCATGCACCTACCTGACAGAGGCGTAACAAGGAGAAATATCTTAATTTTTTCTCATTGTTACTTCCTCTTTCCATGTGTGCTGCATTCTGCAGTACACATGGAAAGAGGAATGTGCCTCTAAGAATTGTTTTTGTGCAGGAAGGTGTCCTTTCCTGCGTAAAAACAACCCTGGTCATAATGCAGGCACCCTTGCACTAGGGGGCAAGAGTGCCTGCGTTGGTGCTAGGCAACACACGATGCACCAGAGCAAGGAGAGCGAAGAAATGCTCCATATTGAGAATATGAAGCATTTTTGCTTTCTCCCTTGCAAGCAACTTCCCTTGCTACGCCGTGTTGCGTGAAAAAATAGTAAATGTGCCCCAGCATATTTTCGTGTGTAGGGGTTGTTTGTATATAGCATACAACACCGCCTCCCTGACCTCTGCTGAGCCTGGTCAGTCTCATATGGCTAACACCACTCACAACCCGCTCTCGTCACTGAGCAAAGCAGAGGCATTTAAATGTGAAGGATCTCATTCCTAAAGAGCAGATCATATAAAAAGAAGGACTGTTTGTGTTGTACTGTGGCAATGGGATGTATGACGTTATAACGCATACTTTTACTCCGCAGACCATTACAACGCGACTTTTACTCCGCATACCGTTACAACGCATAGCGCCTTGGGGCGCTGGATAGTGGTAAGTATAATTTACTATTCTAACTCCAGTCCCCGTGGACCCTAGGGAAGGTGTTGGATAGTAAATTATACTTATTCCCTATCCTAGAGCGCCCCCCAGCGCAATGCGTTGTAATGGTATGCGGAGTAATGGTTGCGTTGTAATGGGTCTGCGGAGTAAAAGATCCGTTGTAACGGGTGTATACCGTGGCAATGATGGGACAGAGAGCAAGGTTAAACTGAACATTTCCAGGTAACCCGTCCGCTGTTCCTCTTAACATGGAATACAAAGAAGCACACTGTGGTATTGGGCTACACGGTTTAGAATGAAGAAAAGGTCTGATATTTCATGATTCATAGCATGTTCAGATGTCTGGTCGGTGTGCAGGGGTGTGGCCAAGTATGCAATATCTCCGTCCATGCCTGAAGATAGAGTCTGTGTAGAAAGAAGTGATATGAATGGAGTACATTTGTAAACCATGTGCTGCTGCAGTTCCATGATGGAGCTCCACTGTGGTCGGATGAAGCTGGTGAGTATAAGGCTGTGTCAGCATGGGCGTCACAGTGAGATGTGCTGAAAGAGAGAGGTGGACTAACATTTTGATGTGGAAGGGAACATCCAAGCAACCAATCAAGAGCAAGGGTTAACGAGCTGTGGTCTAGGAGAGGAGCACACAGAATGGAGCGAAGCTCTAATAACTTATGACTCGAAGCATGTTCAGATGCGCTGTCTGGTGTGTGGGGGCGCAGTGAAGTGTGCAGCATTTCCATTCATGCCTATGGATAGGTTTCGGAGTAGAAACTAGTGACATGAACAGACTACACTTGCAATCCATGCGCTGCTGCAGCTCCACGATGGGCTGTTGGACAGTGCTTAATTTGTGACAAAGTAAGTGGCAAGGCTCTCGTCAGGAGGTCACTCTAGCTTGCAACACACCTTTCCCCTGCTATGCTGCAAAGGATATTTGCAACACCACTACTAACCATTAACTCCTACACATTTGAAAATTCAGACTTTTTCAAGCCCCCAAAGCTATATGAATAGCTTGGGCTGCAGGTAATAGTCATTTTTAATGTGTATTGCACTATTAATTAACTTCTGTGGTAATCTCCAAATGAGCCAAACAGCGCCACCTTGTGGCAGACTGTCACAAGTGTCGGTGTTCACAACTAAATGCTGGAGCCAAACACCAGAAACCACTGGCTCAAATTAAAGCACTGATATTGGAGCTGCCTGGTGGTGTGATGTAGCTGTTGGGTATAAGGTTATGCTAACATGGCCACCACAATGACAATTGCTGAAAGAGAGAGCTAGACTACATTATGATTGTATTTATTATTTATGGGAGAGGTGTGGCGCAGCAGCCATAGGGGCTGACTCCGCAGCGCAGGGCCTGAGGTTCGAACCCCGGCAGAAGTTCAGTTCACCATCATGTGACTCTGGGCAATAGCTCCCTTAATCTCCCCGACGGCCCCGTGCCTTGAAACCCTTGAGAGTGCATCCCCCAAATGCTTGCCTATTATGTTTTTGCTGACTGTAGAACTAACTAGTGGTAAAATGCCTTAGCTCCTCCTTTCAACACAATGAAATTGGTATAGCCCTAATTGGCATTTATAACTCACCTATAAGTCCCTAGTACATGGTACAAAGTGTAACTAGGGCCTATAAGTTAAATATCGCAAGTGTACAGCAGGACCTGTTGTGCCATCGAGTACAGTGACAGTGTAAAAACTTTACTTCAAGGCTACTATTGTAGCCTGACAAAAGCAGTTTTTAAACTGCAATTCGACTTGTCAAAATAAACCCTTTTGACAGGTCTAAACCTTCCTTTTAAATATAAAGAAGTCACTCGTGAGTAGGCATTACAACCTATAAGGCAGGGTAAATGGTATGTAAAAGTAGTACATGTAGAAATGTAATGTTAAACATGTCCTTACAGTGAAAAGGCCCAGACAACTATTTTCACTGTAGCAATGCTGACTGTTCCTTAGTAAAGCACTTGGATGCAATATTACATTTATTAATGTTTTCTCCGGCTAACAAAATCCTAGAAATTGACTTCTTGGACTCTATGCAATATTTCTTAAAAGTACAATTCAATGGTGAAGTTGCATTTTTAATAACTATCAGGCAAAAAGTACTTTTATAGAGTTACATTTTCCCTGTCTAAAGCCACTGGAGGCTATGTTGCATTAGTCTTCAGCTACAGCCCTCTGAGTGTTTAACACTGAATGAGTTGTGAAAACTGCTCACACAACAGGAGACAAAGGTTTGGGTGTGGGGTGGTGGTGTTTCATTTCCTCTTCCTCTTGCAGGATTACCATTTGGGCAGTGACAATGAACTTAATTAACTTAAAATGGGCCTCCTCTGTCAAAGGTAGATATCAGATAACACCTGCACAGACGCCCTCTTTGTACCCACTGTCGGACTAGCTCCAGTAATGGTGGGGAGGGATCTACCCCCAAAACAGGTTTAAAGGAACTATAGAGGATGTGTTGATCATTTCCCAGGCTACATCTCTGGGGTGGGCACAGTGGCTCTACACAAACAGAGAGCGTTTCACCATCTTGGACTTAGGCAGAGAGAGTCTGAAGGCAAAACCTTTGACCTGGTCAAACCTGATTTTTATACCCGACCGGCACGCCAACACGGTTGGTCTTAAATTGCGCCTAGGTCTCGGCCTACCATGACCAGTTCGCCGCAGTTGACAATTAATGCTCTTTGATGCCATATTTAATCTTGAACTTTAAAAAATCATGTCTCTCATTCCCCTTTTTGGATTTTAGTGGATTTTTGCACTTTTGATGTAATTTTATTTATGAACATTTGGTATATTTTTCTAAATTTATTTAGGAGTTTTATTCTGTTGCGTTGCAACTTTATTACTATTTTGGTACTGAATAAATACTTTACATCTTGGCTCTATGTTAAGCCTGTCTTCTGTGTGATAGAGCTACAGGGGGGTTGGGTTCAGATTAATTAAGTGTCTTTAGTGGTTTGCCCTAACAAGGACTGTGTTTATTTTTTAAGGTGAGTAGTCATTCCTGTTAACTAATGACCCAATTTCTTATGGTGGTCACGTAGGTTCCAACAGATTTTTAAAACTGGGTAAAAATGTAATTTTATAGCAAGGTTTTCAAACAAAGGAGCATATGTACAAGCCCCTAACACCATGGAAATGTCACTTTTTGTGACGTTTCTGTGGCGATTGGGGCTGTGCCTTATTTACAAGACAGAGTTAAGCCACTTAACGTGGCTTAACGCTGCCTTGTAAATAAGGCCCCCTTTTCATGCTATGCTTAGTGTGAAAGGGGTGAGTCGTGGGGGTTGCGGTGGGCATTTCACTGCAACACCCATTTTACAAGGGCAGCGTAAATAGGAGGCAGTGCCAAAATTAAGACCAGGGAAAACCTGGTCTTAAATTGACAAAACGAGGAGAAATGCTTTATTTCTCCTCGGTTTTGCTTTTTCCATATGTGCTGCCTTGTGCAGTACACATGGAAAAACAAAATGCCTTGGATTGTTTATGTGTAGGAAGGTGACCTTTCCTACACATAAACAATCCTTAAAAAAATACATTTTGCAACTTTCAAATGTGGTGCATTAAGCAGCACACATAGAAGTGACAAAATGGCATTTCAGGATTGTTTATGTGCAGTAAGGTACACCTTCCTACACATAAACAACCATCCCCTGCACGCAGACACCCTTGCACTACGGTGCAAGGTTGCCTGCATTGGCGCTCCACTGCTAAGTGTAGCGCCAGCGCAGGGGAAATGCAAGGCTTCACTATATTCTTCTAAATATGGTGCAGCCTCGCGTTTCTGAAGTGGCGTAGTGAGGCATTAAGCCATGACGGCTAACGCCTCACTCCGCCACTTCCTTGTACAAATGTCCCAAAGTGTGCTAAAATAAATAGGTTTTAGAGACATTTCTGACAGAAAGGACACACATTGAATAGTCTAATGTGTCATGGTTTACTTCAGTACCCAGCTGCATCATTCTTCTACAGCATATAGAACATCAACATACTCATTCGAATAACTGTCTGGATGGTGTATGCTCTAACATTTCTTTGAGATTCGAATTTAATGTGAACCATGTTTCAGAAAGAGGCACAGGAGAGCATGCCCTCTGCCACAGAAGTTATCATGTCCATCCAAATGCATACAAACCACACATTGTAATATAATTGCATTTATATAGCGCTTACTGCTACTGACGATGCGTCAAAGAGCCATTTTGGCAAGTAGCACTCTACTCTGGAATCCATAAAGGATTAGTGTTGAATTAGTATAGTGAAATATGCAAGTAATTTGATTGGTGGATAGGTTAGTCAGTTATTTGGATTCAGAAGGATATCAGAAGGATAGAAGAGGGAAAAAAGGTTTGCATTTATATAGCGATTGTTACCCCTGATGGAGAGTTGAAGTGCTTTTTTGCGAGTAGCATGCTATTCCGGAAACCCATAAAGGATTATTGTTGAAAATTAGTATAGTGAAATATGAAAGTAATTTGAGTAGTGGATATTAGTTGATTATTTGGATAGAGAAGGGTAGGGCGGTATACAAGAGGGAGCGAGGTTTGCATTTATATGGTGCATGAAGCACTTTTTTGGCGAGTAGCACGCTACTCCGGAACCCATAAAGGTTTAGTGTTGAAAATGAGTGAAATATGAAAATAATTTGATTGGTGGATATGTTATTCAGTTATTTGGATACAGAAGGGTAGCAGAGGGATAGAAGAGGGGAACAGGTTTGCATATATATAGTGCTTCCTGCCCCTGATGAGGTTCTTTTTTAGCGAGAAGTACTCTACTCTGGAACCCATAAAGGATTAGTGGTGAATTAGTATAATGAAATATGAAATTTGAGAAGTGGGCATACTAATATGTTATTTTGATAGAAAAGGAACGTGGAGGGATAGACGAGCGAAGGATTTAGACTTTTTTTTGTTTGTTTTGGAAGACATAGCAGTAGGGGGAGGCTTGGGACGAATAAAAAGGGATGTGGAGGGTAAGAGTCAGAGGAAAGAGTTTAGAAAGGCTTGTTTTGCGGGATCAGTATAGTAAAAGAGGTGTCAGATGATGCAAGGAGGGGTAGAGTAGGGGAGAGTCTTTTAAGAGTTATTTTGGGGATCATAGTGGTGGTAATGGGTTTAGGATTAATTAGAGAGTGGATGTATAAGATATATTGGTAGAGGTACAGGGTGAGAAATAGGGTAGTGCATTGGAAAGAGTAGTAGATAGAAGTTTGAGATGAGTCAGAAAGTTGGGGAAGAAGATCTATTGAGAGAGGTATAGGGTGAGAAATAGTATAGTGCTTTTTATATGCTGAATTAGAAGAAAGTGTTAAATATATAAATCCATAAGTACATGGAAAGTATATAGATGCATAAAGGAAGTAGGTTTATGTAGGTTAAAGATATTGATAGAGGCATAGGATAATAAATAGGGTAGTGCATTGAATATGCTTTTTTAGGAGAAAAGTAATAAATATATAGATCCAAGTACATGGAAGGTATATAGATGCACACAGGAAGTACATATATGTAGATTAAAGATGCATTAGATAAACTCTGGATTTCAAGTGTTGTTGTCCTAAAAAATTTATTTTATTTATTTTTAACAGCATAATTATTCTACATGTTTATACGAAGCAATACACAAAGATAGGTACATATCTATAGTACAAAGAAACGCATATATACTGACGGATATGCTGTATATTTCTGTATGCCTATGGTGCTTATGTGGGGAAGAGCCAATTCTTGAGTAGTTTTCTGAAGATATGGTGGTTGTCCATGGATCTTATTTTGGGGGGTAAAGATTTTGGCTGCTTGAACACAGAAGGATGTGCCACCCATGTTTTTTTTCTTGTCTCTTGGGATTTTGAGGCGAGTTGCCACTCTAGACCGGACATACCTTTGTTGAATGTGTTTGGGTATTTTGTTCCTGATGAAGAGCGGTCCCATTCCATGTATGACTTTGTGGGTGATAAAAAGCAGCTTGAACGTGGATCTTCTGGCAACTGGTAACCAATGCAGGGCTTTCAAGGCAGGTGAGATGTGGTTTTGCGGTTTGCAATGCAAGAGTAGTCTGGCAGCCGAGTTCTGGATCGTCGTAGTCTTTTCATGTTCGTTAAAGATGATCCGTGGTAGAGGCTATTGGCGTAATCGAGTTTGGACAGAACAAGGGAGACTGTAGCTTGGACCTTGTGTGGAAATCCCAAATGGGGATACATTTGTTGCAGATTTTTTATAGTGACAAAGCTTGATCTTGTTAGTTTGTCCACTTGGGCATTCATCGATAGCTTGGAGTCCATGGTCATTCCGAGGTTTCTCATTTCTTTCGATAATTTAGGTGGTGTTCCCAGTTCATCATCCAGATGGCAAGTGGGTCATAATGTTTCCAATTGCCACACATGAGTATTTCCATTTTGGAAGCATTCAATTTGAGATGTCTCCAAGTCATCCACTGATCCACAGCTCTGAGACAACTGAAAATTGGAGAGTTTCCAATGTCTTTGAGGCATTCCAGTTGTAGGAGTATTTGTATGTCATCTGCAAAGTTATAGCACTTAAGGTGAAATTGATTGATCAGTACCTGTAATGACTTCATGTAGATGTTGAAAAGCACGGGCGAGATGATCAATCCTTGAGGGGACCCTGCTTTTGTGGAGTATAGTTTGGAAGAGAAAGGTGGGGTCTGGATGGCATTAGTTCTGTTTCGAAGGTAGGATGCGATCCAGTCTAGACCAGCCCCCTTTATGCCGGCTTCATATAGTCTTTGTTTCAGAGTGTCATGGTCAACTGTGTCAAAGACAGCCGACAGGTCCAAGAGGAGTAGCGCAGCAACCCTGTTGCGGTCAACTGTGTTTTTCAGGTCATCACAGATGGCTAGGAGGGCAGATTCAGTGCCTCTTACTGGACGGAATCCTGTTTGGAAGTCTGAAAGTGTGGCATTCTCTTCAATTAGTTGTGATATCTGGGTGAATGCTGCTCTTACTATCAGTTTGCCCAGGAAAGGTCCATGTGTAATGGGTCTGTCAGGGTTCAGCTGGTCCAAGTCTGTTTTCTTCAGTAAAGCATATTTGTATGTCTTTTTGAGTTCTTCTGTAAATATTCCGGTACTTAAGGAATTGTTGATGATTTTTCTTACTGGAGTGGCAGCAGAGATAGTTAAAAGAATTGCCTTGAAAGTTTGCAGTGGACACAGGTCAGAAGGGCAGCCGTCTGGTCTGCTTGCTTTGACCAGGTCCATAAATTCATTGTATGAGATGTGTTGAAAGGAAAGGAGAGGCTGGGTTAGAGTATTCTTGGATTATTGTTTTGTAAAAGGGTTAGTGCTGGTACTTTGTGTCTGTTAAGTATGAGTCCAACATATCTGCTTTGTCCGTGTAATGATTTGTCGGTTTGTCTGTAAAATCTTGAGTAGCAGGATGAGTTCCTTCTAGGCAACCATGGGTTCTTTATTTGCACATTGAGCATTTGAATTATGTCTGAATAGTACCTTTTCTTAGCTTTTTTGATAGCTGACTTGTATATTCTGTTCATTTTCTGTAGGTGAACTTTGTCTTGTTTGGCGCTTGTTTTGAGCCAGGTACGTTGCTACTTTCTAATTTGTTGTTTTATGTCTTTTATCTCTATATTTCTCCAAGGTGCTTTTTTCTTTTGTTCTGTTGTGTGGTTTTGCGTGGTATCATATTTCATATGTCAAAGGGAATACTATCTAGTGTGCATCTTGTAGCAAGAGAAACAATAGCTTTCAAAACTATTGTACCAAAAATATGCAGAGCAGAATTCATGGGGCAGGAAAATATTCATCAGAATCCCTGTTTCACAGGATATGTCAGTTGGAATTCATACACCCATGCTATGTACATGAGTATAGATGTGCCCAGAGAAGAGTACAGTGACATAACCTGCCTCTAACAGCAGTATAATAATTTTTTTTATACCGTGCACATTTAAGCATATAGCAAACTACAGAGGAGTTCCATGCTATATGGAGGCACGAAACTGCCACTTGAGTAACCTTTACAACATTGCAAAACTCTGGAGACCTTGCACCTACCCCATAATTTATGGTAGGGTTTATAATACTACTGTTTATGATACTTATTCCCTTATTAGGAATTTGTCAGAATAAAGAGTGGTATTTAGCACAGTTGGAAAATGCAATTACCTCACTATGAGATATTTATCACTTGTCTTAAATAGCTCCTATTCTGGGTTTCTTAAAGTAAAATAGGCAATACAATACAATGCCGTATTGGTTTTTAACACACCACATTTCATGCTTTTTTGTTTTCTGGGCCTTTTCCCACAGTAGAGTTTGGAAGGTTTCACCTGCTGAGATGGTGTGATAATCATCATGCAACTCATAATTCTAATCCCTCTGCAAATACTTTATATTTTGAAGTAAGAAGAAATAAATAATTTAACTGTATTTGTTTTATAGTTTTGCAGTCGTCGAACAAAACATTTTTCATACAGAGTCTGAGTTACATATATACTACTATTGTGCTATATGAGTATTTAAGGTGGACTTTAAATATTAGTAAATATCTATTTAATATACTCTGTTACCAAATATTGTGTTTCATACTTACTTTTATCTGTATGCATGAATGTATGTGGTATTGTTAAAGCACAAACCTAGTTGAAAGGCAGTAGAGTGCTGTAAATCTGGAAAGACAAAGATACAGTCAAGAAGTGATTGAAGGACTGGCTGGGTTCTCAGAGCGAAACAGGAATCTCACTGTATCAAGATCTAGGGGCATATTTCTCATTGTAGTTGCATTGCCCTTGCACCACACAATAGGGCACGAGTGTGGCACAACAACAAAGTCAGATTCATCAAGCCACCCAAGACCACCTTGCATGGCCTCCTTGCCTGGCTTGATAAATCTTGAGTAATGCAGTGCAGCACAAACAACTGGATTGCGTTACTCTGCCCCAGGGAGGCGTTCCATGGGTGGAACGTGGGTGTTCCTATGCATTCACCCATGGGTTTTTGCACATTCCCAGATTTACCATTAGTGGTAGTCCTGGGAATGCGTCAAAATGCTACCCCTCCAGAGATGAGGTGTAACAAGGAGAAATATCTTTATTTCTCCTCAGTTATTTCCTCTTTCTATGTGTACTGATTTCTGCAGCACACATAATAAGAGGAAAATGCCACAGAGGATTGTTTTTGTGCAGGAAGGTGTCCGTTCCTGCAAAAATGCAATCCTGCTTACAACGAGGGAACCCTTGCACCTTGCATTGACACTAGGCAGCCCAGAGTGCACCAGCACAAGGAAAGGACAGGAATATGCTGTAGGATGTTAAATGTGGCACATTCCTGCCCTTTCATGCAGTGCATCTCCAACTCGGTCCTAAAACTGGAGCAGTATTGGAGCAGTTCTGTGTATAGGGGGATGTTATTTCAGACATTGGCAGGCATATTTATCAAATTATCATGCAGTGCAGCTCAGCAAGCCACCTAATTGCGCTGTGTGAAAGGAAAAGGGCAGGAATATGCTGTATTTAACATGAGTATTTGTAAAGTGCACGTTCACCACTACGGGCATCTTGGCGCTGAAATAACAGATGTTTGTTGTTACCCAACTCAATGGTACTCATTTTATCGACCCCAAATGGATGAAAGGCTGAGTGGACCCGCCGGGATTTGAACCTGTGACCATGAGGTCGAACACAGGCCCCTGCAGTAGACGCATTAGTCCACTGAGCCACCAGACCCGGCTATTTAATATTATGCAGTGCATTCCTGTAATTTCCCATCGCTGGTGCACAATTCCCTGCCTAGCGCCAACACAGGCACCCTTGCACCATGGTGCAAATGTGCCTGCATTGTAAGCGGGATTGTTTTTGTGCAGGAAGGGACACCTTCCTACAAAAAAAACAATCAAATAAGGAATTTTCCTCTTTTTGTGTGTGCTGCAGAATGCATCACATGTAGAAAGAAGAAAATGAGAAGTCTCTTTCATACATTTGACCATGGGTTCATAGCCAGAGAAGCATATTGCCTTGTTTTTATTTGTTTGCATGCTCTGTCCAGTCTCTATTTTGATGGTGCCTTGGTCCTGGAGGTTTCAAGGTTATCAACAGGACAGGCAGGTCTTCATCTTTTCTTCAAAGGTTATGTCAGGGGCAACTAGCTTACAATGGGATGTGGCTGGGGATCTATCTAGCAGTGAAACATGTGCAATTTAGTATGATAAAGGTAGCTGTGTTTGAGAAACCTTTTGTTGTGTTCTGTAACATGTAGACATTTTTTATTGTATTTTGTTCACTGAGTGAGAATAGTTCTTAATGCTTTGGTTTTTTGGGTACCGATAACTAAACACTGTGGATGGTATATGTGGTGTACTATTTTTATGCATCTTGGCTAGCATTTTGTTTTGGTTTCTGATGGTGTTGCTTTTGTTAATCTTTCTTTCTTTACTGTTGCAGTGGAAGAGTGTGTACTTTCATTTGCATTCCTTTAAGTCATAACCTATGTTGCCTGATGTATTGTAGTCCTTATAGTTCATATTAATTTCCAACTATTCCTTTCAATAATAGTAAAACATTGAAATTTTGAAGACCATTTTGCAGTTATGAGCGTAAGATATATATTATGTTGCATTTATCCTTTATGATTGTACGAGGATGATATCAGAAGTTGTTTCCTAATTGTGCTTTTTGTTCTGTTAAGGTTTTATGCTCGTATTCTGTCTCATGTGATGGCCATTGGTGTGGACAGTAGCATTATATTTGTAATTTGCAGACACGTTATTTTTCTGAATAAGAATAGTTGTTTCACCGGCTCTTTAGCCAGTCACCAGGTATATAGGGAATTTTCTCTGCTATATTCCTGGCCACTGGCTAAATGGTAGAAATTATTCAGTGTGTGGCCAGTAGCCTTCAAAATAGCAGAGAAACTTCACTATTTACCCAACTGCTGGCTAACTAGTAGAAAGTCTGCACTGCTTAGCCGTCAGCAGTGCCAGTAGCAATCTTCACTATTTACTCAATAGCTAGCTAAATAGTAGACATTCTGCACTGTTTGGCCATCAGCCGTGCAAATAACAAGGAAACTTTACTATTTACCCTGGCTAAATAGCAGAGGTTATGTACTATTTGGCTAGTAGCCATGCAAAAAAGCAAAGAACTTTGGCTAACATACAGACATGATGTACTGCTTGGCCCGCTGTAAAAGAAAAAGTAAAAAAAACTTTCACTCATAACCCAGCTGCTGGTATAACAGTAGACATTGAGTACATTTTGGCCAGCAGCCATGCAAATAGCAAATAAATGTCATTACTAATTGCACTTCTTGTTAAATAGCAGAAATATGTACTATTTGGCTGGTGGCCTGGTAAATTGCCTATTTACTTTGTTTCTGGCTAAATAGCAGAACTGATGTATTGTTTATCTGGTGGCCTTGGACATAGAAAATTAACTTGATTATTTACCTAGTTACTGGTTAAATAGCATGCATGATGCACAAGTTAACCGGTAGCCATGCAAATAGAAGAGAAACTTCACTATTTACCAAGCTGCCTACAAACAGCTTAACGTATGTATGCATTAGTATGCATTAGTTAGTATGCATTATGCAGACTTCAAAAGGCAGTTACTACCAGTGGCGGTTTCTGCTGTTGGGCTTTGGGACTTCGCCCCCCTTTACTTTAATTGCCAAGGACAGGAGTAAATAAAAGCAACTTGTGCACACCTGCTTTCTGGCTATGGAGCTGATGCAACCTGTTACTCACTGTGCTTGCTTCCGTCCGTAACAGAAGCAAGCATTCCTTAAAATGCTGCCCCAGGGCATGCCCAAAGTGTAGAGTATTTACCAGGCTGAAGCTCTCACTGCCTTAAGGCCTGTGAGGTCATCAATTCAGCAAAGACAAAGGTTTGTCAACCAGTCTCCACACCCTGATGCCCTGGGGATAAAATCAGCCCCAGGCGTGTTTCACAGAAGCCCTGTATCTCTGGGGCTTCCCGTCAATCAGGGAGGTGAGAGCATGGTCACCACACCCTTTCCCAGCTCGTCACACGGTGGGAGGTCCCCACCCTGTGATGTGCTAGGAAAGGGTGGAGTTATGGCTACAGGCAGCAGGGAAGCCAAGAAGTCTGCGCAGTTTGTCTTCATGAATTTTGAAGACACACTTTGCAGACTCGAGGTTTCTGCTTCCCGCGCTGCAGACATTTTTGGACGCCTTTTCTACCACCTGCAGACTCGTGGACATCAGACACTGCAGATGTCCAGTGCAGTCTCTGATGAAAGAACTGGCCTTGCTTCACTTGAAGATTCATCCGAGTCAGTCCTGACGATGCCTTTCAGTTCCGAATCCTGTGGGTGGACAGGCAGCCAAATGAGAAGAAAAAAACTTTGCAGCTGGTGAAATGGGAAAGTGACTTGCTCGGGCCCGGCCTATTTGAAGGAAGCAAAGTAAGCAATTCAATCAAACATCGCTGCTGTATTATAATCTCAATAAAATGGATACATTTATTGTTTTTGCATGTTGGAATGGACACATCGTTTTCATACTTTCTTAAAGTTTCTTTTTAGGATCCGAAGGGAGGAATTTTTATTGTATAAATGTAATTTGTAAATACAGGGAGGAATGTATTTATAATTCTTTAGAGTTTTATTTGGGGTGCTATTTTAAGTAGATGATTGTCCTTGTAAACAGAATGATCTCATGTGGTGTGCTTGTGACATGTAATGACTGACATTTTTCTTTACGGGAGACGATGTGAATGTCAGAGCGGCCGATTTTTGTGTGGCAAACCGGGATCGAGTCCTGGTGTCAGTTAAACATCCTGTGGATCTGGGCAAATATCTTACTCTCCCTGTCCTTATAGAACATGAATATGTCCGTGTATCGTGCAACTGGTGCTCATGTAAACACCAGTATCTTCGGTCGAGTTTGAGAGAGCACAAATCTGAAAAATGTATAAGTGCACCATATTTACAAGCACGTAGTTAGTTTAAATATATTTTGCACCAGAGTGTTTTATATCCAGAAGTGAATATACAGAGTGTATTAGTAGAGTAACGATAACCATAGTAATGTGAAGACTAATATAGAAATGTTAGAATGAATATGGAAACCTCATGTTCTCATGTTAAGTGATCATGTAAGGGTAAAGTGAAACCTTTCAAACCAGTTAAAATGTGTAGGCCTCATGGCGATTCACAGTAAATATAAAAGTGCTGCTAAAATAATGTGAGGTGGGGTTGACATTGTTCTTCTAAAATGTATTATTGAGATTAGTACTGAAATATATGTTTTATAGATGTGTTACATTATAGAAACGTGTGTTAGTTAAGAATACTGTTTAAATGCGGTTAAATGTTTTCAGAATGCAGGGACTCGCTTCATGTAAATCAAGTAGGCCTGAACAGATAATGTCGTTTCTTTGATCTGCAATGTGCTCGTTAGAGAAGAAGTCGAGAGGCGCCAAATACAGAGTTTTACGTATGTTTTATGACCTATAGATATGGTGGAGTCTGGAATTTGAGGCCCACTGTAGGACGGTCTGTATGCAGGTGCGAGGGGTCCTAATCAGTCGAAATGAATGGGGCTTTGTTCAGTGGCGCTTGGTGCAGGCCTGTAGGAGTTTTCAGGAATTTCAGGGGGTACCGGCGCGCTGGAGAAGAAGCCTGGGAACCAAGGTCAACTTTAACGAGGGTCTTGAAGAGTACCATCATGGAGTTTGCCGCTCAAAACTGCACCACGTGAGGGGCGTCCCGGGGGGCGTTCCTATCGGAAATGTGATTTTGTATTAGGGAAAGCGACCCGGGAGGAGAGCAGAACAGATGATTTTGGGAGCCTAAGAGAGCGGTTGGGTAGGCAGATAGGCTGATCATCAGAGACCGATTTTCAGAAGAGACTAAACGAAGTGTGTGATCTTCTTAGGAAGTCACCACGGCTGACACCTTTTGGGTAAAGATCTTGTTAAGTAGGGATGTCACTTAGTCTAGAGTAGGGACAGACTAACCTGAATTTTCTTTTCTGTAAATGACTCTCAGGTTGCAACTCACAGCGATTCTTGCAACGCCTATGCTCTTTGAAGTAGTTTTGATAATTTCCTTTTGTCGTTTAAGGATATTCAGAGAGTATCTTTTTGTATTAATACCTGTATACCTTTTGAATCTTATTCTGAGATGTTTGTATCTTCAGATACTTTTGACTTTGAATTAAAACTTTTTAACCTTTCCCAGTGGTAAGTGGTTCTTTAGAGTGGTCTAAGTTCCTAATTGTCTAACCTAGTAGTAGATTGCCTTTTACTCAATGACAGGTACCAACGATTCAGTCGACTTGATTTGGGATCTGGTAATATAACGAGTGACCAGAAACCCCGCGTTAACAGTTGGTAGCAGGTAGGATGGTTATCTTCTTGAGGAAGGTAATCTAGACAGGTTAGTTTACCCCAAGGCCCCTAGACATCGAGAGAAGAGCAGCGGAAGAATCGTGAGCCGAAGGTGCAGACGGTGCGAGAAAAGCCGCAGTATCGGAGGAGAGTGAGTATAACAAGGGTCATGCGTTAACAGATTGCGGTGTTTTGTGTTGTATTTGTATTGTAATGTCTTGCGGAGTTGAATGCCTGTAGTGTGATTGAGAGAAGGTTGTGATCGCGCGCAACCTGGTAAACTGGTTACCTCGTAAACGGGTGAACTGGTGAATCTTAAGTTCAGGCCAGAGCTTAAGTGGTTTTGGGTGTATCGAACATCCAGAGTAGTTGTCGACCATAGTACGGAAGTCATGAGGTACCATTGACTGCCGTGGGACCGAGATAGGGGGAGTGTCAGAGTGAGTGTATGAGTAACGGACGCTGGTCAAAAGTTACTGCGTGTGAGTAACCTATCAGAGAAGGCGATTGTCTGGAAGTAAACGGAAAGACATCTCGTCAAGTTAAGGTGACAACTACAGAAAAGACTGTGGGCGTACAGTCAAGAAAAGTGATCGCTTGGACGGAAGTAATTATTTTTCAGAGTATGAATGGGATGCATGCATGACCGAGGAGACGAGCTGAGAAAGGAGGGGAACTGCTGCGAAGGGGGACGGGTGACGTTGGTTAGAGCCGCGCTGTGATTGAGCGGTTGGTGTGACGTTAGCTAGAGCCGCGCTCTGGTTGGGCGGCTAGAGTGACGTCGGAGGAAAGCCGCGATCGGATAGGCCAGTTAGCAGGAACAGCGCGGTGATTGGTAGATTGTCATCAGGAAGTAAACAAACGCGGAGAAAAGAGAAATCATGAAGTGTTTTAAGTGTTTGAAAGGGATTTTTAAAAGAAAAAGTAGTGAACATTATTACGGGGAAGAGGCACCGCCGGAGGGTACACCAGCTCATTATATGGCAGCGAATGTGGGGCTGCATACAATATTATGGATTGGGGCTTGGAATAAGCTTACGGAAGGGAATGAGGAAATGCAGTTCCCGAAGTATGGGACGTTTAAGTTAGAAGTGTTACATCGGTTGAAAGCAACCATGTCCTCACTGAAACCCCCGCCTAGACCAACCCAGTTTGAAGCCCTTAATGCATGGATTAGGGCGGCGCATGACAGGAATTTGAACAGGCGTCAACAAAGACTGACGCGAACGGTAAGAGCAGTGCGGGATTCCAAATGGGACGAGGAAGCAAAGAGATGGAGGGTACAGGCTATTGAAGTAGAGAAATTGTATCCAATGAGGGAGGTGGGAGGAGGAGGCAACCTCATGGAAGAGGATGAGGAAAGCGAGTCGGAAGACAACGTGATAAATAGATTGCTGATAGATAGACCACCTCCGAGAGTTGGGGAGATAGAAGATAGAGGACTTGCAAGGGAAGACGGGTTTGCCATAGAGGGGTTTACACCACTCCCTATATCGGAATGGACACCTATCAAAGGCGAGGGGACACCTCAAAACAACACTGTACAGAGTGTAGTGGGAAGGTTTGTGGTACAGAAGACGCCAACCACCGAAAAGGTTGAGTCTTTTGGATTGCCAGACGCTCTTCAAGTGCCTGTTACCATAGGACCTATAGTATCGATCTATAACCCTGAGAGAGATAGAGAGGAAGAACAGAGGCAATTGGATAGAGAAAGGATTGAGATGGAAAGGAGGAATAACATGACAAATGCATGGAAGCAATTGCCAGGATCGGTAACGTGGAACACCCTGTTAGATACAACTGTGGGTCCCAACCCAGGACAGGGAGGTCAGAGAGGACAGATGGACCTGAGGGGACCGCGGCCGAAGTCCTATACAGAATTAAGAGCTGATTTGAGGGAATGGGATGGGTCCGCAGTAACCCCAAGTAACAGGTCAAGAACAGAACCCGAGTGGGAAAGCAGAGGTAACGGGACGGTATCTCATTGCGGGGCTAGCGAAAGCAGTCAGGGGCGAGAAGGCCAAAGTCAGGAGAATAGAGGAGTTACACATCCTATAGATGAGAGGGAACAGCAAGAGCAAAATAGTAGGAGTGTGGAGTGTGAGGAGATGTCCCGTCTCTGGGAGAAAGGTGGAGACCAAATGGTACAGGCATTCCAGAATAGGTTTAGGTGCCTTCATCATACACTCGGAGAGGACGTTCAACATTGGAGAAAGGAGAACAGTGATAGGTCCCGCCATGCCTCGAGTAATCAAGAATCACAGGGGAATAGTGAGGAAAGGGGGAGTAATGGAATGCCTTACTATGCATCCAGAGAAAGCAGGTTGGACGGGGAAGGTGGGAATAGGAGACGCAATGAAGTGTTTCACCATACACCCCGAGAGGATGGAAAAGCATGGGATCTGGAGAGGTGGGAGCATGGGAAGACTCCGCATAACTCACCGGAGCCTAAACGTAGAACTCGGAGCTGGGATGGGAGAGATGTGGATGGAGTAACTAAATCTAGTGTGATAAAAGCTGCAGTAAAGGCAAAGAGGCTTGATGTCTCCAGTTTAAAATCTGACGTGGATGAAATAATAGATGGTACGCTGCCTTTAGAAAGGATAGAATTGTATGAACAAGATGAGCTGCTGTTCATGGCAAAGGATGTTACTAGGAAGGCTAGAGCAATTCATGAGAAACTGACTAATTTGGCAGACAGGTACGCCGTAGATTTACCTAGGACAAGGGCATTACAGAGTAACCACAGATTGCAGTACGCAGACCAAGACCTAGATGAGAAGAGAACTACCGGATTAAAAACACACATAAGAGAATTGGTATCAGGAATAAGGGTATGGAGAGAACTGGAAAAATGGGAAGAGAGGTGGTCAAAAAAGGGCACGGTTAGGCGGAGTACAAGTGTGATGTCTCCAGAGGGAAGGGTAATGCAGATGGAGGCGTTCCCTTTGCGAGAAATATCGAACGGAAATTATGTACATGTGCCCTGGAGTAGAGGAGATTTAGCTGCATTTACCAACTCATTTCCGAAGTTAAGGGATAATCCAGTAGAGTGGTATAAGCAAGTAGAAAGGTTTGTAAAGATCTCGAAAGTATTGTGGATTGATTTGAACACTTTGTTTGACATCGTGGTCCCATCTGATTTGTGGACATCGTGCAAGACTAGTGTTGAATGGCCAACTACTGAACCAGTGAGGGATGCTCTGACAAATGGACCGTCCGAAATCGCCATGCAAAAGTATGAAAGGGTAATAGCTTGGCTGAAAGATAAGGTACCACCCCAGGACATAGATTGGGGAAAAATAGAACGAACAAGACAGGAACCAAAGGAGACAGTTCATGAGTTCTATGAAAGGTTGTTGAAAACATTCAAACAATACAGTGGACTAGATGTAATGGATCCCAAAGATATAGGACAGTTTGTGTCAAAGTTTGTTTTAGGGTTGAGACCTGATATTTGTTTGATGATTCAGCAACATTTAATTTGTTGGCAAAACAAACCACTGGATGAAATTTTAAGGTATGCCAGATACTGTAGCGATGAGATAGATTCCAAGACAAAGAAAATGAAGGAGAAGTTGATGGTGGTGCAAATGCAGTCAGCCGGGAAAGGCGGACAGCCGAAACAGGGAACGGGGACAATGGGACGGAAGTCAAACGGTCAGAACAAGAATAATGAAGAGGGCCAGAGACCTAGAGTAGACTTTGCCACTTTAAAGAAGACGACAAAGTGCCACCAGTGTCACCAGGTGGGACATTGGAGACGCGAGTGTCCCTTTAACCCTGAAAATGGAGAGCTAGAATTAGAAGAGCAAGTTCAAGAGGTTCCAGCTCAAAAGGCGACAGTCCCAGGAAGCAAGGTGGCCAAAGGGGGGACTTCGGCTCCAAGAGCTCAGTTTCCACAGCCACCGAAAATCGCGACAGGGGGAAAGGTCTTTAAACAGATGCCTCTTTTTATTGAGGAAGAAAAGTGGTATTATATTGATCCATTGACAGGACAGCGTGTGAGTAGGGAAGAGGACTGTACCCTCGGGGCAGTCCTAGAGGTGGATCAAAGGGGGCCATTTGTTGAGGCTGAAGTGGCAGGATGTCCTACAACGTTTTTGGTGGATACTGGAGCTACTCGATCAACTCTGAGATCAGCAGTGGTTCCAGATTTACCGATGTCAGGGGAAACAATTCAGGTGGTAGGAGTTGCAAACAAAAGGATGACTAGTCCTTTGACTGAACCAGTATCAGTGAAAATAGGAAACCATATGAATGAACATCAGTTTGTAGTATGTGATTCGAGTCCGGTATGTCTGTTAGGAAGGGATTTGTTGTGCAAGTTGAATTGTACAATATACTGCACACCGCAAGGTGTGGAGGTACAGACTACAGATGATGATGCTATTTTCAAGGTAGCCAATTCAAAATCTTGCATAGAACTATATCCTACTCTGACTGTAGAAGATCTTCCCCAGGACTTACGAGATGCAGTGGCATCAGAGGTATGGGATTTCACAGGCGAGGAAATAGGATTGATCAAAGGGGTGGAACCAGTAAAAATAATGGTAAAGCCGAATGCCGAGTTTCCGAGAACACCCCAATACAAACTGTCCCAGGAAACGATTGCAGGAATAAAACCTGTAATTGAGTCAATGATTCAGCAGGGAATACTAAAAGAAATCGTGGGAAGTCCTTGCAACTCCCCGATTATGGGATTGCAGAAACCTAGTGGGAAATTCAGGATAGTACAGGACCTTCGAAAAATTAACAATATAGTTGTTTCATGTTGTCCAGTGGTACCGAATCCATCAGTGATACTGTTTCAGATACCATGCCAAGCAGAATGGTTCACAGTGATAGATCTTTGCCAGGCTTTCTTTTCAATCCCTTTGGATGAAGAAAGCAGGTACCTTTTCGCTTTTAAAATGGAAGATCGCGTTTTAACATGGTGTCGAATCCCACAAGGATTCACAGACAGCCCATCCATCTTCAACCAGTTGTTGAAGAAGAATCTCGAAAATCTAGTACTGCCGCAGAATTCGGTTCTGGTCCAGTACATAGATGACCTACTTGTTGCGTCAGAGACCGAGGAAGCTTGTAAAATAGATTCCATTGCCTTATTGAACCATTTGGCTGAAAATGGACATAAGGTATCTCCGAGCAAGTTACAGTACTGTCTGACCGAAGTGCAGTATTTGGGACACCGGTTAGAAAAAGGAAAACGCAAGGTGTCCCCAGAGAGGATTGAGGCGATAATGAAGATGAATGCGCCTACGACACAGAGAGAAGTTAGGATGTTCCTAGGGATGGTTGGTTATTGTCGACAGTGGATAGTTAACTTTTCACTGAAAGCGAAACCCTTACAGAAACTGACGCACAAGGAGGTGAGTGATCCGGTACCATGGGACGACGAATGCCTAGTGGCATTCCTGCAGCTGAGAGACGACTTATGTCGTGCTCCGGCTCTGGGGATGCCCGACTACGAGAAGTCTTTTTCACTTTATTGCTGTGAGAGGGAGGGATGTGCTTTGTCAGTCTTGCCACAGACCCATGGAAATGCCCGTAGACCAGTTGCCTACTTTTCGGCTACATTAGATCCGGTAGCCGCAGCGTTGCCCGGATGTCTCAAATCCGTTGTTGCAACGGGTGTCAGCTTTGAAAGGTGTGAGAGTATTGTTATGGGACACCAGTTAGTGGTGTATGTACCACATTCTGTAGAATTGTTAATGACCAGGACGAAGACGCAGCATCTGACCAATAGCAGGCTCACGCGCTACGAGCAAGTTATTCTTGCTGCGGAGAACGTGACCCTCAAAAGATGCTCGGTCTTGAATCCTGCTACATTGATGCCACTACCTACTGTAATAGAAGGCGATGGATGTGAAGACCACGATTGCCTTGATGTGACTGAACTATGCACGAAGCCCAGACCAGATATTGTGGATGAGCCGTTGTCTGACCCTGATGAGATATACTTTGTCGATGGCTCATGTTTAAGAGACGATACTGGTCGGTTGAGAGCAGCTTATGCTGTTTGCACTATTGCTGGAGTTGTGGAAGCTGCTTGCCTGGAAGGAGTACATTCCGCACAGGTAGCAGAAATCATTGCATTAACTCGTGCCTGTATAGCTGGTAATGGAAAAAGAGTCACCATATACACAGACAGCCAATATGGTTTCGGTGTGGTTCATGATTTCGGGCAATTGTGGTCTCAGAGAGGTTACATGACCTCTTCTGGTTCGCCCATTCGAAATGGAGAATTTGTGCGACTGTTGTTGGAAGCATTACAAGGTCCAGCTGCCATTGCGATAGTAAAATGTGTAGCTCACACTAAGAATACAGATTTTGGGTCACAAGGTAATCGGTACGCTGATGAGGTCGCCCGCTATTGTGCGGAGCACGATTACAATTTCACGAAGGTGGAAATTGATGGTGCTGAAGAAAAAACAGATTTAAGCATGATGTTGGAGACAGTCGATACTTGGGAGGATTTAAGGGTAATGCAGGAGAACGCACCTGAAACTGAGAAAAAGACATGGGAGATAGCAGGTTGTGTGCGAAGTGAAATGGATTTTTGGATTTCAGCAGATGGGAGGGCTGTGTTACCTGAGGAACTAGCGAATCCCATGGCCAGACAAATACATGGTCCAGTACACCTAGGAAGGGATGCCATGCTGAGGGTGTTTAGGCAGACTTGGTATTGCCCTAAGTTTAGAATAGCAGCAGAATCAGTATGCAAACGATGTGTTACTTGCCAACAGTTAAATATAGGAAAAAGAACACCAGTTACACTGAGTCACATTGGGAGGGCTGGGGGGCCTTTCAACAGAATGCAATTAGATTTTATTCGAATGCTAAAAATTAACCGCCTTAGGTATGTTTTAGTGGTTGTATGCATATTTTCCAGATGGGTTGAAGCATACCCTACACGCAGGTGCGATACACTCACAGTAGCCAAATTGTTGCTCAGGGAGTTGATACCACGCTTCGGGGTGCCTGCCTCTCTGGAATCGGACAGAGGAACACATTTTAACAGCGAAATTGTGAAGATGCTGTGCTCTGCATTAAAGATCGACCAAAAACTGCATTGTAGTTATCGACCAGAGGCCTCAGGGATTGTGGAGCAAGTGAATGGCACCCTGAAGAGTCGACTAGCTAAAGTCTGTTCATCCACTTCTTTGAGTTGGCCAGATGCTCTTCCTTTAGTGCTCATGAGCATGCGTAGCACACCCGACAGGAGGACAGGTCTCTCTCCGCACGAGGTGCTGATGGGGAGGGCCATGAGACTTCCTACTGTTCCAACTGCTGCCCTATTAAACATTACAGATGATCTGATCTTGGATTATTGTAAGGGACTGTCTGACGCCATCCATTCTGTGTCCCTTCAGGTGCAGGCTGCTGAAGTTCCATCATCAAGGAACCTGTGTCATGATCTGTGCCCAGGAGACTGGGTGCTGGTCAAGAAGCACGTCCGGAAGAACTGCCTAGATGTACGTTGGCGTGGGCCCTTTCAGGTAATCCTGATCACGAATACCGCGGTGAAGTGCGGAGGGCTGCCAAATTGGATCCATGCATCCCATACTCGAAGAGTTCCAGCACCTCTAGAAGAAACAGCTCCTCTCCCCGAGGAAAGTCCAGTCGTGGAAGAAGAAACCCAAGAGGGGACTGGATCAGCTGTGGGGGTGTCGGAAGAAGTTGGGAACGCATCGGATCCAGAAGAAGAGGGAAGGCAGGACGGCAGTGAAACCGAAGACGCAACTGAAGGAGAGAGCTGCAGTGAATACGACTCAGACACAGATCAGTACCAGAGCGATCAAGAACCGAGTGTGAGGACGAGAAATAGGAGAACCAGGCGTGAAGCAGCCACTTGGCCGGAAAGAAGGAGAAGGCTAAGTTTGAGGTAGGCTCAGGAAGAAACGCTTGCTCCTATATCCGAAGACTCGGACCCGGAAGAAGATACCCAGGATCAAGCCTAGGAGGGTCCAAGAAGGTCAAGGAGGGTGCGAGTGCCTAGCAGAAGATACTCTACTCCTGATTGGACCTACCTCGTCGCAGATGTCCGGGGGACACAGAACTGGGAGGGTCAGGGAAGTGAGCCTGATCAGAATTGAATCTATTATCACAGTGCAAATAAGGTTCCTGCTACCAGGAGTAGAGGCCGAAAGGTTGCTGACACTCAACATCGTCTATCCTCCTCTCCTGAGCGGAATCAGAAAATGTATTTTAGAGACAGTTGACTTTCCGGTTTGTTGTTCTCAATATCCAATATTGGAGGGAACTCTTCTTCGATTGGAAATGCTTGAGCGAGTAGTGGAAGTTCTTGGCACGCTCATTGTCTTGGAAATACCTTATTGTAAATGTCTTCGAAGGGGCGCAGAACTGGGAAAGTGAAGAAAGTGATCTTGGTCAGAACGGACCCCTTCGTAACTGTGGACGTAGAGTTGATAGTACCAGGAGTGGAGATTGAAAAAACATTAACTCTCAATTTTGTTCGTCCACTTGTCCAGAGCGAAATAAGAAGAATAATCCTAGAGACAGTCGAATTTCCATGTTGTTGCACGAATTGCCCAGAATTTGAGGGAATACTTCTTCGTATGGACATTTATGAGGATGTGGTGTCCCTCCTTGGAACACTCATAGTTTCAGATTGATAAAAGACTTTTGAAAAGAACTTTGTAAATATTGCTGCAAGATAACCTAGCGCCGAGTGGAAGAAGAAAAAATGGTAGGGACTTCCTTTTAGAGGACGGAGCAGGGCTAGGATTGTCTATTTTCTACAGGACTTTAAGAATGTTTTGCGGAGTAGATTGTCAGCTTCCAAGTGTTCAAAAGAGAGACATTGTTTGAAAGAGAGACTTTGTTCGGAGAGAAGGAGAAGTTGATGCTAGAAGAACATCCAAAGCTACACTGTTTGAGAACATGGAGGCCGGCAACCCGAACCGCAGGGCAAAATGTATAGTTGGCACACTTTTAGGGGTAGTGATTTCTCTTATAGTTTTAGTGGTTACTGTCTCATACATAGTGGGACACGAGAGAGATGCAACTGCAGTCAAGGAAGTCAAGGGAGTGTCAACACAGAGAACCACTACGGTTAATTATAAGGGGAACATCAATGATAAAGACAAAGTGTTGTTGGATGCGGAAATAAAAAGGTTACATACAGATGAATCACAGGGGAATTTCAGGACAAATGCTTGTGCCAAATTACTTTATGAGTACATTGATGTCATGGAGGCGAAGAATTGCTACGTTTGTATGCAATTACCAGCTTCTGTGGATGAGGGTATCAGACACCATCATCTTCCATTGACATATGGAATCACATGTAGTTTGTTGTTGAGCATATTCTATGGACGAGAAGGATTCGAGTATTATTTCTCGAATTTTGACTCAACATTGCCAGAGGTCCCAAATTATAAGCATTTGAATAAGTGGGACTATTACAAGTGTGAAGACAGGTTACAGAAATGGTTTCTTCCATGGAGAACATTAGATACATCACATGCCCGAAGAAATAATTTGACTTGTCAAGTATCAGAAATTGAAAAAAAGTTTATAGGGCAGGTGGATACTCGATACAGAAGGCAAAAGATTCAAAAAGCTTCAGGACAATGGGAAACAGATTGGACCAAGGAGGAAAGGGAACACCAAAGGAAGGGTAGCAAGGGTCCAATTGCCTTAGATAAAGAGAAAAGGGGGAAACTATGTATACACAGAAGTTACTCCTATTATGAGAATTTGTTTGTAGGGGAAGTCAGTTGTGAACATGCTTTCCAATTGGAGTATTACTCCAAGGATTTCTTGAAAGAAATGCAAGCAATACCAAATGTATATTTTGTCTGTGGAAGAAATGCCTATGTGAAGTTACCAGATAATTGGTACGGATCATGCTATTTAGCGATTGTCTTTCCCAAAATATACCATGCCGAGAATTTAGAGACAACAAAGAGAGGAAAACAAGCTAGAGGGAGAAGAGATCTAGGCGCTGAAGAAGTGGTTGGAGATGTATTTGGTGTGGTATTTCCCTTTTTGGGATTGATATTGAATGACATCAAGCTTAGGAGATTGGCTACAGTTGTAGATAGGTTATCTGCCAGCACTGCCAGATCATTAATGCTGGTGGAGGGCGAGATGCAATCGATAAGGGCAATGGTTCTTCAGAACCGACTTGCTCTAGATGTTCTGTTCGCCAAAGAGGGAGGAGTTTGTAAGGCTTTGAAGGTCCAGGAATGCTGCACTTACATTCCGGACAATTCAAAACCTCTAGAGAAATACATACGTAACATCACTGAGATTCACCACGAAATTGAGGATCTGACAAAAGTAAATGTGTGGGAAAAGGTAGGTCATGGAATGGGTAAAGTTGGAGGTTGGTTTGCCAACCTAGGAAAGGGTATCGTTTGGTACATATTGAAACCCATCATCATAATTGTGATTTGTGTAATCACTTTGTGGGGATTGGTGCGTCTGTATCAGTGGTATAGAGCGAACAGGTTGCAGGGATCTATGAGAGAACAGGAGAGAAGACTGACTGCAATGCAAGATACTCAATATAAGAGTCTGAAGGCATTGGAGACAATGAAAAGAAGTGGTACTGCCACGACTTCACTTTGAAGGATTCTACATTTTTAAGGATGGTGTTTTGATGGTGATGACTCCTGAAAGTCATCAAAGGGGGGACTGAGAGAGCACAAATCTGAAAAATGTATAAGTGCACCATATTTACAAGCACGTAGTTAGTTTAAATATATTTTGCACCAGAGTGTTTTATATCCAGAAGTGAATATACAGAGTGTATTAGTAGAGTAACGATAACCATAGTAATGTGAAGACTAATATAGAAATGTTAGAATGAATATGGAAACCTCATGTTCTCATGTTAAGTGATCATGTAAGGGTAAAGTGAAACCTTTCAAACCAGTTAAAATGTGTAGGCCTCATGGCGATTCACAGTAAATATAAAAGTGCTGCTAAAATAATGTGAGGTGGGGTTGACATTGTTCTTCTAAAATGTATTATTGAGATTAGTACTGAAATATATGTTTTATAGATGTGTTACATTATAGAAACGTGTGTTAGTTAAGAATACTGTTTAAATGCAGTTAAATGTTTTCAGAATGCAGGGACTCGCTTCATGTAAATCAAGTAGGCCTGAACAGATAATGTCGTTTCTTTGATCTGCAATGTGCTCGTTAGAGAAGAAGTCGAGGGGCGCCAAGTACAGAGTTTTACGTATGTTTTATGACCTATAGATATGGTGGAGTCTGGAATTTGAGGCCCACTGTAGGACGGTCTGTATGCAGGTGCGAGGGGTCCTAATCAGTCGAAATGAATGGGGCTTTGTTCAGTGGCGCTTGGTGCAGGCCTGTAGGAGTTTTCAGGAATTTCAGGGGGTACCGGCGCGCTGGAGAAGAAGCCTGGGAACCAAGGTCAACTTTAACGAGGGTCTTGAAGAGTACCATCATGGAGTTTGCCGCTCAAAACTGCACCACGTGAGGGGCGTCCCGGGGGGCGTTCCTATCGGAAATGTGATTTTGTACTAGGGAAAGCGACCCGGGAGGAGAGCAGAACAGATGATTTTGGGAGCCTAAGAGAGCGGTTGGGTAGGCAGATAGGCTGATCATCAGAGACCGATTTTCAGAAGAGACTAAACGAAGTGTGTGATCTTCTTAGGAAGTCACCACGGCTGACACCTTTTGGGTAAAGATCTTGTTAAGTAGGGATGTCACTTAGTCTAGAGTAGGGACAGACTAACCTGAATTTTCTTTTCTGTAAATGACTCTCAGGTTGCAACTCACAGCGATTCTTGCAACGCCTATGCTCTTTGAAGTAGTTTTGATCATTTCCTTTTGTCGTTTAAGGATATTCAGAGAGTATCTTTTTGTATTAATACCTGTATACCGTTTGAATCTTATTCTGAGATGTTTGTATCTTCAGATACTTTTGACTTTGAATTAAAACTTTTTAACCTTTCCCAGTGGTAAGTGGTTCTTTAGAGTGGTCTAAGTTCCTAATTGTCTAACCTAGTAGTAGATTGCCTTTTACTCAATGACAGGTACCAACGATTCAGTCGACTTGATTTGGGATCTGGTAATATAACGAGTGACCAGAAACCCCGCGTTAACAAGTTCGACCTTTATAAAAGCTGCAAAAAACAAATACAGTGTGAGAATGCATTGTAAACTGAATTCTTAAACACACATTTACTGTTCATTTTTACTACATCCAGATATTCCTTCAGAACTGATTTGGGGGTCATACAACTAGATCTGAACTCGACAAAGCACGGAATGAATCAGCTTTGCAGAGATCCCTTCTCTTTTTGGAGCAAATAACATTGCATTTGGTTTCTCCACGAAGTACCCTTGATTAATAGTAAAATTAATTTCCTTATCTCTTTTGAAGATTTTACCTATGCCTAAGTGCAGAGCATGCATGACAGTTTTTTTTTGCATTTTCCAGGACTAGACAGCAAGATGCTGGTACCTGGCTGTTTGAACAGCCACCTAATTAAAAATTGTCTCTTAAAAGAATTTCATTTGAACTGAGCTTTTTCTGCTTATGCTCACCACAACATTGTTGTGCTCAATTCCTTGCTAATTTCCTTTATGTTTTTATGCAACACAAAAATATGCCAAATTAATGACTCCCATTAACCTGGAAACCATTGAAGTTAAAAACAACAATTGTTTTTTGCTCTTTTTATTCTAAAAAAATGTTCTTGAAAATATATTATTTAAGTTTTAAAACTAGATTTGCACATGGAATCGCGAACATGGAATGAACACATTTGGCATCCAACTCCTTATGCAAGTTAGGGTCCTGATGTATTAATATTTAATTCACAAAGTGGTTGCAAATTGTTAACAGACGTTTTGCACATGGAAACGTATTTTGCAAACTGAATTATGTACTATTAGGTCTGATCTCAAAATACTGAATCTCCGGAAGTTGCAGAATGACCTGTCTACTGAATGGGCATTTGGCAATTTGCAACCCTTTTTGATTGGCTGTAATCACAGGTATGGTAGCCAGCAAGAGGCAGCACACCACACTCTGTGTGACTGCCTTAGAAAACGGAAGACTGTTTTAGGTAGCATGTTTTCCTTAATGGATTCAGTGCTGTTTAAAAAAAAAAAAAGTTTTCTATTTTCACAAACGTTCGGGGGAAGAAGGCAGTAGTCTTTTTCTTCACCCTGAGGCTGCCATCTATATTCCCAAAGGGAAAGCTGTTCTAACGGGATCCGTCCCCTGTGCAAATGTGTTAACCCCCAACTCAGTGGTTGGTAGGTCATTAATGGTTATTGCCACAATTGCATTTGTAAACCAATCATTCCTTTCTGAATTGGAACTGGAAGGGGGAAACCCCTTTCACGATCCCTTCTATTTTCAATTCGAAAACATTAGCCAAAGTCCTTTTATGAGTTGGAGAATTTCCTAACACGTAAAATGTCTTTTGCACATTATGATAAGCACTTTTGTGGTCACAAACCTGAGATTATGCATCATAGGACCCTTAGGGCTAAAAGTGGCTAAGATGCAGTACTTATTCATAGTTCTCAAAGTCCCAAATGTTTGAATGTTTCTCCGTTATGCAAGCCACTCCATTACACTATGAGCCAATTTACAGAGATTTGGGAGAATCTTTTATGGAGCTATCTCATACTCTACATATGCTTCTAATCCTGTGCGTTTACCTGTCGTCGTGGCTAATGATAAAGATGATAAAAACCTTTGCATGATTAGTTGAAGCTAATGACTCTTCTGTAACTAGTTTCCCACTCTTAATCATAAATGCCATAGGAATGTACCATGACCAGATATAAGATTACCAAAGGGATTCATGTCAGTACATTATGGAATTTAGGTCACTTAAACAAATCAGACTAAAGAAACCTGAAACAATGATTTGTAAAAGTACAGGCCAGAACTGTAAATGTTGTATCCCAGTGCCATCTGATATTTATGGTGAACTTATCAAAATAGAAACAATTTCCTATGGCCCATTTTGAAGTCATGGATTCAATAAGATTGAGAAGTTTCATTCCCATCTAATGACGAAAAGAAGAAAAACTATAGGACTGATTTAGAAAATTAACTCCATCAGGTTGGTGGAGGAAAATAACTCTACCATCCTGAGGGACCTCCGCCTGCCAAATTCATAATTGTCTGCCAGTCCTGTGAACAACAATTTGCATTGAAAGGCGCTGTTGTCATGGCGGTTATTTTCTAGGCAGGAATAGTTTATCTAGTTATACCACCAGAAATTACTTTTCAAAGGAAAGTATTCTATCGACCGAACCACAAACCGAAGGAATGGGACTATAATTAATTTAACTCAATCTCATTGGAATATGAATTAATTTTCCAAGTAAATCAGAGAAAGAAACATAGTTATAAAAACACAGAACAAAAGAAACTGACAAAGATATTTTATTCATTGAAACTATTACAATTATTGCAGACAATAAGACACTGAATACACAGAGACACTTTGTTACCTTAAGTCTTTTGAAGTACGGCTCAATCATTTCACAGTTCCACTTTTAAACTCACTTTCCAGGCAGGGGATCTGGATCCACCGTTTAGTTTTCAGAACTGATTTTAGGTGATTATTTTTCAAATGTCATTTTCTGGCTGTAGCTCCTACACAACAAGAGGTTATGGCTCTCACAGCAGAACCAATAATTCTGTCTTGTACCAGGAATATCCAAAATAAGGACTCAATAAAGCGTAATTTCTCTGCACCAGGCTGTCATCAGCTTTCCGAGCCGTCATCAGGCAAAGAAAAAAGGGCAGGCCCAGCTTACAAATATGACGCTTTTAACAAGAGGAACCTCTTACCTACCCTTCACTCCTATAATCTACCCTATGTCATCACTCAGGAAGAACTAATCAGCAGCCATTTGCTAACAAGGAACTCACAGAATTTTCTATGGGAAGCTGTATCAGTTTATATCTTTATTTCGGTTAAAAACAAACCATAAAAGATGTACACATATTTTGAATACATTTCAAGTAAGAAAGACTGAAAGAACCAATTCTACGCCCATTTTTCCACAGTTCATTATTACTACTTGGAAGTCAGTCAGAGTTATTTGCGATGCTAAAATTATAAATACATTATTAACTCTTTTAAAAAAAAGGTAATATATTCATATAACTTGCAGTTAATAGTTCATTTGAAAACTGGTATTACTTCCATATCGTAAAAGGAAAACTAATTTAGCTAAACAGATTGTAAACAATACTGACACCAACTTTTGATCTCCCACCCATAGCTCCAGCAGCTACATTACAACAAGTAGTCTAAAATGCATCCCTATAGCATTAGAGTCTGAGACCCCCATCTCCTTCGTACTATCCCCACAGAGAATAGATATCTGCTTACACTGAAAACAATGGATTGTGTTGTTTCACTTCTGAGAACTCTCTCAGCCTCTCTGAGATGTCTAAATCCCAGGAGTCGGCAAATAGGTTTTATCCATTTTTCCTTTGATATATGTATGCAGGGCAAAGGAATAAAACATGCGCCTCATCCTCCCTTATACCTAAGGTGCACAATTCTCACTTTTCCAGGCTTCATCTCCCTCATTAACCTCGCTCCGCACCCATTTCGCAGTATTTGCTTTAATCTGCAATATGCCATAGCGAAATTTTTGTGACAGTGACTTTGCTACAGATGGTAAGATTTCGTCCATGAAGCATTCAAATCTGCTCTCTGATTTCATGTCGAGATACTTGAGGGTTAAAGCACCCAACTCTGGGTTATGCAAAGTAGAGTTAAGAAGAAACTACCAGTATCTTTAATTTAGCAGCTTTTTACATTTCGAAGTAAGACACTCAGGATCTGTCCAATAGTGGCAAAGCCCAAGTTTGATAAGCCAGTCCTCTGTATGGTTCAGCCATATCAACCGCGTCGTGTTTTTTATTTTCATAATTTCTTTAAGGGTGTCTCTGTAGTCTACTAATTCATCTGTTGACCACAGACGAACCCAATATAACAGCGGACGTAGTGTGGTAAATAAATAAATAATACCCTATTTTTGATTGAATAAATGAATAACAGATAGCTCAATAAATAAGAGTCAAGATTCGAGGTAGTAGGAGTTTCGCAGGTTTATTACAGCATAAAGGACAGGAACAGGACAACCTGCATAGGAATATGATGACAGGGCCCAGCAGCGCTGCTGATGTCAGGATCGGGACAAGGAAAAGGAAAAGGATGACCTTTTAATAACAGTGCATGAGCATATATACATAACGCAAACACATAGCATTACATTGCAATAGGCGTAGCAGTGGGTGGAGCAGAAGGTGTGACGCGTAGCAGTCGCGAAAGATAAGGGTGAAAAGAGGTGTAACGGGGCGTATACAGCAAACGTAACAGGATATGTCATGAATGGGGCGGAAACCATGGAGGGGGCTACCTGAGGAGCCGGGACCTCTAACCTGATGGTGCGCGCAAACTAGCAATGACGTATCACTAGGAGAAACTGGGGGCTATGAACTCTGTGCTAGGAGCAGAGACTGAAGTCTGGAGAGTCAGGGCGACATGTACCTAAGCAGTATCTAGTATCTGATGTTTAGAGAACATGTTGATATAAACTAGAAGTCAGGAGGGGAAAGGCTAACTTGATTCTAAGACTGGACCATGCATTATTCTACATGTAGTGCGTGATGAAGGATATTAAATGACCATTAAATGCAGTATTTCTCTAACGTGGAGACGTGAAGGCTAGACAATGACGGAAACTATTGATGCAGTTCAGTAGCTTAGGAATGCAGAGAAGGAGGACTGAACTGATAGCTGGAACTGTAACATACTTTTGGCAGACTCAGAGGCAGAGCCAGGCTGGACCGGGCACTGCAAGGCAGGAAGTAAGTGAAGGGTCGAGGATACAGGTGGGGGCTGTATCGCTCCTCAGCGAAGCTTCAGGAGACAGGAGCTGAGTCTGGTGTCCAGGCCCTTTTGAGGCCTAGAAACGGGGACTTTACAATGGAATAACGTACACACTGAGAAACGTGGCAACGTAGTTTTACATAGGCCTGATATTCGTAGTATTCACGAGAACTGGAAACTGGCATATTAGAGATGGACACAACTATAATTGCGTCATTAATCGAACATAGGGAATACATATGCATATTTAATCATGCACACATAACATATGATGGATGACACGTAGGGACACAGAACATGGTAAAATTTACTTTTCCACATTCCCTCCTTGTCACTACGTTTTCCATCAGGAAACATCAATATTCATGATACCATCTATCATTTCATACAGTATCATTTGCTCGTCTCGAATTATCCTGGAACGGGATTTAGAACGGGGCTTGGGACTAGGAATACAAGAGGTAGCACAAATGCCGCAAATCGCAGGGCCACATTGTATACAGAGACAGCAGCTGAATATGATCGCTACTGCAATACCTAGGAAGGACAAGACTTTCCATCCCCAGGCGGAAATTATATTCCAGAACCAACCGGACCATGTCCAGGTGCCTGGATCTTGGTGTATCAGATGGGCAATTTTATGGAGTCTGGTTATAGCTGAATAAACAGACGGCGCGTTATTTGGAATGAAAATGCAGCAACTAGATCCGATGACTCTACAGGCCCCGCCCCTATCGGCCAGTATGACGTCAAGGACGAGACGATTCTGTAAAACGACAAATCTCATAGCAGATTGCTCTTCGGTTAAGTTACCTAGAGCAGAGGCAGTCTCATTTACTACAGCTTCAAGAGTTCTTGTTAACCTACGGATCAGTTTACTATTCTGGATAGGTCCTATAAAGAAAAAGAAACCTCTGTTGAAATCTGTATATTGTTCTAGAGCAGTTTCAGTATAATCGACGATTGGGGACTCCCTTCTATGTCTAACGTGTACTAGATGTGTGTTTCTATGATAATCAGGTGGGGCTAGGAAAACAGGTGGCAGTAGGAAGGCAATGTAACAGGTTCCCTCCCAATCGAGGGGCAGACGAACATATGCAGTTTGACCACAAATAAAATAAGAATGACGTGAAGCTTTGAAAATAGATTTCCCACTGTCACTATACTTGACAATAGTAGTACAATCACTGTGTCCTACATGTACGGAACCATTATTTCGGACACATAATTCGCCTTTGACTGGTAGTACTAAAATAGCAGGTAAGTCTGGAGTAGTATCAGACTGAACATTCAAGACCATGAAATTCGACGAATAATTACCTAAATTATACACTTCATTTTCTAGATCTAACCCTGTTCTGTGGGGAAGACCTTGCTTGTCTGGGAAACAGGTACTGTTTAAGAAAAGACATATCTGTTGAGGATGACGTTAACGTGGACCATGCTCCACACGAACCATTATGTGAAAATGGATAAGGAAAAAGTGGCAGAACTCCCTTCGGCATCTGGAAAGGGGGGAGTCGACCACACACCCAACAATTAGTGGCATTGCTGGTCTGGTGTGAGTAATGTAACATGCGGATGAATGAGTTATTTCGCATAGCGAGGCGGTAAGAGAGTTCATGGGGAGGTAGATCACTAAACGTGTGCTCTACTGTAGCATTAGCAGACTTATTTACAGGAAGAACTGGGAAATACAAGATAAATGCATAACTGGTGCAGGAAATCATAATGCTGAGAAACAATATGAAACATAGAAAAACGATACATCGGATTGAGTTTTGACTAACTCTCTCACTATGGGGGTCTATTTTATACATGTCAGAAACAGTCTAACCGTTTCACCTAGGGGAGGACTTAGACAATCAAACTGACTGACTTATTTTACTAGACCGGAGTTTTAGTTTATACTCCTGTTGCAGAGTTTTCTCTAACAGGGGAGGGTTTGTAGCAATGTCTTTTGCGGGACAGTCCTTAAGAACAATGCTTTGGCAATCCTTCAAATCCTGGGAAATGTTCTTTAAGACGGGTTTCAGTCCATTAAATTGTTTTACATGAGAAAGGTGCACCCAGCCTTTGCGACCTTCCAACTTCACGGCTGTACGGGTGGTGAGGAGGACCTGTCGGGGCTCTTTCCAGCGAGGCTCCAGCGGACTTGATCTGTCAAAATTCCTCACCATCACCATGGATCCTGGAACGATTTCATGCGGTGCCACCTCGGTATTGTCTGGAAATGCGGCGGCAACCTGTGAACGACATGAGTTGAGGGCAGACATCAAGGAAGCTAGGTAATCTGTCAGCATATTACTTGAAACATCGGTAATACTTTGGGGTCTAGGAGTACCCCACATGTTAGGGGGGCGGCCGAAAACGACCTCATACGGGGACAGACCTGATCTGGAATGTGCGACCATGCGCATATAAAATAAAGCGACTGGCAGAGCTACTAGCCAGTCCACACCTTTCTCTTTACACACTTTTGCAATACGGATTTTCAGAGTCTGGTTATGTCTCTCTACAAGACCGGCTGCTTCAGGATGGCGTACACAATGAAACTTCCACTGGTACCCTAACAACAGGGAAACATGCTTCATGAGTTCAGATGAGAATGGCTGGCCGTTGTCAGAATATACGACTCTAGGGAGTCCATAACGGGGGAAGAACTCACGAACCAACTGCCTGGCAGTGGTCACGGCTGTGTAATCTGGGACTGGATATGCTTCTGTCCACCTGGACAAAGCGCATACAACTACAAGGACATACTTGAAACCTCGACATCGCTCCATCTGAATATAATCCATCTGGAGGACTTCAAAAGGGTGGTCAGGGGGCTGGAATCCACCTTGTTCCACCGGGACACTTTTACCTGGATTAAACTGACAACATATCATACAGGTACGGACTTTCTGCTTGGCTGCAGCTCGTAAATGCTTGTTGAACCAAATGTTCTGGATACTGTCTAACATAGCTTTTTCTCCTAAATGTGCTGGACTATGTGCGGTATTAATAATGACTTGAACCATAGAGTCGGGGAGAAACCATGTGGCTCTACCCTTCGTTAACCATCCTTGATCTGTCTGGACCCCTCCTTGTTCGGACCATTTCTTGATTTCTTCGGGAGTAGCATGTAACTGGATATCTATGACATCTTGTGTAGGGTCCTTAACTGTCATACATGTAGTCGGATCTGGAGTATGTGTCTGTGTCAGATTAACTTGAATGTCTGGAGTCTGTGCTGTAAGCTTGGCTGTGCGATCTGCTAGATCGTTACCTTGAGAAATAATGTCAGTAACTTTCGTATGTGCTTTGCATTTCATGATAGCAATGGATGTCGGTAAATGTATTGCGTCTAACAGAGCTTGAATAAGGAGACCATGCTGAATCTTGGTTCCATGAGAAGTCATGAAACCTCTCTCCTGCCAGAGCACTCCGAAGTCGTGTACAACTCCAAATGCGTAACGTGAATCTGTGTAAACATTAACTTTCAAGTTCTTGGCGTGTATGCAGGCTTGTGTCAGAGCAACTAGCTCTGCTGCTTGAGCGGACAGGGTATCAATACGGTGTGTTTCAATAACTTCGGTGTCAGTAGTCACTGCATACGCGGCGACTAGTTCTCCTGTACTTGTTCTCATACATGAACCATCCACATAAAGTGTCAGGTCGGGGTCTGGTAACGGAGTATCTGTCAGATCTTGTCTTGGCTTTGTCGTAATGTTAACTACTTCCACACAGTCATGTGTGGCAGAATTCGAAGTAACTGATGGTAACAGTGTAGCAGGATTAAGGATGTTGCAGCGTCTGATTTCTATGTGTGGCTGGAACAGTGTCAATTCATAACCTGTTAAACGTGCAATTGTCAAGTGCTGAGTTTGTGTTCGGTTTAAAAGAACTTCCACAGAGTGTGGAACTTGTACTGTCAAGGAGTGTCCTAAGACTATGGAATCACTTTGTCTGATAGCTAGTGCTGTGGCTGCAACTGACTTGAGGCACGCAGGCAGAGCCTGGGCTACAGGATCTAATGTGCTTGAAAAATAAGCACAGGGCTTGTATTGTCCTGCTTGATCTTGTGTGAGAACAGATAATGCTGTACCTTCACGTTCAGTGACGAAAAGTGTAAAAGGCTTACTGTAGTTCGGTGTCGCTAGAACTGGAGCTTGGCATAGGGCTTTCTTTAACTCATTGAAACTAAGTGTATGTTCAGATGTCCAAGGGAGGACAGTCGATACGGCTGCCTCCTGTGTCGTTAACTGTATCAGTGGTTTGGCTAGAAATGCATACTGAGGAATCCATTGTCTGCAGTAAGAAGTGAGGCCAATAAAAGCACGTACCTCCTTCTGGGTCTTGGGCTGAGGAAGACTCGCTATTAACTGGATACGGTCTGGTGTCAACTGCCTACCCCTCTTGGACAGCAAGTGTCCTAAGTAGACCACTTGCTGGACACAGAATTGAAGCTTAGAAGGGGACACCTTGTGCCCCATCTCGGCTAGGAAATACAAGACTGTAAGGGATGCTTGCTCGCAAGCACGTTCAGAACGGGCTGTGATCAGTAGATCATCGACATACTGGAGCAGGGCAGTGTCAGTTGGCATGTGAATGTTGTCTAGTTGTCTCTTGAGTGCTTGACTGTAAATACTAGGACTTTCTGTGAAACCTTGAGGAGCTCGTGTAAACATATAGCTCCTTCCATTTAAACAAAATCCGAAAAGGAACTGGCTGTCTGGATGAATAGGGACACTGAAAAATGCGTTCTTGAGGTCTATGACAGTGAAGAACGTGGCTTCGGAATCAATGGCTGTTAATAGGGAAGAGATGTCTGGGACAACTGGGTACTGCGGAATAATACATTTATTAAGCTCTCGTAGGTCAATCACTAATCGATATACTGGGGGTGCATTTGGATCAGTATGTTTCATGACTGGAATGATCGGAGAATTACATACATTGGAGTCAGTTTCTACAACTACTCCTTGAGCCATAAGCTCGTCAATAATTTTGGATAAGGCTGCTACAGCCTCAGGTGGCAATCTGTACTGTCTGATTCGTGGTAACACTACACCTGGCTTGAGAGTCACACGATAGGGTGTGATTTGCATGTAACCTACATCAGTTGGACCTTGCGCCCATAAGTGCTGCGGAACATTAGACAGTCTTGAATCAAAATCTCGTAATACATAGTGACCCTTAAAGTCACGTAGGAACAATCGTATTCCCTCTGGGGAACAGCATATAACTGCACCTAACTCTTTCAGTGTTTTAATGCCTAGTAGATTTTCTGGACATGACTTAGTAAGTAACAGATCAGTAGTACGGGACAATGGACCTACTTCTAGAGAAACTGGCTTTGAAATCTCATTTACGATAGGCTTTCCTGAAAATCCAAGGGAAACATTTCTTGAGCCTGAGAGCGGAGCCCCTGGAACTTCGGCGTGACTAATTGTGGTCCTACTTGCCCCTGTATCGATCAAAAACTTTCTGTCTTTCCCTAATACTTGGCTGTGAACATAGGGACCTTCTTGATCTACAGGTATCTCGATGAGAGGCAAGCCTACCTCCCTCTCTAGGCTGTTTCATGAATACTGCTGGTACTCTGGATACTCAGACTGTGCATACTGGTACATCTGCTGTGTAACGTGCTGTGTTGCAGCAATAGGCTGCGGTGCGGTAACTGTCTGTGGTGCATTCTGTGGCTGAGGAATCTGTGAAACTTGTTCTTGTCTAAGCGGACGTGGTCTTTCTTTAGTCTTACCAGTAGCTATGTTGTGTTTCAGAACTGCACACTCATTTATAAAATGACCTGGCTGTTTACAATAATTGCAATTCCCTTTAACGGGAGCTGCAAGATGACTGGCTTGATTTGGACCCCTCTTCTGACTGTCTTGAGGAACAGATTGTGCAACTAGTACTTTCATCTTCGTGTCTTTCATACGTTTTCTTTCGTGTTCTTGTTCTTCTCTGATTCTATTCTGGTGGTATTGAAGCATCTGCAACATCTGGGACGGGGTATTAGCTTGCCAGGTACTTTCGACTTTCAGAACTCGATTTTTAATTTGTGGGCTTGAATTCTCGACTAATTTAGTAACAAAAAGGTGAGGGTATGACTCACTACTTGTCTTGAGGCCACTGTTGATGCTAAAACATTTTTCAAATCTAGAATAAAAATCACTAATATCCTCATCTTGCTTCTGTTTACAGGCTGAGATTGCATCCCAGTCTTCTTTTCTAGTTGTCAATAATCTGGGTAAAACTTGTATTAATAATTCCGGTAATTCTTTACATTTATCTCCAAGACTGGTACCTGGTACTCGTGCCTTGTCTTCAGCTTCTAGAACTGCCCAATCGATCTTTTTCTCCCCCACCTCCCAATCTTTTTCCTTGAGCTTTTCATACACCCCTGCGGGCAGCAGAACCTTTAACATTTTAATTATGTCTGGATACGTGTATTCTCCCATACGGAGCATGTCTTTTAATTCTCTATGGAACCCTGCTGGATCTTTGTCATGACAGGGAATTAATTTCTTCATCTCGAGGAGTTCCATCTTTGTAATCGGAGTGTAAACAAACACTCGTTCTAGTTCGCCACCCGTTCCTCTAACTGGGTGGACTTCTCGTAACGGATTCTGTCTCTCCATGTAAAATGGTTTACTTTCTGGGGGTGAGACATGAACAAAATGCGGGTTCAGAAACGTTCTATATTTGTGGCACTGTTCTAGAATGACACTAATTAAGTCGGTACCTAAACCTTTCCATCTATACTGGAGTAACTCGTTCAGGACATCATGTAACGGACCTGGATCAGAGTGTTGACCCTCATACAAAGTAATGAGGTGCTGAATCATATACATACCCACCAGTCGTTGCTCGGCTGGGGGCAGTTTCAGAAACATCTGTGCCACTATTTCGTCTGGAAAAGTGGTAGAATCAGTAATCCATCGGACTGCTGATCGGGCTAGTTCTTGTTCATGTATAGTACTTAACTCACTGTAACCGATTCGTGATTTCAGAATGTGATCGGTAGCTTGAAACACTTGTTCTAGTGAACCTTGTTCTGGTGCTGGAGAATGAAAAATAGACTTGTGTTCTAGGCGTAAGTGGCGATCTGGAAATCTAGATTTTCCTACATACGCTATTCTGGCGGGATTCTCGTCGTCTACCTCTTCAGTATCAGAATTACTTTCTTTCTCGCTTACTTGTGCTGCTTTACGTTGTTCGTGTATCTTTATTATTTCTCTACGGATTTTCTTGTACATACTCTCCATAGCACCGACGGTCTTGTGCTTACCCTCGGCTATATTATCACTCCACCTTGTCAGGATTTTCATTTCGGCCGGATCTTTAGACGGGTAATCTTGTTCTCTTATTAGACAATTGATCAGAAACTTTAATATCATGAGCTGGATCTCGGCTTTCCTTTGAGACATGGCCTCGCTAATGCTTTCTGGATCATCCCCTGTACGGATGAAACGATATATTCTGTCTAGATCTTCTTTCATATTCGGTAAGGTGACTAGATACTCGGCCACCTTTCTTACGCGGAATGAATATAAAACCATATTATCCTCGCCTGGGACTGGATCATAGCCGCATTCGGCAAGGGATTTTCTTATTTCTGCTACAGTCTGATGTCTGGGCGTACGCTGTGACGCTTGTGCATGTAATTCGGCTGTCGTTAAACGCTTGTGTGGCGGCGGGGTTTGAGGAGGACCTCCCCCTGCGGCCCCTAAACTGGAGTCGTCTACTGAGGCTCTTCGTCCTGGCAGAGTGGGAAATGGAAATGTAGGCTGGACTTGTATGGTGGGCTGGACCGGGGGTACCGTAACAGGTACTCCGGTGTCTGGAGGAGCGGGAAGTGCCTGATTTACAGGGACTGGCGGAGCGCGAACAGGATTTGCATATTCTGGGACTGTGTCGTCCAAATAGGAGGAAATAAAATTATCAGCTGCGGTCTGTTTGTGACGTAGCTTGGTCGGAACTAATGGTGGCGGGAAATTACTGGATGCCTCTGGGGTCGCTTTTGGCAAGCCCTCGGCAAGAAGAGGATACATACCCTTAATAAGGGCATGCCTCTGTCTGTCTGACTGTTCGGCTCTGACTTGTTCACCTATCTCGATTAGTTCTTTTTCTTGTGCTCGTTCTAAGGATTCTCTACTTAATTCTGACTTTCTGATTTCCTTTTCAGTTCTTTTATGAGCTTCTTTGCGCCATAACTCGATGGCATCTTTCTGTGACTGTCTGGCTTTCTTTTTCCATAATGCTTCTTCTACTCGCATGATGCATTCGGCATCCCATGTACCCGATACGGGCCATCTATACTTTTCTTCTAACTGTTTGGTATACTCTACCCATAAATCTAGATACAATATGGCGCTTATTCCATGCTTCTGATACATAAAATGACCTGGACTGTCCCTAGGCGGAACTGGAACTGCTGCTTCCAGCAGACCCTTTCTGGTTTTTAACTGACGTAATTTCGAAAAGAGCGGCATGACTGAACTATAATCTAGACACAATACAATACACAATAAACACGATACTTATTCCCCATTCATACCACGATATTAAAATACATGAAGAACATTTAAAAATAACAGTTCGAACAGAATACTACCTGGAATACGGAACACAGAATACATGAATTTTCTCGAGAACAGAACTGACTAGAACAGGAACTAGATGCACTGCTGAAACAGTACGAAACTTACCGGTCTCATAAAGAGACACGTCAGGACCCGCATCCACCGAAGTGGACACTTCGTTTGTGGGTCTGTGTACCACCAACCCACGGACCAGAGTCAATGAGATTGACCCTGTCTAGATACCACCCCAGTAACGGTACTCACCGGGCAGCAAGAACGGAAGGCCTCGGACTGGACTGGACTGCTACGACGACGGACGACGAACTTCGGACTTCAGTTACGGGTGGGCCTCCGGATACCTCGGACCTTGGACTCTCGGCTTGGGCTCTGGTCGGGACTCGCCGCGTTCCTCCACCGTCTCGTTTGGATGCTGGACCGCCTCCTCCGTCTCCTCCGTGGGCCTGAGGGATACTTGAAGCAGAAATATCTGCCGGTGCGCAGAAGAGTTCCGTCACGACTGCAGAGGGTCAGGGGGTCGGCGTGGCTTCACCGACGCGTGGGGAAAGGGCAAGTCCCTGTTCGGGCGCCATTATGTGGTAAATAAATAAATAATACCCTATTTTTGATTGAATAAATGAATAACAGATAGCTCAATAAATAAGAGTCAAGATTCGAGGTAGTAGGAGTTTCGCAGGTTTATTACAGCATAAAGGACAGGAACAGGACAACCTGCATAGGAATAGGATGACAGGGCCCAGCAGCGCTGCTGATGTCAGGATCGGGACAAGGAAAAGGAAAAGGATGACCTTTTAATAACAGTGCATGAGCATATATACATAACGCAAACACATAGCATTACATTGCAATAGGCGTAGCAGTGGGTGGAGCAGAAGGTGTGACGCGTAGCAGTCGCGAAAGATAAGGGTGAAAAGAGGTGTAACGGGGCGTATACAGCAAACGTAACAGGATATGTCATGAATGGGGCGGAAACCATGGAGGGGGCTACCTGAGGAGCCGGGACCTCTAACCTGATGGTGCGCGCAAACTAGCAATGACGTATCACTAGGAGAAACTGGGGGCTATGAACTCTGTGCTAGGAGCAGAGACTGAAGTCTGGAGAGTCAGGGCGACATGTACCTAAGCAGTATCTAGTATCTGATGTTTAGAGAACATGTTGATATAAACTAGAAGTCAGGAGGGGAAAGGCTAACTTGATTCTAAGACTGGACCATGCATTATTCTACATGTAGTGCGTGATGAAGGATATTAAATGACCATTAAATGCAGTATTTCTCTAACGTGGAGACGTGAAGGCTAGACAATGACGGAAACTATTGATGCAGTTCAGTAGCTTAGGAATGCAGAGAAGGAGGACTGAACTGATAGCTGGAACTGTAACATACTTTTGGCAGACTCAGAGGCAGAGCCAGGCTGGACCGGGCACTGCAAGGCAGGAAGTAAGTGAAGGGTCGAGGATACAGGTGGGGGCTGTATCGCTCCTCAGCGAAGCTTCAGGAGACAGGAGCTGAGTCTGGTGTCCAGGCCCTTTTGAGGCCTAGAAACGGGGACTTTACAATGGAATAACGTACACACTGAGAAACGTGGCAACGTAGTTTTACATAGGCCTGATATTCGTAGTATTCACGAGAACTGGAAACTGGCATATTAGAGATGGACACAACTATAATTGCGTCATTAATCGAACAAAGGGAATACATATGCATATTTAATCATGCACACATAACATATGATGGATGACACGTAGGGACACAGAACATGGTAAAATTTACTTTTCCACAGTAGGACTGCAAGATCATCAGTGCGTTGTACATTCAGATCCATAGTAAGTGGAGTAGCGGTGTGCGTCCTGAGAGTGCTAGAATTTTTCTGAGAAAAATATTCTCCTGTATCATAAAAGCACACTTAGCAGCGCGGCCCCATAATTCTGCCCCGTACAGTGATGCGGATTGGGCTTTACATTTGTATAGCTCTAGTATTGGGGAAACTACTCTGGAGTAACTACTCTTGTGTCCCCTGGCTATTGGGACTAAATTTTGAGTTAGAATCGTTCTACTTTTGTCAATTTGAGATTTCCAATTCATTTTAGTATGTAAAGTAATGACCAAATAATTACAACTGTGCACGTATTCGATCAATCCATTATTAATAGTTAGTGTTTTTCTAAAACCTTTATGAGGATTAACTGCCATGTACTTCGTTTTTGACGAGTTAATCTCCAATCCTTTAATATCACAGTAAAACGGAAGGTATCAAGCAAGTTTTGTAACCCTCTGGGTGTCTGTGAGATTAAGATGGTATCATCTGCAAATAGCAGTGCAGGCACATGCTCACCACCCAGCTTGGGAGAGTCATGCTTGCAGCCCAAGAGGGTGGTCGGTTTATCGTTAACATATAAGGAGAACAATGTCGGTGCCAACACGCAACCTTGCTTGACCCCTCTCCCTACGTTGGGGCCCCATCTCACCCTTGCACAATTGGTCTCATATAGCCTGACAATCTGTTTCAAAATTTTCCCAGGCACACCCTGATCCCTCAATCTCAACCACAGGGCGCCCCTAGGGACAAGGTCAAAAGCTGCTCGGAGGTCAACAAAAGCCACATATTGATGGGCCCTCCTTATTTTATTATATTTCCAGATGATATATAAAAATCTAAATACCTGATCGATAGTGCTTATTTTTTCTCTAAAACCTGCCTGATACTTGGTTAAATTCTAGTTTCATCAATCCAAGTGCTCAGTTTACTTAATACTTGCTGCGCATATACCTTTTGAAGGACATCCATTAAACTAATGGGTCTATAATGGGCTGGGGTCATTTGGTCCCCCTTTTTAAAAATAGTGACAATTTCAGCACCCCGCCATGTATCAGGAATTGTAGCACCCCTGGCAATTTTATTACACAAGCAATTGATATATGGAGCCCATAACATATTTTCATGCTTCCACAAATCACAAGGTATCCTATCACATCCAGGTGCTTTCCCGGGTTTAGTTGCCTTAATGGCTGCAATAGTTTCTTCCATACTAAAGGTCAGTGATATTGCGCTTGAATTTAGTCCTAGCTCATCATAGTCGATAGTAGGTTCATTTTCGATAGGGGAGTATAAGCTAGAAAAGTGCGAGACCCAAGCATTGGTATCTAAGAACATATCTCTACAGGGAATACCATCTCTAGTGCCCCTAGCAATTAAATTCCAAAATGATGCCTGGTCTTTTGCCTTACAGGCTTCCAACAATTCAGACCAAATATTTTCATCCCAGCATTTCTTTGCTTTTGCAATTGTCCCCTTGTATAATCTCCTCTTTTCCCTTAATAGTAGGACATCATTACATTTTGCAGACGCAATTAGTTCCTTTTTAGCATCGCGGCATGCTTTATCATACCAGTTTTCCCCTTTGACCAGGTTTCGCTGGCCAGGTTTTAGTGTCTTTACAGCTTTTGTTAATATTTCACCAAGGCCCAATGACATGCTTTCATGGATCCGTATAATAGGGATCTCCTGTGTCGGGACATTTTGGAAAGGTGACATTAAGTTTGCGTAAAGCTCATAGATTTTCCTGATGGTACTATCATTCCCCAATACTGTTGGCCATTTTACTGCTCTGCGATTATTAGAGAGCAATGGGTCGATATTCATGTATTTTCGAGGAGTCCGTCCCAAGGGAGACAAGTTAAATAAAGCTGTGGTAACAGTCAGATTGAGTGGAAAGTGGTCACTCTCAATACGATTCTCCACTACAAAGTCTATTACCATTGGCCAAAGTGGGATTGAAACCATTACATAGTCTAAATGGCTATTACAACTGCCCCCCCTAAAGGTTGGTTGGCTAGGGCTATCTGAAGGGAGTCGCCCGTTACGAGCGTGCAGACCATGTGCAGCGGTCAATCACAATAACTGAGTTGTAGCTATAGAACATGGTACTGCTATGCTAGTTCGATTCCTGGGATATTATTAGAATTGTCCTCGGATTCGAAAATGTTTTCCAGCCCTACTACTGGTTCGAATTTCCGATTGAAGTCCCCTCCAATAAATATCAGGGTTTTCTGGTCAAGCATTGAGATAATATTGTCTAGATGTTTGATAACCTCTGATTCTTTGTTTGCCACCATCGGTCTGCTATAAACATAAAAAATGCAGTCTTATCTTTTATTGGGTCTTTTAAACCTTACTCCTAGGATATCTGGGCTGTTGGAGTGAATTTGTTTGAAGTTGATTCCCAATGTAGTCTCTGCCCAGATTACCAGCCCACCCTAGGGTCTCCCTTTATTTACGTTAGTTGCGGGTACACTGAACGATCCATAGCCAATTTTAAAATGGCTTTCAACAGCCCAAGTTTCTGGGAGTAGTATAATGTCACCACTGTACATATATTCCTGCCAAATGGGATCACTCAAGTTTTTTTTAATACCGGCCATGTTCCAGGACCTCAATATGATACTGGATGTGGCATCTATGTCTAATGTGTTACCACCCATGCTTATATCCTCAATTAATCTTAGCTGCCGTTTAGGATCATTTTTAGTATTTTGTTCAAGCTTATCTAGGGGAGTATTTTGAGTTATGTTGTCCTGGAATAAACCATCCAGGTCAAAATTTTGGGTACCTTCTTCTGGGGTTGTAACCATTTGAGTATTTCCACAACCCATATTATTAGACCGTTCACTATCCAAGGCCTCATCAATATTACCAATATTTAAATCTATGTCCTCTCTCGCGCCTTTTTTAGACAACTTATTTTCCAATTGGCCGCAAATTGAACCTAATTGCTTCATGTAATGTTCTTCCATAACCATTTCCGTATCTACTCCCACAAGCAAACCATCCCTCATTACTAATGGCCCCGTTTCCTGGCCTTTAAGTCAATCAACTCCTTCCATCCCATATAGCTCTACAAAACGGTTAGAAGTAGGGACAGAAAAATTAGTTTTGAACCTTTCCCGCTCCCCCGCTCCTTGCATTCCTAGGCGGTTATAGGTTGGTTGTGCCACATGGGACGGGCGGTAGAAATAGCTCAAGTCATAGGTGTTGATGCCTCTCCAATCCCTCGTGAGATATCGGTCAGTAATAAAACCAACTACTCGCCTGTCCCTAAAATTAACAATAATGGAATCCCCAGGTATGTCCTTGGGTTTGTGCCCCACCCAGCTTACTCTTCTTGCAAACAGAACCTCCCCATTGATATGGCCTGGGAGGGGTCAATTTTTATTTAACCAAAATATTACTTTATTTTTCAACTCTTGGTAGGTTTCTGTTTTTCCGTTCTTTAGCTCAGGGATCCCAGTAAGCACGACAACATACGGAGAGGAGTCAGGTGGCAAGTCGATACAGTTTAAAGTGGATTTTTCATATACCTTATTATCAATCTCTTTTTCTATTGAGGGGATTTCCTTAGATTGGCTTTCTATACTTTTTGAGCTTGTCTGAGTCTCCTTCCCTGACCTAGAATGGCTTCCAACCAGTTCGACCATTCCATTTACTGAAGCAGTAGTCGCCTGGTTAGTATTAGTAGAAGTCGAAGGGATGGAAATGTCTATCACTGAAGAGGCCAATAGGGGAGCTGCTACTGTAGGCGCCTTCATAGTATTTACTGCAGCCAAGTTATCACTCAATGTGCGCTCAACCTGTGTTTTTAGGGCCCCAAAATTGTCTAAAGTAGATTGTTTAAACCTCTCTAGCCTTTCAGCAATTAGCCTTGTCCTCTCTAAAAGAGTTAGAATTAGTGACTTTACTAGTTGCCCCATCTGATTGACAACACCTTCAGGTAATTGGGTCAAATGAATAGTTAACTCAGCCAACATGTTATTGGAAAGGGTTAAATGGGAGGTAGAAGACGGCCCCTTTGGTGGTGGTGCAAAAGGTTCGATGGTCACCACTTCATCTATGTCATTATGGGGCACTTTCGAAGTTTTTATTATCTTCGGACATGTCCTCTTATGAACACCCCCTCCCCGTTTCCTCTTAGCAGTATTTGCTTTATTTTTTCCATTTGCCCTTTTTGGGGAGCACGAGTTGACAGTATTCAATGTATCCACACTCGTTGGTGTACTCGGTGTAGCAGGGGTCCTATTTAACCCAAATGTTTCTTCTATATTCCCTCCACATTTTCTAAATTATCTCCCGCATTAGCGAGTCGATTTCTGGCAATGTACCCCTCTGATTGATTTGGGGAAGGGACTAACATTAGGGGCCCTAGGGAGGATCGCCTGGTATGCTTTGGTTCAACAGAAAGGCGGCGCTCTGTGAGGGCAATTTCGCGTTCAATTACAGAGGCTGCCCTAACAATAAATTGGTCCAGTGTACCACTTACACTTCCCCCCACTCCTACCCTCTTCCCCCTTCCAGTACATGTCACCATTAAACAGGTGCGTGTTTGCTTGCACTCCCCAAAGTGGATTTATCAATCAATCACAAAACAACAGTCAACAGTCACCAAAATGAGAGATGATAAAGGGAGGCTCCTTACGGATTTGTCAATGTTCGGGGTGTGGCCCACCCCAGCCTCCTCCTGGCTACGATGGGCGCGGGAGGAGCCCTTGGCCCGTTCTTTGCCCCTGCAGCGCCCGGGCACGCCCAAGCGTGTCCCGCGCTGTATGGGGCTCGAAAGATTCTTATGCGCCTCCTGACGCACAGCTGTGACTCGTTGCGCTGCTGGGGATGCTGGGAATTGTAGTTCCCCACTGCAGCGATGACGGTTTTGAAAGTGCTGGCATGGCAAGGAAAAGCAGTGTGCCCCGGTTAGAGATTCATAGCAGCAGGACCCACAGGTAAGGTTGAACAAGACAGCAAGACTTCCTGATAGCGCGTCCCGCGCTGCGTGGGCCTCAAAAGATTCTTGTGCGCCTCCTGGCGCACAGCTGTGACTCGTTGTGCTGCTGGGGATGCTGGGAATTGTAGTTCCCCACTGCAGCGATGACGGTTTTGAAAGTGCTGACGTGGCAAGGAAAAGCAGCGTGCCCCGTTTAGAGATTCAGAGCAGGGCCCAAAGGTAAGGTTGAACAAGACAGCAAGGTTTCCTGATAGCGCGTCCCGTGTATCTAATCTCCAAGACACATCATGCTAGACTATGGGGCCATACAAAATGCACTCCACTTGTCCCAGCACATAGACATTCATCACACTGTAGTCTTACTTCTACAAACTTGCTACATATCCACTGCACGTACGCTGATATGGAATATCAGCACAAAGGTGTGGGAGTCACACAAAATGCTCTCTGAGTTTTGACACTTTGACACTCAATGCCTCTTTGCTGGCCTTCCACACATTTCTGATATTGATAAATATATATATACCCAAGCGCCCCGCGAGTGTGGATTTTTCCTTGGAAGTTGGAAAATGGAGCGATAATATATATATATATATATATATCACAGCTCCAAAGTCCTGGTAATACCCAGCCGGGTCACAGGAATATTAAGCACTCTCGAGCACGGCAGTGTTCTTTAGCAGGGCGGTTTATTTGAAAAACAGACGCATTTCGGGAGAGCCCTCCCTTTCTCAATGTTTACATCTGAAACACAGTGCGCAGCGCCATTATCAATGTTTGCGAAGTGGATGAAAACAAACAAAGGACTGATTCTTACATGTAGTACTGGGCGCCATCTTAGAGTGTATACTTTCAACACGATTCACATTGAATTGCTAACAAGTTTGCAACACCTAAATACTGCCGTGTATCGGCAAGATTGATATCTTATAAACAAAACCATGTATTGTACTTAATCTTAATACATTTTATGGCTAAGACAGCAATACATTGTTGAGAAATACTCAACTACCGACAAAAACACAAAACTCTAATGTGGTCAAGTCGGACAAGATCTAGCCGTGGATCGGCAATTGCAGCCCAATAGGACTGCCACAACTTCGGTGTAGTCAAAAACTGAAGCAATTCATCTAGCTAAATGTTGCTAGTAATAGCGTCATCCATCACAAAAACAAAAAAATATATATATATATATATATGAACATCACTTCTGAATACACCTCAAGAATTGGACACCGACACAGGGGTAGCGTTAGCAATTCCGTCTTTCGCTTTATTCAAATATCCACTGTACATATATGTATATATTACCTACTGGAGATCGGCAGTAGGTTGTTTTAGTTAGGACCTAGTTACCATAGGAAAAGCATTTTTTCTTTTGCAAATATCTTTGGTGCCATTTGACGAATCTTGATGAAATTTTCAAAATTGGTACAACACTCAGTTCAACTGTTGTAGTATATGTTTTCAGGTGATTCGTCAAGCGAGGGCTGAGAAAAAGTAGGTTATGTACGGAGGCCTTATTTATATTTTAAATACAATGAGGGAGCTGACGAGGCTCTCCTGTCCATGGCCAATCGTGCCCCAGGACCACAAGCCTCCGAGGCTTTTATGAACCCTGGGGAGCACCACTTCATTCCCAGTGGGTGGTGCGTTTCTCGCCAGGTAATAAAGAGATTTGTAATCTACCCTCGTGTGCTGGGAATGAGATAGCGGGGTGCTTGGTTGCCATCGGACAGCCTGGTTGCAGCGAGAAGGTGCCCACAATAAGAAGCTGATCACTGCGGATGTATGACGTTACAACGCATACTTTTACAACGCCTACCTTTATATCGCAAGTTTTACAACACATACCTTTACAACGCATAGTGCTTTTGGGCGCTGGATAGTGAATAGTTTAATTTACTATTCCAACTCCAGTCCCCGTGGATAGTAGGGAAGGTGTTGGATAGTACATTAAACCTATTCCCTATCCTAGAGCGCCCCCCAGCGCTATGCGTTGTAATGGTTTGCGTTGTAAAAGTTGCGTTGTAATGGTAGTTTGTTGTAAAAGTTTTGTTGTAAAGGCTGTATACCGATCACTGCGCCTGGTGCCCACCAGAGGGCTGTTCAAATCGTAAAATGCCATCAATAATTGATTTTAAGTAACGGACCCCACCGAAGGGGAATTAGGGAACTGCAATTACAAGCATGCTGCTCACCAGGGAGCGCATGCGCAGTGGATAAATATGGTTGCAGAAATCCGATCTTGAAATGTATGCCGCCCCTTGAAAAAGAAGCAGGTGCTTTGAAACGCGTCGGGACCTTCTTATGGACAGTTGCAGTTGCAGTGCGCAGCTTCTGGTAATAAAGAGATTTGTAATCTACCCTCTTGCGAGTGGCGTTTCTAAAGATCTGGAGAAACTTGGAAGACATGCTTACGCGGCACCCTCAAGCCGCGAATAATGCACCACCCACAGGGAATGAGATAGCGGGGTGCTTGGTTGCCATCGGACAGCCTGGTTGCAGCCCTGAGAAATGCACCACCCACAGGGAATGAGATAGCGGGGTGCTTGGTTGCCATCGGACAGCCTGGTTGCAGCGCGAAGGTGCCCACAATAAGAAGCTGATCACTGCGCCTGGTGCCCACCGGGGGGCTGTTCAAATCGTAAAATGGCATCAATAATTGATTAAGTAACGGACCCCACCGAAGGGGAATTAGGGAACTGCAATTACCAGCATGCTGCTCACCAGGGAGCGCATGCGCAGTGGATAAATATGGTTGCAGGAATCCGATCTTGAAATGTGTGCTTTATTAAGAAAAAAAGGAGGGGGCCCGCACGGACACCCCTCCATTGCCCATAGGGGCCCAGGGACAAACACATCCCAGTGCCATGTATAAAATAGATGGACCGGCCATGCAGCCCCCCTCCTGGGCCATGTAGGTGCCTGTGGACTACCACCTATCCAGGTATTTTTTATTTTTTTAGAAGGCGGAGTTTGCATAGCACCCCTCCTGGGCCATTCTTGGCCCGAGGACCATTACCTCCCTGGGGCAGGCCCTTGGAAATGAAAGTAGGGGGCGGCGTGGACCCCCCTTGAAGCCATTAATGACCCTGAGGACCGCCACCCTCCAGGGCATGCTCCCTATCTCCTGAGATGCCCACCCTCGGGAGATAGCAGTTTGCTTTCGCTTGGTGGGTGCTCCTGCCAAGCAAGAACAAACTGTAAGTCTTCTCACAGCGGGCGGGAGCATAAAAACTGCTCCTGCCCTCTGAGAGCAAACTTTTCATCTGTTTTCCTGCACGCTACGAGCAGGAAAACAGATTAAAAATGAGCTCCCACACACAGGAAGCAGCATTTGTTGCTGCCCTTTACATGTGGGAGCAGTGCCAGCTCCATCTAGAGGCAGGGAGCCGGCAGGGACTGCAAGGATATTCAGGCTCCCCCGCCGACCCCAATACAGCAAACCAAGGGCCATATGTATCAAGCAAATTCGCATTCGCAAACGAATTTCGGCGTTTGCGAATGCGAATTTGCCGAATGGTATATATTAAGGAAAATCAGGTGCAAAACAAGGAATCGCAAAATTTGCAATTCCTTATTTTGCAATTCCATTTAAGAAATCGCAAATTAGCGATTCCTTAAATGTATGAACAAAAAACAAAAATGCAAATTGTCCTTAAGGAATCGCAAACTACCACCAACTTCAAGTTGGTGGTAATTTGCGAATTCCTTGAAAAATGCGAATGTTTGCATTTTTCTAAGTGCCATGTGACGCACATACATGCCCTAAGGGCATGTATGTGCGCCACATGTGCACCCATGCTTATTTCAGGGGTGCAACAGGGTGTCCTTTGGACACCCCTGCACCCTTGAAATTATTCTCAATTTGCGATTCTCAAATTGCGAATCGCAAATTGAGAATAACTTACCATTCATTCCTATGGGCCTCCTCTCCCATAGAAATGAATGGGAAAGTATTCCTTAATTGCGATTCGCAATTTGCTAATCGCAATTAAGGAATATTAAGAATTCGCCAAAGAATTGCGAATTTGTACATACATCCCTATTTGCAATGCTGAAATATCGATTTCTAAAAAATCGCTATTTCAGAATCGCAAATCAGTTTGATGATACATATGACCCTTAGTGCCCTGGATCGGCTCCAGGGCACCTAGCATAAAGAGGCCAGGCCCCGGGAATGGGGCCCTGGGGACGAAATCAGCCCAGGTAGGGGAGGGGGGGCATGGCCTCCCTCCTTTTGAAAACCTTAATAGAGGTGAATGCATCATTCATCAATTGGAGTGAATGTGATCTGGGGTGACTGTGGTTTCATTTTCACCTTTTCCTGGTGAAAGCAGAGTCCATGGTTCTCTCTTTTTATTACCATGAGAATACATATTCCCAAAATCAACAGTAAGCTCTGCTCATTTGGCCTTCCCCTTTTCATTAGTAGTATGCACAGATCTTCCCGCCTTTTTCCCACATTGATGGACAGCTTACCATAGTTAAGAGGAAGTTTCCCTGTTTGGTGGAGATTCACCCCTTTGTAGTCTAGTCGTCTTCTGTTGATAAGGATTAATGTTTTCACAGATTTGTGCATGAACACGCTGCTGGAACAATCACTTTGCCAAAATTATATTTACTCTGGGTCCCTGCAGACATTCATCAAAACAACAATGACTGTGTCTCCATTGGCATCTATATGTAAAAATTCTAACGTTTAACTTGTAATGTAACTTTACAATTATCTCCCCATTTCCTTACTTCCACTCGGGGTAGTGAGTATCACGTTGAGTGCCAAATTTTGAAAAAACCTCCAACCCAAATGCGACAGTCTATCAAGCAACACCAAACAACAGTGCGTGCTACTGTGCAAAAAATGTGCAAAGGCGAGATGACCCCTCACGGGCGAAACACCATCGGGATACCTGATAGGTACTCACCAGATAAGCCCTGTTCTCATCATCGGCGGTCATCAAGCCAAAAGTAAATGTGTTCAAAACAAACAGTGAGTGCAGTGAAAAACACGTGAAATAATAATCATAAATGTGTGTTTAAAAAGGATAGGTATACACGATTACTGACTCTTTTTTTTTAGCTTCGTGCAACCTATCAAGTTAAAAAGCAAAATTGGCTGCTAGACATGCATCCCAATTACCACAAGCCGACATGTTTCATTGCCTCCTCCATTTATGATTTTTTTTTATTCTTCTGTTGATAAAGATTAATGTTTTCACAGATTTGTGGATGAAGACGCTGCTGGAACAATCACATTGCCAAAATTATATTTACTCTGGGTCCCTGCAGACATTGCCTTGTGGTCCTTTACATAGCTGTAGTGTAGAATATGCACTAGACATTTAGCCAACGAAGTAGCACCAACTAATTAACAAGTAGAAGGTATTCCAGTTGGGTTGACTTTATCAGCAGAACTTTGGACTCTTCTTGGAAAAAATGAGGTTTCAATCTGGCCCTGATGCTAATTTCACTGAAATAAACCTCAATGGAAAGCACTTACAAATATAAACATAGTAGATGCCCCAGTTGAAGCTCCACTTCAGTAAAGCACAAACAATCCTAACTTCTTGGGCTTTGCAAAGACAAAGCAAGTGTGTTTCCTCTCTTATTCCTTGCTGAAAAACAATATAAAACCCTTAATGGAGGTGAATGCATCATTGATCTATTGGAGCGCAATCTGATCTGTAGTGATAATGATGAGCAGTTTCTTACTTGTCATCTCATGGTGAGAGAAGAGTCCATGGTTCTCCCTTTCAAAGACCCTAAGTATGTGAATGCCCAACATTCATGGCACCACTCATACACCCACCCACAGACATACAGCGGCATTCACCTACTTGCAGAGCCAACCAGGTACTCACAGACCCACTCACAGACCCACACAATCACTCACAGACCTGGTTCCTCATCCTTTTGGCTATCCTGTTCATAGTCCTGCTACTTGGTCCTCCTGTCAACCTGGCCTGCATGTCTCTGATTGGTTCTGGCCCTCCTTTTCCTCCTCACCCTGGTCCTGCTGGTCCTTGTACACCAACTCATGATAGTATTTTCCGTGATCTTGCTGATGCCTTAATATTTTATTTCCTGGTCCTCCTTTACTTCTAGCTGTAGTTGTCCTTGTGCCTGGTCTCACCTTTTTAGTCCTTCTGCCCGAAGTCGTCCTATTCTTGTTTTTCATGATCATTGTCCTTCTCGAGATACTGTTCCCATTGGCCCTGATCCTCATGGTCCTGGTCCTTATACAATGGGTTCTCCTGTGCCTTGTTCTCTTGGTCCTGGTTCGCCAGCCATTCTAGTCTTCGTCTCCTTGGTCCTGGTCATCCAGGTCCTTCTAAACCTATTGCTCTGCTTATCATAATCCTTGTATTTTTTTAGTTATCCTGGCACTTCTTGGTTGGCTAGTCTTGGCCCTCCTGACCCTTTTTCTTTCTGGCTCTCTGGAACCTGGCCACCTTGTCCTAGGTCTTCTCACCCTGAACCTTGAAGCCTTGGTGCCTTATTCTGGTCTAGTTAACCTTTGTGTCCTGATTTGGGTTGTCAAGGTCCTTCTGGATCAGTTCCTTGTTCTCTTAGTCCTTCTGGTACCGCTGCCACTGATCTTGTTCCTCTTGATCTGATGTTTTCTTGTTTGGGTCCTCCTGAGCCTGGTCAATTTGGTCCTGGCACTCCTGGCCACCTTTGTCCACACATCTTGGTCTTCCAGAACCAAGTTGGCCTTCTTACATTGGATCTCACTCACCCTGGTTCTGCTATCTGATATATTGCTCTGCTCCACTTGGAAGTCTGAGCCCTGGTCCCCGAGGTACATTCATGGCTTTCTTAGCACTGTTTCTGGTCCCCCTGGTTATAATATTTTTAGTTCACCCAGTTACCTCCTCGCCCTAGACTTCCGGGTGCCCTTGCTACTGTTCCCCCCTAGACTTCCTAGTCCCTTTACTGCTTATCCTGATGTTCTGGTCTTACTGCCCTTTTGCCTCACGATCTTCAATTTGGTCCTGATCTCCCTGGCCCTAGTCCTTCTGATCCATGTCCTCACAGTTTTTTAATAACTTATCCTGGCCCACCACAGATCATCCTAGTATTTCCTAGTTCTGATGTTCCTTGACTTCCTGTTCTTGTTAGCCATAGAACTTCCTGGACCTGTAGTTCCTGGTCAAGGTTTGTCTTGTCATTATTCCCCTGTATTTCTGCCCTTAGTCCTCAGAATACTTGGCCGCTTGTTTCACAGGTTTCCTGTCCTTGACCTTTTCACACTCCTTACCCTAATTATCCTCCATCAGTCCTCATGGTCATGCCCCCCCTGGTTGGCTGTTACTAATCTGTCTGCTCCTGAACTCACTGGTTCTTGTAGTCTTGATGTTAGTACTGGTACTCTTTTCTTGTCCTCCTGTATTGGGTCTTCTGTGTTAGTCACACTGGCCTTGGCTTCCCTAGCCCTCCTAGTCACCTGGTCCTGCTGCCCCACCCTAGTCCTGCTAGTCCTCCTGGTCTCCTGGTATGCCTTTCCACCTTGTTCTAGTCCTTCTGACCTTAGTACTCTTCTTCCTCATCCCCTTTGATCTGGTCCTTCAATGTCCCCAAGAGTCTGACCCTCATTGACCTCCCCATCCTGGTTCAGCCAATCTAAGATCTCCTGGTCTTGCTAGCCCTGGTCCTTTCTGGTCATGGTATTTTCCGTCTTGGTTCATTTGCTTCTGGACCCCTGGTAATCTGATCTCTTTTTTTGTTCAGTCCTCATACACCATATTGGGCATTCTTGAAGGGATTCCTCCACTCTTCTCATCTGGCTTGCTCGTTCCGGACCATGTATTAGGCCAGTAATGATAATGAGATGAGGTTCCCTCAAGTCAGAACTGTTTCCTTAGTCCACACCTGTTCACCATAGCTCCCAAGCCATATGTTACTTAGGAGAAAAAAGAACCAACAGTACCCAGGTAAAATCACGGGACCACTTTACTTATTGCGCCAGGCCACAAGGGCCAGCCATATCTTATCCAGGCTTGTAGTGTCACAGGCAATATCTGATTCACTAGTGAAAATTATATGTGACAGGCACTCTGCAAAGGTGGGAGGGTTTGGAGATTTCCATGCTCTGCAAATCTCTCTTCTAGCTAAAATGACCACATAAAAAATACATTTAGATGCTAGATCTTTCAAGCAGTAGTATGTGGTCATGCTGAAAAAGATTGTCCTAGGGTTAATCTCCACCTGTTGTTGAAGAACATCTCCAACAAACCTTTTTACCTCAAGCCAATAGCTGATAATCTTTGGACAGTCTACGAACATATGAAAGTCATCGGCCGCCAAGTACTTGCATCTAGGGCAATGATATGCTGACCCTAACGCCTTGGCTAGTTTCCCTGGGGTCCAATAAACCCTATAGACCATGTAGAGACGATTTCTCTTGAGGGCAGCTGGTTTTACTACTGTCTGCAACAAAGTAAAAGAGTCCCTTCAGAAGTCGTCTAGGTTATGCGTATCAGGGCCAAGACTATTGCCTCAAAGACGCTGAATTTCAGATGCCACCAGACTTTAATCTGCCAACAGGGCCCAATACCAGAAAGAAATTTCTCACTTCCAGCCTCCCTTTCTAGAAACCAAGTTAAACCTGACACTCGAATCTTCATGATCCCAGGACTGGGTTGCCCACCACCCAGACAGTTGATAATATTTAAATCTGGTGAGGGTGCCACCTGTAATGTTGGAGAGAGATTTCCAGCTCATCACCTGTGAATCCCTCTGGAGATCGCACCAAAATTGAATACCTGCAGTTTTAAGAGGCTGCGAGAGATGATCCCTGAGACAAGCAGGAGTGCCTGGAGAATCCCAGATAGGAGCCTGGGATGTGTAGTATGGTATTTTGAGACTCTTCCTGATATAAATCCAATTTTTCAATGCAGCCCCCAGGACCTTCAGCCTGACTTTTTTGTAAAATTTAGGGTCCCCGAATTTAAAAAGCATGAACTCCTGTCCTTGAGGAATATCGTGGAGTAGAGCCTGAAACAGTAAACCCAATGAGGACGGAACGTGTTTATTGGCCAATATTCTGAAGTTCTTGAAATGGAACGCGTGGCAATAATTAAGTAAATCGGGTAGTGCTAGACCCACCCCTTTGTAAGTTCCTCCTGAGCTTTTTCCAGGTAATTCGGGGGGATTTGGTGTTCCAGATAAAGGAGACTATTTTCCCCTGCAATTTTGAGATATCCAATGCACAAAAAAGATAATGGAATACAATTGAATAATAAAGTTAACTTGGGCAAAACAATCATTTTTATTAGGTTTACTCTGCCGAATATATTCAGAAGAAGGCTTGACCACCGAAGATGGAGACTACAAACCTATTTGGAGACCCTGCTCTAATTGATCTTAGGGATATCTTCTATTTTCTGAGCTAATTGAATGCCCAGATACCTCATACGAGATTTAGCCCCTTGTGTCCCATTGGCCTGATTCCACTCCATGATCTCGGTCTTACCCCTATTTATTCTGTAACCCGAGATTTCCCCGAATACTTCGGCCTGCTCTACCAATCTACCAATGAAAGGTATATTTAACGGGTCAGCCCCAAGCCGACAAACAAAAGGTTCTATAAATAAATTAAACAGAAGGGGTGATAGGGGACACCCCTGCCTGGTGCCTCGAGAGATATTGACCCAGTCCGAAAGAGCACCGTTAACCAGAATTTTAGCTCAGGGAGCAAAATAAAGAGATCTAACACTGGAAAAAAAATTGCTAGGGAATCCAAAACCATTTAACGCTTCCCAGAGATATGACCAGCTCACCTGATCAAAAGCCTTGGCGGCATCAATGGCAACTAAAGTTAGCAGGAGTTGTTTATCTGCCGCCACGTCGATGGCGCCAATGGCCTGAAAAGTGAGTTCGTTCAGCTGTCTTCCGGGAATGAAGCCCCTTTGGTCTTGATGTATTACAGTTTTAATGGCTTTAGCGGTCCTAGTTGCCAATACCCCAGCAAAGATTTTATAATCTATGTTTAAAACAGAAATGGGTCTATAAGACTGAGATTTTAGTGGATCTTTATTGGCTTTGAGAATGAGGGTGACAGTTGCTTCAGACCAAGAACTTGGTATGGGCTCTCCCAGCATATATTATTTTATTGAAAAGATCTTTTAGGACAGGCACAATTATATCAGTTAAAGCAAGGTATACCTCTGTGGGGAGGCCATCAGAACCGGGAGCCTTACCTCGGCCCATATTCTTGAGCTGAGCCTCTATCTCGCCCTCTGTAATGCTGGAATGTAGAAAAGCTTGATCTGCTTGGGACAACTGAGGAAGATCAATCTGGTTTAGCCAATCCTTTGCTCCCTGAACGCTAATATTTAGGTCTTCCTTATATAGGTCCTGCATAAATAGTCTAGCTTCCTCCCGGATCTCATCATCACCATGTAAGATGTTTCCTGTGCTTTTTTGAGATAGACTATTTATCTGATTCCTTGCTCTATCCACCCTGGCCTTCCCATCTAAGAGGGACCCACATCTTTCCCCATTCGCAAAGTTTTGGAGTTTGCTGACGTCCCACCTATCCTTTAAAATCTTATCCAAATTTGACTGGAATTCTGCCCGAAGGCCCTCAAGCTCAGTTTGTAGACCTAGGACTTGGTTCTGAGCATTAGCCGAGGCCCACTACAGCTCCTGTTCTTTGCTTTTAATCTTACGGAGCCAATCTTCCTCCACCTTTCTCTTGGATTTATTTTTTGTGATCATTAGCGAGGTTAACACACCACTTAAAAAAGCTTTAAAGGCCTCCCATGCTATCTGATCATTTGTAGTCCCAAGATTGTAGCTAAAGTATTGTTCTGCTTGAGCTATTACTTCAGCTTTTACCGCCTCTTTTAATAATAGGGATCGATCTAGGGTCCACCTCACCTGACATTTGTTTTGCTTTAGATCTGATCTCTGTGATCTTGATCCTACTGTCTTTGGTCCTTCTTTCCAATGGTCTCCTGGTAATAGTCCTCTTTGGTCTATATATATATAAAGTCTAACATAGTAAATCTTACATATTTTAATATATATCATTATTATAATGTTAACTAAATACATTTCACTAATATTTAATACTATATATTACTTATATTTGTTATATATATACATATATATATATATATATATATATATTCCAAAACACACAGTCCTCCATCCCGGGACCGTTCCGCAATTAAGGGCACTCACAGCACTTTCACGTAGTTTTCATTGCCATAATTTATTACAGCGCTGCACAATCGTATCCACAAACGCGTTTCGGCGTTACCGCCTTCGTCAGTGTCGATAGAAACAAACTTTCAAATGATTTAAATAAAGTTACAACGTGGTATTCACACACATGATTAAAATGAACATAAAAGAAGGCACAGTCAATTTACTACATTACTGTGGCGGCCATCTTGTAATGTCAAAAAGGTGCTTGATCCTATTACCATTTCAATTAATCACATCATGTGGAATGCATGAATTACATTTCATTATTTAATCACAGCATTAGTATACAGTGTGCATTTGATTCTACATGTAATCGTAGCCAAATATCAAAATTTCAAAATTATTTTGCCCTGAATGGGCTTTTCCTGTTCTCTTCACGGGATATATCACCTAAAAACTTGTTTCTGACTTAGTGGCCTTGAGTGAGTGCCAACAATTTCGCTTTTCACTTCTATTATGTTGCCCTGAATGGGCTGAAACTTGAAAACTAATGTTCTCATGGAGGGAGTGGTATATGCAGGTAAGCAAGATTTAATTTGGAACAATTACTGTCCTACCCAATGTGTACCCACATCTCTTCTTCATTGTTCAGGCCTGCCGGGTTCTTTGTCTGCAGCATTATTATATATCGTGATTCGAGGGTTCTTAATTTCTTGACCCATTCTCCCCCGCGTTCTTTTCTTGTCAATTGATCTAGGATAAAAAATGAGAGCAGATTGCTGTTGCTTTTGTGCATTTTCTCATAATGCCGAGCCACAGGATAGCTCTGATCTTTGGTGTTAATCGCTCTCATATGTTCCAAGACCCTCAGTTTTGTCTGTTTCGTTGTGCTGCCCACGTATTTTTTACCACACGGGCACACCAGACAATATACGGTAAACTCTGAGTTGCAGTTCAGGAGTTTAGAGATTATGATCTTATTTACTCTGCCTCGAATTCCTTGACTTTGCTGGAGTTCCTACAGGCCTTACATTTCATGCATGTATAGAATCCCAATGCCTGGGGAAACTTGGAAGACATGCTTACACGGCACCCTCAAGCCGGGAGAAACGCACCACCCGCTGGGAATAAGATAGCAGGGTGCTTGGTTGCCATGGGACAGCCTGGTTGCAGCGCGAAGGTGCCCACAATAAGAAGCTGATCACTGCGCCTGGTGCCCACCGGAGGGCTGTTCACATCGTAAAATGGCATCAATAATTGATTTTAAGTAATGGACCCCACCGAAGGGGAATTAGGGAACTGCAATTACCAGCATGCTGCTCACCAGGGAGCGCATGCGCAGTGGATAAATATGGTTGCAGGAATCCAATCTTGAAATGTATGCCGTCCCTTGAAAAAGAAGCAGGTGCTTTGAAACGCGTCGCGACCTTCTTATGGACAGTTGCAGTTGCAGTGCGCAGCTTCTGGTACTAAAGAGATTTGTAATCTACCCTTGTGCGAGTGGCGTTTCTAAAGATCTGAGGAAACTTGGAATATATATATATATATATATATATTACCTACTGGCGATAGCCAGTAGGTATATATAGTTAGGATTGTTTTCCATAGGGAAATCGCAACATTCTATTGGCAATAACGTTGGCGCCGAATGAGGAATCTTCCTGATATTTTCCTTAACTTTGCCTCGCGGCGCTCCGCTCCTTCCCTGAAAGTTTAGGGGGGATTTGTCAAGCGGGGGCCGAGATAAAAGGAGGGTCCCAAAACGTGTTTTCCCCATGTTAATTTCCATAGGGCGGTTGGACTCACTTTTAGCCCGAACGGCTGAATGGTTTTCCACCAAACTTGGCAAAATTGTAGGGACTGGTAGCCCGATGTGCCTTTGCTATGTCTCAAGATATGTGCTCCAGTGGTTTTTACGAAAATTAACTTTGAAAAAATATATATTGGGCTACATTGGGCTATATATATGTTAGAGCCCAAATGTAGCCCAATGTAGCCCAATGTAGCCCAATGTAGCCCAAAGATGGCCACCAGATACAAAAAAAACAAATGTAGCCCAAATATCAGCCAGATGTAGCCCAACTATAGCCCAATGACAGAATGTCCCAGAGTGTTCTAAAGGACAACTAGAGCGCTAACAGTCTTACTTATGACAAAAGTATGGCACACCTGAAGTCATCTTGATTGGAATAAAGTGTTAACACTTAAAACATTTAATTTGCAAAGGAACAAAATGAAGGGGTTCATTTTGCCATAGAAATTATGATTAGTGCTGAAGAAAGAAAAATTAGGGCACATTTTGAGTGACTTCTCAAATCCTCTTATATTTCATTAAAAAATTCTGATATGCAGTCTCCCAAGATGGCCACCAGAGACAAAAGAGCCCAAATGTAGCCCAAATATCATCCAGTTGTAGCCCAACTATAGCCCAATGGCAGAATGTCCCAGAGTGTTCTAAAGAACAACTAGAACGCTAACAGTCTTACTTATGACAAAAGTATGGCACACCTGAAGTCATCTTGATTGGAATAAAGTGGTAACACTTAATACATTTAATTTGAAACGGAACAAAATGAGGGGTTTCATTTTGCCATAGAAATTTTATATATATATATATATATATTCACTGAAAAAATCATAGGTTACACACCAGTTATAGTTAGCTGGAAATTTTACTCGCATAAAACCATTGAAATTCCCACGTTATAGTTAGTTGGACTCACTATAACTTGCACGTCTGCAATGCACTGCTGATGACGTCACATATTACATCACTCATGCATATATTTGAATATTTAAACATTACTCGCTAATATATGTATTCACTAAGATACACTTAATAAGCCAGTTAACCAATCAATTTTTTTTTTTAAAACACTGAAAAACCATAGGTTTCAGGCCTTATATAGTTAGGAATTAGCATTTAAAAAACCTTTGAAATTCACTGAAAAAAACATAGGTTTCAGGCCTTATATAGTTAGGAATTAACATTTGAAAAACCTTTGAAATTCACTGAAAAAAACATAGGTTTCAGGCCTTATATAGTTAGGAATCATGATCTAATATGTGACATCATCAGCAGTGGATTGCGGGTGCGCGAAATATAGTTAGTACAACTAACTATATAGGAGCAATTTCATTGGTTTTGTATGAGTAAAATGTCCAGCTAACTATAACACCACTAAAACGTATAGTTTTTTGAGTGAATTTCAAAGGTTTTTTAAAAACTAATTCCTAGCTAATTAACTCCTGAAACCAATGGTTTTTTCAGTGAATTTGAAAGGTTTTTTTAAATGCTAATTCCTAACTATATAAGGCCTGAAACCTATGGTTTTTTCAGTGAATATATATATATATTACGCTCCATGGGGTTGTCCAAGTAGCGGGTAGCACCCGAGCCTGCGTGCGCCTTCCCCAAAGCGTTAGTTGGTATGGGCAGTTGCGTGTTTAAAATAGGCCCTATGCGTTTCGGAAATTTATTTTCCTCATCAGGGGCCAGCAGTAAAGTGCACGACGTCTACCATCTCCCTATATGAAAACACACATTGTGCTTGTGGGAGATGTAGTCCATATATCCTGGATGGATGCACTTTCAAATTACTGCTCGTTCCAAAGGCTCTACCATGAGCCCCAAACATCACTCCTGTCCTCATCCATCGCGCCGCTCCACATACGAGACTCCTTGGATAGCGAGTCTCGTGACCCCCGTTTCTTCGGGGTGGTGCAACCCAGCGGCAGGACCGCCGCTAATGTATTACGCTCCATGGGGTTGTCCAAGTAGCGGGTATCACCCAAGCCTGCGTGCCCCTTCCCCAAAGCGTTAGTTGGTATGGGCAGTTGCGTGTTTGAAATAGGCCCGACGCGTTTCGGAAATTAATTTTCCTCATCAGGGGCCAGCAGTAAAGTGCACGACGTCTACCATCTCCCTATATGAAAACACACATTGTGCTTGTGGGAGATGTAGTCCATATATCCTGGATGGATGCACTTTCAAATTACTGCTCGTTCCAAAGGCTCTACCATGAGCCCCAAACATCACTCCTGATCTCATCCATCGCGCAGCTCCACATACGAGACTCCTTGGATAGCGAGTCTCGTGGCCCCTGTTTCTTCGGGGTGGTGCAACCCAGCGGCAGGACCGCCGCTAATGTATTACGCTCCATGGCGTTGTCCAAGTAGCGGGTAGCACTCGAGCCTGCGTGCGCCTTCCCCAAAGCGTTAATTGGTATGGGCAGTTGTGTGTTTGAAATAGGCCCGACGCGTTTCGGAAATTTATTTTCCTCATCAGGGGCCAGCAGTAAAGTGCACGACGTTTACCATCTCCCTATATGAAAACACACATTGTGCTTGTGGGAGATGTAGTCCATGTATCCTGGATGGATGCACTTTCAAATACTGCTCGTTCCAAAGGCTCTACCATGAGCCCCAAACATCAATCCTGTCCTCATCCATCGCGCTGCTCCACATACGAGACTCCTTGGATAGCGAGTCTCGTGGCCCCCGTTTCTTCGGGGTGGTGCAACCCAGCGGCAGGACCGCCACTAATGTATTACGCTCCATGGGGTTGTCCAAGTAGCGGGTAGCACCCGAGCCTGCGTGCGCCTTCCCCAAAGCGTTAGTTGGTATGGGCAGTTGCGTGTTTGAAATAGGCCCGACGCGTTTCGGAAATTTATTTTCCTCATCAGGGGCCAGCAGTAAAGTGCACAACGTCTACCATCTCCCTATATGAAAACACACATTGTGCTTGTGGGAGATGTAGTCCATATATCCTGGATGGATGCACTTTCAAATTACTGCTCGTTCCAAAGGCTCTACCATGAGCCCCAAACATCACTCCTGATCTCATCCATCGCGCAGCTCCACATACGAGACTCCTTGGATAGCGAGTCTCGTGGCCCCTGTTTCTTCGGGGTGGTGCAACCCAGCGGCAGGACCGCCGCTAATGTATTACGCTCCATGGCGTTGTCCAAGTAGCGGGTAGCACTCGAGCCTGCGTGCGCCTTCCCCAAAGCGTTAATTGGTATGGGCAGTTGTGTGTTTGAAATAGGCCCGACGCGTTTCGGAAATTTATTTTCCTCATCAGGGGCCAGCAGTAAAGTGCACGACGTTTACCATCTCCCTATATGAAAACACACATTGTGCTTGTGGGAGATGTAGTCCATGTATCCTGGATGGATGCACTTTCAAATACTGCTCGTTCCAAAGGCTCTACCATGAGCCCCAAACATCACTCCTGTCCTCATCCATCGCGCTGCTCCACATACGAGACTCCTTGGATAGCGAGTCTCGTGGCCCCTGTTTCTTCGGGGTGGTGCAACCCAGCGGCAGGACCGCCGCTAATGTATTACGCTCCATGGGGTTGTCCAAGTAGCGGGTAGCACCCGAGCCTGCGTGCGCCTTCCCCAAAGCGTTAATTGGTATGGGCAGTTGTGTGTTTGAAATAGGCCCGACGCGTTTCGGAAATTTATTTTCCTCATCAGGGGCCAGCAGTAAAGTGCACGACGTCTACCATCTCCCTATATGAAAACACACATTGTGCTTGTGGGAGATGTAGTCCATATATCCTGGATGGATGCACTTTCAAATACTGCTCGTTCCAAAGGCTCTACCATGAGCCCCAAACATCACTCCTGTCCTCATCCATCGCGCTGCTCCACATACGAGACTCCTTGGATAGCGAGTCTCGTGGCCCCCGTTTCTTCGGGGTGGTGCAACCCAGCGGCAGGACCGCCACTAATGTATTACGCTCCATGGGGTTGTCCAAGTAGCGGGTAGCACCCGAGCCTGCGTGCGCCTTCCCCAAAGCGTTAGTTGGTATGGGCAGTTACGTGTTTGAAATAGGCCTGACGCGTTTTGGAATTTTTTTTTCCTCATCAGGGCCAGCAGTAAAGTGCACGACGTCTACCCTCTCCCTATATGAAAACACACATTGTGCTTGTGGGAGATGTAGTCCATATATCCTGGATGGATGCACTTTCAAATTACTGCTCGTTCCAAAGGCTCTACCATGAGCCCCAAACATCACTCCTGTCCTCATCCATCGCGCAGCTCCACATACGAGACTCCTTGGATAGCGAGTCTCGTGGCCCCCGTTTCTTCGGGGTGGTGCAACCCAGCGGCAGGACCGCCGCTAATGTATTACGCTCCATGGGGTTGTCCAAGTAGCGGGTAGCACCCGAGCCTGCGTGCGCCTTCCCCAAAGCGTTAGTTGGTATGGGCAGTTGCGTGTTTGAAATAGGCCCGACGCGTTTCGGAAACTTATTTTCCTCATCAGGGGCCAGCAGTAAAGTGCACGACGTCTACCATCTCCCTATATGAAAACACACATTGTGCTTGTGGGAGATGTAGTCCATATATCCTGGATGGATGCACTTTCAAATTACTGCTCGTTCCAAAGGCTCTACCATGAGCCCCAAACATCACTCCTGTCCTCATCCATCGCGCAGCTCCACATACGAGACTCCTTGGATAGCGAGTCTCGTGGACCCCGTTTCTTCGGGGTGGTGCAATCCAGCGGCAGGACCGCCGCTAATGTATTACGCTCCACGGGGTTGTCCAAGTAGCGGGTACCACCCGAGCCTGCGTGCGCCTTCCCCAAAGCGTTAGTTGGTATGGGCAGTTGCGTGTTTGAAATAGGCCCGACGCGTTTCGGAAATTTATTTTCCTCATCAGGGGCCAGCAGTAAAGTGCACGACGTCTACCATCTCCCTATATGAAAACACACATTGTGCTTGTGGGAGATGTAGTCCATATATCCTGGATGGATGCACTTTCAAATTACTTCTCGTTCCAAAGGCTCTACCATGAGCCCCAAACATCAATCCTGTCCTCATCCATCGCGCAGCTCCACATACGAGACTCCTTGGATAGCGAGTCTCGTGGCCCCCGTTTCTTCGGGGTGGTGCAACCCAGCGGCAGGACCGCCGCTAATGTATTACGCTCCATGGGGTTGTCCAAGTAGCGGGTAGCACCCGAGCCTGCGTGCGCCTTCCCCAAAGCGTTAGTTGGTATGGGCAGTTGCGTGTTTTAAATAGGCCCGACGCGTTTCGGAAATTTATTTTCCTCATCAGGGGCCAGCAGTAAAGTGCACGACGTCTACCATCTCCCTATATGAAAACACACATTGTGCGTGTGGGAGATGTAGTCCATATATCCTGGATGGATGCACTTTCAAATTACTGCTCGTTCCAAAGGCTCTACCATGAGCCCCAAACATCACTCCTGTCCTCATCCATCACGCAGTTCCACATACGAGACTCCTTGGATAGCGAGTCTCGTGGCCCCCGTTTCTTCGGGGTGGTGCAACCCAGCGGCAGGACCGCCGCTAATGTATTACGCTCTATGGGGTTGTCCAAGTAGCGGGTAGCACCCGAGCCTGCGTGCGCCTTCCCCAAAGCGTTAGTTGGTATGGGCAGTTGCGTGTTTGAAATAGGCCCGACGCGTTTCGGAAATTTATTTTCCTCATCAGGGGCCAGCAGTAAAGTGCACGCCGTCTACAATCTCCCTATATGAAAACAAACATTGTGCTTGTGGGAGATGTAGTACATATATCCTGGATAGATGCACTTTCAAATTACTGCTCGTTCCAAAGGCTCTACCATGAGCTCCAAACATCACTCCTGTCCTCATCCATCGCGCAGCTCCACATACGAGACTCCTTGGATAGCGAGTCTCGTGGCCCCCGTTTCTTCGGGGTGGTGCAACCCAGCGGCAGGACCGCCGCTAATGTATTACGCTCCATGGGGTTGTCCAAGTAGCGGGTATCACCCGAGCCTGCGTGCGCCTTCCCCAAAGCGTTAGTTGGTATGGGCAGTTGCGTGTTTGAAATAGGCCCGACGCGTTTCGGAAATTTATTTTCCTCATCAGGGGCCAGCAGTAAAGTGCACGACGTCTACCATCTCCCTATATGAAAACACACATTGTGCTTGTGGGAGATGTAGTCCATATATCCTGGATGGATGCACTTTCAAATTACTGCTCGTTCCAAAGGCTCTACCATGAGCCCCAAACATCACTCCTGTCCTCATCCATCGCGCAGCTCCACATACGAGACTCCTTGGATAGCGAGTCTCGTGGCCCCCGTTTCTTCGGGGTGGTGCAACCCAGCGGCAGGACCGCCGCTAATGTATTACGCTCCATGTGGTTGTCCAAGTAGCGGGTAGCACCCGAGCATGCGTGCGCCTTCCTCAAAGCGTTAGTTGGTATGGGCAGTTGCGTGTTTGAAATAGGCCCGACGCGTTTCGGAAATTTATTTTCCTGATCAGGGGCCAGCAGTAAAGTGCACAACGTCTACCATCTCCCTATATGAAAACACACATTGTGCTTGTGGGAGATGTAGTCCATATATCCTGGATGGATGCACTTTCAAATTACTGCTCGTTCCAAAGGCTCTACCATGAGCCCCAAACATCACTCCTGTCCTCATCCATCGCGCAGCTCCACATACGAGACTCCTTGGATAGCGAGTCTCGTGGCCCCCGTTTCTTCGGGGTGGTGCAACCCAGCGGCAGGACCGCCGCTAATGTATTACGCTCCATGGGGTTGTCCAAGTAGCGGGTAGCACCCGAGCCTGCGTGCGCCTTCCCCAAAGCGTTAGTTGGTATGGGCAGTTGCGTGTTTGAAATAGGCCCGACGCGTTTCGGAAATTTATTTTCCTCATCAGGGGCCAGCAGTAAAGTGCACGACGTCTACCATCTCCCTATATGAAAACACACATTGTGCTTGTGGGAGATGTAGTCCATATATCCTGGATGGATGCACTTTCAAATTACTGCTCGTTCCAAAGGCTCTACCATGAGCCCCAAACATCACTCCTGTCCTCATCCATCGCGCAGCTCCACATACGAGACTCCTTGGATAGCGAGTCTCGTGGCCCCCGTTTCTTCGGGGTGGTGCAACCCAGCGGCAGGACCGCCGCTAATGTATTACGCTCCATGGACTTGATTGTGTGCTTCCCGGACCACACTTCCCAGAATGGACAGTCTCATTTGAGCCTCCCATCGGTGGGTGTGTTATATATAAAATGGGGAAGTGGGTCGGCGGTTGCGCACACCGCTTCCGCTAAAGCCCCTGAAGAGAAGCATATGGAGCTTCGAAACGCGTCAGGCATATCCCGTACGGAGCGGCGTCTACAAGTGGATCCCCGTCCTCACCTATACATAAACCAAGCTGCTGTTCGCGTGCTACTCAAAGGTGGACACCTTCGAGCATTGATATATATATATATATATATTTGCAAAGCAACTCGCCAGATCCCCACAGAGCATCCACAGCACAAAGAGTATCCACAGCACAGCAGTTTCCTTTAAGGTATCGTTATGTTTTTCTTCTTCTCTACACCATGTGCAAAACAAAAGGAAGGTCGACGCATTTCGGCTGATGCCTTCAACTGGACAATAGAGTCCCACCGTCTAGACAGTCTATTTAAAGTGACAAGTGCAATTGATACCTTCTTTGTTTTTAAAAATAGACTAGACCACTCACCAACTTAAAAACATCTGTGAATCGGCAGTTAATAGCTGCCATTTTCTAAGAGCATTCATTAAATACATTATCACATTTTAAGACAGTGTTGGCGGTATTCTCAGTAAAGTACTCTTTTAGTTATAGGTAGAATGGAAATGTTTGTTAGGCAGGCCTGTGACCAAAATTTTTGAATGTGTATTTATATATATATCTCTGAAGTTTGCATGTCTCAATTGGATATAGAGGGTCATATCTATCTATGTGAAGTACTATATGCAGGTCCCAGTTCCCATGGTATTTACTTTAGGACAATTCAGAGATAGAAAAATATAAAAAATCTATAAAATCATGTTGTGTACAATTAAGGTTTAATTCCAGGGCCTCTATTAATTGAAGTAGCCACCAGATGATTATAGTATCCATTGTTCATGGGAGAAAGAGAAAGTGTCATGTGCTTAAGTGCAAAGTATGCATTAATGGGTATTAAGAGAAATCATCCACCAGTTTGCATAATATATCTTAGATGATCAGGCAAGCAGATTAATTGATCATAAAATTATAATTGTAAAGTACATTGTGCAAGTTGACGTTTCAAGGACCTGTTCTCTAGTAGTTCATCGATCCCGTGGGTTACCTTTTAAGACCCAGTATATAAAGTGACAAGTGCATTGTGCAATCATGTTGTGCAAATTTGCAAATTTAAGAAGTGTCTCTTTCTCCAGATATTCCATCTTTCCTCTATGATAAGGAACGTGTTGTATATATATATATATATATATATATATATATATATATACATATATATATATATATAGATATATATATATGTATGTATATATATTATTGTACCACAAATTCATTAATCTAATGAGCCATACTTACCAATGACTCGCGATAGTTATCTTACCAAAATAATTCAGTCAGTTGGCAGTAAAGAAAAGGCAACCATTTATTATTCAATATACTCTATAGAGGAGCCTCTCCATCCACACCCAGCCGGTGCGCCTAGAAGACTGCCTCATCACACTTAATGCACATCATATATACCTTTGCTACAGTTCATGAGATCACCTTACAAGGAAAACTACTAGTTGGCACAGTAATTCGAGGAAGGACCATATATGGCACACAAAGCTTGTTCAGAAGTCTGCCTTTGCTAATATTGGGGAAGGTCAGGCGGGGTGACTCCCTTTCGTCTCGGTGCATGGGAGTACCATCCCGGCGCCTCCGAGAATGTGCTTATCTCCTTGAAGGCCAGATGCGACCTTGGACCTCAGAGCAGAGAAAGAACATCATGAATTCAGCTGTCCTGTGTAACTCGACTAATTGGAGCCTGCTCGGCTATTTGACAAACAACACGTGATCATTGCCAGGGCCTAGTTCATGTAAATGCAAAATGGCGTTGGTGGGGTTCTTAATTCGTAAATGAAGAATACCATATAACACGTGCAAAGGCCATTTCAATTACTAATGTGCTATAAAGCATGATATACAAAAATATATAGGTATAGATGCATCATGCTAACAACTAATATGTGTGTGTATACGATAGAACTCGATTTTTTATCCCTCAGAACCGCCCTTTTAGCATGATGTAGCTAAATTAATCCTCAAAAATCCCCCCATCTATCTGCATCATATCTTGGATTTCCTGTTGCACCTTTTGAGATTTTGCTTTAGTCGGAGACGGCTTAACCAAGGAAGATGATAATCTTGTTGCACAGTAAGAACAACAAGCCGGTCCACAGTGTATGCACAGACAACAAGTAAATATGATACCCACTATACCGGCCAATACCATCAGGTCCTTCCACCCCCATGCAGATAATAAACCCCAAAACCACCCAGAGATGGACCAGGTCCCCGTGTCAGTATGTAGTTCCGAAGTTAGCTGATGCAATTTTTGAATAGCTAAATGGACAGATGGGGCGGAGTCAGGGATGTACACACAACAGGAGCTGCCGATAACGTGACAGGCTCCTCCTTGATCTGCTAAGATGACATCTAACATCATTCAATTTTGAAGAGATACGAGTCTCGTGGCCTGAAGTTCTATTGTCAAATTAGTTAATATACCAGCTGTGGTATTAATAACTCTCTCAACTACTCTGGATAACCCCCTCACCTCCTTACTAGTAATTATGGGCCCCCAAATAGGAAACACTCCTTTCACTATGTCAATAAAATGCTGCTCGGGGGTGTCAGTTTGATCTACCTCGGACGTATCCAATTCTCTTCTATCACGTTTTACAAGTAACCCTTGTCCTTCTAAGCGATGATCCTTATGGTAATTTTAGGGTGCTATATATACAGGTGGATATAGAAAGGACAAATAACAATGGCCCATCCATTCTCGAGGCAGTCAAGTATATGCATTCTCTCCACACACAAAATATACATTTGGAGGGGTTATCAACGGGGGACTACTGAAGGTGTGTAATCGATAGGTGTAATTACACCGACTGTCTCCTACTGGGATATGTCCTGTTCCTTGCACACAGAGTGCAGAAGTACTATTCAATAAAGGCACAGGGATGGGTTTATCATCAGTGACATTTCATTGCTGGAACTGTTGAAAATACTGGGTAAAGTTAAATTCTGCAAAATCTAAGATTTCAGTTTTTAACCAGGTGACATTTTCATATTCAGTATATACATTCATTCAGGCCTTAGGATCAAGTGATCCTTCCCCATTATTTCCTTGCGGGTCAAAACCTTGATGTACTTCTATATAAACTAGTATCATTTCGTAGTCACGCTCTGAATATCGGGAAGCATCTACAGTGTAATGTAAGTACATCATAGACAGTAATTTAAACCAGGCATCACAACTTCCCAAATAAGATAAGGGCAATGAAATAAAGAGATCTTGTCGATGCATCACTGAGGGTAACAGGCCACAAACCCAACAATTTGTTGTATTGGTAGAACTATGGATCTGATGCAACATTTCTACAAATAAATTTTTAACATAAGTTTGGCGATGTCTTTCATTATAAGGGGCCAACGTAAAGAAATGATGCTCAGTCGGCGGGGTGGGAGTTCTTAACACAGTATGCATAGGGTGATTAAATTCCAAATACAAAAACACGCTCATTATTACGGTAAACAGTACTGCAATCGTTACTACGAAGGCAATTTTCACACAAGTTGTCCATGAAGAAAACATAAGTACATAATCGGGCATGTATCGGGGAGCGAGGGAGCGCTCCTCTTCAGGAATAAAATGACCGAACGGGTACATCTTAACTTAAAGTCCAAACTACTCTAAGGGACGCAGTCCAACCTGCCAAAGGGTGCTTTTTTCCTGTGTCCGTCTAGAGCCTCACAGGCAGGCTCCTATCGTTCATCAAAGAAACAAAATAAATCCTTCCATTGTTTATATTTTCAGATACAACCTGAGCCCTTCCTTTTCAGTTTCTGAGTCTTTCTTTCTGAACAGATCAATACAATGTTCCATCTCTCAGCGCGTTCAGTCCAGTGTCTCACTCAGTACCCCCAGACTAATCTAGCAAGTCCCTAATGCTCAAGTGTTTCCCTATCCCCTACTGCATTCATTGGGGGTACCATGTTGTTTTCTGGGCCGCAGGTTGTATCGAGCCTAACCGGACAACTCTTGGTCAGTAAACAAAACAGATGAAGAGACATCTGAGACATCTGAGATGCCTGATTTATCATGAACTGCTTGTGCAACAACTGGGGCAACAGATTCAGAGGCCAATTCTGCACTTGACGATGTGGCCCCTCTCGTGCCCAATGCTCCTTCCTCTTGCCTTTCAATTCCCTGGGCGTCAGAAAAAGGAACCACACAAGGAGCTCTCTCGCTTTCCTGGGTCAGTATTCCTTCTGGATTTGGGTGATCAAATGGTAGAGGAAAAGGTATCCTCTTAAGATGTGTGACGTGAATCCAATGTTTTCGCCCGGTCACTTTCACCGCTGTTCGGGTGGCCAGCAGAACCTGCACCGGCTCCGTCCACCTGGGTTCTAGACTCGACAGGGGATGCAACGTATCAGATACCTGTTGGTGGACAGAACGGAGGTCTTTAGTCAACGCATACAAATAATCTGTCATCATCGGATAATCAATTTCTTGAAAATTTCTGGGACGTGGCACACCCCACACCTTAGCCGGTCGCCCAAAGATGACCTCGTAGGGTGACAGGCCAGATCGAGAATGAGGGGTCATTCGTAGAGACATTAAGGGTAAAGGTAGAGTGTCTGGCCACTTTAACCGTGTACTTTCTTGAATCTTGGCCATTTTCAGTTTCAACTCCGATTATATTTTTCGACTAACCCAGCTGACTGGGGATGTCGAGCAGCATGAAATTTCTGTTTTATGTGTAATCCATTACAGATGTGCCTGATAAGATCTGCATTAAAGTGTTTCCTATTGTCTGACCAAATCACTCTAGGTACCCCATATCGTGGGAAATACTCCTTGATCAAGGCTTTAGCTGTCACCAGAGCAGTATTCTCCTTGGTGGGGTAGGCTTCTACCCATTTACTGAAAGCACAAACCACCACAGGACATACTTTAAATTATTTACTCTCTCGAATTTAATATAATCCATCTGAAGTACTTCAAAAGGTAGGGATGGAGGTGCAAAATTTCCACTAAGAACAGAATCTCTCCCCCCTTGATTATACCGTAGGCAAATCATACAATGCTGAACTAGATGGGTTGCAGTTCTGGAGAGATTGGGATTATTCCAAACTGGGTCTAACATGTCACAAATACCTTTGGCTCATACGTGTGAAGTCCCATGGGCCATAGTCACTACCGCATTAACAAATGCATTGGGAAGCATCCATCGTTGTTTCTCACTCAAAACAACCCAGCGCCCATTATCATCCAACCTGCCTTTTTCATTCTCCCAGCGGGCCAGTTCATCAAGGGTAGCTTCCTTCTGTATCTCTCAGACTCTTTCCATGGTGTTATCAAACATATCAGACTCTTCAACCCATCTAGCTGAATTTACATACATGGGAGACATATTGGATCTAGCAGTATCCTTTGCTGTTTGGTCAGCGAAAGCATTCCCTTTTCCCACAGTATCCACTATTGTCTTGTGCGCACTATATTTCACAATTGCTACCTTTTGGGGCAATGTCAAAGCAGTTAACAACCTTAAGATCAAAGGGCCATGTTCTATTCACTGGCCGTGTGAGGTCAGGAACCCCCTTTCCGCCCACAATTTCCCAAAGCTATGAGCCACGCCAAAGGCGTACTGGCTATCAGTGTAGATGTTTACTTTTAGTCCCTCGCTTAACTCACAGGCTCGTAACAATGCTATTAGCTCAGCTGCTTGCGCGGAATGATAGGGAACTTGAGACGCCTCAACTACAGTGCGCAGGGTAGTGATCGCATACGCAGCTGTTGTCGTGCCATCTGGTAACTTAAAACAGGAGCCATCCACATACAACTCCCTTTGCTGGTCAGATAGGGGCATGTCTGTGAGGTCCACCCGTCCCTTTGTTTCTTCTTCGGTCCGAAATATACAATCATGTATGTCATTATTTTGTTCATCTGAAGGGAGGGGAAGTAACATGGCTGGGATCAGAGTGGCAAACCTTTTGATAGTAATATGGGAAGCAAATAAAGTCAATTCATATCCAGTAAGACGTGCACTAGTAAGGTGCTGTGTCTTAGTTTTATTAAAAAGCGTGTCCACAGCGTGGGGTACAATCACTGTGAGATCAGAATTTAACACAAGTCCTCCCGACTGCTGAATGGCCACCGCCACTGTGGCTGTAGCCCTCAAACAGCTAGGAAGTGTTCTGGCAACATAATCCAAAACTGCTGAAAAATAAGCACAAGGCCTTTGCTTACCCCCAAATCCTTGTGTTAACACTGAAAGCAAACAACCGTACACCTAGTGCACGTAAAGCACAAAAGATTTTGGTAGTCTGGAGTTCCTAAAACAGGTGCAGAACAAAGAGCCGTTTTGAAAGAGTCAAAAGCTTTCTGACATTCGTGAGTCCAAGGTAAAGGTTCATGCACTTCCTTAGTGGTCAAATACAAGAGGGGTTTAGTAAGAAGAGAAAAGTTAGGAATCCACTGGCGACAGTAAGAGGTTATGCCAAGGAATGAACGAACATCACGTTGAGTACGAGGAACAGGCATATTATGTAGTGTAGTTCCTATATTCCCTATAGGCTCTGCGCATTGGAATAATATAAACAGCAGTGTAGACGTAGGACTGAGGTCATCTAGGTCTCTACTGACTATATTAGACTTAATTAGTTTTACCAGCTAGCTCAGAGGTCACGAGAAACTTTCTCGAATGTTCAGGAAAGAGTTAACTCTCCAGATTTAGACAAGAAGAGATTAGTTTCTGACAACCGCATAAACATGACAACTTTGCTCCCTCAGAATAAAGAGTGTATCTCTAGAGTCGTGTGAAAAGAATAGACGGGTATTTCACTCAGTCAATCGTGCATACTTAGTTTCACCAGAGTGCAGAGAAATAGAGAGACAGGCGTTTTCAATAAAAGGTGTTATTTATTGAGCAGTCTTCTTTCTCATGCAAGAGAAATGAGTTTCCACAATTGCAATACTTATCATGAAGTAAAGTACGTACAGTAAACGGAGTATTATGAAATAATACTGTAAAAGCATTGATATGGTTTCTTAGCCATATGATACTTTAAAATGGATAAAATATATACATACATAAAAACATTGACTAACGTACTCAATTTGTGCTTCTAAGATACGCCTACCCGGGTGTACCTGACCTAAGTCTAATACGTGGGAAGGAGTAAGTAAGTTACAGTTTAAGTTAAGTTAGGTTTTTGCCAAGAATCTGAATCAAGAATTCTCTTAAGGGTTTAGTCAGCTCCGTACCTTGGTTCTAGAATGTAGGAGGTCTTGTATCTCTCTCTCAGGACTCGATCTCCCAGCAACCCGCAAGGGTGACTGGAAACACCGGAGCTGGATTTTCTCATCAGGAGAAAAAGACAGAGTCTCTCTCAGTGCGTCAAAGGGGAGGGGAGGGGCGGTTTCCTTCGGCTCTCGCATCATCTGGGCTTCCGGGCAAGTAGATAGCCGCTCTGCTCCAAACCACTGTGTGTTTGCCTAAGGCAACTTTGGTATATTTATACCTGGAAGGTGCCGGGTTTGATGTAAGGTTGGACATAAGATGTCACTAAGAACTAACAGTTCTTTCTGGACTCTAGGAGTTCTTGTGCAAATCAAAACAAGAGCAGGGGAAATTCCTGGGCTGCTGGAGGCTTGGTTTGTTTAAAGAACGTGTTGTACTTTCTAGGAGTCTAGGGGAGTAGCCTTGCCATATTTGGACTGCATTGGCTATTACTAAATATGGATATGATTCTTATGCCTTTATAAGGATATTATTTGTTATAACCATATAAGGGCATACATCGGGAATATCTAATTAGGGTCCTAGATAGAAACACAACAATTAGAAATGGCTGACACATGTTCAGGAGTCGACTTCCTCCCCTCTTTCGACAGTAGATGACCAAGGTAGGTCACCTCCTGTCAACAATATTGAAACTTAGAGAGAGAGACTTTATTCCCATGGGCTGCTAGGTGTGACAATAATTTAACAGTGGCCTCTCTGCAACCTTCTTCGGTATCAGATGCCACCAACAAGTCATCGACATACTGGAGGAGAACATTTCCTGGAGGTAATGTTAATTCGTCTAAAATCACTTTAAAAGCTTGACTATAAATACTGGGACTTTCTGTATAGCCCTGAGGAGCACGACAAAATCTGAAACTGCGTCCTGATAACGAGAAGCCGAAAATATGTCGGCTATCAGGATGTTTTGGAATGCTAAAGAAAGCATTCTTTAGGTCAGTGACGGAAAAAAATGTAGCAGTTGGGAGAATCATATTAAGTATCCTGGTAATATCTGAAATCACTGGATATTGTGGTACTACCACCTTATTAACTTCACGTAGGTCAATTACAAAGCGATAAGTATCAGCATAATCAGGGCTACTCCCTATAGGAGCCTTCTTCAAGATCGGTAGTATAAGGCTATTACATATGTTTGAAGCTGTTTCTTCTACTACACCCTTATCGATCAGATCCTGTATTATCGTCATCAATGCTTTCTCACCTGCCGGTGAGATCTTATACAGTGGAATGCGGGGCAAACGGACATTTGGTTTCAACGTAACAGAGACCGGTGGAATATTTAAAAGACCAACATCAGTATCACCAGTCACCCACAATGTAGAGGAGATGGCAGCCAACTCAGGAGGGAGCTGCTCATTCTTCATGAAACTCTGTCTAGTATGTTGTTCGGGCAATTGAACAGTCAAGTACACTCCGTCAGGAGAACAATAAATCCTAGCATGCAGCCTTTTTAACAGATCCAATCCCAGTAAATTTTCCCCACAATGCGACGTCAACAAAAATGGAGAATCCACTGTAACTGGACCTATCATGAATGAGAGGGGTTTAGAAATGGGGCTCACTACCGGAATACCAGAAAATCTAACTGAAACATTATTGTGCCCGGACAGAGCAGCCCCTGGGACCAGTGAACCGACAATCAAACTATTCATTGCACCCGTGTCCACCAGAAAATCCTCATCAATTCCCATTATTTGTCTTTTGACATAAGGCCCCTTTTGGTCAACGGGTACTGGCACTTGGGCCCCTCTCTGTCCATGGCTGTCCTATGCATAAAAATGCCCACTTGACTCACCCATTCCATAATCTTCATTATAGTACTGCTTCCCCTTGGAAGTATTAAAACAATTCCCTCCTGTCTCACCTCGTATCACTTCTTCTCTTCTCATATCACAGTGATCAACACCTCCTCGTCCTCTCCCTCTACCTCTCACAGCTCTGCTCTGTGCTAAAAGGAGAGGACACTGAGCTCGCCAGTGTCATTCCTGCTTACAATAAGCACATTGGTTTGGACCCAAAGCAACAGTCGGACCTCCTCCTCCCCGTCCTGTTCCTGCCACCCTTGAGGCGAACCCTTTTCCGCCTCCTTTATTCCTGCAACGTCCCCTGACCACTGGCTGTAATAATACACAAGTCTTGAGATCCTTCGTCTTTTTGTCAGATTTGTCTTTACTCTCGTTTTCTCTATGTTCATAATATTGGGCCAGACTCAGAATAACTGAAGGGGTGGAGGTTGTCCAAGTACTTTCTGCGGCTTGAAGCCGTGCAGATACCTCAGGCAATAAGTTAGTTACAAAACGATTGACGAACAATCTTATCCCCCCTTCCATGGACAGGTCTTGCCCACTGAAATCAATAAATACCCCTTTAAATTGGGTAAAGAAATCGGACACACTCTCATCCTTTTTCTGCTTGCAAGCCGTTAATTTATCCCAATCTACCTTCTGGGGCGGGAACAAAGTATGAATGTATGTAATTATTTGACCTGGTATGGCCAAGATTTATGGTCTAGGTTTATCTCCCGGTTTCCGATCCCTATCCCAATCTTTGAATTGATCCCACGTTCCCCCTAACTCATTAGCATGGGGCTGATCATGTACTTGGCTCCACACATCGACTGGAACTAAAAACCCAAAAAATAATTCTATATCGGCTAAAGTCATTACCGCGGAAGAAGCTGCTTCAGTGAGTTCTTTGTATTAAGCAGTAGGATTTTTCCGAGGGTCAGGTAACTGCGATTTGAGAGAGAGAACTTCACTTCTTTTTCAAGGCGTATAAACCAATTGTTCTTGGAACCGGGCTTCAACACAAGCTTGAATAATTTGATTAGCATTGTCCCTAAGTTTCGGAATTTCAGGATGATAAATTGGATGACCTCTCGCATAGGATGCTGAGAGTCCCAATTCGGACTTTTGGCAAATAACCTTTCCCGGTACTTCATGATTGTAACCAAATTCCCATACACATTTTCTAATCCTAATTCAAACTTGTGGGCCCAGTCCACAATTTCATACAGGACCTGCGGAGCCCTCCCATCCTCAAAACACTGTTCCCATAGGGAGATCAACCGATTAGCCATGGTTTCCAACACATATAGCTGCATGACTGGTTCATAATATTTCGTGGTTGCCCAAATGTCGGCAACAGTTTCTCTCTATAACCTACTACAACCGTTGAGTGCCCCCAATCCCGGTGGCATGGGAGGGAGTCAAATCTATCATGGCGTGCGTCGAAGTGGCCGAATGAGAAGGCCAAGCCGAGGCTGGTGAAACCAAGGTCACCGGAGACATAATAGGGGTCGACGTGTCACCCGTTAATAAAGTGGCCCTAACAGGCGCTGGGGAAGCAGGAGTGAAACTTGTTCTCCCCATCGTAGAGGTGGTAGAAACCACCGGGGCTGTAGCCAATGAGGCAGACGAGGTGGGGGCATTTACGAGAGGTATCGCAGGGTACACTCGTTGCAGGGCATAAGGGGACGCGGGACGTACGTCTAATAAGTCCTCCACTTCATCTTCCGGCTCAGTTCGGGCTGTATAACTTTTATCTGCCTGTAGCCGAAATTGCCTATCTAAACATTCAATTTTGTTCTCAGTTTGTTCCCTGTCATACACTACGGCTTTCTGGGTTATGGTCTGACCATTCTGTATTTTGAGCAATTTTTCTTCTCTAATTCGATGACGTTTTGCCTCTTTTTGCCACAGTCTTAAAGAGTCGAACATTCCCTGCCGGCTTCTTTTAGAAAATAAACAATCCTGCAAATACTGTATCTTTTTCTCATCAAACGATCAAGTTAAAGGCCATTGGAGCTCCTCATTATCTTTGGTATATTTGTGCCATAGATTACTAAACAAAAAAGGCGTAAGGCCATGTTCTACATACATATCAAAATTTGGACGGCCCTCTTGCGGGGCAGGCTGGCTTTCATCCAATCGCGCATCTCTTCGACGACAACAACATCCAAAACATATCTTACTAAAACACGACATTTTGATTTGTCAAATTATACACTCCTTCACAAACATTCAAACATGGCCATTTTCATTCACACTCGAACTCTTCGAAACTCAAGACCCAACATATAAAGGAAACAAACAAAACATACAATATTTCACAATAACATTTTCTTTTTCTTCAATACAAAACAAACAATCAAAGAACGGAGCCGTTGATTCCCGTCCGTGGACCAAACATATACCAACAAAATCAGGCAGTCCGGAGACTACCAAGAGGTCATCAGACAGGAGTTAACCACAGACCGGCCTACAGACCATCCCGCGATCTTCCTGGTTCACCTTCAGGACTATTCTGACTGAGCCCGCTACCATAGCGCCGCTTCAGATGGGTCCTGAAGTCACCCCGGTACAACCACGGGCTTTTCCGAGTGCAGTCCGGCCGGGTGCGCACCTCACCTGCCACACCAAGGCACCTGATCAGAACATCTATTATTCACCAATCAAGTCCGTGGAGCATCTGCCCATGCAGCCTCAATGCTGCCCCGTCAGACCTCCAAAACTCTCCGTGGTACACCAACCACCAAAACCAAAATCAGTTATCTGTTCCCAGACGCCGTTCAACAGCGTAATCCAAAGACATCAAACTAATACACTCACCTGGTGCACACAGGTATGATTGTGAGTTCTCCACTGCCCACTCCTGAAGACCAACACGGGTGAGCTCCTGGGTTACGCCCGTAGGACTCCGGTGAGGGGTCACTAGCAGCTGGGGCTCCCTGATCGTGAGACCGGAGTTCAGCCAGAATCATTAGTCAGTCCACCCCCTCGACCAGAGTACCCCTTCAATTGTCCTTATTTCACCCAGTATTACGGGAGGACGACCCCAAATGCGGAGTCCCGGCGAAGTCGCCAACTGTTGTACCACAAATTCATTAATCTAATGAGCCATACTTACCAATGACTCGCGATAGGTATCTTACCAAAATAAATCAGTCAGTTGGCAGTAAAGAAAAGGCAATCATTTATTATTCAACATACTCTATAGAGGAGCCTCTCCATCCACACCCAGCCGGTGCGCTGAGAAGACTGCCTCATCACACTTAATACACATCATATATATCTTTGTTACAGTTCACAAGATCACCTTACAAGGAAAACTACTAGTTGGCACAGTAATTCGAGGAAGGACCATATATGGCACATGAAGCTTGTTCAGAAGTCTGCCTTTGCTATTATTGGGGAAGGTCAGGAGGGGTGACTCCCTTTCGTCTCGGTGCATGGGAGTACCATCCCGACGCCTCCGAGAATGTGCTTATCTCCTTGAAGGCCAGATGCGACCTTGGGCCTCAGAGCACAGAGAGAACATCATGAATTCAGCTGTCCTGTGTAACTCGACTAATTGGAGCCTGCTCGGCTATTTGACAAACAACACGTGATCATTGCCCGGGCCTGGTTCATGTAAATGCAAAATGGCATTGGTGCAGTTCTTAATTCGTAAACGAAGAATACCATATAACATGTGCAAAGGCCATTTCAATTACTAATGTACTATAAAGCATGATATACAAGAATATATAGGTATAGATGCATCATGCTAACAACTAATATGTATGTGTATACGATAGAAATCGATTTTTTATCCCTCAATATATATGTGTATATATATATGTATATATATATATATATATATATATATATTCACTGAAAAAAACATAGGTTTCAGGAGTTATATAGTTAGGAATTCGTTTTTAAAAAACCTTTGAAATTCACTCAAAAAACTATAAGTTTTAGTGGTGTTATAGTTAGCTGGACATTTTACTCATACAAAACCAATGAAATTGCTCCTATATAGTTAGTTGTACTAACTATATTTCGCGCACCCGCAATCCACTGCTGATGATGTCACATATTAGATCATTCATGACATCGTCAGTGACATCACTGATGACATCTCAAATGACATCACTGATGACATCACTGAGGCCATCATCCAGTGAATATGGTTTGCTTCGTTATTTAAATATGCATTATATATATAGCAATTTACATTGAAGAATGAGTTGATATATATAAATAAATATTTGGATGGAGGATTTAGTAGCAGTGTAATTGACTGTTTACTTGACCAATTTATAATGTCTCACTAAATATAGTGGATAGTGACTAAACTGTTTGAATATCTGTATCACTTTGTCAGTTGTTGTGTAAACTGATTCTAAAGTTGGTTACTAGCTATGTGAAAGTCTACATTAGTTATTGATTAGTTAACTGAGTATTTGTATGGGAGTCTGAAAGTGTGTTTGGTTCAGTGGGGGGTATGTGACTGTCCAAAGATGTGTGAATAGTTGATTCAGTAGATATATGAAGTTAAAACTACATGTTCTAACAGTTTGGGTGAGGGAATCTCTTTATGGGTGTGATGATGAGCAAATATATTTCTCAAAGGTACAGGTCCAACAAACTAGAAAAATAAAAGGCAGTGTATGTGTCAGTTGTTGTATATAAATAAGTATACATAAGACACAATGATTGTGTGAGTGACTGTATGGATAACTGTATACTTGTAATAATGATTTTATAATTCACTAAGTATGACTTACTATCTAAATGAATAGAAGAAGTGGTGTTTGTACAAGTGTTTTGCTAAGTAAATATGTAAGTATGATCCATTGTTTGCATAAGTGAGTAGGATGACTTCATATGTGAATAGGATGCGTGCTGTTGTTTAATGTCGATATAGATGTATAAGTATTTTTGATAGTGTTCTATTGTTCATTGACAGCATGTATGAGTGAATCCATAGGTAAGTGATTAGATGTGTGTATACATCTATGAATCACTGAGTGGATTTTTAGATACTTGTATTGCTGTGACAATGGATTTAAATATGATACTCTGCATTTTACAAACAGTGATGAAAAATTGTAATAGTGTATAAAAAGGTGTATGTGATTGTCACGTGGATGATGTCATCAGTGATGTCATCAGTGATGTCATTTGAGATGTCATCAGTGATGTCACTGACGATGTCATGAATGATCTAATATGTGACATCATCAGCAGTGGATTGCGGGTGCGCTAAATATAGTTAGTACAACTAACTATATAGGAGCAATTTCATTGGTTTTGTATGAGTAAAATGTCCAGCTAACTATAACACCACTAAAACTTATAGTTTTTTGAGTGAATTTCAAAGGTTTTTTAAAAACTAATTCCGAACTATATAACTCCTGAAACCTATGGTTTTTTCAGTGAATTTCAAAGGTTTTTTTAAATGCTAATTCCTAACTATATAAGGCCTGAAACCTATGGTTTTTTCAGTGAATTTCAAAGGTTTTTTAAATGCTGATTCCTAACTATATAAGGCCCGAAACCTATGGTTTTTTCAGTGAATTTCAAAGGTTTTTTAAATGCTAATTCCTAACTATATAAGGCCTGAAACCTATGGTTTTTTCAGTGAATTTCAAAGGTTTTTTAAATGCTAATTCCTAACTATATAAGGCCTGAAACCTATGGTTTTTTCAGTGAATTTCAAAGGTTTTTTAAATGCTAATTCCTAACTATATAAGGCCTGAAACCTATGGTTTTTTCAGTGTTTTAAAAAAAAAGAATTGATTGGTTAACTGGCTTATTAAGTGTATCTTAGTGAATACATATATTTGCGAGTAATGTTTAAATATTTAAATATATGCATGAGTGATGTAATATGTGACGTCATCAGCAGTGCATTGCAGACGTGCAAGTTATAGTGAGTCCAACTAACTATAACGTGGGAATTTCAATGGTTTTATGGGAGTAAAATTTCCAGCTAACTATAACTGGTGTGAAACCTATGGTTTTTTCAGTGAATTTCAAAGGTTTTTTAAATGCTAATTCCTAACTATAACTGGTGTGTAACCTATGGTTTTTTCAGTGAATATATATATATATAAAATTTCTATGGCAAAATGAAACCCCTCATTTTGTTCCTTTTCAAATTAAATGTATTAAATGTTACCACTTTATTCCAATCAAGATGACTTCAGGTGTGCCATACTTTTGTCATAAGTAAGACTGTTAGCGTTCTAGTTGTTCTTTAGAACACTCTGGGACATTCTGTCATTGGGCTATAGTTGGGCTACATCTGGCTGATATTTGGGCTACATTTGGGCTCTTTTGTCTCTGGTGGCCATCTTGGGAGACTGCATATCAGAATTGTTTTAATGAAATATAAGAGTATTTTAGAAGTCACTCAAACTGTGCCCTAATTTTTCTTTCTTCAGCACTAATCATAATTTCTATGGCAAAATGAACCCCCTCATTTTGTTCCTTTGCAAATTAAATGTTTTAAGTGTTAACACTTTATTCCAATCAAGATGACTTCAGGTGTGCCATACTTTTGTCATAAGTAAGACTGTTAGCGCTCTAGTTGTTCTTTAGAACACTCTGGGACATTCTGTCATTGGGCTATAGTTGGGCTACATCTGGCTGATATTTGGGCTACATTTGTTTTTTTTGTCTCTGGTGGCCATCTTTGGGCTACATTGGGCTACATTGGGCTACATTGGGCTACATTGGGCTACATTTGGGCTCTAACATATGTATAGCCCAATGTAGCCCAATATATATTTTTTCAAAGTTAACTTTCGTAAAAACCACTGGAGCACATATCTTGAGACATAGCAAAGGCACATCGGGCTACCAGTCCCTACAATTTTGCCAAGTTTGGTGGAAAACCATTCAGCCGTTCGGGCTAAAAAGTGAGTCCAACCGCCCTATGGAAATTAACATGGGAAAACACGTTTTGGGACCCCCCTTTTATCTCGGCCCCCGCTTGACGAATCACCCCAAACTTTCAGGGAAGGAGCGGAGCGCCGCGAGGCAAAGCTAAGGAAAATTTCAGGAAGATTCCTCAACCGGCGCCAAAGTTATTCCCAATAGAATGTTGCGATTTCCCTATGGAAAACAATCCTAACTATATATACCTACTGGCTATCGCCAGTAGGTAATATATATATATATATCCAGCACAGTATCCTTATAACTTCATAAGAAAAACGCCGAGCCCCAATTTTCAGTGAAGCAATTTATTCTTCAAAAAGCAGTGGCAAACAACACCTGACGCGTTTTGGAACCAGCCGGCTCCTTGGTCACGGGCCAGCTGTCATTACGGCATGTTTCGTGATATAGTGCAATACAATAGAAAGAGGACTACGGAGTTTGTTTCGCCCGTTTTTTCATTTCAGAGTCGCCATGTTGGAACAGTGTGTAATTACCTGAGTCTCCCTGTTCTTCACGCACTAGGGCGTGAAGAACAGGGAGACTCAGGTCTCGACCAATATATGGAATAAAGTTTTGAGATTTTGAATCAGATCAAATCTCTAATTAAGAGACTCCAAAAATCGAAGGGGGATTACAAATATGCAAATTTCGTTTTGTTATAAAGCAGCAAAATGTAATCTAAGATTGTGGGGAAACATTTGTTTAATTACACACTGTTCCAACATGGCGACTTATGGCAAAGATTCTTAGTAGTAAATACTAAGGGGCTCATTACGATGGCGGGCGGACCTGAGTCCGCTCGCCATCGTTGTGGTGTTCGGGACTACCCGCCAGACATGCAGCAGTCCCACCACTGCAATTAGGATGTGCCCCCCATACTGGTGGGCGCATCCAGGGCAGTTAACATTGCAGACAGTGCTGCTGGCTGCCGCATTTCCCTGCCCTACGTGTCAGGCACCGCGCAGTGCCTGCCACACAGTGCAGGGAAATTTAGGGGGTACCATGGGTACCCTCCCAGTGCACAGCTACCACCCCCCAACACAAATCTGTTTCCACCTGTCTTTTCGCGGTGGGATGACCGCTGCGAAAAGACAGACAGAAAGAGATATTGTAATCCCTACGGTGGTGCCTGCAAAGCCCCGCCGCAATGCTGCCCTATGTTTTGGTTCCTCAAGGCGAGTGGAAACGGACCGCCTTGCAGAACTGTGGCAGGCCGTAATTGCGTCCACCGCGCTCCCCGGAGGTTTCCCCCTGCCATCAGAATCTGGCGGGGGGCAAAACTGCTGTCTGATGGCGGAAGGACCGCCACCGCCGTACCTGCCTTAGTGGTCCTTCCACGTTCCTAACCGGCCTCTAGGTATTGTAAGCAGCCTTGAGTTATCATTCAAGTCAAATCAACTAGCAGTAGCGGTCGGCAGTAGGTGTTTCTGTAGGGCGGTGACGTGGGCAGGGGGAGGGGCAGGGTGGGGGGTAAAAAAGTATGGATTACGGAGTTTTACAGGTAAGTAAACATTTAAAAAATAAAACAAATTTTGTTGCGCGCACTGCATCACATTTGGTGATGCAGTGCGCGCAACGAAATTCGTTTTATTTATTTAAATGTTTACTTACCTGTAAAACTCTGTAATCCATACATTACTACCCCCCACCCTGCCCCTCCCCCTGCCCACGTCACCGCCCTACGGAAACACCTACTGCCGACCGCTACTGTGAACTAGAATTTGTGAAGTGCGGCTAATCACCCGCAAGGGTATTCAGGGGTTATTGGACAGAATCGTGTCAGCCAGCAAATTCTACATCACATATAAGACTGTGTGCACAAGGTACTAATCTGTGTACTTTTTTAGCTTTATAAGATGGTGTATCTGTAAAGTTTTCAGCCCAATAGGAAGGCTGCTGGTAGTGAGCAGACCTTGTTTTTTAAGCGAACAGTGTCTGTTTGGAAACATTTTGGATTGAGTGTACACTGTTCTTACTAGATAGAGTCTCCTGGGTTATTGCTGGTTATTTGGGGCCAAGAACCCCTTCAGGTGCTGCTAAAATGTCGCAGATAAATGCAATAGTTGAACATACTTATTTTAAAATACTGTTAAATTAGTACTGTATGTTAAACTATTGCGGGTATCTGGGAGTAGTACAATTAGGAATAATAAGAATTTACAACATTAGTGATTACAAAGTAAACAGAATTACATATTGAAAATTCTATATTAAGATGTTCATTCCAAAAGTCTTCCCAGACGCTTTCTTTTGTACAGAATAATCGTAACTCATACAATAATGCCGCAAATTAATTTGTATGTGCTTGGAATAGTAATGACAAACACACTATATACTTAAAAAAGCTACATTAAACATATATGTTGGTATAAAGAAGAATCCTAAATTAGGCAACTGCTTATGAGTCAGAGCATTAAAGAAACATCAAATGAGGGAGAGCACATAACTAAAATACACGCTGAACTAAGCTAACATTTCAAAGTTTATTTTATGCTCTGTTGCTAATTAAAAGCACTGAGGATCAAAAATGTTTGTTTCATTTGCCAAAAAATATATGACACAATATACAACAAAGCCTCATGTTTCGTATTATTGCCTAATGTCATTTTCTTTTCCTGGGTTTTGTTGCAATTTGCTGTTAAAATTATCAATAATAAAAAGTAAAACAAAATCAGCCTTCGGTTTAAAAACAGAGTTCATAATAAGGTAGCTACCACCAGCCACATTGAATAGGGAACTCTGCTTTTCTATTAGAGAAAATGCGAAATTTAAGCCCAGGTTTATCAACCCTTTGCGCTGTCCTTGCGCTGCACAAGGACAACTCAAATGCTTCAGTTATATTTACAAAGCTATGGATGGGGTAATTTACGTTGCCTTACATGGCTTTGTATAGAAATGTAACACAGTGCAGTTGCTTGCACTGCATTACTTTACATTTGAAGCTGGAAGGAATTCCGTGGATGGATCATGGGCGTTCCCTGCATCCACTGATAAATGTTGGCACTTACCCTGATTTATGAAAGCTGGTATAAAACCTAGGAATGCATCTTAATGCTACGCATTCCCCAGTGAGGCGCAACAAGGAGACATATCTTTATTTACCTACATTATTCCCTCTTTCCACGTGTGCTGCATTCTTCAGCTCATATAGAAAGAGAAAAATGCCCCTAAGCGTTATTTTTCTGTAGGAAGGTGCCAGCAAAATGAGAGAAGAAATACTCAATATCTTTGTAAATATGGAGCATTTCTGCTCTCTCCCTTCCACCAAGGCAGTGCAGAAACTTTGCTTGCAGCCCTGCCTTGTGTGAAAGATTACTGAATACGCCACTTGCCCAGTTTAGCAGAGTGGAAACCACAGATAAATCTGTGGGGCTTCTGTTCTGCTAAATGCGCAGTTCTTCCACCTCATGTAGTGACGGGGGAAGCACCGGGCTTACACTGGTGGAGTCTCAGCTAGCTCCGTCATCCATAAACATCTGACTTGGATGTTCATTCACCATGGACCACCAAGTTATTTTGAGGTATTTTATTTTATTTACCAAAAGCAGAGTAAATATTTTTTTGTGGTGGAGGACAGGTATTGTTTAAGGGTGACTGATCTCAAGTATTGCCTTAGATTAAGCACAGTGAAAATTCTCAGCTAGACTGGTGTTCACTTCAGGGCTCCCTCATCAATGGCCGCCGATGGCACGGAACAACAGCCTCATATCAATAGTTTCTGGAAGGAAATGTAACCCTCTCCAACCATGTCCTGTACTGAAGATTGGAGGGTGGCATTATCAGGGGGGGGGACTAGGGGCCAGATTTACAAAGGGCTAGTGTTTCCCTTGCTTTACGCATGGTGACGCAAGATACTGCAAGCCATTAACTGGGACCTACTAAGTCACACAAACCTACCTTATGTGGCTCTCCGTGATTTAGCAAATTCAAGTTAACGCAAGGCAGCACAATTTACTGTGGCAGGGAGAGGTTCCATGGGTACATTGGTAAAAAGAGTTGTACACCTTGGAATGCGTCAAGACGGCACACCTCCCAGACCCAGGCTTAATGATGAGAAATATTTTTATTTCACCTCATTACTACCCCTTTTTAGGTCTTGCGTCAGCGAAAGACCTTATGTCGCCCGTTTGCGGGAATGTGGACAGGAGATATGCACGCGCTTTCCCTCGGCGGATTTCACCTCGTGGGCGCGCACGTGCACATTGTAGAGAGCCACTCGGGCTCTCCCATACTTTGTAGTATTTACACGCACGCACGCACGCATACCCCGGGGCGGGCTCGCGCCGGGGTATAAATAAATAAAGCGGAAGACCGCTCGGGGTCTTTTCGGCTAACCGTTAACTGTGGTCACTGTGCCTTCTTTCAGTAATCCACGGCCACGTGTTAGGCCCCGATCTAACACTCCACATTGGCGACGAGGCCGGCCTACCTGTGCGTGTGCCTGGCTGCCTCGGTCCGTGGCTCCGCAGTGAACCTGCCTCCTGCTGCGGTGCCCACCCACGTACTATACTGCGCTGGTCCTGCTCCGAGACCCGCTCACACGCCTCCCTGCCGGGAGCGCCTTCAGCTGGCGGAACTCGACTGGAGCCGGGAGCTGCCCTGCTGCCGCCGGAGGTGCGGTGAGTCTGTCCCTCTCCCGCCCGCGCAGCCTCTCCACGTGCGCTCGCCCCACCACCAGCGCAGTCCCGGCAATAGCGAAGGAGCGCTCACTCTGTCTAAAGAAACGGCGGCGCGCCCGGTGCACCGCTCGCACCACGTGGCCGGAATCGGCCCAACGCTTAAGGACACCTCCGAGGCTGCACCCTCGTGCAGCGCTACGCTCGTGCGTGCCGACCCTCGGCCCTGCCCCACGGAGCGCCTGCTGATAGGAAGGATATGCTCTGAGGTTCGAGGTCTCCAGAGCCTGCGGCCTAAACGCGCTAGGGGTGAAAACGGAAACAAGCATAGGCAAAGGCAATTCGCCTATAAGACTTCCCCATAGCATCTGTCGGAAGACCAGCATAGGCTATTATATCTCGCCTACAGTATTCATCCAAGGCATCTCTCTGCTAACAAGCATAAGCAACATCAAGCCACCTACTGTGCCAACAAGCATAGGCAACGGCAACTCGCCTGACGGTGCCCATCCTACGCACCTTCTCACTCCTGGTGTCTGCCACGTGTTTCCGGTCATCTGGATCGTGATCCGTCCGCAGTCTACGCCCCGGAAGGGACACAAGGGACAGAGGGAACACCCCACACGCCACCAAACATCGGTCAGCGCACAGTCCTTGACTGACTCCTCTGGTGCACAAGCATCAACCAACCTGCTGTTGGAAGCCTCCTCGCTAAGCCATGTCGGTGGTAGCGCCAGGAGCTAATCAAGATGGGGCGGGTCAAACCCCACCCGCAGCGGCCGCACAGGCGCCAGCGGCACAGGCGTTGCCTCCACCGGGACCCAACCAGGCTGGTGCCAACGCGCCGATGCCTCCCACCCACCTACACTCGGGCGCAGCACCAATTCCCCCGTTCAATGAGGCGGCGGACCCTGCGACGGCGGTGCCGAGATGGAAGGCGTGGGTTGGGAGGTTAAACCTCTACTTCAAGGGCACCAGGGAGACGGACGGAACAGTGAAAAGGTCACTCCTCATTCTATATGGCGGACCGGAAATATATGATCTATTCGAGACGCTGCCCAACACCGGACAGGACCACGACTATGATGCCGCAGTCGCAGCCCTAAACACACACTTTGATCCACAACTCAATAATGACTTTGAGAAGTTTAAGTTCAAAAGAGCATGGCAAACGGAGTCTGAGTCGGTAGACATGTACTACGCCCGGCTACGCCGGCTCGCCAGCACCTGCCCGTTCACCAACCCACGGGAGGAGATGCGTGACCAGATCATAGTGGGCTGCAGGTCGAAGCTACTCAGGATGGAAGCTCATACTCCGCCAACCGGGTATATCGCTGGATGAGATACTAGTCCTGGCCATTTCACACGAACTGTCCGACGCAAGGGCGGAAGAAATGGAAGCTGCGCTACACACTCCTATCATATCGCCGACAGCCTCCAGAATGACACCCATCAAGGAGGAAAGGGTCGACGCAATCCAGAGACAACCCGTGGCTGCCCGATCAAGAAACACACCGCCTCGGGGCAATGCATGTGGTTACTGCGGTGAAGACTATTCGGCAACCGCGACGTGTAGTGCAAAAGGAAAGACGTGTCTCAAATGCGGGCGGCTCAACCACTTCGCTGCAGTATGCCGCGGAGGAAAATACAAACCGGCTGGCCAGAGACCCAGGACGATGACACAACGGGTCAGACAGCTGTCATTAGACCAAGAATCGCCCCCACCAGATCACCAAGCCCAAGACAGAAGACAGCGGTGTGAAGACGAAGAAGACGATGAGGTATATGTCATCTCCTATGTTAGCAGGGCCTCCACCAAAAGAAGACCTCCGCCCGTGTGCTCAATAGCTGTCGAGGGCACGAAGATGACGGCCCTCAACGACACAGGCGCGTCAGTGAACGTCATGGACTCTGACCAATATGAGAAAATGTCCCCCAAACCTCCGCTTGCACCTTCCACCGCAAGGATCTACACATACGGGGGCACAGAGCCGCTACCATTAAGAGGAGTCATTCAAACGACGGTCGTAAACGGCGACTACTCCACAGAAACGCGCTTCCACATCACAGAAGGGAAGAAAGGCACCCTCCTGAGCTGCCACACCGGGGAAGACCTCGGTCTCGTGTTCTTTGCCAATCAGGTGCACCAAGCACATGCGGACTTCCTGTTGAGAGACTTCCCCGAGCTGTTCCAAGGCCTTGGGAAACTGAAGGGACGCAAGTTCAAGTTGCATATCGACGAGTCTGTACGACCAGTAGCCCTCAGACACCGGCGGGTGCCATTCAACTTGAGACCGCAAGTTGAAGAAGAGCTTCAGAAACTGGAGGACCTAGGCGTAATAGAGAAGGTGTCAGGCCCGACACCCTGGGTTTCCCCATTGGTAGTGGCACCCAAGCCGAAACAACCTGGAGCGATCATACTGTGCGTGGACATGAGATTGCCGAATGTAGCCGTCAAACGAGAGAGGCACATTACCCCCACCATGGATGATATTGTAGCCGACCTCAACGGAGCAAAGTGGTTTTCGAAACTGGACCTCAACTCGGGATACCACCAGCTTGAGCTAGACCCAGCCAGCAGATACATAACCACCTTCTCCACCCATGTGGGACTAAGGCGCTACAAACGACTAAGCTTTGGTGTCTCTTCCGCCGGTGAGGTGTTTCAGAACGCCATTCGGGAAGTGCTCTCCGGGCTGAGCGGAGTGATTAACCTCAGCGACGACATCCTGGTATACTCGTCAACCTTGGAAGAACACCATGAACATCTGCGAGCAACCCTCCGAAGGCTAGCAGACAGCGGTTTGACCCTCCACAGGTCGAAATGCTTGTTCTATCAGGAATCGATAGACTTCTTTGGCTACACGTTCATGAGGGAAGGACTGAAAGTTGACCCCAAAAAGGCAAGAGGCGATCAAGGCAGCAAGCACTCCCAGGAACCCCACCGAAGTGCGCAGTTTCCTGGGCATGGCCACCTATTGTGGCCGGTTCATCCCCAACCTGGCCAATCTTGCGGAGCCCCTCAGAGCCCTCACCCGCGCAGACCACCAGTGGGAGTGGACAATGGCAGCCCATAACGCTTTCCAGAGCGTCAAGACCAATCTCCTGGACACGACCGTGATGGCCTATTTTCAGCCCCGACGCAAGACGGAACTGATCGTCGACGCCAGCCCAGTGGACCTTGGGGCGGTGCTCCTGCAGGAACATGGACCCGAAGTGTGGAAGCCAGTTGCGTATGCCAGCAAAGCGCTGTCGGATACTGAGGCCAAATGGGCGTGCCAGCATTTTCACTTATACCTGTGTGGGCAAGAATTCACCGTAGTTACAGACCACAAACCGCTGCTGCCACTGTTCACTGGATCTTCCCGGCTAGCACCACCTCGGATTGAGCGATGGGCAGTCCAGCTGCAAGGCTACAACTTTAAATTAGTGTTCCGACTTGGGGCCCATAATCCAGCTGACTATCTCTCCCGACACCCTGATGCCATCAGCCAACACCCACCACGAGATGAAGGCCTGGAAGCTGATGCTTTTGTCCACATGATCTCGACTGCAGCGTGCCCGGAGCACATGACCTTGAAAGAAGTTGGTGAAGCTACTGCTTGAGATGAGACACTGACGAGAGTCCGTCATGCCTTGGAAGGAAACAGGTGGGCACACTTCCTAGACGGAGCGCCGAATCTTCGGCTGGAAGTCAGCCTTGCCCGCCAGCAGTTGTGGCAGATCCGGAGCGAACTGAGCATAGGAGACGAGGGGGTCATCCTCCGAGGACACCTCCTTGTCATACCCGAAAGCCTCCAACAGAAGGCCCTGGAGTTGGCACACGTAGGACACCAGGGCATGGCCAAAACTAAGGCCCATCTCAGGAGCAAAGTGTGGTTCCCGGCCATGGACAGCCGTGTCGAAGCAATGGTGCGGTCCTGCCATGCTTGCACTATCACAGGCCTGGACCCTGCTCCCGCACCTGTGATTACCGAAGATGCTCCACAGACGCCATGGACACATGTCAGCATAGACTTTGGGAGCTTCCCAGATGGCCGACACACCTTAGTCTTGGTCGACTCCTTCTCCAAATTCCCGGTAGTTGAGATCATACCCTCAACTGCGTTTCCGCAAGTAAAGAAAGCACTGAACCGCGTGTTTGCCACCCTAGGGCTCCCCGAGGAAATCAAATCTGACAACGGACCCCCATTTCAAGGAAGAGACTTTCAGAGCTATCTAGAGAGCCTTCGGATCAAACACAGGAAGATCACACCCCTGTGGCCCCTGACCAACGGGGAAGTTGAGAGACTGATGAGAACGCTCAACAGAGCCCTGAGAATTGCGGTGGACAATTGTGACGATCCGGAACTAGCTCTTGATCAATTCTTGGGAGCCTATCGGCAGACACCCCATAGCACCACAAAGTGCGCTCCTGCCCATGTGCTGTTTAAGAGGGCACCCCGCGACAGCATTCCAACCGACAGCACCTGGACACCTGGGAACATGGATGGGGAAGCCATTCAAGCCAGGAGACGACTTACCAACCAGAAAGCGAGCGAGTCTCGTCACGCCAAAGAGCCTACGCTGAAGGAAGGGGATACCGTAGTGGTGCGAGATCGCCACTCGGGGTGGAAGTATCGGACACCCTACGAGCCCGAGACATGGGTAATTGAGAAGGTCCAAGGAACTATGGTCACCGCCAGGAGTAATGGACGGTCAGTGACCCGCAATGTGTCGTGCTTTAAGAAGGCCCTGGAACCAGCGGAAAGGCATCAAGAGGTGGAATGCCCTGAGACAGGAAATGATGGCATTTGGGACTTGGAAGGCATGATGCTAAGATCGCCAAGAGACAGGCAAACGGGAGAAAGTCGGTCACCTCCAGCGACGCCTCAAAACATCGTGGCTCATGATCATCGCCAAGGGGATACCCTCCGTGGAGAAAATGCAGTGGCGACCCCAGTCAGGGTCGCAACATCCCCCTGTGCCCGCAGTCAACAATACAATCTGCGTTCGAACCCGAGGCCTAGCCAGAGGCTGAGAGACTTTGTCTGGACCTCTCCGTGAGCAAAGAAAACTCCCGACCCTGCTGCAAGAACTGATCTAAATCAAAGGAGGGATGTAGAGAGCCACTCGGGCTCTCCCATACTTTGTAGCATTTACACGCATGCACGCACGCATACCCCGGGGCGGGCTCGCGCCGGGGTATAAATAAATAAAGCGGAAGACCGCTCGGGGTCTTTTTGGCTAACCGTTAAATGTGGTCACTGTGCCTTCTTTCAGTAATCCACGGCCACGTGTTAGGCCCTGGCCTAACACTCCACACACATCTCCTGTTCAACATTCAGCAGCCTCTCGCCTCTCTCATTCACGCGCGCACACACACACACAGCCACACTCACGCATGCGCACACACATTCCCAGGCGCACACTCACCCCCCCCCCGCGCACACAGGGCTTACATACACACACAAACGCGCACACACACACCCTCCCAACCCCACTCACTGGGCACACGCAGGGCTTCCATCACTGGGGGCATGTCATCCGGCATCATGTCAGGAGGGAGTGGCTACGTGTCCAGCCCCGGTCGCCGATACCAGCCCGGCAGGAGCGTGAGGCTCTGACGTAGCACGGTGGGTAGGGGCTTCTGGCGCGCGCAGCATTGTATATGGAGGAGGCGGCTTCCGCGCGCGTGAGCTTCTCTGTAGAAAGCCGCTGGTAAGTTTAGTTTTTGCTACCAGATTTGTCCTGTCTCTTGTTTACAGTGCAAACGTTCAGCCTATCACAGGACAGTGAGTCTTAGTAATAAGTAATTCAGAACTCAAATTTATTACAAGTAGCTTTAAAGAAATATGAGAAAATAGTCTACCGTTCTGTGCATTTGCGAAGCTACATTTCTCATAAAGCTTCAGGGAAAACCTCGAGTTAGAGCTAATGAGGAAGGTGAGTGGGACGTGCCCATTTTCATGGGCTATACCTTATCTACTTCATTGCAGAGTACTTTTAACATTACTTATACTCATAACAATGAGTTTTGCAAAAATAGGATGAAACTGTTCTGTGGTTGTTGACCCTCTTTGAGAGCCTATGTTGTCGCTTGTGTAGGCCACACTTCCTTTAGAATATAAACTTGTATTACGTTTTTTGCTTAGACAATTACATTATAAAAATCTTGTTTCCACAAGTACACAGTCTCCTGTTTTGGGGTGCATTTTCCACACGTTTCACCACTCTGTACCAGGTATCAAAAGACGTGACCGACCCTAAAGTTGTTAAAGTTCACCACCTCCAACTTAATAAAAAAAAAATTTCTAACTAATCGAATTTTCTTCTCGAGTAAAGAATAATAGAAGGCACCATTGAAACAGAAAAGGGAAGTAATATCCAAATATTAACTTTTAAATAAAAAACATTTATGGGATCGACCACTTGATCCTGAAGACTGAAGAGAGAGAATATGATTTTGTTTTTTTGTGTTTGTTTTGCTTTTTTAATAAAAATCTAATTCGTAGCAGCCACTCCTTGCAATAAATGTTTCTCTCTGCAGTAAACTGCCCGTTATTTCCCTCTGTGGCACAAACGTCTTTTCCTCAGTCTTGGGGAGCCACAGCATGGACACATAATGGAAGCCAGCAGGATAGCTTGGAGGGTCAATGCACGTGCTATAGATTTCTGAGTTCACAGTGCCTGTCCCACTTTTTTGGTAACGCTGATGCACACTTCCATCCTAGGTCGATAAATGGGAGGGGGGGGGGGTCTAGTGTTTACATTGAATCAAGAGCTAATCCCAAATTCCTAACTTGTAAATTCATACAAACTTTATTTCCATCTCTGGTTCCCTGCCAAAAAGGGGACCGGTTTTCAAGAAGCTAAGCACCCCCTACAAGGATGCAACATGTTAACAACTAGGGATTTATTACATTGTTCAGTGAAACTACTTTCAGCCACTCTCCGACTTAACTTGCTAGTTTAGGGAGCGCCTTTTCAACAGATGCATGTGAAATGTGTTCTGTCAGACAGCACCTTCTCACTGCCTCCTCATATTTACCACTAGTGACACCTACTGCAAATGCTGGCGGAGTTTGTGGTATAAGGTGGATATGTGCTGTTCATGCACACCAGAGTCGAACTGGGACAGAAAAATGGGCTTGTGCACCAACATAAAAAGTGCCCTTCAGTAGTGAATTAGATAGCTAAACAAGCATTGGCAAAGACAATAGGTCTCTCCTAGGTGAGACATGTTGGCTTTGTCAATTTTAGTTTTTTTAAAGCTATGTTGCACAGCAGTGAGAGCTGCTGGGCAACACGGCTTGAATTCAAGAAATTAAGTGCTAGGACGTGGCCAGCATTGGCCATGACATAGCATTTTTTTTGCCATGTTGCACAGCAGACTGTGCTGATGTGAAATATGTTAACCAAGCATTTGCAATCCAATATGTCTCACATTTATGCGAGTTTAAGCTATTGGCATTGTAAATGACAATGCTTTTATTCATGTTTTAAAAACCAAAACATAAATAAAAGGCATTGTCATGTACAATGCCAATAGCTCAAACTTGCGTAAATGCGAGACCTATTGCATTGCAAATGCTGGTTCTATGTGTGATTGTGTTTGTGCAGGAAGGTTTCCTTTCCGGCACAAAAACAATCCTGCTCGTAAGGCCGGCATCCTTGCACTATGGTGCAAGGATACTTACATGGGCCCTAGGCAGCACACCGAACACCAGCATAAGGAAGCAGCAGAAATGTGCCATATCTTTGTAAATGTTACTAATATCTGCTCTCTTCCTTTAAGGCAACGCACTGCAGCAAGTTCCCTTGCTGGGCTGTGTTGAGTGAAATGCTAGTACATCTGCCCCTAGGTGCACTAATCCTTGTTTCCTGGTACTTGATTTACCTATCCAAGCTGGGTTGGAGAGGCTAACATTCTTCGGCCTCTCTCCTTCTCCCCTAATGACCCACCTGGATGCCAAAAACTAGGGATATGAGATGGGAACAGGAAATAACTGACTTGGCTGCTTCAAGTCAATCCACTTCCTACAATCACTTTCGTATGAACACTTTGTTGAAACTGTGAACTATATGAATGACTTTGTTTCACCTAGATTGGAATAGGCATTATTTGCTTTGCCTCCGTGCTATTAACTATTTTTGAATGTACTTTTGCACCTATTTGTTCATTTACCTGTTTTTTGTATTTCCTTATTTTGTCATGTGTGAGTAAAAAAGCTCTGCAAGCTTTTGTACAAAATGTGTTTGTAATTAAAACATTTCTACAACAGGAAAATGTCTTCATGGCACATTGTTATAATGGGACTGGTCCAACATTAATTAATCATTTAAGTTTTTGAATTTATCAGCAAATTTTAAACATATATCTCAGAGAACCATTGTTGCTTATCTATCCACTGATCCACATATGTAATTGGTTACATAGCCTCTTAAAGCCACAGCCATGAGCAGTGCAAAATGCAGAGCTACAGAAACAGAAGGCACATGATTTATTTGAGGCTGTCATTCGCCTGCAGGCTCAAGGAAATGCTGTGACAGGCAGACCTGGGAGGTACTGGGGGCATATTAACAAGGAACAGGTAAAATTGACGGTAAAGGCGCTTAGCGTTAATTTTTTTAACACCTGATATTGCTGGGTAATATCTAGGGGTGGGCGGAATTTGCGGAATGGACTATCGCGGAGAGGCACAGAGATTGAATAAATCTCCGTGCCTCTCCGCGATATTTCTGTTTTGCAGAGCCCGCACACCCGCCTCCCGCCGGCCTCCCGCTTTCCGCCCGCCTTTCCACCCGCCTTATTAATTATATTTAAAGCTGGGAATAAAGTTAAATAAAAGGTACCTTATTATTGAACTGCAAACTTCCCGATGCGGCTTCTTCTCTGAAACTTCGCATGCGCGGGAGCCTGGGCATGCGCATTCCTGGTGAGGAATGCGCATGCGCAGGCTCCCGCGCATGCGCAGTTTCAAAGAAGAAGCCGCGATCGGGAAGTTTGCAGTTCAGTTTTCAGAGGGATAGTGCTTGACAGAAATTGTCTCACTACTCACATTTTTAATGTACACAGTAGGTGTAGTGGGGTGAATAGTTTCTCTAATATATTATCCACCTTGTGGTAGTCTCTAGAAGTACTACCAAGGAATATCCCTCAACTCATCGCAGGAGACTTCAATGTTACATTCAAACCCCCTGGTCCCCTGTCTTCTAATAACTGAAGAGGCAGACGCAGCCTGGGGTATTTCTCATCTAGATCTAGCACTGGTTAAAAGGTGGTCAATGGTGGCTAGCCAGTTGCTGGGAATGTTCTTGCACTTATGTACAAGAGCATATAATGGCAGGTCAATTTCACATCGCAGGGGTGCCCATACTTTTGAAAGGCTTTCCTAAACAAATCATATTGATTATATATTTTTGCCCCTTAAAATGTGGTCCTCTTTGGTTGGCATGGAGGTTGTTGAAAGATTCGATAGTGATCATAATGCCCTCAGATTAATCATTACTAACATGGGGACTCAAGATTAGCCACAGGCCACATCTAAGATCGTAGTTGAGTGGGGTATCTCCAATAATAGGCGAGCCCTAAAATGGGACTTCATGTCACAGGACACAAATCCATTGGTGAACATCTTTGGGGTGGTCACAGATACTCAGTAGAAGTTGCAAAGTGTTGCTTTTCTGTACCTCCTTGCTGGATTTGTACATAATTGCCATAACCAGTTACATAAAGAACTTTAGGCATTGCTAACTAAAGCTGGGGGTACCGCAAGCAAACCTTAATCATGAAGTGTTTGGTTTAATAGCCAGTGGAGAATGGGCAGGGTCAATCTGAATAGGGCACTCAAGGCAGACAACAGAATAGAAATTGCCTCTGCCAGAAAGAAATATAAAGACACCCAGCCCAGAGCTAAATTCTCTTGGGAACTGGGGCTGTTGGAGGACTTAGTATAAGCAGCTAGGGCTGGTGACACTGAACTTTTTCGAAACATATTGGCACATGACTTTCTGCATGATGCTTCTTGCACTAATTTTCATCTTCAACCCTAAACTTGGGTCAATTTTTTCAAGAAGGTATATGCAACTAGGGGTGCTACTGCATCAAATATTATCACAAGAACGTTGACCAGCTAGCCGTCACACTTAGAGATATTGTAGAGGCAATTAAGTCAATTTGGCTTAATAAAGCACCTGACCCGGACTTTGTGCCAAGTGAACTTTATTTGTTGAAAGTGGAACCTCATGCCTAGGGACCTTATTTTTATGCACTGTTTCGATCAGTTTTGGAAGGTGGACCTATACCTAGATTGTGACAGGAAGCCAAAATAGTGCACATTTTCAAAAAGAGCTGTAGACATAACCCTGGCAACTAAAGATCAATTGGTCTAATATATGTGTCACGGAAAGTTTTTGGCCAGCTTATAGTTGGGAAATTCATAGAGTGGGCGCAAGTAAAATTATTTGAGATTTCCAGGTGGTTTTCAGGAGGAACATTAGCACAATAGATCATATTCTATGATTTTAAACATTTACTGGAAAACTGTACACTGGATCGAGGCCACCTGTGTGTGGTCTTTGTTGACCTTAGGTCAGCGTTTAATTCTATCACTAAGGCAACATTCTGGGAGGTGCTGAAGCAGATGTGGGTTCCCAATAACCTTGTGACAATTCTCAGTAAATTACATACCATGAATTACGCATGTGTTAGATATGGGAAGGAAGGTGAATTTTTAGCCCTCACTGTTACCACTTCCCCTTTGTGAATGCTGGCAAAAACCTTTTTATAGAGTATGCGGTGGCCCCCTCCCTACACTTGAAAAAAATGTTACTCAAACTTTTTTTAATTATTTTTTTTAATAAATCCTGTCTTCCTTGAAGGAAAATGGGCTGCATTTAAAGAAAAATTTATTATTTAAAAGAAATTCATGAGGTTGAATTGCGACCCCCTACTATTTGGTATTTCGTTTACTGACCTATTAGTACATAGGTCAGTTCACAAAATACTGCACTGGTTGCAAAAATATTGGTTGGAAAGTGCAACCATTATTTTGCAATTAGTGCTTCATACATCTTGACCAAGATATTTAGTAAAAGCACTTTCTTGTTGCAATTTTACTGCCATCACTTGTGCCTGCAGCTAAAATTAAAGGAATGTCTGTAAACCGTAACATCTAGAAACAGAATATAGTCTATGCTGAAAGGAATAGTCACTTTTTTGAGTTACAATGCTCTGCTTATTCAATTCTAGTCTAATCAGTAACATGACAGACAAATGACAACAGTAGCAGCCCACATTGGTATGGCCAAGAGGGCCACAGGAGCGGTCACGTAAAAGTGAGCCCAGGCCTGGCGCCACTCTAATACTCACCCAACTATGTGTTTTTGTCTTCCTCAAACTGGTGCAATCTCAGGGGAGCTGCTTTGCTCAACACCCCTGGCAGCCACAGACAACTGGAGCAAATGGTGTGTGTGCTTGGGAGATGGACAGCGCACCCACAAGGCATCCGGTGTGCAGACGCTAGTAAAGAACACCACCGAAGTGCCGGCATCCAGCCAGGGGCATGGTGAATGTCGCTGGGGCCCTGGAACCTGATGTGGCGGCACTCACCCCACTGAGAGGATCACCTAGAGCCCCATTTGGCCACAGATGCAGCGGGACACTGTGAGTGGGCAACTCCCCCACTGGGAGCAGTGCAGGGATGGTGAGTGCATGGAGCCCAGCTTAATCAGGACAGGCACAGTAATTCACTGCTGAGTCCTAGGGTAATTGCTGTCGGTGCTCTGAGCGGTAACAGAATGGCTAATGAGCCCACTCGTGGACAGAAGACTGTCTCTGGCACCAGCCTAGTTGCACAGATGGTGGGCCCAAGCTGGGTCTGAGTGAAGGCTGGGCTGATGGAATCAAGTCCTGAGCTGCTGCAGGGAGCAGATGAGGTCCTGTGACTGTTGGTGATACGAGTGGGGACTTCTCCCAACAGTTGGCCCCACATGTTTACAGCAGACCAGCATGGGTCCTGAATGGTTGTGGAATCTACCCATGGCTGGCCAACAGCGGTGTTATATTATTGGTCCTGGAGGACTTGATGCCTGGGTACACACAGGGAGTGGTGAGGCATACTGAAACTGCCTATGGGGTGGCAGTAGACCCCTTTTGACATTCGCCTCCTGCTGCAGGAGTCAGGCCCATTTGATTCCTTGCCCTACTTCCCTGACCTACTAGTGGGAGCATGGGCTGCACACTGTGGGTGCTTGGGGTCAGGCTGGGTCATGCAAGCCAACAAATGTGCTGGCGGAGGTATTGGCTGTGGGCTCATGGAGGTGAGAGGGCTGTGGCTCATTCACAAGACATTGGCTTCACTTCTTGAACTATAGTGGACATTCAAGTGAGTACCTGGCAGCACCGGGCCAGGGTGCTTTGGTTTTCCCAGACAGTGGTACTGGTGGTCGGGTGTGTCTTTGGCACCCGATCCAAGAGGGATGTGAATGCACATGGGCCCTGATTACCTGTTAGTATATCTACAGCCATCGAATTGCGGGGGTATCACTTAATTGAGGAACGAGGCCCCATGCACACCTACCACATGGTGTCTCATTCATGATGCAACAACATCTGTGTAGTCGGATTGCCGGAGAAGGCGGAGGGGATGAGTATGGATCTTTTTATTGAGCAATTGCTGGCTCCCACAGTGTTAGGTGGAAAAACATTCAGTTCTTTCTGTGGAGAGGGCTCAGTGCTGGCCTGGCCCCCTTACCCAGAGCACTCCCACACCCAGTAGTAGTGAAATCTTTTGATTTTTGGGACCGGAACAACATCCTGATTGCATGCACCAAAGGTCACTGGCACAGTGTCAAAGTACAAGTGTTCCCTATGTAAAATGTAATGGTAATTGTTTGGCCATGATTGGTATGTTTGCCTTACTAGTAAAGTCCCTAGTGATGTGCACTGTGTGTGCCAGGGCTAGTAATGCAAAGGTGCTCGGAGAAGGGAACTCAGGCCTGCAGTGTAGGATCTGCACGCAGAGTGCTAAGTTAGCATGTTGTCCTGACAAGTGCAACCACTTGTCAGGCCTGACTTTCCCTTTTACATACACATTGGGCACCCCTGTGGTAGGTCTTGGGTAATCCCTGGGCAGGGTGCAGAGTAGGTAAAAGACAGGATATATACTAAGGTGTGTGTTTTGTCCTGACAGTGAAAAACACTCCATTTCGTTTGTCACTGCTGAAAGGCCATCCTGCCCATAGGACAGATTCGGGGAGGCTGGCTGTTGTGTTTTTTAGCCTAGTTTCCTGTAAGTTTATAATGGAGAGGTGAAGTTTAGTATGTATGAACTCACAGTGTCATAACACATCTTTCTGTGAAGGTGATTTTGTCACTGTGTGTTCAGAAACCACCCTTTTAGAAAGTGGCTGAGTTTTGTGCTCTAAGCATTTTTGTGTGTCTCTGCTGAAATGTGGATTGTCTGTCTGGGTCTGAAAGGTGAGAGGAGCTGGGAGAGGTCTTAACCCAGGGATGAGTTCAGATGGCACCAGGCTGCCCTGCATCTGGAGAGTAGGGGGAGGAGAAGCCCGGGAGGTGGAAAGGACTGGGCCGGTGCTATAAACCAACTGACCCATCTCCTGCTGAGTGATTAAGGATCCAGACCCCGAGTATCAATGGGAGAGAGGTGACACCGGAAGGGAGACACCCAAAACTGATTTAGGGAGGGGTCACGGTCCCCTGAGCACAAACAAACTTCAAAGACATTAATGGGTATAACTATGAGACCTGAAACCCCTGAACGTTGGAATGAAACAGAAATGGATTGAGACTGAAAAGGCTTGGACCCATTCTGTGGTCAAGAGGAACCTCTGCTAAAGAAGGAGCAACTGAAGAGACTGCTGTGGAAAGAACAATCCTTGTTTCGTGATCTGGGGCTGGTCTGCAGTTTGCTGTTCTAACCAAGGGAGAGGCTGCTGGGACTGTGCTTGGAGGCGCTGAGTCCCCCTGCTTGAAGAAGGCTGTGCTTTGTACTGTGTCTTGTAACCCCAAGAGCCCGAGGTGAGATGGCTCCCTGTTTGGAAATACAGGATCATAAAAGTTTTCGGAGAAGTCCCAAGCAACGCAGTGTGTGCATGCTTTTGCAGCTCAAGACCCTCAGAAGTTGTGCCTTGTGATCATGGGCACGCAGGAGTAAGCTGAGTCGTGGACACGCTAGCTGTGTGTCATGGTGCAGGCTAAGGTTTTGGTGAGGAGTGCCTGGTCGCTGTGTGCACGGGGAGATGAAGTGAAACTCAGACACGCTGGGTGCATGTCATGGTGCAGGCGAGGGCATTGGTGAGGAGCGCCTGGTCAATGAGTGCAGCAAAAGAAGAAGTGAGTCTCAGACGCGCAGTGTGAGTGTCGTGGTGCAGCCAGGGTGTTGGTGAGCAGCGCCTGGTTATCGTGTGCACTGGGAGGAGAGGTGCGACTTGGACGCACAGAGTGCATGTCGTGGTGCAGCCAGGGCCTTGGGGAAGAATGCCTGGACATCGTGTGCACCGAAAGAAGAAGTGAGTCTTGGACGCGCGGAGTGCGTGTCGTGGTGCAGCCAAGGCGTTGGTGAGGGGCCTCCGGTCATTGTGTGCACCGGGAGATGAGGTGAGACTCGGACGCTCAGTGTGCGTGTCGAGGTGCAGCCAGGGCATAGGTGATGAGTGCCTGGACATCCTGTGCACCGGGAGAAGAGGAGAGACTTGGACGCGCAGGGTGCGTGTAGATGTGCAAGCAGCGGCACCTGTGAAGTGCACCAGGTCATTGTGAGCACCAGAGAAGAGGCGAGTCTCGGACGCGGAGTTTGCGTTTTGAGGTGCAACCTGAGGCGCTGGTGAAGAGTGCCTGGGGAGGGTGTGCACCGAATTGGAAGTAAGGTCTCTACAGTGCTGAGGGCAGGTCTCAGTGTTCCCTGACACTGCCGGAAGGAGGCCCAACTTATTAGTCCATCGGAGTAATACAGTAGCGGCCCAGACCGGCAGCCCCCGCAGAGCAGAGCCGACGGCCCGAGCTCACCACTCCCCTTGACTGAGTTCTGGATCAAGGCCGAAGTCACTGACGTCGGAGAGGATATTGGGGTCGCACCCCACCCAGGTAACATGGATCACCACCTGGGGTGGGGTGCGGCCCAGAGGGACACACTCTCAGCCTCTCGCTTCTGTCAGCTGCGCGAGTCTGTTGCCTCAGCTCGGATCCCCGTGCTGACCCAAGGAGGGGCAGTACTGGGGCTGGAGTGGGAAGCAGGACATTTGTGTCATCATTGATCCATATTGGGAGCACTGTTAACGGAGCACCTAAACTGCCATGTTACACTTTGCATTATTGCTGCTAAGGATCTATTGAACTGTCATATGATGCCTGACCTCATTTGTGCCTGACAAACTACATGCTTGGTGCAGTACGCACTGTGTTATTTTTCCCTAGCAGATTACCTGATTGTAACGTGTCACATTGCATTATTTCTTCCCTGCACAGTATCTGATAATAACGTGGCGCAGTGCATTATTTCTTCATTGCATTGTACAGGATTGTAGCGTGAAGCATTGCTTTGTTTCTTCCTGGTACTGGGCATGCTGGTAGTGATACGCATTGCAATATTCCTTTTATTGCAATGTACATGACTGTGGCGCTATGTATGGTATTGTTTCCCTGTTGCACAGTACTAGAGAATATCGTTACGCATTGCAGTATTTGTTTCCTTTTGCAACATGTGTGTTTCTATCAATACAACTGGCCTTACCTTTTGGAAACGGTTAGAAGTGACCTTAACTGTTGGTTAAAAGCGGTGTTTGGGATTAGAACCTACCAATCCACCTGAAAGATTACTACCCATTCTTATATGTTGATTTTCTATTGTGTGGTCATAACGTATAACTTCTTATATAAAGATTATACTAATTTTTTAAAAACTTGTGTGGAGTCTATTTGTGGTGACATCATTGGGTTGCTGTGAGTGTGGCTTCACATATTGTACACTCGGGCCTTGGAGATAAGCCTGGCTGCTTGTGCCAAGCTACTAAGGGGGTGAGCAGGGCTATCTCAAACGGTGTCCTTACTTAGCCTAACGTTGAAGCGAGGGGTCGGGGACTCCCACCTCCAGCATTTGGTGGCGGCGGTAAGCGATAAGGACTCCCACTTCCAACACAGAGTTAGAGAGGTCTGGCTCCCCGCGAACTGGCTCTGGTGGCCCGAGTAGTGCTAGTACAGCCTTGCTGTGTGGCTCCCTTCCCATCGAGATGCGAGAGGCCCTACTGGGGGGTTCCCGGTCATACCGATGACAGCCACATTTCTATGAAGCTATAAACTTTGTTGTATCCATTTTACTGAGACTCTGGGGAAATGGGAGCTGTTGACTCTGATGGTTTGTATGGTGATGCAGGGAGTTGATCTGGCGAGTTGGAAGGATGAGGTAAAACACACATATGGTATGGTGCTAGGTTGCTCAAGTACCACTCTGAATGTTCTTATTGGTTTCCATGCATTACCCCACATTTTTGACAGGACTACTGTTAATGTTTGCTATGTTTTGCACGGTTTGTAGCCGGATATTGCACAGTTTCATGACAGCCTGGGGAGAGGAGTTTGGGGACTTCTTTTATTTGCTCATGTGTGTGAGGTTGAGAAAGATAGCTCCCCACACCAGAGTGTGTAGGGAACACAAACATATAGAAACCACATTGCCCAACCAAGCTTCAAACTTCTCATGTGGAACAAAAGAGGCATGGCTTCCTACATTGAGCGCCACAGGATCTATGCCTACCTGAGGAGGCAGCAGGTGCATTTCGCCTGTCTCCAAGAGACACACCTCACAGAGGCAGAACTTATCAAACTATTTAGGCAATAGAGGGGCAGCCATTACAGTCAGTCCTTCTGTGGTTTTGCCAGGAGAGTGTTGGTGTGGGTGGCCCTGGGGGTCCCCCTCAGCATTGTTCACACCAAGATAGATCCTGAGAGCCGTTTTGTGGTTGTGGGGGAACATTAGACGGGCTTCCCCTCACATTGGTTGAGATATATGCCCCTAATGCATGACAAGGTGCTTTTTTGGGTCCATCCCACCCAACCTGCTAGCAGATTTTGCCAGCCCCATTATTTGTTGCAAAGACTTTAATGAGGTCAATCATACTGATATCATGTTGGAACACAGGGAGGTGCCTGGAGGGTACGGGGGAGGAGGCGTAGCAGGGCTAGACACACACACAAATTGTATTTATTTATTTATGTTTATGGTCATTGCTTTTTTTGTATTATTTAATGCATCATGTATATTAATCTATGGTAGCGTACCTGATTTGACTCCTGCGACATGCTGTGTGATTTCTGTGTATGATATGTGGATATGTTCTATGTCTGAAAACCAAACAAATACATTGAGAAAAACAAACAGTAGCCGTCCACGTTGATCTACTGCCAAAGGGTCAAATATGGTTCATTCTGCTGTGCTCTAACTAAAACTAGCCAGTTACCCATGGCATTTGTTGTTCTTTTTATTGCTGGTGTCCATTTCTTTGTTGGTTTTCAGCAGAAGGACTCTTTGTAATGCATACTCAGGAGAGCCCCCTGCACAGTGATAAATGACAATGAATGCAGTCCTCTAGGCACGCATTCTAGAGGGAACAGTGATAGGAACTAATGTTTAAAATATAAACAAAACACTGAAACTACACAGTTATAGTTTATTGAAATAACTAACTTGTGCCCCAAGCATTCACTGCTTGCAACCTCACATATTACATCACTAATGCCATCTAAAATTATATCATTGATGGCGTCTCTGATAACATCCCTAATAACATCATCCATGATACTTCTATATACATTGCACTATGAATGAAGACGTTTATAAGTGTGTATATTTGTTTCAAGAACCTAGCTGAAGATTTTGAATCATTCCAGGTGATTGAATAGTGTGGAATGTAAGGGTGATCCACTTAGAGGTGGTTTAACTCACCCTTTGGTTTTAAGCATGGCTCTAACATTCTATGCCATTTTAACCATTAAAGGAATGTGTGTAGTGCATTTTAGCAAACTATGGAGGGATGTCCAGAATGCCTGGCAGAAGCTGTTTTATCAGAGGCATGTGCATACCTGTCAACCTCTTGGCTTAAAATTGAGGGTAATGTGACATCGTTAAGAGGGTAAGTCCATTGAAGTTACTAGAGTAACAAACCTTTTAATTAAGAGTGTTCAAGGTTTGAAAAGTGGATGCCCATAATAAAGTCTACAGGGACATTCAGAATTTTAGGTGGGTGAATACAAGTAAAACCAAATGTGACCAAAGGCCATGCATGTTGGCGGTATGGGCGGCACAGGGCCTAGAAGATGCATCCAGCACGACTTGCACCTAACTGCGTACGGGCGCCCTAAGCCCCAGTGCAAAGCTTTCTGCAATGGGCAGTAGTAGGTTGGCTCTGTGCCTATCACAGCCGTAACTGTACATCCTGCAAAGAGAGTGGCAAGAAGAAGCCACATGAAAGCTCATCTCAGTATGAGCTTGAGGTTCTAACAGAATTCGAGCTGAGCCAGAGCCTGGATTCTGGTTTTGAGACTGGTTCGAGTTTTCAGTGGCTCACCCATTTCCAGAGGAACTTAAAGACATACCTTGGGGTACCTTTTTGCTGCATTATTGTTTATTCAGACACAGTACAGAAAAACTATTAAAGTTGGTAGATAGTGAAACACCCATATTATGTTGGTGTGTGCTTAGTCAGTAATAATCACATGCTCTTTAACAGTATTATAATGTTAATTCTGTATGGGGGATCAACTAGACAATACTTTCTATTGTGCTGCAGTGCATCATTTTCTTTGTGTATTATATGTTGAAAATTCGCCATTGGCCATAACGTTAAACAGTCATGGTAATCATACAAAATGTATCATATCTGGGGATGCCCAGTATAGATGGCCATCGAGTATACTTTCTTTTTTTAAGTTCAAGAAGAATTTTATTGATCATAAAATTTGGCAGCAATACACAAAGAAGCAAGAAAAATGAGGAAAAGAAGGGGGGGGAATGGGAAACAAAAAAAAGAATAATCAGGGTATACTTTACCAGAAATTAAATAGCAAAAGACTTATCATGGGCAATAAGAATAAAAAGAAGGGATACAATAATTATACATCAGAAACAAGTGCAAATGAGGACAAAGCAGATAATAATGCAGAAAAATAAAGGAAATGAAAAGGATATCAGGGGGGGTTGGGAACCTCCTGCAGAGCAGGTTGTGGGCAAAAAGAACGAGTCACACAATTATCCAAATACATTGTTACAGGGAGCCATAAATCTGCACGTTTGGTTGCCAATTAGGCAGGAAAAACAAAAGCAGTATCAAGCCTATGATTATGACAAACATTGTACCACCATGCTTTAAAGGAAATGTCAGAAGAAGTCTTCCAATTAATAGTAATCTGTTGGAACGCAACAGCCAAAAGCAAATAAACAATGCGAACATGTAGGTCAGTCCCCTTCCAACAGGGAGAGAGGCTCCCTTGAAAAAGATGAGTATGGGACAGGGGAATACATGTATGGAAAATTACATTAATCTGAGCCCAAACCTGCAACCAAAAAGCATGTACATGTTTACAAAGAAATAACATATGAAACAGAGTAGCGTGAGGTAAGGAACAAGACCAGCATACATCTGAAACAATAGAGAACCGTTTGTTAAGGGTAAAAGGAGTATGGAGCAACCTGTTGTAGATGAAAAATAAGGATTGCGTCAAGGACGCCGCTCTAGACATTTTACGAACCTTTGTCCATATCTTGTCCCACAGGGATATTGGCCAAGACACAGCAAGGTCCTGTTCCCACTGCTCCTCTACCCTAGACTTAGGTCTAGTAGATGTATGAGCATGAAGATGCTTGTAAATAATGGAAGATTTCGGAGTAGTATGCAGGAGAGAATGAAGTTAGAGAGCAGGGTCAGGAGAAATGGAGGGGGATGGTGTCTGCATGAGTCGTGTGTAGACCTCCATGACCGCTGCTTTAAGTAGAAGGTATTTGGGAGCAAAGGATGAGGGCAAATCAAAGGAGGAACAAAGAGTGTGAAAAGGCAAAAAGGTGGAGTGTGAAAACAACTGCGATATCCAGAGCAATCCTCTGGTCCTCCAGGATTTCCAGTAAAAGGGTCTATCATGAATTAAAAGATACTTGTTATGCCAAATGGTGGGAGAGAGAAAATCAGCAATAGTCGTAGGGGGAGGAGGATTGGAGGATAAAAGGAGCTTGACAGTATATTTATGAATGGGAGTGGGAATCGAAAAGGGTTTACATGAGAAAGAGATATATTCAACGAAGGAAAATGGAGAAAGGAAAAGGCGCTCAACCTTAGTCCACAAAGGGCAGGAGGAGGCAGGATCTTGGAGCCAAAAGGAAGCTTGGCATAACAAAAAGGCTTTTTGATAAGCTGGAAAGTCTGGGAAATTGACTCCACCTTCAGAAGTAGGGCGAATTAGTCTGGCAAGGGACATTCTGGGTGTCTATCGAGTATACTTTCTATGTGATAGGTGTCGCAGTTCAGTAGAGGTGCATGTATCATGCTGCCTCACTTACCATTAACTTGTATTTTTTCAAGATAGTATCAACACTGCATAGTATTTACTAAATGTATTTATATTTATTTTTGCTGTGATCTTGAGTTCCCCCTTCAGAATATCAGGGTTGCCAAGGTTCATACAAAATTCCATACACCATACAGAAGCACTTCTAGAGGATCAACATATAGAAAGGCCTAAACAATTGATATGTGTCAGCACCTAAAATAGTAACTCCAATTAGGTGGAAAAAGATGCAAAAGAACTCTGGTGCATCTCTACTTATAACAAACTCTCACTTGAAAAAAACAATGTTTTCTTTCAAAACAAACACGAGTCTGAGGGATCTACCTATCCACATGAGACCTAGGAAAGCCAGCCATATAAATCAGTTAACATTATATATAATTGTTGTGATGATGTTGTTAACTTAATAATAAACTTAATGTAAAAAATTACATCAAACCTCAAAATTAAAAAGTTATATATAGTTTATTTAAACTAAAAGCATAACTTTTAAGCAAGTTTAGCAATTGTTAAATAAACACATAACATTAGTTAGGATGAGTAAATGTTTAAAATTGTTGTTTAGAAAAAATGTTTATTAAAGTATATTTAGAATATATGTATATTTGATACACACTTAATTTGAGGAGTTAAGGGATAAAAACTTTTTACTTTATTACTTTCAATTTAATATTATTATTGTAAACTATTCTACATTTATAGTTTATATTAAAATGTACCGGACCTCTAAGTCATTGTTAGAGTTGTGGTAAAACTAGCGGGATTAGCACTGGTACAAAACTACTTTTAGGTAGAAGGTACAATATATATACTACAGCATGGCACATCCATGGGAAGTACCTTTACGGCAAGTACAGGTTGCACTTATATATGCTATTAGGTAAAAACATTTGAAAAGGAACATATATGGACCAACAAATGTTATCAAAATCCAACTACAGTTATGACAACAGTACATCTACAATGTCTTTATTGTATTGCATGGCAAATCTGACTCTGCAACAGGGTTCCTTGATTCTCTAAATACACAGATTGAATACCTTCAATTCACCCTACATATGCCCAACTAGGAAATCTCATTTTTTGGTGGGGTGATTAGAGCAGAGGATACTCTAGGCGTACCCAAAATTGACAGCATAAAACACTTTGAAAGTGCATACCCATCCTCCCTCAGAGAAAACATACCTGTTGGACAATTCCTGAGAGTAAGAAGAAACTGCTCCGACCTACAAGAACATACAGGGGCGGAGCAGAGGAGCGTCATCCCACTTAAGTGCTCCCCAAGCCTCAAAGATGAAAAATGAAATGATTATTGAGCATCATTCTATTTCTCATGTTTTCGTACTGAACCAAGCGTCAGGACGGGGCAGGGTCTGCTTAGAGACAGCAGGGAGGAGTGGTGCCCAGAGGGCTGTCTTTGCTCTTGTTCAAACTGAGCATGACTTTTTGGCTGGCCGTCTTGCATCGGCCAGCCGGACTTGCGCTCTTTGAAGCTCCCAACCCAGCTGTCTTTATACAGCTGGGTTGAGAGCAAGTGCAGGTATATAGTGCCCTCAGGAGTGCCGAGAGAGGCCGCTCCCACAAATCAGGACACTGGTCACATGCTGGTTAACAGCACATGAGCAGGCTAGGATTGGTCAAGGGAGTTTGCCGGGGCCTGCACTACAGTCCCTGCAGTAGAGGTCAGAGTGAGGAGGACGTCATCCATCAAGATCCAGGTAAATGGTTTTCCTTTTTTTTGTTTTTTATTCACCCATCCCCCCGACCCTCAATATATGCCAGTCATTACTGAAAACATATGGCTGAAGCTTAAAAATTAGCTGAGAAACTTATGAACAGACACTATCCTAAACTCCTGATAGAGAGACGTAATAGGAGAGGAAAGAAAAACTGTACTAAAGCACTTCCAGAAAGCCAATATAGAGAAAGGCTCAAACCATTGATCCGTATCTGCAATTTTTAACAGACACTGGTGCATCCTTAATTATAACAAACTCTCACTTGAAAAACAATGTTTCCTTTGAAACAAAACACTGGCCTGAGGGATCTACCTATCCATATGAGACCTAGGAAAGACAGTAATACAAATCAGTTAAAATTAATTTCTGTAATTGTTTTAATTATGTTTTTGACTTAATAATAAACTCAATGAAAAAAATTCATCAAACATTTCAACTTTAAAAAAAACAGTTTTTATGTGAACTTAAAACATAACCTTTGACCAAGTTTAAATCTTATCAAATAAAAAAGATAAACGTTAGTAAAGATGAGTAATTGTTGTTTAAATATTAATGTTTATTGAGGCGCTAGGGAGTGCGCAACCAAGATGGCCACACGACTGGGAGGCTCTAGTGGCCCAGACCACAAATGCTACATTAATCCACTGAACCACTGCTCCAAAGGGAATAAAGCATGCAGAAACTATTGCCGAATTCAACTGCGACCTCACAGAGACTTGAGTGAGACCTGCGGCTCAATAAGGATCTGCCGAAGCTGAGTGTGAACCAACGCGGATGCGGCAGAGCGAGGCGTGGAGGTGGGCTGCAGGCGCATCGACTAATTAAGGCCGGTGCTACGCATGAGGAGCGGGACATGCCCACAGCGCTCCTGAGACTCTGCGACAGGCGGGGGAGACCGCAGTTCGTGGCGATCCGAGATCTCAGAACGGTGCTTCGGGAATGCATGCAACAAAGAAGGTAAAGAGGGATCATTCACTGTCTAGAGCAAAAGCCACATAGAGCAGGCGAATCCGGGCCTCGGAAAACGAGCCCTGCATAAGACAGGTGCTGCGTCTGTGGATTCCTGCTCTGCCAGAATAACAGCTTGCACAACAGAGCGCCCCAAGAAGTAACATAACAGTGCGACTGCCTTCTGCAAATCTCGGATGCATCCAGAGGGGACAGTTATTTTACCCTGGATTCGGATGCTGCATGTGAAGGAGTAACGACTGGTCCCCATCAGCCTCTGGCTGAGGTACAATGCAATTAAGGGTGATGGTGGAGGTCTGTACCCACATCACATCATGGACTACTGTCTAGAAGGAGATAGAGTAGTGAGCCTCACACGAGTGGCAGAAAAATATTAGCACAACAGAACACCTCCACTCTCCCCAAGCACGCACACTGCTGATGTCCCAGCGCCACAACTACACATTCGGAGGGGAGAGCGAACCACTGGAATAACGCCCTATGAGACCGGGGAAGCCGGAGGAATAGGCATCAGTCCCTGCCTTGTCTAATCCACCAAGCAATAGCAGCCTGAACAGCACCCACTGAACTTCCATACATACAGCACAGATTGAAGGATCGTGTAGCACCTGCGTTGGACCAGAGTATCACCCGCAATATTACCAAAAAGGGGAAGAACAGGTCAAGATGCACCAATATAACTTCTAAGATGGGGCGAACAAACGGAAACCATTTGAAGCTGCTATTCGAGGTCCGAAAAACAGCTTGCACACAGCATGAGGAGCAGACTGAAGCTGAGCCTCCCCTCGATAGCCAGGAAGACATCTGGAGGGCAATAAAGTTAGGATTTTTCTCAGTTTAGGAGTAGTAAAGTTAGGAGTCCTACCTTTACTACTCCTAAACTGAGAAAAATCCTAATTTTAAGACCTTCAGTATTCACAGAAGGCATTTAGGAGTCCTAAAGTTAGGAGTCCTAACTTTACTACTCCTAAACTGAGAAAAGTCCTAACTTTAGGGCTTTCGGTATTCACAGAAGGCATTTAGGAGTCCTAAAGTTAGGAGTCCTAACTTTACTACTCCTAAACTGAGAAAAATCCTAATTTTAAGACTTTCGGTATTCACAGAAGGCATTTAAGAGTCCTAAAGTTAGGAGTCCTAAAAGCCTTCTGTGAATACCGAAAGACTTTCAGTATTCACAGAAGGCAATTAGGAGTCCTAAAGTTAGGAATCCTTAGGAGTAAAAAGGGCTATTATATTGCCTTCTCTACATATCATAAAAACATTAGATTGGCCCGAAAAAACCACATTGCCTTGCAACTAACTGAGGCAGGCAATACCTCCAAGGTATTGTATCGAATTTTACAATCCTTTACTAAACCTACGGCTTGTGAAAGTCTTGACTCATCCTCATAAACATTATGTGATGACATCTCTCTTCTTTTTAGCAATAAAATAGAGCTGATTTATGACAAAATCATCAAGACCACAAACCCTATGGATTGCCCCCCCACACCACAACATCACTCCCGGACCATTAATTCCGCCACACTCACTGCCTTTCCAGCAGTTAGTCAGAGTGATATTGAGATTCTAATAGGCCAAATTAAGACAGGCTCTCCGTTAGACCTCATCCCTGCCAGAATTGTTTCTTCCTTGGGCAATTCTCTTGGTCCTATGATCCAGACTTTGGTGAATCTCTCTCTTGTTGAGGGTCAGGTACCACAGGAGTGGAAGAAGGCTCTTGTAAATCCCATCTGTAAAAATTCTACTCTTCCCTGGACTGATTTATCCAACCTCCACCCCATATCTCTCCTCCCATACCTGAGCAAGATAACGGAAAAGCATATCAACATCCACCTGTCGCATTTCATTGAGCTAACTGGAGGTTTAGATCATTCCCAGTCCGGATTCAGGCCCAACTATAGCACGGAATCAACGCTCCTCTCTGTAACTGATACCATCAGAATGTCACAGGATAAGGGGAGCTCTGTGATTCTGGTGCTGTTGGACCTGTCCTCAGCTTTCGACATGATATCGCACGAAATCTTGCTCAGTCGCTTGCAGGAGGTAGAGGTTAGGGATATGGCCCAGTCCTGGTTGAAGAGTTTTCTATCTGCCGCTCGAAGAGTGTCAGTTTGGGTTCTTTCCGTTCGGCACCTGTGGAGCTCACCAAAGGGGTGCCACAGGGCTCGTGTTTAAGTCCCACGCTTTTTAATGTGTATGTGGCCCCTCTGACTGACCTTATGAGATCTTATGGATTAATTCCTGTGTCGTACGCTGACGATACTCAGCTGCTTTTTCTCTTCCAGACCCTGACTACTGCAGTTAAACACTCCTTTTCTGAAGGTATGAGGGCTGTGTCTCGATGGATGGCCACGCATTTCCTGCAGTGTAATGTAGGGAAAACCGAGGTTATGCTGTTTGGGGAGGCCCCATTACTTTGGTCGCCGGACTGGTGGCCATTAGATCTGGGCCCCATTCCCAGTCCTAAGCAGGTAGTGAAAAATCTGGGTGTTCGGTTGGACTAAAGTCTGTCTTTAAAGTAGCATGTCAATCAAACAGCAGGGTCCTGTTTCCATGTAATTGGAATCCTTAGAAGAGTGTTTCCATTACTGCCAGATTCATCTAGAAAGACCCTTGTTCAGGACCTAGTGCTTAGCCGCCTGGACTACTGTAATGGCCTACTAATATCAGCAAATGACAACTTGCTCGGTAGACTCCAGGTGGCTCAGAATACTGCCGCAAGACTGGTTCTAAATTCCCCGCCCAGAACCCCCTCTTGCCCCCTTTTAGAAAAGCTCCATTGGCTACCAATCCGACAACGGGTTAAATTTAAAACCTGTTGCATTATCCATAAGAGCATTTATGGCCCAGGCCCCCTCTATCTGGCGGAGAAGTTTGTCCCCTACAATCCTGCACGTACCCTTTGCTCCAGCAACCAATGTCTTCTACAAATTCCCTCTATCAGAAGGGTGAGACTGGGTGGAAGGGCTCTCTCATTTTTGGGTCCCAGTCTCTGGAACAAACTGCCTGCTGCCCTCAGGCTTTGTACCAATCATCTAGCCTTTAGGAAATCGCTGAAGACTTTCCTGTTTCAAACTAAGCGTCTCCTTCTCTTTAGATCTTGATAGGACTGCTGTTCTGCCTGTAGGGTGAATTGAGCGCAGAGATACTCCTTCGGGAGTCGAGTCTAGCGCTATACAAGCCTATAAATAAATAAATAAATAAATAACTTTACTACTACTAAACTGAGTAAAATCCTAATTTTAAGGCTTTCGGTATTCACAGAAGGCATTTAAGAGTCCTAAAGTTAGGATTCCTAACTTTACAACTACTAAACTGAGAAAATCCTAATTTTAAGACTTTCGGTATTCACAGAAGGCTTTTAGGAGTCCTAAAGTTAGGACTCCTAACTTCTGTGAATGTTGAAATGAGTAAGTGCCTTCTGTGAATACCAAAATGAGTAAGTGCCTTCTGTGAATACCAAAATGGTAGTAAGTTTAGGATTTTGTCTTAAGTTAGTTCCTTGAATCGCGCCCTATGTCCTTAGCTTTTATCCCGATTTGACGCAGACAGTCCAAGAGGCAAGGAGGAAATTCATCATGGAAAAACTGAAATTTCACCACAAAAAGAGAGGGGTCCTCCTTTGCCCAAGGGACAGGACACCAAAATGACAAAAAGTCAATTCTCATAAGAAAAGGTGGAAATTTTCTGTTCATACTGGCTGCTCTCAAGGGAAATGGGGCACTGGGTAGAGCAGATTGACCACCTAGCAAGGACACTTTCCGATCACTCCCAAGAGAAAATGATACTTTCCATTCCAGGCTGTGAGCTGCCATATAACAAATGGCGATTAAGCCCAATGGCACGGCTAGATACAGTCTTTAAAGAAGAGATAGAATAAGAGTAACAAGATTTTTTTTAGCACAATATCGACACTGTCCCAAAATTCACCACTGTATGGGAAGCATTTAAGGTCACCACAAGGGGGCTTTGCATTAAGAAGGGAGGGGGTATGCTACGAGATATTCGAACGCAGCTCAACAAGCTGGAGTGTGGGATAAAAGAACTAGAACAAGAAATGACCAAGCTAAATACGGAGGGAAGCACAAAAGCTACCTTACAAGACAAATTAACAGAGTACAAAGATGCAGTGGAAAGGGAGTGCAAATTCAAGAGTAAATACCACAGAGAGAGAATCTATGGAGAAGGTGACCGCCCAGGGAAGGCCATTGCTGACCACATCAGGCGGACTAGGTTTTCCAACTATATTACGGAACTGCATGACCCGAGGGAAATATCCATAGTGACTCCACCGATGTAATAAATGTATTCATGACATATTACTCTGCCCTGTATACCTCAAATAGAACACAACCCATTAACCTTACACAATACCTTAAAGACACTGCACTAGCCTGGCTTGGGGACTTCCAAAGAGAGTTCCTAGCAGCAGACCTAGAAGAGGACAAAATCACACCAACCATAATGCAAATGAACTCAGGGCGTGCCCCTTGGTCATATGGGCTACCTGTAGAATTTTATAAGACATACGCCATATAACTAGTCCCTATACTAAAGAAGGTGTTTGACGAGGCCTACGAAGATGGAATTCTCCCATTGACAATGAGAGAGGCCATGATGTCCTCACTGCTCAATAGGGGCAAGCCAGCAGACTATTGCTCTCGCTAATAAATTGTGATACTAAAATCCTTGCTAAGACCCTAGCAAAAATATTAAGGGCCATATTAGCAAGGACTTGCGATAATCATTGCAATGTGCGCTTAGTGCTGTATTTTTTATCGACAGCTATCGCTGGTTTAGATCGCGGAGATAACACGTTATTATCAACGTTCATCTCCAAGGCGATAATAAACCAGCGATAGCGGCGATTCTCCATCACTAACCCGGGAATTCCAGTGATGAATTCCCATCGCTAAGGAACAGGTCGCTAATAGGCAGGTGAGGATGCAGTCGTAGAAGTCACCTCCCATAGAAAACAATGGCTAAGTCAGGATTTTAGCAGGTGTTAAAATCCAGTGATAATGGCGGTTAGCACAAGATTTTTTATCGCTTCGCCTGCGTTGCTAATAGGGGGAAGTTGTGTCAGCTACTGTTTTCAGTCGCTTATAGTAGGGAACGCCTACCTTGCATGTCATTAGCGATAATTATCGCTGGCATGTAAGGCGATAGGAAAACTGCCCGCTATCGCCAGGAGGCTGTCGCTAACGCCTGCCAGCGAAAGCTTGCTGATAGGGCGATAAAAAAACTTGCTGCTTTAGCGGCAAAAAAGTGCCGCTAAAACGCGATAAAGGCCTTGCTAATATGCCCCTAAATCTGTTAATGGACAGATTGGTATTGCCTGATCAGGCTGGGTTCATCCCAGGCAGAGCGACATCGCACAACCTCAGAACACTGTTCTCGGTTCTTCAAGACATAGACCCAGATACTGCTACGGTGGCTGCATTTCTGGACGCCACCAAAGCATCCGATTCTGTAGAATGGGACCACCTCAGTGGAAGACTCCGACAAATGGGTATGCCCCCCGGCTTCCTGAGGTGGATAAAGCTTCTATATCGGAAGCCCCAGACCACCGTACTCCTTAATTGGACCCACTCATCCTCATTCGAAATTATAAGTTGAACTAGGAAGGCTGCCTGTTATCTCTTATATAATTCACTCTAGCAATTGAACCATTGGCTGCAAAATTAAGACAGCACCATAAAGAGCAGGCATTAGCATACCCCACCTGTCACATCCTCATATCGCTATATGCGGATGACATTACTTTATATGTTAAGGACCCACGGGAAAATCTGAATCCACTATTACGAGAATTTACCAAATTCGGGGAGTATTCAGATATAAACATAAATTGGAGAAAGTCAAGCATATTACCCCTTACTGATAAAGTCTCACCCTACGCCCTGGACTATCCCTTAGAATGGAACGAGACGGAAGTTAAACACTTAGGGATAAAGGTTACAAGGGAAAGATTGAATTAATGCTAAAAATTACGGCAAGACCCTAGATACTTAAACAGATTTAATATCCTGTTAGATAGCGATGCCGCTGTCCATGGCAGGACGGATGTCACTAATAAAAATGGTCATACTTCCCAAAATGCTTTACTTATTCACAAACATTCCATACATCCCAGGCAAAGCTTTTTTTTTAAAGCCCTACGAATGCAAACGATCCGACTAGCATGGGGGGGCAAACAGCCAAGACTCAAGTGGGAAGTACTCACACTCCCATACTCACAAGGAGGATTTGAGATACCTGATCTCGAACTATAGTTTTTATATTAATACACATTCAATGAGATGGGCTAATGTACTATAACTTTTTACTTTATTACGTTCAATGTAATATTATTAGTATAAAGTATTCTACATTTTTAGTTTATATTAAAATATTCTTATTTTTTCTTAGCAAATAAACTTCAAACCATTTTACTATACTTTCGTATTGTGAGATCTCCACCACTATGGCGGAGATCTCTGTCAACTTGTGAATGTTACCTGTACTAACTTTGCACTCGTAAATTCATTCATAACATGCTTCACACCCTGGAGGGAGTGGAGACATGCAAGTCTACACTGAGGGCCCGATTACAATGCAGGTAGGAAAGCATTCCCACCGAATCGGATTGGGAATGGTTTCCGACCGACTCGGATCGGGAGAGTCCAACCGACTGATTACGATGCATCCGGATACTTCCAGATACAATTTGGGTCGGACTCCCATGGACTTCAATGGGAACCTATGTTCCGACCAAATGCATAGGCTTCGATTGGAGAAATGGGTGGCTGGGGAAAATTGGGCACCCTGTGGCGGACACCCCCTGGTGCCTGCCACACATGGCTGGTAAGGGGGGACTCATGGGTGCCAAATCACTCGTAGGATAGCTAAATTCTGCCAAAATTGTAATTAACACAATTTTTTCGTTGTGCAGTTGAGCTAGTAAACTTGCTGGGAATATATGATTCCTAACACAAGAGAGCAATTACCTGATTGCATGAAAGGAACATTCGATCCACCACATAAAGTATTGATTGATATCAGTGCTGAGTTTGTGCCAGAAGGTTGGCATGAAACCCTCCTCCATTATTCACTTCACTTTTGATCAATCACTCAACGAATGTGTAGATTTTGACTGCAATGCAATTCAAAAGGAAGTTTTAGCACTTAGATAAGAATATGAATAATATAAGCATTTGCACATTTGAAGGATCTTTTTTGTGGTATCCAGATAACAGTTGAATGATTTTCCAACACTCAAAAAAGACACCATTGCATAGTAAACTCTGAAAATGATTGTCTTTAACTGCCATCCAGTACTGACCAATGGTCGTAGTCCAGTGGGTTTCAACCCTTTCCCTGCTTTCTGGCTCTATCCATACATGCAATTTGAAGGCCGGAAGCAAAAGCCCTATTATGCCACTCATTTCCTAGATATCTGTGGGGTAGAACCTCCAAACCACCCGGTAAAGTTGTATTCATATCCTGATCACTTACGACCATCGTTAATGTCCCGATGTGTTTTAAAAAAGGGTAGGAAATGTAGTCGAGCCAAGTCTGGAAACTACAGATTGGCAAAGATTGGACACGTTTTCGGACTTTTCCTGACTTCACGAAGCCAAAGTTTACCCACCTGGCTTCATTTCTTGACTGTTGGATGTCCTGCTCATGAAGGGCAACATTTCCAGGCACTGGAACCAGGACCTACAATGTGGTTTGTTTGGAGACCCATCAGGAGAAAGAGAATGGTGTAGGTTGTTGTGGAACTCTGAGGATGGTTCCGGCAACTAAAAAATAGAATTTGCTCGGGAAGTAAGATGACCAACAGACCAGGTGAAGATCAAGGAGTTTGTTTTGACCACTATAAAAAATCTGAATAGTGTCCCTCTGCCACATAGATTAAGGAAAGATGCCATTTTCATTTCAATTTTGCAATTTTGTAAAAAAAGCACAAGTTGCAATTCGCACAACATCTCCAACATCTAGCTTAAAAAGCACCAATCACCACAAACGTATAAAAAACCCTCCAGGAGAACTTCTCAGGGCCCCAGTAAAATTGACTTTAACAACGACAACGTTTTAACAAATGGCACTAGCCCAATGTGTTCTGAAATGCCACATTCCCGAATATTTTCTCCAACACAATCCTTTGGGGGAATTCCCGAATTACTTCTGGAAATTTGCTTTTGAAATTTGTGCAGTGACATTTTTACCATTGTTTGCCCAGTCTCAATCTGGAACTGCTCATGTTTTAAGTCAGAAATGGTTTGCTGCGCAGAACTTGTTCCACGGACTTTAGACATGTCCACCTGTGGTTTTAGTTTTATTTCTGATTTCACCTTAACCATGTAGCCATTAGCGAGATGCAACAGAGCATCTGAATAAATGTACATGAGAGTACAAAATGGAAAGTAGATTGAAGATTTCAGCAGAACAGAAGGTGAGAAAAAGACAATTCCCACATATAACTTATTACATTCACCCCCACACAAAGGCCCTTTGTTAGAGCTTTCAACAGGAATCTATCATCAGGCCAGAACTGTACAAAGCAGCAGAAGTAATAGTTGTTGGCGATCTTGCGAGAAGCCATTGGATGATTTTTCTTTGTTTAAAAAACATCCTGCCAAAAACATTGCAATTAAAACAAAAGAACACGAAGTAAAGCTGTGGTAATTGAGCAAAAGAACAGGGACACAGATAAAGCTGCGGCATTTGAGAGAGTATTTGCTGTAGACGGGACCACGCAGTAGATTGCCTGACGAAAGTAATACAGAGTGCTTTGGTGTGGGTGTTTTACTCAGCGGGAAACTAGAGAGAATTCTGGGGGAGCAAACGAGGCTATCTCTGAGATGTTATTGAAACAGATGCGAAGCACAAGTGTGTGTGTGTGTGGGTAAGAAACGCTACTCGGTCGTTTATTTTCCATTTATGTGATATAACGATTGGGGTATCACAAATGATATATCACGTGACGTAAGAAAATTATTGCCTCCACCCTTTCAGATTTTTCTATTTATCCCAGGAAATTAGATGTAGAATTACAAATATTAAATATATACTCACCTCAGTGATGTAGTTGTGGGCGATGTGGCGGGTGCAATTTTATTGGAGGTTAATATTGTTGACCTCAATATAGTGATGTAAACCTATACAGTACAGCTTATATAGGTCAAGAGTGGCTTTTAAAGACAGCATTCCTATTATCGGAGCAGGAGCACTTGGTCGGTAGTAATGGAAGGTGGCTGTGATTGAGGCTAGATTGTAGATATTTTACGGAAAGCTGAGTGGGAAGTGTAAGCAATTTATTCAAGAGACATTTGCAGTTTGTAGCAGGTGATAACAATGTGGGATTACCAGCATTATATGATGTGTTAGTAAAAATATGAAGCTCCTTCTGCAGAAACCAAACATCGACAGCCAAAGGGAATTGGGGCCATCGGTAGAAGTACATCTGTCCATCAAACCTGTGGACGGGCTGATGCACTATTCTTCCTCTTTGGGATTGCCAGTAAATGGCTAGTGGTCCAAATGATAACAAATTAAAATGACCCTCAGACCGTGGGAGAAAACAATTAGGGTGCCAGGGAAAATCATCTTTTATTTTATAGGAACAAACCCACTGGTTGGAGGTATATTTTGGAAACAAAAAGTTTGCTGAGTGGCCACCTGAAACATGAAAGCCACTCAGCAGCAATTCAATGCTTTCAGATTAATCCATGGTGGTTACGCTTCGGAAGGCATAGATTTCTCTGCCAGGTTAGCAGAAATCTCTCAGTAAATGATGGGGTTGGGGAAAGGTCTGCAGTGCAATGAAGGTCATTACTTCCATTCCATCCATTCCACGTGTAGAGGTCAGACTGCTTAATGCCTTTTGTTGCAATTTAGCCAACTCTGTAGGCCATTTGCAGTGCTGACCTAATGCATCTACTTCAAGTGGCCTTCCTATATCAGCAGCCCTGAGGAGAGGGCATCAAGCCAGAGACTGCCGCTGGATTAAAAAGAAAGGTTGTGGAGTAAGCCACAAGACAAAAGTAGAAAATGTTGAAAGTCAGCAGGAGGGAGTCTGCACAGGTGTGGAGATGTAGAGACCAGGAGGGTGTGTTACCTGCAGAAAACCCCAAAGAAAGTGTGTATTACAAAAAACATAGAAAAGAACTAGTTGAAATGAACATTTTGGACATATAATTTGAAAGTGAAATGATAAAATGACAAGTCAAGTCAAACTTTATTTCGGTTACACAAGTAACCATAAAAGTGCATTGAAATAACATTATTAGTATACTCACAAGAAATCCTTGCACAGAAAAAAATAAGACATCAACAAATACATAATACTGGCTAAAAAACCAAAAAAATAAAAAAAGCCTATTGCAGCCATCAACATATCTGACCAAGATCAGGTCATCAATCTTTAGAGGGTCCTTCTTCCGATAAAAAGATAGCAAAGTGCAAGTAACAAATATCAAAAGGCTAGACAGAGCCCAATGTACATTTACCGATATTTATAATATGAATACATAAAGTCCACAAAACCTACACAACATAATTTCATAAATAAACAGCCACTAAAAGTCCCTAATTATTAGAATACTGGTGCCCACCCAACAGAAAGGTCCACATCAGTTAGAACACCACTGTTTTCCTTCCACTGATGGCACATATTAAAAAAGAACAGTTGTTTACACAATTAGATGGCAAGTCAAGTTGTTGCAAATAAACCAGGGCTGCACAGGAGCTCCTGATTCCCTGCTCCCTAATAATTGGAATTAAAAACCTTTTTAGTAAAATCAGAATAAAATGGACAAAAAAGATAAAATGCAGCAGGCTGTGGGGGGAGGATTCATTCGATGGGCATATTAATATTTTAGTTGGATCAAATTGACTGAGTATGAAACCAAGATTGCATCTTACTAAATTTAACCTGAATTGGGTTAGTAACATTCTGTCCCACGTACTATCAATCTACTCTAAATACGGCTCCATGGCTGATGTACTATGGAGTATAACATACTCCCTTACAGTACTTTTTTGTAAATGCAAGTTCCTCCCATAGACAGCACCTCTTCCACTTAAAAGTGTTTTTCTCCCAGACCATGTCAGATTTGGTTATGGTAGTAGACTTAGAGAAAATGTTCGGCCTCCTCAGATTTTTCACATCAGTCTTGATATAATTAGACCAAATGATTTTCAAACCTCTCTCACATAAAAGACAGTCATTGATGAGCTCCCCATTAAATGAGTCATGTGGGTTCTCCGAAATCAAGCACCACAAAACCACGGGAGCAGTGTAGTAATATCTGTCCCAAGCTCCTGGTACTTAATAAAGGTTGAAAATGCAGGTGGAAGGCCCAGGAGCAGCCTGAGCACCCTGTTTTTTTCCTCCTGGAGAGAGTAAGTATTAGAGTATCCTCAGATACCTGTCCCATAGGTGTGGATTGGGAGACACTTTCTTTTATATACCTCCAATCGAGGAACAACAGTTTTTTCCCCCAATGCAGGTGGCTAGATTGAAAATATGCCCTGCACAACATACACATTTCTGGCACACATGGTCCCAAATTACCCATCGCATCAAAAATAATACCCAAATACGAAAAGTCCTGGGTCAGAGCAACAGGGTGATCTTGCAAAGATACCAGAAAGAAACAAGAGTGGCTATACCATCCTACCCACCCACATAGGGAAACAACGTTTACAACGCAACTTTTACAACGTACTACCATTACAACGAAACTTTTACAACGCAACATCCATTACAACGCATGTCATTATAACGCAACCATTACAATGCATGACACTACAACGCACACCACTACAACGCATGTCTTTACAACGCAGTCATTACAACGCATACCATTATAACGCATAACATTACCATCCAACACTTAACCTACTGTTGCACCCCCTGGAGTTAGAATAGTAATTTTTACCCCTACACTATCCAACACTTACTCTACTGTTGCACCCCCTGGAGTTAGAATAGTAATTTGTACCCCTACACCATCCAACACTTACCCTACTGTTGCACCCCCTGGAGTTAGAATAGTAAATTTTACCCCTACACTATCCAATACTTACCAAACATGCAATGTAATGTTATGCGTTGTAATGGTATGCGTTTTAAAGGTATTATGCGTTGTAATGGAATGCGTTGTAAATGTAGTTTTTTAATTTTCGTTGTAATGGCATGCGTTTTAATGGAATGCGTTGTAATGGATGTTGCGTTGTAAAAAATGCGTTGCAAAGATATGCGTTGTAAAAGTATGCGTTGTAGTGACATACATCCCACACATATATTAGCACAGTAATGTAACGGCAATGTTGTTGGTGACAACATAGAAACATGTTCTTTTCGTGGTGCTTATTCGGTAATAGGCCCCGCCACTGAGGTGCTGTGGCCAGAACACAGAATCCTGGTTGGCAATGTTCAGTAGGAAAACCAAAGAGCACAACACATACATACAGTTCATGATAGTATACGTTCAATACAATAATCTTCTTGTTTCAGAATATGAGTGTTAAAGGTGCTTTATTCTCTGCACAGACATGTAGCGATTCAGTAGAAGTACATTCTTCGTTACGGATAGGCAGCTGACCAGTGTTTCATCCGAAGACTTCATCAAGGCTGAACAATGATATTAATAAATGAGATTACAAGCCATAATAAAAGTTCTGGTTCGGTTGGTGAAGAGACCAAGTGACCCTAACAAAGTGACAAACTCTTGGGATAAAATATTAAGTAAATTTGAGGTTATAGAAAGTAAAACAGCATCATCCGCATAATGTAAAACTGGGACCTCTTTCCTACCAATTTAGGGGGCAGTCAAAACTTTATTGGACAGGACTGTGCCTAGACCATTGATGCATAAAAGAACCCTATTGGACACAGTACACTGTCCTGGCGCACCCCATTCCCCAGTTTAAAGCTGTCTAGGAGCTAAGTTGATGGGCCGCACCTAACTGAGGCTGAGAAGTCAAAATGCAATGTTCGCAAGAACTGCACTAGACCACCACCCACCCCTAAATTAATCTAGATCTCTCACTATGTAGGCAATACCACACTGTGGAAGGGGCAGGAGAGGTTCATGAAGGCTAGGCAGATGGAGCCCTGCTTTCCAACAGTATATTTACTAATCAGCAGATTCAAATTTAGGCATTGCTCCACCGTGCCAAGCCACTCACGAAATCCATACTGCACCTCTGATAGCTTATCCGCCTCCCTGACCCAAATTAAAAGGCGCTCCAGGGTCTCTGTCCCTGCCAGATTTACTGCTGAATCCAACAGGGATATTGGTTGATAACACCCTGGTGATTGTGGGTGACCCTTTTTAAAAATCAGCACTATAACGGCAATGTGCCATGATTGTGAGAGTTCCGATTTAATGATTACAATAAAAACAATTGCACAACAGGTGGGCCCACAGTTCATGAAGGGATATACACAAATCCATGGGCACCCAATATGACCCGTTGCCTTGTTTTATAGACTCTTATTGATCACCTCCAGAACTTCATCAAGGGTGAATTCTAGGGCTAAAGGAAAAGCCTCCTCTTCCTCATCTTGCTGATTGGTGATATTGGACCTTGAACTTCTTTAAAATTATTAACACAAACCTCTGGGATGATGGTAGTAATAACAGCATTGGATTTTGCACTCACAGTTTTGAAGTTATTAGCCACAGCCCAAACAGCCCTGGTGTAATTCATCTTACATGCCTTAACCAACTTCCCCAGGATTAATTTTTAACTCTTTAACCCTGATCTGTTAGGATGCTTTATAGTCCACTCTACATCATTGAATTTTGAAGATATCCCTGGGTATTTCCTTCAGTGCCTCATGCAAATTTGCTGAGGCCTTCCTACAGGGTTGGTCAAACCATGTAACCTTGTGGACCCCTGGTCTACTGGGTTTCCTGAGCATACTACGCACAGCTGAACCAAGCTGGACAAATTGATTAACCACAGCCCGGTGATCATCAGTAATAGTAAGGTAGTTAGACACCAGGGGAAGATGATTCAAACAAAGTTTTGACAAAAGAGTTTTCGGGTCGGCATTTCTCCACGCCATACGTTTTTGCCTCTCCCTCTCCTGGAAATACATAAGCCGAGACTTAAGGGATTATGGTCACTATATAAGCTTTCAACAACTGCCCCCCTAGATGCCCTAGCCAAAACATTGTGGGTAGCAAAGGTATAGTCAATAACAGAACAGCACTCTCCTGTTTCAAAAGTAACCTTGGCTAAGTAGGATGGATCACAAAGTTCATCAACATTGGTTAGATCAAAGGATTTGATGAGTTGCAAGAGAGCATGCCCCCTCTGATCCCACCACCTATACTAATACAATCAAGCATAATGCATTCCCTTTTCCTCAAGTGTCAGCCTACGATTGGCATTAAAATCCTGACCTAAAATAATTTGATACACTATGTGCAAAAAGCAAGTTGGAGTCCAAGGCAAATAATAAAATCAGATAAAGTATTAAAATTAGCAGTCTCAGAATGCCCATTGTGAAAATGAATTAAGACAATATTTAAACCATTGGGCCTCATAGATAAAAAATGCTTGACATTTTTTCCTACTGGAAAGGACCAGACTTAATTTGAACTCCGAGGTGACATTAAACCAGCCAATTAATCCTGCCCTTGCCCTGCCTGATGGAGATGGGACCGCTCAAACCCTTTGGGAATAATAGCCATCCAGACTTATAATTTCGGTAGCCCAGGCCTATTGGAAAAAAGAATAGCATATTACGTTTGAAGTTACCCCAATGCTCGCAGACCACGGGACATATTAGCAAGAACCTCGTTAAAATGATCGCCCTTTTAGCGTCAGGAAACTGCCGCTAAAACTGCGATAATGGGCTTGCTAATATGCATTTCAGAATTCCAATAGAAGCCCAGGTTAGATGTGCAGGACATCTAACCTGGGCTTCTATTGGATTTCTATAACACATATTAGCAAGCCCATAATCGCCGTTTTATCGGCAGTTTCCTGCCGCTAAAACGGCGATAATTTTAACGAGGTTCTTGCTAATATGTCCCCACTTTACTAGCAAGACCAGCAATATTCCAAAACACAATATTAACCTCTTGAGAAAAATCAGCTGCAGTGGCTATATTCAACACACTAGTTGACAAAGAGCATTCTTCGAGATTAACAACTGTTGAATTCCCACTATTTACTAAGTCATGAAGTGGGCTGTCCTGGCCAACAGAATGGCCCACTCCACGGGTAACACCCTGAACAGGGGTCATCTCAGTCACCTGACAAATGCTAAATCAGTAATTCTGTGACAAACCGTCCAAGGGATAAAGCGATTTTGAATGAGAATGTTGCAAGAAAATTACTGGGCAGGGATACGACAAGGAAAACTCTCCATTGTTCGGACTTTTTTAACCAAATCTCTGTAAAAGTTACCAAGGGGCAGGATCTTAACATTACCAGGCTTATTTTGACCTTGATAAGGGGCCCGAATAAGGTCGCCTGCAATCCTAGGACTTCTAAGAGAGACAATAACACAGTCCCCCTTAACTTGTGCATCTTCCCGAACCAACCTACTCTTCTCACAATAAGGATCCCAGTAAATAAACTGCCTTGGCACCTAATGTTCCAGTGTATCTACTGAGTAGTCTTATTAATTAACCCCACAGCATCTCAGAAGCTTCAGTCGTAGCATCAGGACCTTTGCCCTAACAATCACATAAGGACAAGATCACATCTAGAGGCACATGGTAAAGCTGAACCCACCTGCCTAGGAGGTGAATGAAGGTTTCCCAGGGTCCCGGGGCCCCAAACTTGTATTCCGGGCTCCTCGGGTTCGCTCGGGCAACTAGAAGTAGCTAAACCAGTCACAGGGACTTGGCACGCAAATAGGCAACTGTCAGACGGATGTATGACGTTAGCACGCACACTGTTACAACGCGTACCATTACCACGCGGTTGTAACAACGCAAGTCGTTACAACGACTTGCGTTGGGGGGGGGGGCGCAAATTTAAAAAATATAATTTACTATTCCAACACCAGTCCCCGTGGATAGTAGGGAAGGTGTTGGGATAGTAAATTAAATGATTTTTTATCCTTGAGCGCCCCCAGCGCAATTCGTTGTAACAACTTTCGTTGTTATAACCGCGTGGTAATGGTACTTCGTTGTAACGCGCGCGTTGTAAACGTTGTATACCGTCTCTTCCGCTATACAGGGTAAGTGGCTCATGAGCAACCCGTATTGGTCTCCTTGCTATACTGGAACATTATAGCACCAATATTATATTTATTATTGAAGATCATATCAGGCATTACATTTCAAGAGGGTGGTGGCTTAGTTCAATTAGCTATTTGTTTATGAGTTGTCCCTCATTTCTGTTTAATGCAAGGCAACAAAATTGGCTAAACAGCCTGCATATTAGAAGGAGAAACACATTTGTCAGGAGGGACCTCACCCTCTCAAAACTAATGAGGTAATGAGGCTCCACTGTCATTAGGCAAAGTGGCAATTGATAGCTGCCTTTCGGCAAGGAGAATTTCTTTAGCTAAAGCCCCCGCTGCCTTTTCAATATACATACCCATCTAGTGTACCAGTTTTGTTTGCAGCAGCCCCCTTCATGTTAGGGCCTTGCTTTCGTGTAACCATTCTGCTACACTAATGGACAAGCAGCAGGCAGCAAGGAGGTCGGACAAGCACAATAAAGACCAATTAAATCGTTTTGGCAGTCATTAATAGTCACAGAAGATGCTTCAATGACAGTCATAATAGCAGTACACAGTATCTTTAAAAAACAAAGGCAGTGGCTCAGCGCAGCTTCCTCCAGGCTCTGATGGGTGTGGACGGGCCACCCTTGACCCAGGCTTTGCCTGGGCGCGGCACATGCGCGTCCTGTGCAGTGGGAATCAGGTCGGCGCTTTTTAGCATGATTGAAGAGCTGATCCCACTACCATCAAGGGCATCTTGGGACTTGAAGTCCCCTGTGCAGCACAGTTCGTAAACAGGTCCCGCACAGCAGGAATCAGATAGACACTTTGTGGCGAGGTTAAAGAGCTGTCCCCACCTCCTTCAAGGGCCTCCTGCGACTTGCAGTACCTTGTGCAGCAAAGTCTGTGATCAGGTCCTGCACAGTTGGAATCAGGTTGGAACTTTGTAGCACGGTTAAAGAACAGGCCCCACTTCCTTCAAGAGCCTTCTGGGACTAGTAGTCTCCTGTGCATCAGGGTCCATGATCGGGTTCTCAAATGAGAAAAGTTACAGAGACACTTTATATCCATTGATGGAGTCTAATGCTTCCACAGCGAAGGAAAGGTTCATACCCCGGAGATCGGTTAGTCGTCTTGATGTGGTCTTTTGTCAAATAATAACTTTCTTTTATATTGCACTCTTGCTATAGAAAGAATAGCACTTGGACATTATGGTACAACAGTTGACAAGATCCACATCTTTTAGATCACAAAATTGGGTCCATGGAGAGCAGATTGTAGCAGTGCATGACAATGTTTGATGAGAAGGAATTAACTGAGACAATGAAGAGAAGCAGATGATTGCAAGGATATTACAGAGAAGGAGGTTGGTCAGACCGATCCAAAAGAAAGGAGGCTGATCGTTAAAGCATAAAATCATGACTCATATAGTGGCAGGTAGAAAGATATTATGATGGGTCAGTGAAAAAGACTCACATTCAATGAAGGGATTTATTCTAGGGAACAGCAATGAAATGTAATTAAGAGACAACGCTAAATGAAGGGAGTGGGAGGGAAGTGGGGGAAAATGACTGGGATAGGATAATGATAGTGTGTAGGTAAGGCTGAGGACAGGGATTCACATGTGATTCCCCCATGTCATCCTACCAAATAACAGACAAGCAATAGTAAGTAAATATTTTATTGCCTATAGTTAATTAAAACCATTACAATTTTATATTAAAACCATCATAGAAAAAAAAAGAAGAGAGAAAAAAGAACAAAAAGAAGCTTTCCTGTTTACAAATTCAGCATTAATCATCTTCCAATTATGTATAAGTCAACTGTATATAAGTTGACCTCAAACTAAACCATCATTAACCCCTTCCATGCTCATGACGAGCTCAGCTCGTCATGTATCGTCATGTAAGGCGGCTTTTCGCAAAATGCCGCACAGCGCGAAAAAAATCGCCGCATGCATGCGGTTAATCTTGGGGCTAAAATCATGTGCAAAATACAAATTTATACTAGGTATTGCTGATCCTCTATTTTATGGCTAAGATCATGAACAAAAATGCAATACGAACTATACAAAATGACACTAGTTTTAGATGGTCATCAGATTTCATTACTGTGCAAAATGCAAATATGCACACATCCTCAATTACATAGCTAAAATCACTTGCAAAGTGCAAATGTAAACTAGATGTTACAGATCCACGATTTCGTGTCCAGAACCACGTGCAAAACTGCAATATGAACTACAAACAAGTTGATCGCTAGATGTTAGTAATCCCCAATTTCTTAGCTAAAATCATGTGGAAAAATGCAATAAGATGCAATTAACCCTTTTTAGCAACATTAGGAGAAGCACAGACTGGGTAAAAACATAACATTCTAACATATGTCACGCAGTTTACATGCAGCTCTTGATGGCAGTTCATAGCTCACTGAGCTATATTAGGGTTGTAACTGATGAACTGCAAGTTAAAAAAAATTATATCTATGATAAGATAAAAGTAGTAATCCACTGATCTAACCACATAAAATACAGGCCAGTGATTTGTGTGGGTCACATTCTTTGCAGCAGGCATTTTAACCCTCTCCACCCCGTTATCACGAGTGAAACTTGCCACTAGACAAAAGATCTCTCTCCAGCAGAAACATGAACCAAGAGTTATCTTCAACTTTTTTTGCTGCCTGAAACCTGCTGGACACACAAGAAGCTCTGTAGCAGGTGCTAATTATGCCATGGGCTAAAATGTACAAAGGTTTTGCAGTGTTAGAAAAGTAACGTAAAAACAAAGCAAAATCTTTTTGGGGATTTACAAACCAACGCAAATTGTTATTTTTATTGGTTAGTAAGGAAAAATAACCCAAACCAATGCGATGCGCTGCTTTGCATTTCATAGTATCAAAGGGGCTTTACTTGGGAGGCACATGGATGTCTCCAGGCAACCTTCTATGCTTTTTGATGCAAAACCAACATTAGAAGACAGGTTTTGTTCCCAAAAAAATGCAGCTGGAAAGAAGGCATTAAAAGGAGAAATATTTTCATTTCTCCTGTCTTTTCCTACTTTGCATGGGTGATTCACTCTACAGCACACATACAAAGTAGTAAAAGTTTTAAAACGTGTCTAGTCATAGTATTTTGTACTGGAAGGGTATCCTTCCAAAATAAAACTTATGCTAGACTCATGTACACACCCTTGCACTATGGTGCCAAGCTGACTGTGTGGCGCTTTGCAGAAAAATTCTGTGCCAGCGCTAGGGAGAGGGGAGGAGAGTGATATATCTCTGTAGATATGGTGCTCTTCTGCTCTTTCCTGTCACGCAATGCAGCACAGCAACGCTGCATGACCCCTTATTAAATCTGGGCCATGGTATCACTAAACATGGCATAAAAGGACGACATGAAGAAATGCAGTGGAACAACCAGTGCTTGATATGAGCTGGTGGTTTCCGGTGCCTATCACTTGCACTTAATTGTCCGGACCGGCACTTATGACAGACTGCCGAATGGTGGCGATGCATGTTTATTTCAAGATGAGCAAAAAAACAGTTGTTTATTAATTCAGTATTCATTAAAAATGATTAACTCCTGCAGCCCAAGCCATTTGTATAGGTTTGAAAGATCTGGAACAGTCTGAACTATCACACTTCTGAGATAGTGATGGTTTTAGTTGTGTTGGTACTGCCATTGACACAATGCTGGCAGGGACAGTGGGTGATGCAAGCAGCAGTGACCCTCTGAAGAGAGCTCTGGCACTTATGTTTTACAAATTAAGCACTGGGAACAACCAAACGCAATTTTCAAACACCAGACCTTTCCTTCATCATAGTGTTATTTGAGAAAGGATCCAGGACACATGATGTTGGAATTCTTTTCCTTGTATTATTTATTGTTTATTCTTTGACTTGGACAATTTTTACAGCACTCTGTCCTGCAATTCAGTGACTTCAGATTTCTAACATCTTTGCAATATAAGTGACTTTAAATTGATAGCATTGTCCACTATCAAGATCACCATGTCTCCATGGCTAACTAAATTAGATGGGTATGATTCCACCAGTAGGAGGCAGTGGGGGTACCAGATGGTTTTCTGGAACTTCATGGGCTTGAGACGTGAAACTCACAATTCCTCTCCAGTAATGTTATGTTATGTTATGTTACAAACTTTTGTATTGCGCACAGCTGCCCCAGCTAAGGGGCGTCCTGGCGCATGGCAAGAAATAAGCAACACCTACAGGAAACATAACAGAGAAGAAGATCAAAGCAAATTATTCAAACAAGAGAGTCTTTAAAGCTTTACGGAAAACTAAGAGATCAGTGAGCAGCCGCATCTCAACAGGAAGAGAGTTCCAGAGCTCTGCCACTCTGACCCGGAAAGAGCGGCCACCAACCCGACACAGCCTGTATCGGGGGATCACCGTACGATCCTGACCCAAAGATCTCAAGGACCGGGTAGGCACATACCAGGACAAAAGGCCAGCAAGAATCTGAGGGCTCCCACCCCTCAGAATCTTGAACGCCAGACACAGCACTTTAAACTGTATTCTTGCCTTGATAGGCAACCAATGCAGCGATCTCAATGTGCCGGAGACGGAACAGGTTCGAGGTAAGCCGACAATGGCTCTCGCCGCGGCGTTCTGAACGCGTTGGAGGCGGGTAACCTCCGCCACGTTGGCCCCTGCCAGGAGCGAGCTGGCATAGTCCAGGCGAGATAGCACTGTGGCCTGGACTATCAGCTGCCTGGTGCGATGGTCAAAAAACTTCAAGACGGGACGCAGCGACCGTAGAATCCCAAAGCAGCAGGCCGCGATTCTCTTCGTGTGACCCACATAGTTGAAGGAGGGGTCCTGCCAAACTCCTAAGTTCCTTAGTTCTGTGACCGGAGTGGGGGCCGGCCCCAGCTCCGTAGGCCACCACCTGTCCCCCCATAGTTCCGACTTCCTACCGACGATCATGATCTCCGTTTTCTTTGCGTTGTGCTGGAGACAGTTGTTCTTCATCCAGCTCGCCACCGCCCTAAGTCCACTCTGAAATCTAGGGGCATCCCGGTCCGCATCCCCGCTGATCGTAACCGCTAGCTGGGTATCGTCGGCATATGAGACCATAGTCATGCCCCATTGCCTGACGACCTCAGCCAGCGGTCTCACGTAAAGATTGAACAACGTGGGACTCAGCGAGGAGCCTTGCGGCACCCCCTGTTTCAGAGGATGGAATTGGGACTGGAACGGTGGAATGGCAACGCTAAAGAAACGATCGTCTAGGAAAGACCGGAACCACTGGAGGGCCAAGCCACTCAGCCCGATCTCCTCCAGGCGATGCAATAGGATGGGATGCGAGACAGTATCGAACGCGGCGCTTAGATCTAATAAAACGAGCGCCGCTGTCTGCCCCGCATCCATCACCATGCGAAGATGTTCAGCCATGGAGAGAAGGGCGGTCTCCGTGCTGTGCCCAGCACGGAACCCGTTTTGAGTGGGATCCAAGATGTTAGCATGGATAAGGTGGGCCGAGAGAACCTTGTTGACATGGGCCTCCAACACTTTGGTCGGCCACGGGAGCAAGGAGATAGGCCGATAGTTTTCTGGTTTCTCAGGGTCCAGGGAAGGTTTCTTTAAAATGGGAGAAACCACCGCCCGCTTCCAGCTAGCGGGAACCGTGCCAGACTCCAACGAGATGTTAATCAAGGAGTGTACCACGGACCGGCCCACGAACGACTGATCTCTAAAAAGAGCCGGTTTGAGCGGATCAGCGGGGGACCCTGATGTAACCTGCTGAGCCAGGAGGTCGAACCCCTCAGCTGTCAATGGGGGCAGCACGTGCAGAGGAGTGTCTCCATAGATGTTAGTAGGAGACTCAGCTGGGGGCCCTGTGTAAGGGAACGTCGTATAGGTGTTTTGGACTTTGTCCACAAAAAACAGAGCAAGGGCCTCACAGTGAGCAGTAGAGCCAGTCGTTGGGGCACAGGCTCGCTTTGCTATAAGATCTTTCATCACTTTGAAAATAGTTTTGGAGGGGTTAGAGCTGTTACCGAATTCAGCAGCGTAGTAGGCTGCCCGTGCTCGGCAAACAGCCCGATGGTAGGTTTTGACGGAGGCGAGATAAATAGCTTTTTTTCCGTTATCGTACGCCTTTCGCCAAGCCCTCTCCGCTCGCCTGCAACTCCCCTTGAGTGTGCGTAAGGTGCCATCATACCACGGACTTGATTCCCTGGAACTGATCTTACGGGTGGTAATAGGTATAAGGGCGTCAAGCGCCTTGGAGATCCAAGAGCAAAACCTATCGTAGCCTGTATCAACAGCTACCAGAGGTTCTAAAGGACACGATGCAGGTCCTCTAGCCGTAGTTTACTCCAATGCCTCCTCGCGACCAGCTTCACAGGGGGAGTAGTAATCGCTCCCGGCAAGGGGGCACAGATGGCGACCAAGGAGTGGTCCGTCCAGCCAAGGGGTGTAATGGCGGTGACAGAAGCATCTGCCAGGTTGGTGAAAAACGGATCCAAGGTATGGCCACCTGTGTGAGTATGCTGCTGAACCAATTGCACAAGCTGAAGGGCCTCCAATAATATAATGATATAATATTATATCATATAATAATATATATATAATATAATATATATATAATATAATATATATAATATATATAATAATAATAGGAATAGGAATATTCCTCACTCAAGCCTTGCAGGTGGTAAGTGATCAACTGGATTTAAGACATTAATAGCTCGGCGCAAAGTTTTTGGTATACTGGCTTAATCTAATGTTTTGTGTCATATCATTTGTGCAAAATTTCCACCATTTTACATAACACAATATTTTGCATGACTAATGCCCAGGAGAGACTGCTCTGGCTAGAAAATGTCCACTTTTTTCCTCAAAGGAGAACTTCTATGTGTTGATATATTGCGCAGCATTTGTTTGTTAGGTTTTCCTTCCCAGTTGATAGTTAATTCAGGTACCTTTAAAATATATTTTGTTTACTACACTTAATTTAATAAAAAATAGGGATCATATTTAATAAGATTTCAGGCATCACAGCACAGCAAGGTAAGTTGGTGAGCTGCTTTGAATGAAAGAGACTGAGCAGAATGGTGCCATATTTACAATATATGGTCTCTCATATCCCTGGCACACTGTGGGCTGCCTAGTGGCAACACAGACACCCTTTGTGTCATGTCGGAAGGGTGTCTGTGTTGTGGTCAGGATAGTTTTTGTACAGGAAGAGACACATTCTTGCACAAAGCCTATCCTTTGAGAGGTATTCCTCTTTATATGTGCTGCACAATAAAAAACACTTGCAAAGAGGAAACAATGAAGAGAAATAGAGATATTTCCCAACGTTAACGGGTAGGCGCCCCATTTTGGCACACATCTGTGTTAACAAGTCTTTGGTTTGTTTAAAATTACATCAATTGAAGCACTGGGATGCCCATGCGCCATCCATGTAACTTCTACCTGATGGAAGAGTTGTGCACTGCATTGCAGTACTGTTTTTTATGAAGCCACTCAAAGTCACGCAAATCGTGTTATGTTTGGCTTTGTAAATTTAAAAATAGATTTTGTGTGGGAACTGCACCAAAAAAGTGACAAAGCCCGACACAATATCTTGGTAAATCTAGGACTCTAATAAAAAAAAAAATTGTGTACCTTATATCATCGTGAGTAGGGCATTCTGACAACTTTTAATTTTTCATTTGCGTCCTTTTGTTCAATTTGCATCATAAAATATGCAGATAATAAATATAGAACCAGTGCAAAAATAACCCCTGCTACCCCTGTGTCGCAGGGGTGCCCCCAACCCAATAAGGGGCCCACAGCCCCCAGGGAGCCCCCATTCAGTCCGAAGGCCTATGATAATCTGTGAGATTCCGAGGCTCAGGAGGCCCTTATCATATTTCAAGTGGGCCCCCCTCATTTTACATTACGCCACTGTATAGACCCAGTACCTATATTCAGGGCATGTCTAACTATGGAGATGATTCAGAAAAGCATTGACGAGTACAGGAAGTAGAACGTCTTTTTTGTATTATCGCATGCCTTAATAAATGGGCCCTGAAACATCTAACACCTCATTAGTAAAGACACAAAGAGGGAACAGTAATACTATTAGTACTAATTTTGTATGATTATGGCCTACATGGTCCCATTTTATGTGAGAGTACGTAACAGAGTAACAAAACTTTTTGTAAGCGCTTTTACCTGGAGGCGCTTGCTTCTCTGGGACATCACCACTGCCACTGGAACTTCGCCGCCTTTGTGAGGGGCAGGACTCTGGACGCTGTAGGGAGCAGAACCGGCACAGTGCAGGACTTGGGCTTGGGCTAGTGGCTACAGCGGGGCTGCGAGCGTTGCAGGGACTCCATTGCCCAGGAGTCCCTGCGTGACCGTGGGAGAGCTTCCGGTCCACCCTCCCTGTTGGCCCGCCCACCGCCCACTGGAGGGTTCTTAAACCCCTGTGATTACTTCTCACTTGGGACGCCAAAAAACTTTTTGTAAGCGCTTTTACCTGGAGGCGCTTGCTTCTCTGGGACATCACCACTGCCACCGGAACCTCGCCGCACCCACTCCGCGGGTGCCGCTTCGCCGCCTTTGTGAGGGGCAGGACTCTGGACGCTGCAGGGAGCAGAACCGGCACAGTGCAGGACTTGGGCTTGGGCTAGTGGCTACAGCGGGGCTGCGAGCGTTGCAGGGACTCCATTGCCCAGGAGTCCCTGCGTGACCGTGGGAGAGCTTCCGGTCCGCTCTCCCTGTTGGCCAGCCCAACGCCATCTACGTTTACTACATCTAGGCTCAGTACTCCCGCAGCGCGGGACGCAGCTCGGGGCAAAGACCGGGCTAAGAGCGGGCCGTTTGAGGCCGTTCGAGGTCAGAGAGGTCTGGGCTGGGCCACCCCCCTTGCCCTGTTGTAGACACACTCTATCTATGCCATTTTGTATACTTATATTTTCATAATGTGTTCACGGGGTAGTCGCAGCAAAACCGCTAAGGGAGCAATTAAGTCAAATGGGACCCTAGACGAATTCCTCACCAAGACCAACTTGGCAATTGACGAGGAAATCAGTAAAATGCAACATAGGGTATCATTGGAACTAGAAGCTGCACGAAGGCTTTCTGAGAACCTAGCATCCTCTAAAAAGTCATCTTTGGGCAATATTGCCTCAGCTTTAACTCCTGAGCGTACATCAGGCCCTCGCCCATTGTTAACGTCGGCAGACATCCACCCTGTTCCAACCACATCTCTACATGAGCCCCTTCACATCCCATCACCACTACCTTCAAACTCCATTGAGGTGTCTGCGCCATTTGTTGGTGTGGTAGGTATAGGCTTCCCCACCAAACCTAATTTGTCTAAGCCAACAGCATGTGCTAAGAAAGTTGCCATCTATAAAAAGAAATGTCTTGCTAGATCTATTTATGCACGCAAAAAGGCAAAAATTGCGAGGTCCCAGTTCTTTAATAGTAGACGACCGTTGGCCACATATGGGGTCAATGAAGAAGCCTCTAAAACTATCACTTGCACTTTGGATGAGGAAAAGGATTCTGGCTTACGTAGCGCTGTGTTAGATCCTACATTAGGAGCCTCTCCAGTTAAGATCGAAGAGAGCCAAACAGAGGGTGGGTTGAGTGAAACAGGGAAGGATAGGTGGGGAGATGAAGAATTCCTTAAAATTGTTTGGAGCACACTAAAACAGCTACTCACCCCCTGGAACTCAGGCTTTCCCGTATTGAAAACAACTTACTTGAAATGGATAAGACTATAGTCACTTTGGCTAGTCTTGGTCTAAAACAAATGGAAGCAAATTTTCCCCAGGGTGAGGATTGTACCCCACAGGCTCAGGTGCCAGAACCCCCGCCCGTGCCCCTCCCAATACTCAAACCTATACCAAAGCCCCGCACAACAGTCTGCAACTCCACTGCTTCTACTCCTAGATCCACAGCACCAAGCATTCGTCCCCCCCAAAGCATAGCTCCTTCTAAATTAAGGTCACAAGCTGCACCACATCAGTTTAAACAGCCAGTAACCATGAATATACTACCCCAGCAAACAAGTCGTCTAAATTTTCGTGGGGGTTTTATTGATCTGCCACCAGAAGCTGGGCCCTATGTTATTGTATTAGCTGGAGTGCCTGCCCTGGGTCCGCAAATCCTAGAGAACCATCATTCCCTAAAAAATAAAGTTATTCACTGGCTCAGTGAAAATAGACAGCTTCCAAATCACCAAAGAAGCCGGGTACTAATGGTACGTAGAGTACCTTGGGTAGGCCCCACATGCAAGTCCATTGCCGGGGATTGTATAGTAGTATCCTTTGCGGATCCTCATACAGCTCAGCATCTTTGTGTATGGCCTTCACGAGAAGTCAACCCTTCCATTGTCATCAGACCCCTTACTTTTTTCTATCCTCCACGGCAGCAGTTTGAGATGGAGGGGTCGTGGTCAACAGTCCAAAATACCAGATGGAAAGGTCGAAGGGATGGTGGGCAAAGTCAACACAACTGGTGGCAAGGGGCGCCCACTTCTAATATGTTTGGTTGTTTGGATGAGGTTGACTGACTTGGGGGGACTGACGCATTAATGCACCCTACGGAACCCACCCTCCCACAGGTGACTGCTCTCCCTACCCCCCCATTAATCTGTACGGATTGTTTAACCTCTCCCAAAGGTTCTGGTTTAAATCTGGATCTTGTTAATATTCCTACTAAGATCAGGTCAGAGGACTTGGGTTTACCGCAGACTATCTCAGCTAGTAGCCCTATGGATATAAGCAGGGTGGCTTCATGGAATATTGCAGGACTAAGGGGTCGCCTGGACAACGATGATTGGGTCGATTATATCGACACACATGATATCATCGTTTTCCAGGAAACCTGGACAACTGTCCCCCTATTTAGAGTGGGCTACCTGAATTATCACAAACCGGCCATACAGGGCCTTAGGGGTAGGGCTTCGGGAGGACTCACGGTGTGGATCAGAAATACACTGGGATTCCGTGTTAAGGAAATTTTGGTAGAGAATGCCGACCTCCTATGTATTAGCCTGAGCAAGGATAACAGCAAGGACATTCTCTTAGTTAATATCTACGCCCGAGGCTGTCAGGGTGGGAGGAAGCAACCAGCTCTGAATGATTTAGAATATTTTTTGAAGAAGCACAAAGGCGATCATTATGTCATAATAGCAGGTGACCTGAACTGCTCATTTGAACCCATCCTCAGTCTGGCAGAAGATGTGGGAATTGAAGAGGATACCGCCTGGAATATTCCCCCGTTAACTATAAGCAAGGGTGTTAGGGGCACGGAGGCGGCCCTCCACTGGTTGGGACTCTGCCTGGAGTGGGGTCTTCGGGCTGTGAATGGCCGTACTCTGTCTGACAACTCGGGGAAGCCAACTTTTGATAATGGGCTCAGTGCTAGTCGTATTGACTATATACTGGTCAATATAGAATCTTGGTCACATGTTATAGATATGGTGGTAGAGACTAGGCCAGAGAGTGACCATAACCCTCTCTCTTTGGGTCTTAGGGTTCCCGGACTGGGTGATCGACAAATGGAAACAACCTGCCTTACGTCTGACTTAGTCTTGTGTGACAACAGAAGACGAGTTAAATGGTCTAGAGTTATAGACGACCCTGCGCTTATTCGTCAAATAGAGGAGTTGGTTTTTGACATAAGGTGTAGGATGATTGCATTATCCCCCTCTGGTGGGGTTGATCCTTTAATCATTAACCTTCATGAGAAGTGTTTTACGGATCTTAAAAACTTCCTCACCAAGCCATCAAATAATAAGATCGTTAAATCACGCAAAAAATGGTACAATAAGAGCTGAAGAGAAGCTCACAGTAAACTAATAGCAGCTGTCAAATCTAGGATTACTTATGATATTAGGAAAGCTAGGCAGTTCTATAAACAAGTCCTTTGGGTAGCTAAGCGGGACTGGGACGATTCCTACTGGTTAGATCTCCTTAAAGCCTGTGAGTCATCTAACCAAGTGAAATTTTGGGAGACAGTTAGATGGGGCAGGGACTCTGACTCCCAAATATCGGTCAACCATGTTTCTGCTTTGGACTGGGTGGAATTTTTTTCTTCCCAATTCAAAGACACTAGTGCCGAGCATGAACTGACAACCGAACCTGCATTGAAGGCTATACCTATAAACCCCGGGGACAGACTTACATTTTCCGCTTTAGATACTGTACATGCCCTGGGTTCTATCCAGTCCGGTAAAGCTCCAGGTTTGGATGCTATATCAGCGGACCTTTTTAAACTATACCTTGATTTATGGGTCCCATATATCACGCTATTGGCAAATAATATCGCAGCAGGGGCAAGGATTCCGCAATCCTGGAAAGGGGCTGAGATACTGCCAGTATATAAAAAAGGGGATTGCTCACTGCCAAACAACTATCGCCCCATAAGCCTGATCGATTCGATACAAAAAATAGTATCAAGAATGGTCCTAGCAAGAATCCAGGGGTGGATTGAGCAGAACAATATACTTTCCCCTATGCAGGCAGGATTTAGATTAGGCACCACCACCATAGACCAGGTGTTTCGACTCACCATGCTCTATTGGAAGGTGGTTTTTTTGGGCGGTGGAGTTATCTATGCCGCATTTGTTGATCTCAAGTCGGCTTTCGACTTAGTTCCAAGGGTGAAACTATGGGAGGCTCTTGGATTAATGGGTCTTCCCCTAGAACTGCTGGAATTAGTCAGGCGTTTACATGAGGATAATTTCGCTCAGGTAAGGTGGGGGAGGCAGGGTCAGGTGACCAACAGCTTTCCAGTCCAACGAGGGGTGCGCCAGGGCTGCGTGTTGGCCCCTACTCTGTTTCTCCTTTTCATCAATCAGGTAGCCCAATTTTTTAACAATACGCAGACTGATGCACCTACCCTGGGCGGATTAAAATATCCCATGTTAATCTTCGCCGATGACACCCTGCTCCTCTCTAAAACCCGGAGCGGGTTACAGGCGGCCCTGAATAAGTTTTCAGAGTTCTGCAAGAATAACGACTTGCAGATCAACGTTGATAAAACTAAATTCATGGTCTTTAGCAAGAAAACCCCTACTAAAAGTTCGGTTATTTTGAATGGTGTCCCAATTGAGCAGGTCAAGGTCATGACGTATTTGGGTGTGACCCTTGATCATCAATTTAGCTGGAATCCACAGTTGGAGACATTAAAACTCAAATTCGTCCGCCTTACAGGTTGCTTGTTGCAGGAACAAAAAAAATCCTTGACTAAACGTATCACTCCAGCACTGAAAATGTATGAGGCCAAGGTCAATGCAGCAACCTTGTATGGGGCGGACATATGGGGTTACAAGGAGCTGTCAGTTTTGGCCACAGCACAGAACAGGTTCCTTCGGAACCTGGTAGGGCTTCCACAATCCTCACCCATTAAACCACTGCTATTAGACCTTGGTTGTAGACCCTTAGATGAGCTGGCACAGTTCCGTCTAGTGGCACTATGGCGCCGGCTATGGACGACTCCAGAGCTTAGCCTTTTTGCCCACGAATTGGATGAGGTTAAATCACTGTGGGGTGCCCACAAAATCCCATGGCTCAGGGAAGTCAAACAAATATTGTATGCAATGGGTCTGCCCGAGTTATGGTTAAATCCTGGGTGCTCCAGTTTTCCTTCAAAACTGGAGTTCAAGGATCTTTTCTGGGCCTCGAAAAAATCTATACTGGTCATACAATCCGCGGACAAAAATTTAACGGGATTTTTTTTAACACACAAGGTAATTCCGTCCCTTGAGCCCTACTGGGATTTGATTTGCAAAACCCTAGACCGCAAACTGTATCACCAGTTTCGTATAGGTACATTACCCATCAACTCCTTCACTACAAAGTGGGCGAAGAATGCAAGCAATAAATGTTTTTGGTGTCCCGACCAGGTTGAAAGTATCGGTCACTTGTTTTTTGCATGTCCAGCATATCGTTCCCCTCGAATTAAATGGCTGAAACCTTTATGTGCAATTTTGGATTGTGGGGGACACCGGGAAGCCCTGCAGAAATTACGTGATATTAGAACCGAAATGTCTGTGATTTGTGTAGCTAAATTTCTGGGTTGGGCGTGGTTGATCCGCACAAAGAAATTGAATTTTTTTTTAAATTAATTGTTATGATCACATGTGTTTGCTTGCCATACTCTTTTTAGCCAATTGGGGATATGTCTGTAGCAGTTTTAATTATATTAATATTGTATGTCGTCTTTTATGAATTTTATTCGAAATAAAGACATAATGAATTGAATTGAGTACTTTTTTACGTAATCATACATCCCTTTGTGAATCGACAGCAGAGTCTCAGTCTCCATTATTAGAAAATCCAGGTGAAAACACAGTCTATCATGCACAGATCATTTCTATAGAATGAGTATGCTCTGCTTCTTTATAATAAAATACAAGCTCTGCATGTCTCTTCATGCTTAGATCAATACCAAACAGAAAAACGAGTTAACTTTGGTGGAAGCTACTGGCATATAGGTGTGGCAATCGACATCATACATTATGGATCAAAACTGTTACCGAAATATCACAGAAATCAAGGAAAATAAAAAAATAGCAAGCAAGTTGGCCTACTGCAAAGTAAAATAGAAAGTACAAATTCTACCACCAATAAGCCCAATAGCGTTAATAACTGCATAACCACAAAGCAAACTGGTGAAAAGATCCTTTTGTTATGTAAATAACTATCACCAACCTGAATTTTGCATGCCTCAACGTTATCCATCCAGTCGATGTCATGCACCTCGTGTGAATGCATCTTGTCTGCATAATTATCCTGTACAGTTTATTGAGGGCAAAAACTCAAAAAACAAGTGTACTTCTGGGCTGGACATTTCCTGTAGCAAGGCATCAGTCACTCAGAAACTACACAACTCAGCACAAATAAAATGACAGGGGAATTGTGCAAATGCGCTTTAGTGTGCAATACTACACATCACTCGTTTACATAAGTGTAATGAGGCAAGATGGGCGCCTAAAGAGGGAACAACCAGCACCAGCTCCACGGCAGCCTCAGGCTTATACACACACTAATGACATCAAACATTGGGCATATTTATGAAAGAGTTGCATCGCCCTTATGCCATGCAATGGGGTGCAAGAGCGACACAACTCTTAAGTTTGATTTATCAAGCCCTGCAAGGTCAACTTGCATAGCTTGATAAATCTGGAATAATGCAGTGCTGTGAAAATTGCCGAGTTGCGCACTCTGCCCCAGTGAGGCGTTCCATAGGTGAAGTGTGGTGTTGCCACACATCCACCCATGAATTTTGGCACATTCCCAGAATCTACCAATAGTGGTAAAAATTTGAATGCATCAAAATGCTATGCTTCCCCAGGTAAGCAATAATTAGGAGAAATTTCTCCTCGTTATTTCCTCTTTCCACGTGTGGTACATTCTGCACCACACATAAAAAAGGAAAATGCCTCTAAGGGTTGTTTTTGTGCGGGAAGGTGTCCCTGCCTGCACAAAAACTATTCCGCCTGTAATGCAGGCACCCTTGTTCGACAGTGCAAAGGTGCCTGCATTAGTACTAGGCTGTCTCCAAAAGAAGAGAGTTTCCCAGGGACCAGAAAGGACTGGGTATCAAGAACTTTATCAAAAAGGATTCCTTTCTGTGTATTAGTCTTTCAATAAGTGACCTTGAGGCCTACACATTTGAATCAATTGTTATTGCTTTATGGTTATAGTTTTACTCAACATTAGTACTCCACACTAGAATGTCATTTTTAGTTACTCTCAAAGTTTTATTTTTTTAAAGAAAGACATTTGTATTTATAAACTTTGTATTTAGTTATACACACTTAAAATTATTAAAAGGGTGCTCTGTTACACTTTTAACTACTATCTAATCTAATTTGGAATTGTTAGATAGTAGTTAAAAGTGTAACAGAGCACCCTTTTAATAATTTTAAGGGACTTAGTACTAGGCTGCACACAGTGCGCCGGCACATGGAGACAGCAGAAATTCTCCATATGTTTATGAATATGAAGCATTTCATCTCTCTCCCTTTCATACATTGCAGCACAATGAATCAATCCACCAATCAGTTCTTGTAATGCATGCTAATAACCCTGAGGGGTATCCAGGCACTACATGACGTGGAGCTACTCGAAAAGCCAGGTCTTGCGTCCACTCCTGAATGCAACGAGGGAGGTAGCGGTTCAGAGGTGGAAGGGGAGGCTGTTCCAAGCTTTGGCTGTGTGATGGGAGAAGGAGCGTCCTCCGGCTCAGGTTCAATGGATGTGGGGGACAGTGCCAGGGAGGTAGACAGCGAGTGTGTCGTGGGCTGGTGAAAGGTTAGGTGGTTGTTGAGGTATTCTAGTCCTGTGTTGTGAAGGCTTTGTAGGCAGCTTGAAGTGGCATCGCTTTTTGACGGGGAGCCAGTGCAGGCTACAGAGGTGGGGGGTGAAGCGGAATTGTCTGGGAAAGTCCAGGATGATTCTTGCTGCTGTGTTCTGGATTTTTTGGAGGCGCCTGAGGAGAAGGGTTGTGGTTCCGGCATAGAGGTCTTTTCTGTTATCAAGTCGACTGGTGATGAGGGCTTGCTGCCCTGCATTGCATGAAAGTTTAGTACATGTCCCTCAGAGTCTTCATCTCACCTACCAGTGCTGTTGTCTTTTTCTGAACGGGTGATTGGTGTCTCAGAGTACTGGGCGACATGCTAAGTAAAGGGTTTCAAGATCCTAAAGTGCTTGTGCTCCTTCGTTTTGCAGCACTTGCCGAGATCTGTGTCTCTGTGATGAGCCATACATTGCTTCCATATGGTGGTGACGGTCAACACCCAGATCCTCCTGACCACCTGGTCTCTCCTGATGTTCACCAGAGTACTAGGGAATCCTCTCCACAAATACCCTCACATCATAAACCTTCACTGCCCACACTTACTTCCTGGAGGCCAAGACCATCTGTGATGTTCCACAACCCAGAAGATCTCCAATGATTACACTCCAGTTTCCCCAGTGCTGAATTGCAGAACATTGATGGAAGACACCCTCCTGATTCAAGGCATAGTGCTACTGAGCACTCTGTCAGTCACAGACTGTGACGTGTCAGAGTTTCCAATAGCGACAGACCAAGGAACGCGTGGTATTTTTGTGGAAGGCACATATTCTACTTGCTGCAAATATGGCATATTTTATGGGGTTTGGGACCGCAGTTTGCTTTTTTTCTGTACAATTTGCCGTCCGAGTCCACAAAATATTGATCTGACTATCAAATGCAGGTTATAGTAACAAACTATGGGGCAGATTTATAACAAAGTGACTCATCTGTACAGATGAGTCACATTCCCTGCGCCACTCCGAGAAACCCTTGCGCCACCATGGATGTGCCATATTTACAATACTGGTAGGTTTAATGGACAACCCAATCTACCCTTGAGGGCTCAGGCAAAGTTAATGAACCGATAAAAAGTGCCTTCAAGGGATTCATTAAAGTACTTAGTTTCGTGATTCTAAATCTCAGCTAGGTGTAAGGTTTGTTACTTGCTTACTCATTAATTTCTTTTGGCAATCTGTATTCTAACAATGCAATTTTATATAATTATGAGCTAATTACATAAAGATACATCTAATTACACAAGATACAAAGCTACCTCTGACCCTGCCTTCAGGTGAGGTCGCCCCCACGCTGCTGCCGCCTGCCTTGCCCGGTCTCCTGCTGCCCGCCTAGCCCGGTCTCCTGCTGCACTTTTTCCCGCCGCTGCCACCCTGCGGCCCGCCCCCCCCGGCACACTGTCTCCCGAATCGCCGTCCCGCTCCCGCCACCTAGCTGCTCCTCTCTCCCGCGAGCGCCCCCGGGACCATGCACACAATTCAGCGAAGCCATCGCAGACTTCATCAACCCGCACGCCCTCACCTCCTCAGACTACATCCTCCTAGGGGACCTCAACTTCCACCTGGAGAACAACAATGACAGCAACACCGCCGCCCTGCTGGACAACCTTGCCAACCTCGGACTCAAGCACTGATGAACACCCCCACCCACTACGCCGGCTAGACCCCATCTTCTCCTCCAGCAAGCACATCTCCTTCAGCCACTCCACCGGACTACACTGGACTGATTACAGCTGCGTCCACTTCAACTTCAGGAGAACTACGACCCACCACCACCCGCAACAGGTTCCCCGCAGGAGCTGGAGCAAGATCACCGCCGACCAGCTCACCAACTCCCTCAGCCAGAACCCTCCCGCCAACACAACGGACCCCAACGAAGCAGCCCGCAACTTCACACAGTGGCTCACCAACTGCGCCGATGACCTCGCCCAGCTGAAGAACCCTCTCAGCAAACCCGGCAGCAAGAAAACCTCGTGGTTCACCAACAAACTCAAAACCTCCAAGAAAAACTGCCACACCCTCGAGAAAGCCTGGCGCCACGACCAGACTACAGAAAACATGACAGCCCTCAAGAATGCCACCCGCATACACCACCAGCTGATCCGCACCACCAAAAGGGCAACATTCAAAGAACGACTGGACAACAACACCCACAACTGCAAGGAACTCTTCAGCATCGTCAAAGAGCTCTCCAACCCCAGCGCCTGCAACAACGAGATCACACCCTCGCAAGACCTGTGCGACTCACTCGCCTCGTTCTTCCACCGCAAGATCGCCGACATACACAACAGCTTCGGCGCACAGACCACGCACCCAACCACCGAACCAGCGCCCCCGACCACCACCGTCTGCAACTGGACCCCGGTCAGCACCGAAGACACCACCCGCACGATGAACACCATCCACTCTGGATCACCAACCGACCCCTGCCCTCATCACGTCTTCAACAAGGCCGACTCCATCATCACACACCAACTCCGAGACATCATCAACATCTCCTTCGCCACCGCCACCTTCCCGGAGAGCTGGAAACATGCCGAACTCAGCGCCCTCCTGAAGAAACCCACCGCAGACTCCACGGACCTCAAGAATTTCCGCCCCATCTCGCTCCTCCCTTTTCCTGCTAAAGTCATCGAGAAGACCGTCAACAAGCAACTCGCCGCCTTCCTCGAGACAAATGGATCCCTCGACCCCTCACAGTCCGGTTTCCGAGCTAACCACAGCACCGAGACCGCCCTCATCGCAGCTACCGACAACATCAGATCCCTGCTTGACAACGGGGAAACAGCTGCCCTCATCCTCCTGGATCTCTCAGCAGTGTTCGACACAGTATGCCACCGCACACTAATACAGCGCCTCACAACACCAGAATCCAAGGGAAGGCCCTGGAGTTGTTCATCTCGTTCCTCGCTGGAAGAACCCAGAGAGTCCGCCTCCCCCCGTTCCGATCCGCGGCCACCGAAGTCATCTGCGGCGTACCCCAAGGATCCTCGCTCAGCCCCACCCTCTTCAACGTCTACATGAGCCCCCTCGCAGCCATCGCACGCCAACACAACCTTAACATAATTTCCTACGCTGACGACACCCAGCTGATTCTCTCCCTCACCAACGACCCCGCCACCGCCAGAGCCAGCCTCCAGGAAGGAATGAAAGACGTCGCAGAGTGGATGAAGAACAGCCGCCTGAAACTGAACTCAGACAAGATGGAAGTCCTCATCCTGGGATCATCCCCCTCCGCCTGGGACGACTCCTGGTGGCCCCCTGCCCTGGGCACCGCCCCCAAGCCAACGGACCACGCACCCAATCTGGGCTTCATCCTGGACTCCTCCCTCACGATGACCAAACAAGTCAACGCCGTCTCGTCATCCTGCTTCAACACCCTGCGCATGCTCCGATAGATCTTCCGATGGATCCCCACTGAAACCAGGAAGACGGTCACCCAGGCCCTCGTCACCAGCCGACTGGACTACGGGAACACCCTCTACGCGGGAACCACAGCCAAACTCCAGAGAAGACGCCAGCGCATACAGAACGCCTCCGCACGACTCATCCTGGACATCCCCCGCCACAGCCACATCTCTGCCCACCTGAGAGACCTGCACTGGCTCCCCGTCAGCAAGAGAATCACGTTCAGACTCCTCACCCATGCACACAAGGCTCTCCATGACTTGGGCCCCAAGTACCTTAACAGCCGCCTCACATTCTACACACCCACCCGCCAGCTCCGCTCGACCAGCCTCGCCCTTGCCACCGTCCCACGCATGCGCAGAGCCACCGCCGGAGGAAGATCCTCTCCTACCTGGCGGCCAAGACATGGAACTCCCTCCCCATCCACCTACGACTGACCCAGGACCATCTCTCCTTCAGGAAACAACTCAAGACCTGGCTATTCGAGCAGTAGCGGATCCCTCCCCTCCCAGCGCATTGAGACCCTAGCCGGTGAGTAGCGCGCTTTACAAATTTGTCTGATTGATTGATTGAAAAGAGTATATATCACAGAACAGGAGATTAGATTAAGGCTCGGTCGCACTCGCCCTATGCCGGCGAGTGTGACCGAGCCCTAATGAAAGAGATTACAGATTGAAAACGGTACGTTCATACGTTTACCTGGCTATAAATCAAGACGTCCGAATTTTTTTTAAAATAATCGGAGCTTATCAAACGAGTTTCCATACGCTTAAGGTTCTAATACCAAGATTGACCATTCAAGGTCCTACACAACCGCTAAAGAAAAGACAGCCGTTGTCTACAAATCTGTTGGAATTTACAAACAACATAATTCAGGGGTCAACATTTTTAACATTCTAGTCCTGAAGATGGCCTTACCAACGAAAGCCTAAAGACCGAAACGTCGACTCGCACACTTTTTTTTCCAAAAGTTCATCAACTGTAATTGTGAAAAAGTGTATATAATTATTACAGTGAAGGTCCAAATAGTTGAATGCTTCCTTCCAGTTTGATTGTAATTGTTTACTCTGAGTACCCTTTATGAAGTCTGAAGATACCTTTAATTACTTTTATACACACCATGTTCTTTGTTTCTTTGCTGTTTTTGATTGATTTGCTCTAATCTCCTGTTCTGTGATATATACTCTTTTGAGATGTATCTTTATGTGATTAGCTCATAATTATATAAAATTGCATTGTTAGAATACAGATTGCCAAAAGAAATTAATGAGTAAGCAAATAACAAACCTTAGATTTAGAATCACATAACTAAGTACTTTAATAAATCCCTTGAAGGCATTTTTTACCCGTTCATATTTACTATACGGCACACCATGGCGCAAGGATCGACAGATGCGTCAGAAAGTCTGATGCATCTGTTGGGGCAAAATCACGCATAGCCGGAGTCGTGTCGCAAGCACAACGCAACTCCAGCAATGCATTTCGAGGCCTATTCCCACTACACTGCGTCACTCCTTATGCCTGCTTCAAGCAGGCGTAAGGTTTTGACACAGTGGCATCCTAGAAGTGACGCAGTGAAATCTTGTAGATTTCACTGCGTCACTTTTATGAGGTTTTTCTGCGTGTGGACCCCCACCCTGCATACATTACACCTGATGCAGGTATAATGTGACGCAGGGCTTTACAATGTGACACATCTCCCTAGGTGGTTCACGGTGTAAATTGACAGCATTTCTTACGCCGCTGATGTGTTACAAAAGTGATGCAATGGCGGTCCAAAGTGTCGCAATGTGCTTGTAAATCTGTCTCTACGATTGTAATGGAGCACAGCGGAGGGACAGGAAGCAGATAGCAATGGAACTTGGGTCAACTGATAGTCTACATGAAAGTGAGTGAATGTGCTGAGCGTTAGACAGTACAACTAATGAACTATAACCTTCTATGAACGGTGGAACTCTGCTAGTCTGATTAGAGGCACTCATATTCTTTCTTGTTTATGGATGTGAGGCTAGTTTTACAGTGGGTGTTGTTTAACAATAGTGGTGGAAAAAGAGGACTTAGCTTCAGGAGTATTTGCCAAGATAAAAACAATGAAGTTAGAGAACTTCTGTAGGACATGATTAAGAACCATGATTTACTGATAGATAACATTCGGCAATGAGAGAAATAAATGAAGGAACATTAGAGTGCAAAAATGTGCCACACAATGATACTGTCGTAAGTAGGCTGGGGTGAACTTTGCATACTAGCTTTTTTAGAAATTCTGCAAAATGCCCAAAATTATGTAAAATTATCCAAAATGCTGGTCTAGAATTTAGCACTATGCAAATGTGTCCTCACATGAAAAATCTCACATGACCCGAACAACAGTTGCTTACGATCTGTTCCTTTACGCTACTCCTGTGCTCCCACAAAAGGATTTTAATGCAAATGACGTATCGGTTACGCGGCTTGGCGTAATGGTGTAATGTCGAGCTTTGTATGTCTAGCAGAACATGAAATCCCAGAAATGACACAAGATTACGGCGCATTAACAACATTTCGTCCAAGCCTAGTTCGAAATAAAGAGTTGTCAGGTAATGAAAATATATTGTGGTTTAATCAAAAGCAATCAGGGCCGGCCTGGCCATAGCGGGCACCGGGCAATCCCCCGGTGCGCCGCACGGGTGGGCGCCCGTTTTGGGCCCCTGGGGGCCGTTTTTGTTACAGGGCCGATTTTGCTATGCTGCAAAATCGGCCCTGTACCAAAATCGGCCGAAAACCGGCCCCAGCAAAGAGCTCGGTGGCACCTTCAAACCCCCCAGTGGGGAGGGGGTAGGGCCGGCCGAGCACTTTGCCAGGGCCGGTTGTGGTTCCCGGTCCGGCCCTGAAAGCAATCCATTAATTGTAATGGAATTATTGTAAAAAAGTTTACAAGACACACGGATAATAGTAAAAAGATGCAATCTCACATAGAAGTCAACAGGTAAACAAATGTCCTGAGGGTTCCTGGCTACTCTACAATAATAGCACATTAAATCGACAGAGTCTTTTCATGCAGGTAAACGGAGCTGTGCCAGAAAAACTTGCTAACTATTAGTTTCTTATAGGAACTACTCTTGAAAGGGAGACCGCAGATCCCGTGGGGTCTGCTACATCATCCTTTACTGATCATTTGTTCAAATTACCTCCCCGATGCTATCCTGAGCAGCAATTCAGAATTTTCAAAGTGATGAAAACAATTATTGTATTTTGAATTGTTTTGATGTCTGTAAAACATATTGCTGCCTTGCTGTCAGTGTGCTGTGAATTGAAGCGTGTGGTTAGTGTTTCTCTTGTAAAAGAAAGATTGTATGTAAACAAGCGACAACAAAATTAATTTTCCGTAATATATTCAGTGGTAAGTAAATATTAATGTAAGAGAGAACTCTGCTCTTATATAATAGTGAAATGTAATCGTGAGTGTATAAATCATATCTTTTTAAATATTACCTCAAGAAATAAAGTTTTGCTTATATTCACTTGTCATTTGTTTCCAAAAGCTGTGTCTTCTTTTTAGTTCTATGTTTTCATGATGTCACCTCTTGGCAGGTGCGTAATGATATTATTGGCTGACTTGTCAGATTCTGGAACACACAGCACATGACAATAATTTGACAGAACTCACTTGGAGTGCTTTGTTTTCTGCTTTTGGGGGGTGCAAAGACTCAGTGGCGTAACAAAACTTCAGGGGGCCCCCCTGCAAGTTACATGGAGGGGGCCCCCCATGCTCAGGTGTTAGGGGGGAGCCTAGGTTCGGAGGCCACCGTGCTGGGGACCAAGACGGGGTCAAACTACAGAAGATCATGACCTCCGTCTTGTCTGAATTTTATTTTAAGCAATTGTGATCCATCCAGGAGCTGATGGCCATCATACCTTCCTGAAAGTTGGCCGCAACTGCTCTTCCGTTGTTATGAATGGACAGTACTAGCTGGGTGTCATCAGCGTATGAAAGGGGGCATGCAGTGGGTGTTGCGGTGGGCGTTCCACCGCAACACCCATTGAAATTGATGCTGCCACCTATTATCAAGTAATATCAGGTAAAAGGTGCCTCCAAGGGATTTTATTCAGAAAAAAAAAATTTGGTATCTGTAGATTTTGAACAAGAGCAAATACATTTTGCTTTATTTCTCCTTGTTTTTGCTTTTTCTATTTGTGCTGCCATGTGTAGCACACATGGAAAAAGCAAAATGCAATTTTGTGTTTATGTACAGGAAGGTGTCCCTTCCTGTACATAAACATCCCAATCGATCATTCCCATCGCCACCAATGAGCACTCTAATCCAGCAGGGTAAAATGAATGAATCATATGTTTATTATTAGGCACTTGTGTTACCAAGTAGTCTCACATTGCACTTCCTTCCTTCCATCAATTTATTCGAATGGCCCGAGCCCACTGGCCCATTCCAAGTAGTTAGCGCCTTAGAATTGTAATCAGTCTGTCAGTCAGTCATGTGAAAGCGCGAATAAAAAAGTAAGAATCATGGGATACTTTTCATAGATATAGCGCTGCGCTGTCTTTCCAATTTCACAGGCGCAACAGCTGCCTTCTCCTGCAACATACGTCTGCATTTCCTACAACCCCTCAAACACTAGCGCGGTGTCACCCGAATCTCCCCTGCTCAATCGGTATCACGGCACCACTCAGAAACTTAAATGCACAGGAATGACACCTGCGTGGCGGTGGTGCGTGCCACTGCGCGGCCAGTTGTAAGCAGAGGGTCCAAAGTGCAGTATGCGGCCTCTCATTGAGGCAATTCTAGGGGTCTTGTGTTATCACCTAAGGAATGTGAAAAACACATTCACTTCTTCTACACGCCACCACAAGTACACTACCACCACCCACCGGAATGCTTGTGCAGTATGGTATTTACCCATGGAGCAATCAAAGAGCAAAGTGCCCCTCTCTCCACATGTGCTTGGGAGCTATTAGGAGTACAATGGCTACGCAAAATCAGAAGGGGCATAAAAGACATAAAAGGCTCAGATGGAAGTGAATACAAGAGAAGGAAGGTATGTAAACCCTCCCCCTAGCAGGTGGCAGGCAAGGCTCTCCTCTCACTCACCACTGCTGCTCACCTGGGGGCTCACATGCACACTGTGCTGCTGGCACTCAGGGAGCACCTGCTGCCGCCTGACCCGGATCCTGGTTCCGAGCTCTGGCAGCTTCAAAGCAGCAGGACAGCAGGTGCCAGGACATGCCAGTCCAGCAATAAGGAGGGGCAGATTTGGCCATTGCCCTGGAGGGCTGGCAACTTACGTCTCTACAACAAGAATACCCTCATTGACTATTATGGACTCAATGTCAAACCTAATAATAGCAGTCACAATTTCAATCCTAATTGATTACAAAGAAACAGAGGTGTACCTGATTAATTCATATGTCCAACCTAAACGCAAAGCGAAAGACTCCACTGCACTCGCAAATCAAGCAGCAAAGTATGCTACTGAGATGAAAAATCCGAGCTTCAGTTTGACAGGTGACCTAAATCAGTATCTCATAGGCTCATCACAAAGAGAGGAAGTAGCTATACAAAATGGAATTCATAATATACCAATACAAAGTCATCCACCGCACAGAAAGAAGAAGTACTGCAATAGTCGCCTACTTGCAGATCTAGAACATCTAAACCTTCAAGCTTTAAATGGAAGATTTTCGGACGACACTCCACCAGTTGATTCTTATTATTCACCTATAACAGGCTCCATACTGGACTATACCTTTGCAAGCCTCGCACTCTTTCCATATCTGGATAAAGAATGGGGGATAAGGGCGATAGCGATCATCGCCCTCAAGAATTCCAATTAACAGTGACTGCAGCAAGTTCAATCAGCACATACGTAACTCTGGGTTGCATCTCTGTGTCCAACCTTAGAAGGATAAAATGCACAACAAACAACAAAAATTCTAAGGCTGAAGCAGCAATTCAGCTCTTCAATTCATTCAGTTTAGAAGACAAAATAGATCACTGGGAACAGTTCACGGCCAAGCTCCTAGATCGACACGCAGAGACTTTTGTCACAAAAAGAACTCCCAGAAAGTATGGGAGAAAAATAAAATTTCGAAGGACCAAAGAGAACAGTTGAAACACTTCAAAAAATCAATAAATGCAACTCTGCGCAGGCTGAGAAGACTCCCAGAGAATGCCACTGTACAAGTCTCCTTGAATGAGCAAAGGGCAAAATTAAAAAATCTAAAATGCAACATCAACAGGGAGTGTGAGAATGCATTTTGGGCTAAACTCCTACACGATACAAACAGTAACAATAGCGCCCGCTTCTGGAAGACGGTGAACGGGATTATCCACCCACACAATAAAGGTATTGGATCATATATTTCGGAAGCAAACTGGATACATTTCCTTACCACCCACTTCAACAACCAAACAGATAGCGCTGGAATTCTCACGGCCAACAGCAGGACATCTGGAGAACAAGCCGGAGCAAGCAAAGTGGAGACGAGGGATCAGGAGCTGCCACCCAAAGAAAATAGAGCATTAAGCACAGATAACTGCTATCGGCACCGCTTAATTAAAAAGCAGATAGCCAAAGGGAGGAAGGAAGGGGCTCCGGATCCGAACGGAAATCCACCGACCCTGTTTAAAGCGAAGATCGAAGACTGGGCTGACATCCTGCAATCTGTGTTTCTGGAAGTCAGGCGGCTAAACAGAATGCCGAAATCATGGAAGGGCTCAATAATAGTGCCAATCCACAAAAAAGGTGATAAAGCTGTGCCCAACAATTATCTCTTAGTCGCTTTTATAGACAATGAATCAAAATATTTCTCGGGCACCATATTAGAGGAGCTGACAAGTTGGGCGGAGGCGAATTCGATAATACCGCTGAATCAGACCGGCTTCCGCAAATTGGCCAGCACATCGACAAATATTTTCACAAGCTCACTAATAATTGATGCAGCCAAAGCTTCAAAACTACCTCTGCATTTATGCTACATCGACTTCAGCGCTGCCTTTGACAACGTTGAGACGGGTAGATTGTGGGAGAAACTGGCGCAATGGGGAATACCGCAGCATATGTTAAACATGCTGAAACTTCTCCATACTGATACCTGGGTGCAGGTGAAACTAGGCGGCGGTACCCACATCTCAACGAACGTTCCTACAACCAAGGGATTGAAACAGGGCTGTGTGCTCGCACCAACCCTTTTCAATCTGTACATGGCTGACCTACCAAAGGCGCGCAACACCTGCAATTTCCATTCGCCAAGGATAAGAGGGAAAACATTATCCAATCTCATGTATGCAGACGACGTTGTTCTGCTCAGTCACACTTACGTTGGTCTCCAGTATTTACTGACAGAAATGATGAACTACAACACAGAAAACAACTTACAAATACATCTGAGCAAGACAAGGACAATGTCAATAAAATGCAAAAAAAACTTTCATAAAAATGTGGTCCTTGGTGGCACAAAGCTTGACCCAGTGCCGGAGTATAAGTACCTTGGAGTCACATTTGACGTGGACGGGTCGTTTTGGCGCCAGTAAGAGGACGCCAGAAGGAAAGGTCTTCTGATTGCACTAACACTGGAAAACCTCGCAAATAATCTGATGGGGCATACCTTGACTCCATTTCTGAAGGTAGCCCGGGATAAACTACTCCCCTCAATTACCTACGGCAGCGAGGTAATTCGAGGAAGAGACGCAAAGGAGCTGGAAAAGACACAGCTGAAGGCTTACAGAATCATGTTCAGCCTTCCGTCCTACACATCACCGGCCCAAATAAGGCTGGAATTTGGCCTTCTACATATATCATCTGCTTGCGTAGGATCAGAAGTGCCACCACAGATACGTTAAATTATCTGCTGTGGCAGGACATACAACACAGGGAGTACTCCGAAGCCAGACGCTATCTACAGACAGCCCTAGAATCTACCGAACTTACAGAACTCTGGGACGCACAAATTAGCTATCACAACTTTAAAAAATTGGTCTGGAAAACCTTAAAACAAATCACCTTGGTGGAAGATAAAGCAAGCTTCTCACACAGATCTCACGCCTGAATGACGCTTAATTGCTATAAAACACTGGCTCTGCGACCATATTTTAACCAGAGTTATCCGAAATCCATAAAAATGAACTTTTTAGGGTACTGGATGGGAATCCTTCCGTGCGCTCAGCATTTTCCGCCATGGCAAAGGTCACTAGCACAATAGCCTGCAGGTTGTGCAACACGAAACAAGGCGACTAAGTACATCTAATCTACTTATGCAAGGACCTGCATCAAGCACGGAAACAGCTTCTCAAAGAACCCTTCAGACAGAAAGGCATCCGCACCAGGAGGCAAGCGGTGCTAGCATGCTTAAATCTAGAAAACACACAACTAAATTGCAGATTGGTCAAATTTGTTATGTTGGCTGAACAGAAAATGCCAAAGATTACAAAAATCTGAACCAGGCCTGGGCAGGACACTGATAACAGGGACAATGTCCCCAACCAGTACATAATTAGAACAAACCGCCAGAAGTGAAGGGATAACCCTCTAAACAAGTTGAGAAAGCCTGACCAACATAACCACGATGACCTTCAAAAAACCCACGGATTATGTGTCTGTAAAGCACAGTATTCAGACACACAAAGGCACATAGTATGCCTATAATTAACTCTGTTTTTATTTTTGCAAAGACTCATCCAATATTCGGTTTTAAATTGGGTTTTAATCTGAACATTCCTGCGTATAAGCTAAAAAGAATAATTTATGTAATTTTGTATTTTATGCAGTAATATTGCAATAGTTTTAAGTAACTATGCAGGAAATAAAGAACTTGAACTTGAACCTACCTTGCGCTCGTCAACTTGGCGATGGGGTGAGTGCAAGGTGTTTTCTTATTTTTTTATTTAACTTTACCTCGTCGTCGCCTGCTGCCCCACCCCAACCCTCAGACCATCCGACCATACCTGCATGGGCCGAGCCCGGAAATAATACATGGCATGGCACTGCTAAATTGTGTGCAGCGCTGCGCTGTGCCATTTACTTGTGCATATCCCCCTTATTCATTTTTCCCCAATGATTCTCTACAGAGATGAGAGAGAAAGTTTTGTGTTCAGTTCTTCGCATCAACATTACTGAATAATGCCTCAGTTAGAGACATGTCTGATAGGCAGTCAATTGTATCAAAATAGGCTCCTTCCACATTTGCTCCATGCTGGTTCAGACTACATTGAGATGTTATTCACTGCACACAGATTCCTTAACTGCAGAATGAAAGATAAGTAAATAGGAAAGAATGCAAGGGACCCCTGGAGTGACTGTTTTGCGAAACAGGGGAAAACAACAAAATACACAAATAATCCACAGACTCAAAGTTGCTTTAGAAAAATACTAAGGGCCTTATTTATGAGACCCTTAGGCCGCTGTTGCGTCACTTTTTGTGAAACTGCGGCAGCATAAATGATGTGCTTCCCTGCGCCATATTTCAAAGTGACGCATCTAGGCAGATGCGTCAGTTTGTAAACTCATGTGCTACATTATACCTGCATCAGGTATAATGCGTGCAGGGTGGGCATCCCAATGCAGAAACGTCACATAGAAGCAACGCAGTGAAATCTATGAGATTTCACTGCATCACTTCTAGGGCATTGCTATGTAAAATCCTTACGCCTGCTTGAAGCAGGTGTAAGGAGTGACGCAAGGCTTTTCACATGGGGCTTGCCCCATGTGAAAAGACACATTGCTGGAGTCTGTTTTCAGACACACTCCAGCGATGCGCCAACTTTGCACCTACAGATTCGTCAGAATCACTGACGTATCTGTAAATCCTTGCCACATGGAATGCCATACAGTCAATATGGCACATTCATGGTGTTGCAAGGCGGGTGCACTGAAAAGTGTTGCTTCGCTGTTTTACAGCAGCAATGCAACACTTTTCATAAATGAGGCATAAATGCGCAGTGCAAACTCTAACCCACAAAGCTGCCATGTCTTTTAGCATACTTTGATAATGAGAATATTCATCGTGGCCATGAGTCACCCAGGAAAGGCAGGAGACACCTCAACATCTCCCTTGTGCCTATCTAGTATGAATGCACATCTCCAACTCCTGTCTCTCTCAACCCAGATGGTGAAGACACAAACAGGGAGAGGCACACAGGATGGTTAAGCAAGAGAATGTTCACTTTCTAAAAGTGGCATTTTCAAACACACAACATAAAAATCATCTTCACTAAAAGATTTAGGGGCATATTAGCAAGAACCTCGTTAAAATTATTGCTGTTTTAGTGGCAGGAAACTGCCACTAAAACGGCGATAATGGGCTTGCTAATATGCGTTATAGAATTCCAATAGAAGCCCTGGTTTGATGTGCAGGGCATCGATCCTGGCTTCTATTGGAATTCTATAACGCATATTAGCAAGCCCATTATCGCCGTTTTAGCGGCAGTTTCCTGCCGCTAAAACGGAGATTATTTTAAAGAGGTTCTTGGTAATGAGCCCCGTAGTTCTAAACTCTGAGTTCAGGAAACGTAAACTCCATTCTCTACCTTGTCCAAATGGAAATGTACGCGTGTAAGATGCTATAATGCAGCTTCCATGTTAACCTATGGGGCAGGTAGCCTTTCAATCGAAGGCTACCTGCCAGGCTTAATTTCACTATCAAGACATGTAGAACACACCTGCACATGTCCTTCACATACACTGCACCCTGCCCACAGGGCTACCTTGGGCCTACCTGAGGGGTTACTTACATGTAAGAAAAGGGAAAGTTAAGTCCTGGCTAGTGGGTGCAATTGCCAAGTTGATATGGCAGTTAGAAACTGCACGCAGACTCTGTAGTAGCAGGTCTGAGACACCTTGAAAACAGAAAGGCTACTTCTGTAGGTGGCACAACCATTGCAACAGGCTGACTAGTAGCATGGGATTTACAGGTCCTTGGCACACACAGTGCACTGTATTAGGGACTTACCAGTAAAGCAAATACACCAATCATGGAAAGCCAAACATAACATCATTTACAGTAGGAGCACCTGCACTTTAGCACTGAATATCAGTGAAAAAGTGCACAGAGATACTAAACTAGCAAAAATTAAGTCCAGCAAAAGACAAGGGAAATACAACGCCAAAAGATGCCAGGTCTAACAAGCACAAGCCAGATAAGGGAGAACCGCTAGCACCACAGAGATGTGCACCTTTAATCCTGTTTTTTAAGCCCTGCACTGAGCAGCAGGAGGCCCAAGAAGCGATGCCAGGGCTACATCGAGGATGGGTGGTGCAGCGGAAGTTCTGATTAATTGGGCAGACCATGGTGTGGGCTTTTGTTGAGGCTGCATCGTGCTACATCTGTTCTGATGAGGTGCTGTAAAGAGCTGCGTCGGATTTGCAACGTGCTGCATCGGTTCTGATGAGACCCCAGCAGGGCTGGTACAGCACCTTTTGCCCTTCTTCCAAGGCTCCAGGACTGGTGGGACACCACTTTTTTTTGGGGGGGGAGAGGTAAACTCAGATCAGGCAGAGTTCAGATGCAGCGTTGAAGGTGGTTGGAGGCTTTTTCTGTCCCTGAGGCTCTGATCAGGAGGAGGCCATCTAACTAGCCCTTGGTGGTCCTGGGTTCAAGATGCAGGTCCAGTCATTCTCACTCAGGCAGCAGCAGAACAGAGTAGCAGGGCAGTAGGGCAGTCCTTCTTGTAGCAGAGTAGCACAGCAGTCCTTCTTTTGAGTCTCTCACAGGTCCAGAAGTGTACTGAAGAGTTGGGTCTAAGGGTGCCCTTGTTAAGCCTGGTGCCCACTACAGAAGGGTCTGGATTTTTTTCCTGCTCGCCCTGCCCCTAGTCTGAGGGCACAAAAAACTAGTGTGAAACCCTTTGTGCATGTGCTGAGGAAGGGTCTTTGTGATATGCAAGTGTGGTTGTTGACAGCTCTGTCCCCTATCCATTGAGAGATAGCCCAGCCTACCAATACCTATTCCCCCCTTTGTCTCACTGTCTGGGAGAAATACCAAACACAACATGCCAGCTACACCTAGCCCTGTGGCCCAGGATATAGGTTGCAGGTAGCAAATGGTTGAGACGAGAAAATGCCAACTTTCTAGAAGTTACAAAAGGGGGTGGTGATGGACAGAGCATCTGAGCCAATCAAACACGCACACACAGTCAACAGATCTGGGTTTAATCCATCACCGTTCTTTAGCCCACTCTGCCACCCCAGTTCAGACATGGCCATATGCAAATCAGTCTGACCATGTGCCTCATGGGAACAGTCTAGCCCGCTCTGCCAAGCCATGGCTTCCCTGGACCGGAAACAAGCTTCCTAGGACCGGTTTCTTGCATTACAGCCTTCTTCAGCCAGGCTTGCTTGAATCCAGTGGCAAAGTGAGCAAGGGGCTCACGTCTGAACATACCCTGCCAACTTATGGCGAACAAGGCGGTACAAAAGGGGGCAGTGATGGACAGAGCATCTGAGCCAATCAAACACTCACACCCAGTCAACAGATCTGGGCTCAATCCATCACCGTTCTTTAGCCCACCCTGCCACCCCAGTTCAGACATGGCCATATGCAAATCCGTCTGACCCTGTGCCTCATGGGATCAGTCCAGCCCGAACTGCCAAACCATGCCTTCCCTGGACCGGAAACAAGCTTCCTAGGACCGGTTTCTGGCATTACAGCCTTCTTCAGCCAGGCTTGCTTGAATCCAGTGGCAAAGTGAGCAAGGGACTCACATCTGAGCATACCCTGCCAACTTATGGCGAACAAGGCGGTACAAAAGGGGGCGGTGATGGACAGAGCATCTTAGCCAATCAAACACTCACACCCAGTCAACAGATCTGGGTTTAATCCATCACCGTTCTTTAGCCCACTCTGCCACCCCAGTTCAGACATGGCCATATGCAAATCAGTCTGACCCTGTGCCTCATGGGAACAGTCCAGCCCGAACTGCCAAGCCATGCCTCCCCTGGACCAGGAAACAAGCTTCCTAGGACCGGTTTCTGGCATTACAGCCGTCTTCAGCCAGGCTTGCTTGAATCCAGTGGCATAGTGAGCAAGGGACTCAAGTCTGAGCATACCCTGCCAACTTATGGCAAACAAGGCGGTACTAAAGGGGGTGGGGATGGACAGAGCATCTGAGCCAATCAAACACTCACACCCAGTCAACAGATCTGGGTTTAATCCATCACCGTTCTTTAGCCCACTCTGCCACCCCAGTTGAGACATGGCCATATGCAAATCAGTCTGACCCTGTGCCTCATGGGAACAGTCCAGCCCGACCTGCCAAGCCATGCCTTCCCTGGACGGGAAACAACCTTCCTAGGACCGGTTTCTGGCTTTACAGCCGTCGTCAGCCAGGCTTGCTTGAATCCAGTGGCAAAGTGAGCAAGGGACTCACGTCTGAGCATACCCTGCCAACTTATGGCGAACAAGGCGGTACAAAAGGGGGTGGTGATGGACAGAGCATCTGATCCAATCAAACACTCAAACCCAGTCAATAGATCTGGGTTTAATCTATCACCGTTCTATGATCAAGGATGCTTGATTTCGGTCCAGGGAAGACATGGCTTGGCAGTTCGGGCTGGACTGTTCCCATGAGGCACAGGGTCAAGACTGATTTGCATGTGGCCATGTCTGAACTGGGGTGGCTTGGTGAGCAAAATAACGATGGATTAAACCGAGATCTGTGACTGGGGGTGAATGTTTTACCATTGTTCAACATTCCATCCATCATCTTGTGTGTTAAACTTTCTAGAAGTGGCATTTTCAGAAGCTTGACTTAAAATCCAACATGCAAAAAGAACAGATGATGGACAGAATGCTGAATTATTCAAACATTCACCCCAGGGCACGGATCTGGGTTAAATCCATTGTTTTTTTGGCATGCTACGCCGTTCCAACTTGACCATTAAGAAGAGTTTGAAATTAAAAAAATGTAGATACCAAACTCGACATTCCACAGTCTTTCTTCCAATTGAAAGTTATCACTTATTAAATTTAATAAGGTAAGCCAATGTTATATTGTCCTATAGGACAGGCAGGCCTTCCAGTAGTGAAAAACGAAGATAAGAGTTTTTCATTACCAGGACATGCAGAAGTTAAAAGTATATGATCAATACTGCAACCTGTCCTATGGACTGTTTAGGGCCTACCCTGATACTTATGTGTATCAAAACAAAGGTGTAGGTTTAGGAAGGTGTAGGCCTGGCAAATAGTTTATTTTACCACAACGAAATGATAGCCTAAATCTGAACACACAGGTCTGAAATAGCAAACTTGAGACAAGTGGTGCAAGCCCACTAGTAACATTTAATGTACAGGCCCTGGGTAGTGTAGTTCCACTTTGCTATGGAGGTACAAGTTAATGAAATGTTCCAATGTAGTTTAAGCCAATTTCAGTATGTGTAAGGGAGAAAGTATGACCATGTTAGCACTGGGTAGCAGTGATAAAGTCCTAAAAGCAAACAAAAGTGGGTTCAGAAAACAGGATAGTTAAGGCAAACATTTTGGGGATAACCCTACAAAGAGGGACAAGTCCAACATAACCCCATATCAGCCAAAAGCCAGGGTAGACTAATCTATACCTTGAAGGCCATCCCTGCTTAGGGAATAGAACATGGACAACGGCCCTCAGCTGCAGAGGCCCTTGCCTGTTCGATGCCCCTCTGAACTCAGTTGGATCCCCCTGTCTACAATCCTGAGCTACTGAACTGACCCATGGGGAACCTTTCTCCTCACCTTTATACCCCATCTGTGAAGCTCCAAACCTAAACTGGCTCACAGAAGCACCATTTGACCCCTTGGATGGGACTTCTGTCCCCAAATCACAGAAAACTCTGTCCATAAGGATAGCAAGCAACAGAGGCTAATGACACCAGTCCAGGGGTCGTAGCCTAAGACTGGGTCCCCAGCCCGGGGCCTATGCCCTGACACCTAACAGGGGGGAGTCCTCTTTCACCCTGGCCCTCCACCTGGGCCCCTGTACTCTCAACTCGAGAGTGGTACCTTCAAAAAACTGAACTATCAGGGTGCCATGGGTAGCTACCCCTCCCAGTCCTCCTGACAACGGGGGCAACTAATTTCCCAGAATGCAGTTGATGGGCATCTGAAGACTAACTATGACCCTCCTTTGGGTTACCTCCCAATCCCACGTGAGGGATACCAAGGCCATGAGGCTGAAAAAGTCTTGCCCTTGAGTTACCCTACACACCTGACTGATGTACTGCCCTGGAGGAACCAGGCTTTCCACTACCATGGTTTGGCTAGTCCTGTTGTCCCTCAAATCAGTAACAGGGATCCCATTCATCTTTACATGGTGGATGTGACGCACTGACCCTTAGGGAGCACCAGTGAATTTCTGAATCTACTTCACAACCAATGGTCGCTCTGATTATTTGTCATGGTGTTCTGCAATGCAGTGTCTCTGTGCGTACTTTTCTGAGCTTTGTGTGCAAATAGTACATAACTGGAGTCACTATGCGGACAAGCACTCCTCAAGGCATGATTGGAAGGAAACTGTGCTTCCTTTTTGAAAGACATGGCTAAAAGGTATATTTTACAATATTTTTTCGTCTCTCCTGGCAAAAAGTTTTAGACATTGGGGGCTCATAAGCCATTGTGTCGAGATTAGTAACTACACCCAAAAGGAATATTGCTCTGAGGTAGAAAACTCATTTAGTGACCCCTTACCTATTTATTTGCACACCATCAGATGTTGCACAGGTGTATGGTTAGACCAGTATACGGCACAGGAGAAACCATGTCTGTGTGGGGAAGTTGTAAATGGTAACAATCCAGAGAATTATCATCAATCATACGCTATGACAAGGCATACAATGGATAGCATAGGTACCATGCCAGAGAATATGCTCAGCAGAAATGCCATGCCACATAATAAGTCACTTTGAATTTTTTAAAGTTACTATGCCCCTCCACAGAATAGTGTGGAGAAACAGCTTGCTATTAACAGAATTCTGTAAAAATATCTAACAAACATATGAAGAGCTAAATGCTGTGTTGCACTTGCATAAAATCAGTTAGTGGTGGGGTGTTAATAGTAACTGGAGGTGCACAGCCTAGGCTGACAGTCTGGATTAGGTGAGCAGTCTGATTAAAGTTAACAGGCTGCAGACTGCATGCACTGTACCTTGTCCCTTGCCCAAGGACTCTGCATGCAATCATCAACAGAGTGCAGGCCCAGCTTCTTAGGCACACATTATGATACTTCTAAACTTCCTCCTTCCCCAGAAAATTCCCCCAAGGAAGCTATGGCCATGGTCCTGATCTCTGCCCTAGATACATTTTTTAAGATTGTTTTTATTGGTATTTCTCCAAATACCATATGAAGTACGACATACAGGACTATATATATTTTTTTTGATCCATGTTCAACATTGAGAGTGGCCGATAGGAGGCAGCCTCCAACGGGTCTTTCCCTGGTTTTGGCACCAAAACTATGAGAGCCTCTCTTGGAGTCGGGGAGCACTCCTCTCTCTAAGGCTTGCACATAGATCTGCAGCAGCTTATCTGCCAAGGTCCTGGGTAAGTCTTTATAGAAATCAGCCGGGAGGCAATCCTCTCCCGGGACCCTAGCAGTCTTTACGGATTCCACTGCTTGGAGGATTCCCTGATTGGTCAGTGGTGCCCTGAGCTCTGCTCACTCCACTGCTGTGAGCAATGGCAGCAGTAGTTAAATTATGCAGTTAGTAATCAAGGACTCATCAGTCTGTCAGTTAGCAGTATACACCCCTCGCAGGTGGTCTACAAACACCCCATTTATCACCTGTTTGGTATAAACCTTGTGCCCCGCCTGGTCTTTAACACACAAGATCGGTTGCGTGCAAGTGTGTATCCTCCTTCGGTAGGAATGCAGCACACGCTTCTCTTATTGGTCCCCTAGGGTGTGTCCATGCTGCAGAGCCCTGCCACCTTACACCACCATATTTCCACTTCACAGATGGAGCACCCCAACGTAACAAGACAACAGGGGGTTGGATATTCTCCCTGAATATCCAACCCCCTTCCCTCTCGTATATTATGCCTATGAGATGGAAGGGGGTTGGATATTCTCCCTGAATATCCAACCCCCTTCCCTCTCATAGGCAGAGTATACTGGACTCTCTCTGCCACATCCATTGGCAAAAGGTGTGTAGATTGCTGCCCACTCCCCTCCCCTCCCACCACTATCAATGTACCCTAAAAGAACTCTGGGCAGATTTACAAGCCCCTTTCAGCACATTTGCACCGCAGTTGCGTCACTTTAATGACGCACCGGCGGCGTAAACCATGCGCCACGTTGCCACTTATTTACAACGTGATGCATCTCGGCAGATGCCTTACGTTGTAAAACACTGCGCCACATGAAACCTGCATCAGGTTTCATGTGGGCATTCCGTCGCAGGGTGGCCGTTCCGTCGCAGGGTGGCCGTTCTGTCACAGGAAAGCCTCGTAAAAGTGATGCAGTGAAATCTAAAAGATTTCACTGAGTCAGTTTTACGATGCCGCTACGTCAAACCCTTACGCCTGCTTGAAGCAGGCATAAGGAATGAGGCACCACGTTAAGTATAGGCGGCCCCTGAGCATTGCTGGAGTTGTGTTGCGCTTGTGACACGACTCCAGCAATGCGCCGCCCTTACGCCACAAGATGTGACATGCAAATCAACTGTGGAGTGCCCCAGGGCTCATCACTCAGCCCCACGCTGACAGAAAAAACAAAGGACGGTGGACTGTTTCTCCTGCACCTCTAAACCTGTTTCATTGCATGTGATAGTCCCGCGCGACAAACCCAGACACCAACTGTCCTGTGGTGTCACTGTGTCCCACATCCTAGATCAAAACTTGAATGGTGTGCGCAGGAATGAAAGAATATCCAGGGATTTGCTCTGTAGTATTCCAGGAAAAGTTCTTTATTGAATATATTTCATAAATAACATACAGTTCAGCTAACGCGTTTCGTTCTCATTGAGAACTTCATCAGGGCTGAAAGTGAACAGAACAAAGGATAAACATAAATATACATAAATATATATATAAAAATACATACTCAAGACAAGACAAAAAAATCTGATTTTACACATGACAACGTAATATGGCACATACCAAAAGGACATCTGTAACATTAAAAGATTTTTTACCACAACATTAACACAAAACAATATATATAAAAGACCATAATTTAAATTTCTTCTTACACATTAACCTAACATTGATTATATATAAATATAAACAAATATAACAATGACACTATAGATAATACTTGGCATAATGAGAAAGAGAAAAGAGCACAATACAGAAAAACATTTAAACTAGAGACCAAACAAGGGTATAAATTACTTTCCCCTCAGACTCCTCAACGAGTCAAAAAACACACTAAGAAATAAAATTCTGCATCTCAAGACATTAATACGCCCCTCTGAGGTATCCTGCTCCAAATTCCACAGAACATGGGTTAGATGACATACCAAAAAGCTACACAGTATCCCCTCCCATCTTCTAAAGGAAGAAAGAAACTGTAACAACTTATAAACCAAGAGAGAAAACTGAACAAACAAATCAAAGGAACTCACCTTCTCAGGGTAATGCCCCTGTTGAAGGAGAGAAATCTATTAAATAGGCTGCAAGTACAGCTGCTACTTTGTGCACCAAAGAAATCACAATCCAAAGTAAAATTTATCTAGAACAGATGTAAGAACAACAATAAGGAACAGTTCCCATGCTTCACCTAAAAGGCACTTTTATGTATAGAAACCTGATTACCAGTAAATAGGTCTTGGAATACTACTGAGCAAATCCCTGGATATTCTTTCATTCCTGCTCACACCATTCAAGTTTTGACTCAGCCCCATGCTCTTCAATGTCTACATTGCCCCCTCGCCACCATCGTCAGACAGCATGGGCTCAGCATCCTTTCCTAAGCAGACAACACCCAGCTCATCTCTCACTCATGAAGAATCCCGATGACACCAGATTCTCCTTTCTGGAGGGAATGAAAAATGTGGCAACCTGGATGAAGGAGAGCTGCCTTAAGCTGAACTTGGAGAAGTCCGAGTTCCTCATCCTCAGACCCTGCAATTCGACCTGCGACAACTCCTGGTGGCCCTCCGCCCTCGGTAACCCTCCTACTACTACAGAACATGAATGCAACCTCAGCATCATCCTCGACTCCTCCCTCTCCATGAACCGCCAGGTCAATGCCGTCACTTCCACTAGCTCTTTTTTGAAAGACATGGCTAAAAGGTATATTTTAAAATATTTTTTCGTCTCTCCTGGCAAAAAGTTTTAGACATTGGGGGCTCATAAGCCATTGTGTCGAGATTAGTAACTACACCCAAAAGGAATATTGCTCTGAGGTAGAAAACTCATTTAGTGACCCCTTACAGATTTATTTGCACACCATCAGATGTTGCACAGGTGTATGGTTAGACCATTATACGGCACAGGAGAAACCATGTGTGTGTGGGGAAGTTGTAAATGGTAACAATCCAGAGAATTATCATCAATCATACGCTATGACAAGGCATACAATGGATAGCATAGGTACCATGCCAGAGAATATGCTCAGCAGAAATGCCATGCCACATAATAAGTCACTTTGAATTTTTTAAAGTTACTATGCCCCTCCACAGAATAGTGTGGAGAAACAGCTTGCTATTAACAGAATTCTGTAAAAATATCTAACAAACATATGAATAGCTAAATGCTGTGTTGCACTTGCATACACGGGTTTAGAGCTGGTCATAGCACCGAGACCGCCTTGCTCAGTGTTTCAGAGGACCTCCGTACCATCCTAGACACCGGAGGCACGGCAGCACTGGTCCTGTTGGACCTCAGTGCTGCCTTTGACACGGTGTCACACGAGGTCCTCTTGTCGAGATTGGAGGAGATTGGGATCACAGGGCCAGCGCTGGAATGGTTTAGAGACTTCCTTTTCAACAGGTCTTTTAGAGTCTCTACCCCTCCTTACATCTCTGAGGAACATAACATTGGACAGGGAGTGCCGCAAGGCTCTTCCCTGAGCCCCACCCTGTTCAATGTATATGTCCGCCCCCTGGCAGAGGTAGCTAGAAGAAATGGTCTTGCCCTGGTTTCCTACGCCGACGATACCCAGTTGGTGGTGTCACTTAATGACAACAGTGGTCTGGAGGCTCAACCCTTCAAACAGACACTCACTGACATCACCAACTGGATGACGGCGAATTTTCTCCAACTAAACGCCGGGAAAACGGAGATTCTCCTCCTGGGCAAAAACACCTCGTCCTGGGGTGACAACTGGTGGCCGGATGTGCTAGGCCCTTCCCCTACGCCTAAGGAATGTGTCAAAAACCTGGGAGTTTGGGTGGACTCTGCTTTAAAGTTCACGCACCACACCAAAAAAGTTGCCGCCACATGCTTTGGCGTCTTGCGTAACATCAGGCCCATTCTGAAGTTTATTGATTGCCGCACGCGCCAACTTATCGTCCAGGCGACCATTCTCTCCAGACTGGACTATGCGAGCTCCCTTCTATTGGGAGCGAATCTAGCTGAAATCACTAGATTGCAAAGAGTTCAGAATGCGGCCGCCAGGGCTCTGGTTGGTCTCCCGCGCCATTCCTCTATATCAGGAACCTTGAAGAAACTGCACTGGCTCCCGGTGGGCAAAAGGGTCCAGTTCAAAGCATTGTGCTTCGCTTTCAAAATTCTCAAAACCTCCTCCCCCCCAATGCTTCGCCCACTTCTGTCAGAGTACGTCCCTAGAAGATTGCTCCGGACAGAGGGGCAGCATCTTGCGATCGTCCCCCGCACCAGACTGGCTAGAGTGGGCGGCCGCTCTTTCAGTTTCCTATTGGCCAAGCTATGGAATAGTCTCCCTGTAGCTATCCGCGGGATTCAGGATCTCTTAGTCTTCAGAAAGGCTATCAAAACACACCTCTTTCAACAATAGTTCCCTCCTTAGCGTCTCCACCTCACTGTATTTTGTCCTTCCGCAGCGCCGGGACGCCCCTTTGCTGAGGCAGCCGTGCGCTATATAAATCACTATAGCATAGCGTATAGCATACAATCAGTTAGTGGTGGGGTGTTAATAGTAACTGGCTGTGCACAGCCTAGGCTGACAGTCTGGATTAGGTGAGCAGTCTGATTAAAGTTAACAGGCTGCAGACTGCATGCACTGTACCTTGTCCCTTGCCCAAGGACTCTGCATGCAATCATCAACAGAGTGCAGGCCCAGCTTCTTAGGCACACATTATGATACTTCTAAACTTCCTCCTTCCCCAGAAAATTCCCCCAAGGAAGCTATGGCCATGGTCCTGATCTCAGCCCTAGATACATTTTTTAAGATTGTTTTTATTGGTATTTCTCCAAATACCATATGAAGTACGACATACAGGACTATATATATTTTTTTTGATCCATGTTCAACATTGAGAGTGGCCGATAGGAGGCAGCCTCCAACGGGTCTTTCCCTGGTTTTGGCACCAAAACTATGAGAGCCTCTCTTGGAGTCGGGGAGCACTCCTCTCTCTAAGGCTTGCACATAGATCTGCAGCAGCTTATCTGCCAAGGTCCTGGGTAAGTCTTTATAGAACTCAGCCGGGAGGCAATCCTCTCCCGGGACCCTAGCAGTCTTTACCGATTCCACTGCTTGGAGGATTCCCTGATTGGTCAGTGGTGCCCTGAGCTCTGCTCACTCCACTGCTGTGAGCAATGGCAGCAGTAGTTAAATTATGCAGTTAGTAATCAAGGACTCATCAGTCTGTCAGTAAGCAGTATACACCCCTCGCAGGTGGTCTACAAACACCCCATTTATCACCTGTTTGGTATAAACCTTGTGCCCCGCCTGGTCTTTAACACACAAGATCGGTTGCGTGCAAGTGTGTATCCTCCTTCGGTAGGAATGCAGCACACGCTTCTCTTATTGGTCCCCTAGGGTGTGTCCATGCTGCAGAGCCCTGCCACCTTACACCACCATATTTCCACTTCACAGATGGAGCACCCCAACGTAACAAGACAACAGGGGGTTGGATATTCTCCCTGAATATCCAACCCCCTTCCCTCTCGTATATTCTGCCTATGAGAGGGAAGGGGGTTGGATATTCTCCCTGAATATCCAACCCCCTTCCCTCTCATAGGCAGAATATACTGGACTCTCTCTGCCACATCCATTGGCAAAAGGTGTGTAGATTGCTGCCCACTACCCTCCCCTCCCACCACTATCGATGTACCCTAAAAGAACTCTGGGCAGATTTACAAGCCCCTTTCAGCACATTGGCACCGCAGTTGCGTCACTTTAATGACGCACCGGCGGCGTAAACCATGCGCCACGTTGCCACTTATTTACAACGTGATGCATCTTGGCAGATGCCTTACGTTGTAAAACACTGCGCCACATGAAACCTGCATCAGGTTTTATGTGGGTATTCCGTCGCAGGGTGGCCGTTCCGTCGCAGGGTTGCCGTTCTTTGACAGGAAAGCCTCGTAAAAGTGATGCAGTGAAATCTAAAAGATTTCACTGAGTCAGTTTTACGATGCCGCTACGTCAAACCCTTACGCCTGCTTGAAGCAGGCATAAGGAATGAGGCACCACGTTAAGTATAGGCGGCCCCTGAGCATTGCTGGAGTTGTGTTGCGCTTGTGACACGACTCCAGCAATGGCCGCCCTTACGCCACAAGATGTGACACGCAAATCAACTGTGGAGTGCCCCAGGGCTCATCACACAGCCCCACGCTGACAGAAAAAACAAAGGACGGTGGACTGTTTCTCCTGCACCTCTAAACCTGTTTCATTGCATGTGATAGTCCCGCGCGACAAACCCAGACACCAACTGTCCTGTGGTGTCACTGTGTCCCACATCCTAGATCAAAACTTGAATGGTGTGCGCAGGAATGAAAGAATATCCAGGGATTTGCTCTGTAGTATTCCAGGAAAAGTTCTTTATTGAATATATTTCATAAATAACATACAGTTCAGCTAACGCGTTTCGTTCTCATTGAGAACTTCATCAGGGCTGAAAGTGAACAGAACAAAGGATAAACATAAATATACATAAATATATATATAAAAATACATACTCAAGACAAGACAAAAAAATCTGATTTTACACATGACAACGTAATATGGCACATACCAAAAGGACATCTGTAACATTAAAAGATTTTTTACGACAACATTAACACAAAACAATATATATAAAAGACCATAATTTAAATTTCTTCTTACACATAAACCTAACATTGATTATATATAAATATAAACAAATATAACAATGACACTATAGATAATACTTGGCATAATGAGAAAGAGAAAAGAGCACAATACAGAAAAACATTTAAACTAGAGACCAAACAAGGGTATAAATTACTTTCCCCTCAGACTCCTCAACGAGTCGAAAAACACACTAAGAGATAAAATTCTGCATCTCAAGACATTAATCCGTCCCTCTGAGGTATCCTGCTCCAAATTCCACAGAACATGGGTTAGATGACATACCAAAAAGCTACACCGTATCCCCTCCCATCTTCTAAAGAAAGAAAGAAACTGTCACAACTTATAAACCAAGAGAGAAAACAGAACAAATCAAAGGAACTCACCTTCTCAGGGTAATGCCCGTGTTGAAGGAGAGAAATCTATTAAGTAGGCTGCAAGTACAGCTGCTACTTTGTGCACCAAAGAAATCACAATCCAAAGTAAAATTATCTAGAACAGATGCAAGAACAACAATAAGGAAAAGTTCCCATGCTTCACCTAAAAGGCACTTTTATGTATAGAAACCTGATTACCAGTAAATAGGTCTTGGAATACTACTGAGCAAATCCCTGGATATTCTTTCATTCCTGCTCACACCATTCAAGTTTTGACTCAGCCCCATGCTCTTCAATGTCTACATTGCCCCCTCACCACCATCGTCAGACAGCATGGGCTCAGCATCCTTTCCTAAGCAGACAACACCCAGCTCATCTCTCACTCATGAAGAATCCCGATGACACCAGATTCTCCTTTCTGGAGGGAATGAAAAATGTGGCAACCTGGATGAAGGAGAGCTGCCTTAAGCTGAACTTGGAGAAGTCCGAGTTCCTCATCCTCAGACCCTGCAATTTCGACCTGCGACAACTCCTGGTGGCCCCCCGCCCTCGGTAACCCTCCCACTACTACAGAACATGCATGCAACCTCAGCATCATCCTCGACTCCTCCCTCTCTATGAACCACCAGGTCAATGCCGTCACTTCCACTAGCTTCAACTGTCAGCTCATCCTCCGCAAGACCTTCAAATAGATCCCCCCCCGACTGCAGAAAGAACGTCACACATGCCCTCATAACCAGCAGACTGGACTACCACAACGCCCTAAACGCTGGAATCAACAGATCTCTCCTTCGCAGACTCCAGACCATCCAGAATGCTGCTGCCAGTCTCGTCCTAGGGACTCCATGCCACAAACACATGACTCAACACCTACAAGACCTCCACTGGTTTCCTGTCGGGAAGAAGGTCACTTTCAAGCTCCTAACACACGCCTACAAACCCCTCAACAACATCGGACCCAAATACCTCAACAAGAGACTATCCTTCCACGTACCCTAGAGAAACCTACGCTCTGCCAACCTTGCCCTGGCCGGTCCCCCCTGATCCGCAAGAACAGATCAGTCAGGAGAGCTTTCTACCACATCGCAGCCAAGACCTGAAACAAGCTCCCTGTGAACATCAGACGCTCCCCAACCCGCAACACTTTCGGGAAGGACCTTAAGACCTGGCTCTTTGACTGATTCGGAGCTCCCGCCCCAGTGCCTTGAGACCCTCCTGGGTTAGTAGTGCGCTTTATAAACCCCTGATCGATTGATTCATTGAATAGTGCATAACAGCAGCACTGGTCTCCCACCGTGTCCAGACCTCCCATCGTCGGGTGCCCTGGCAGCCTGGTTTAAAAGCCTCCCAAAGTCAACTCCATGAGCCACCTTTCTTCCTCACTCCAGGTTTCCCCCTCTGCCTAGTCACCTAGGAGTCTCAATTATGCGCATATTACAAACCAGCTATTTCTGACTTGTCCCCAGCCTCCTAACTAGCATCTGTGCTGTCATTCAGGGTATTGGATACCATTCATATTTGTGAGAAGCTGGTGAGTGGCATCCAGTGGGGCGGAGTGCAATGTTCCATCGGGGCAGACCCCACCATGGTTTATGGGACCTAAGCAACGCCACCAAAGTCGTCCTGTTCCTGGTGGTTTGTAGAGTCTTAATCTCCTTTTTCAGGGTACTCGTCATTCTCAGTGCTCATGACTCTGTATGCCAGTTTTCGTAGGTCCATGCGCAAATAGTTCATTTCAAAGGTCAGCATCTCCATCTTGCCCTCCATCTTAGATTCAGGAAGCAGCTGAAGACTTTTCTCTTTCCATGATCAGTGGTGAATTATTAGGTGTCACAGGAAGCTCTGAGATGCCCTTGGGTAGCCATGCGCTATACAACTGTGTATTCATTCATTCATCGTGACTTGAGACTCCTGTATCACTGCTAGCATTTCTGCTGTGGCTGGAATTTGGTCTCACACATCCATTCCGATGCCGCTTGTGGCTTTAAATGCAGGGGTCTCAGGTCTGATAACAGTATATTGGTCTACCTATTGGACTGCGCAACCTTCACTCCCTTCTCCTTGCCCATTGTAGGAGCAGTGCAACTAGTTGTATCCCTCAGACCCTTGAATGTCCAAGACAACACAGTGGAGGGTTCCATCATCCCAGGACTGAGAACAAATGTCAGAAAAGGCCTGAAATGGCTCTTCACCTCAGCAGTCTGACGGCTTCTGGGTACGCACCATCTGCCCAATTACCACATCAGTCGCCACCAACCCACAGCAACCTGCCTCAGTAGTGCAGAGTCTCTCACCCCTCCAGTCCTTCTCTGGGTCCACAGCACCAGTCCTGTACCTTTCATAAGCACTGTTCACTTGGATCAACAGGGGCCCCCCACTATTTTTCTCCACAGTGCGGCTCACTCAGGATGTCTCAGCACTCCAGGGAAGTCACCAGCAGCAATCACAAGGAGCCTTTGGGCCCGCAGGCCCTCCCTCAGTGCTATTTGGCTGCCCTTGCATGCTGCAGACAGCTGCAACAGCCTTCTCTATGGTATCCCGGGGGTTGCAAAGTTTCCAGGACCCCAGTCGAACTCCTAGGCTGTAACTGGCCGCTCCCCATGCAGGGCCCCTCCGCTACTGGGTCACATCATTCATCCTCCCCATCACATAGTCTCTCTCCCCTGTATTGCTCTTGACCGCACTGTTGCAGGCCACCTTCACAGCATGGTGCCTGCGTTTATTTTTTCCTTGGCTCCTCTTGTTGCAATGAACCCAAGGGGCGGCAGCTACCACTCGCATATGACAGTGAGGGGGTTTACAGTCTCACCATTACAGCCCAAGATCACTGCCCTGGCCATTTCTGCCACTCAGGGCTGCATGCCACAACTCCTAGTGAGCTTTGTCTCTTGCTCGACGTATATCTGGGCCCCCACCGAGGCTGCTCCTGAAGCCCCCGATTCACTCTGCCTTTGCCCACGGCCGCCAGTCAGTCCTCCGCTGTCCTCCAAGTCAGCTTCGATGTCCTTCTGGACTGTTCCCTCAACAGTCTGGCCACCTTAATGTTGTGGTTTGGCATCTGCCGGGCAGCCTGCCTACCGGGTCCATCCTGTGTCAGTGCTCCCAGGCCACTGCTCCGCTATATTCCTGCTAGTGGGTCTCTGCTTCTCACTTGGGTCAACATCTCGTCTTGGGATGGGTCAACATCTCGTCTTGGGATCCCCGGGCTGCCACACCCAGGCACCCCAGCACGGGCACAGCACCGGTCTATTAAGCACCACTTAGTCCTCCAGAGCCGCCCCGTATCAGGTCACCCATAGGTCTCTCCAGGGCTTCCGTCTGCAGCAGTGGCTATAGTCGATATTTAAAATGTCTCAGGACCTCAAAGCAGCAACTGTGTTGCATCTGGGAACCCATTATGTGCCAATAGGATTTTTGTCTCCAAGCCGGGAGCAACTGAGAGAAGCGTCTATCCAACCATCTTGCCTGGCCACGCCCCCTAGCCCTAGAAGCATGTGTGACATTTGTATTCCACTTGTATAGTCTCTGGGATATGTTCCCTATCTCGCCTACTCCCTAAGACTTACTCATTTCAAGAGTCTGGGCCTGATTTAGTCTTGGCGGACGTTTTACTCCATCATAATGTTGACAGATATCCCACCTGCTGAAATATTAATCCCAGAGGATATAATGGTATTTATATTTTGGCGGACAAGATATCTATCACTGTTGTGATGGAATAACCAGTCCACAAAAATCTAAATCAAGCCCTCTGTCTTACTCACTTTCTGATATATCTTTAAAATTCTTTTGCTTTCACACTTACCGTTGTTTTTTTTTTATTTACTGGCTCCAGAGAATCAAATTGCAACTGAGCTGCTTTCCTATTCCAAGTGCAAATTCTTTGACATGTCTTAAAAGGGGACTTACAGTATAGTTTCAAATTTCCATGAGTGGATTTTCCCTCTGAACTTTCACCAAGTAAAATCCGCTGAATATCAGGTAAGGGGAGGGGTCAAATATTAATAATAGTCATCTGAAATAGCTCTGATTCACTAGTTAGTGGGTGCACAATTTGCCTCCAAATTAGCACCTGATTTGCTATTGGGTTCTCACTCTTCTTCACTTTCATTTCTTTCTTTTACCATTCAAGCAAAATCGACCCTTCTTCAACCAACAGGGCTTTTCACTGTGAGGTACCTAGCTCACATACATTTGATGGAAAATAGACACTCATAACAAAAAAGATAATACAGAAGCAATTACGTACTGACTTTCCCCAAAGCTCACAAAATATTAAAACAGAAGGCATACACACAAAACTGAATCAGACTCTGTGCTGAGATGGAAAATCACACCCAGGGGCACCAAAAGAGCTGTGAATCTATACACTGGCAGATTGCCTGCAATGTACTTACTACTTAACTATAACAGTTAACATATACACCCTGCTAATCTAAAATGCTTTAGAAATAAAACAGGCAAAAGAGAGGGTGGGAGCCATCACAACAATGAACTAGCATTGGCAAAACCAGTAGATTTAGTTTTGCCCGCCAGCCTTTAGGCTTTGTCAATGTTTGTTTTAATTTGTCATGGCATTTTAAACATTTTGATGAGGACCAGGCAGCTTACCCAACAACAAAATAAAAAAAACAGTAATCTAAAAAAAAGGTTAAAACCAATATTTTTGGTCTCTACTTGAACACATTGCCATAGTATTCCCAAGTACTTAAGTGAACTACTTTGTATATGGATGTGCGCCTTGTGAAAGGGCTAAATGCCTCACTCATAGTTCAGTGAGCCAAATGACGAAAGTGAGCTGTTCCACTACCCAATATATATAACAACCAACAAGGGGACCCCAAGCTAGTCAGCACAGGACCTCGGGGAACATATTATTTCAAAAACAACAGTGGTCCTATGCATATGGAATACTCAAGCAGAATAAATATAGCCACAGTCGGTTCTATATACAATTCGACATGTCCAGCCGGACAGAGGTCTCAATCTTTACTTTTTAGAAAATCCACAGAAAAAATGAATCCTTCAGCAGTTCACCGTAGTGGGGCACAGCCCTGTACCCAAGCACATACAGATCAGTACAGTGAGCAAAGGAAAGAAAGAAACACTGCTTTTTAGGCAAAAGCAGCAATTTTCTGTAATATTACAATTACACAGAAATTTCAAAAAAACACTTTCACATATTTACAATACATAACATTTTTATGTATAAAGTGTTTAAAAGGGTCGACGGCGTTCGGTCCCACTTTTTAAATCATGGGGACCATCATCAGGACATAAGATACATGCCTAAGGATAGACAGCCTTGATTGCCTATGGAGGAGGAGGAAGAAACAAGAAAGGATTGGTAGAAAAAATAGAAAACTCTACATAAGGCACAGATTAAACAAGTGACTATGTGGGAATCGAAAAGGGAGGAAGGACTGTGTCGGAATAGTTGTGCACAGAATATGAGGGAATTTGCAGTGACACCATGTAAACAACACACAGTGAGGCTACATTGTGATTAAGGTCTTCAAAATTGCTCAAGTTAATAAAGCGACATTAAGCCACGAGGATCTATATCTAGTAAAAGAAAAGAAGCCCGAGAACCCACGACACCGTGTAAGGTACAGCTTCTGTCACGGGGAAGTTATGTGACTAATACGCGTTATGTTGGGATCTTGTACGAAGAGAAACAATGCCGACACAGTGATAGCTATGTGAAGGGCGTGCAAAGAACGCTGTACAGATTAAGTGAAAAAACGGCGCATTGAGAAGGAATGTGATTACGATATCATGCAGCACGAGACATTAAATTACTGCGCGACTGGCGCGAGACACTCGTTCTTACCGTGGAAGGATCCTCGTAGGCTTCAGGTTGAGCTGAGTGTGTGCCTCGTTTGGGTCAAGGATTGGGTAATTTTAAGCAGCCCTACAGGGAAATAGAATGTAACCAACACTGAGGAGCCAGTATATACGATTAAACCTTAAGGAGCACTCAGGTTGAATGCTTACCACAATCGGGTGCGGATTTGTACCGCGAAGAGTCACGGATCGAGGCGCAGAGAATCGGAAGTACCTGCGTGGACGGAATAACAGGAAGGTGTAAGCCCCTAATCACTCGAAAAACCGAGGGATGGACCTTGAGAATTACTCATGGGATCTTACCGGATCAGTCGGTAGTAGATTCCTGTGTAATACATCCAGGATTGCGGGGCGGAGCTATGCTATATTTAAGGAAGTGGGGTCTGATCGGTCATGCTGAAGGCATGAAAATAAAGGAAGTACAACAGTGGGTTAGGGCATAGACATAAACAACCGTGCGCTTAGAAGGATAGAGCATGAATAGGGAAGGAGTGAAAGAATATACGTGATTGTGCCTATTAATTAAGTGTTTGTGAAGCAATTAAAATTGAATTACATTTCATATGAACATCATATATACAAAAAACATTTATAGATGACAAGCCCCAATTAACATTATATCATGAAAAGTGACCACAGTAAGCAATAAATGATTTAAATCAAATTGGTCTAGTCCTCTTGAAGATTTAGGCCAGAATTCAAACTGTCCGTTTTTAATATCCATTTTAGCTCTTCCCCGGTTGAGCATTTTTGTCAGATCACCACCTCTCGGGGGTAAAGTCACTTGGCTGATCACAGTCCATCGAATTTCGTTTTCATTATGCCCTTTATCAATGAAGTGTTCCACCAGAGGGGCATTGGCCATTCTGCATTTAATCCGGCTTCGATGCTGTGAAATTCTCAATTTGATTTTTTGTTTAGTCTGGCCCACATGAATACGATTACAAGGACAAAAGATAGCATAAACAATGTTGCAGCTATTACAATTAGTGAAAGTCTTGAGCTCATTTTTTACATCATTGAATATAAATTCCTTGCAATCAATACACAGGTCACAGGCCACACATGCCCCACATTTAAAATGACCTTTCAAAAGAGGCAAACCCCAGAGATCATTTAGAGTGGTATTAGGGGTAATAGTGGTGGGGAGAGCTGCCCTCACTAGCTGATCTTTCACATTTTTACTCTTCTTGAATGCGAATAAGGGAGTCTCCCAGTTAAGTGGTCCAGAGTTAAGAATGTGCCAATTTTTCTTTATACTTTTTCTGACTCTATTGGAAATGGTGGAATAGGTTGTGACACATACTAGTTTCTCAGATGGTTTCTTGGGTTTTGGCTCTAGTAGGGTCTCACGAGGGCAGTACCAAGCCCTCTTCATTGCATTTTTAACCAGACGGCGTGGATAACCCCTAGACCTGAGTTTGGCTAAAAGGATGTTTGCCTCAGTAAAATAGTAATTTTTTAGAAAACAGTTTCTTCTCAATCTCAAGAATTGAGAGTAGGGGAGACTATCTCTCAGGGCCCTGGGATGGCAGCTACTATAGCTCAGTAGCGTATTTCTTTCTGTTGGTTTCCGAAATAAGGACGTAAAAAGCAGTCCAACCTTATGCTGTATGCAAAGGTCCAAAAATGGAATACTGGTCTTGCTATGTGTCAATGTAAACGTAAGGCCATTACAGTTGTTGTTAAGCCAATGTAACATGGCTGGGAGGGCATCCTCGGAACCTTCCCAGACGAGGAAGATATCGTCTATATACCTCTTCCAGGATAATAACCCAGAGTGAAATGGGTTCGTATCATTGAGGATAGTATTACATTCTAACCAATCCATATACAGAATGGCCAGGGTTGGTGCGAAAATCGCGCCCATGGATGTACCACGGATCTGTTGGTAGTAGTTATTATCAAACATAAAGAAATTCTGTGTCAGACAAATTTCAAGCAGTTGTACAATAAATAGAGTAGGTACTATATGTGGTTGTGGTCTTTTGTTAAGTATGGCCTCCATCACCAAGAGTGACTCCCTTTGTGGTATATTGGTGTAGAGACTGAGACTCTACGTCCAAGGTGCATAGAGTCTCTCTCTCAGGGTCGAAATGGTGATTCTCGATTAAATTGATCATATGCATACTGTCCCTGACAAAACAAGTGGTATTGGGTACAAAGTCTCTTAAGAAGAAGTTAACATAATGTCCCAATGATTCAAGGATTGACCCACAGCCCGACACAATCAGTCGACCTGGGGGGCTATCCAGGCTTTTATGAATCTTTGGGAGGGTATAGATTACCGGGGTCCTTGGGTTGGTCACATTTAGGCAATCACACTCATGTTTACTCAGGAACCCGGTATCAAATGCCTCACTGGTGACTTGTTTAATGAGAGTCTGCAGGCCTCGGGTGGGATTGGTTGGGAGTCTGCAGTAATGATCTGTATTAGAGACTTGTCTTATAACCTCTGATTTATAAGCGTCCATATTTTGTAGCACAATACCACCGCCTTTATCAGCAGGCTTGATGACTAGGCTATTATTGTTCCTAAGTGAAGAGATGGCTACTTTTTCTTCCAAAGAAATATTATAAGGAATGAAAAGATGTGATTTAGCCATATCAGTGGTGTCCTTCAAAATAACCTTTTCAAAAGTGATGATTTCTTTTGGAATCATATTGGCTGTAGGGGAAAAGGTGGAAGGGGGTCTGAAGGGTGTAGTAACTGTTTTGGGTTCAGAAGGGTTTAATTCAAAATATGCCCGGAGTCTAATCTTACGGAAGAAACTTAATAGTTCTGATTGGGGATCCAAATAATTTCGGGTAAGTGGTAGGGACAAAAGATAAGCCCTTGCTTAAGATAGACTTTTCTTGGCTAGAGAGGTTATGGTTGGACAAATTAAACAGGGGAATGGTCATGTCTGAGTTGTCAATTTCAGTTACCACTGGTAGAATTTCTGTCTGGTTTGTCTCTCTCCCGGGGGATTGTACCACCTCTGTTGTTTTTTCACTCGGCCTCTTTTGGGAGGTTCTGAGTTGCCTCTCGATAAAAAATTAGTAGTTTGATTTCGTACGGGTGCACTAGGGCCTTCACCAGAGTCTGAATTATCCGATGATTCAGCTGAAGAGTCAGTAAAACCTACCACAGTGTTCCTTCTATTGAATCTACCCCACGGTCTTGGATTTTGTGGGTTTTGGTTGAAATTGCGATTAATATAAAAGTCCTTGTTAAGATAGGGATAGGTTCGATCCAATGTAAATGACTTAATGTCCTTCTTGACTTTGTTGGATTTCTTATTATGTTCAATACGATGGAACTCTAGAACTGTTTTTTCAACCTTTTCTAAAAGTTTTTTTGCATCTGGGACAGTACTACTTTAATTTATTTGTTTCTCTAAATCTTTAATGAGAACCTCCAGTTTTTTAAGCTCTTCTGCAGCCGTTTCTATACCTAGGACCAGCCAATGTCTGGAGCATGTGGTCCCTATCTGGCTGAAGTTAGTAATATATTTGGGGTTGTTCAAGGCGCTGTGTCTGGCCTTCAGAATTTTGAAAACTTCTTCGCCACCGGCACTTGTTACTCTACTTACGCCCTATGTGCCGTCGAGATCTTTAAGATCGGAGGGTCTTCATCTGGCTGTCTGTCCACGCTTCAGGTCGAGCAGGATGGGTGGCCGTTCTTTTAGGGTTCTAGCGGCTGGCCTATGGAACTCGCTACCAGTTCACATTCGAGCTCTTGAGGATATGTTCGCCTTCAGGCAGGCCATTAAAACTTTCCTCTTTCCAGTTTCTGGCTAATCTTTTTAGTGTGTTATGTTATAGCATCTGTCAAAGCGCCAGGACGCCCCTTTGCTGGGGCAGCTGTGCGCTCTAGAAATTTTAATAACATAACATAACATAACATATCGGTGAAAACCCATGGGATGTTCCTAACCTGTAATCCCAACGGAATTGTATTGGATCTTAGATATTCAGTAAGCATTAGAGTCATCAGTTCCAGACGGACATACTTTTTCTTTTGTTTTTCTAAATCCTCAGAAACATTCAAACTGCCAGTTGTGGCATGTTCTTCTTGATCAGTGAATAAGGAAGGGCCTTCACAGATTTTCTTGATATACTCATCCGAGTATAGGGGAGCTAGGTCAGACATAACAATGTGTGAAATAAGATGGAAAAACAAGTATAAACGTGCACGTGAGTACAAATCCAGCAGGTGTGAGGATAAAGAGAAATAAGCCCACTTTTGGAGAAGTGAAAGGCAAAAACCATGCCCTTGCAATCATGCGATTGCACTAAGTATATAACAACCAACAAGGGGACCTCAAGCTAGTCAGCACAGGACCTCGGGGAACATATTATTTCAAAAACAACAGTGGTCCCATGCATATGGAATACTCAAGCAGAATAAATATACCCACAGTCGGTTCTATATTCAATTTGACATGCCCAGCCGAACAGAGGTCTCAATCTTTACTTTTTAGAAAATCCACAGAAAAAAATGAATCCTTCAGCAGTTCACCGTAGTGGGGCAAAAGCCTGTACCCAAGCACATACAGATCAGTACAGTGAGCAAAGCAAAGAACAAAACAGGGCTTTTTACTGGAGTTCCACCACCCAATGGCATACATGCCAACATTTTAGGACAGGGACGTGGGAGATTTAAAGTAAAAAATCAGGAGAATTAACATTTCCTGTTGATTTCTACTGTAATTTCAGGTGGGAGACAGCTGAAATAAAGCCATTTTAGCTTGAAAAACCGGTAGTCTCCCACCTAAATTGGGTCTATTGGCACGTATGCAATGGTGTTGTGAACAGAAGAAAAATGTATATAACACTAAACAGACCAATGGATGAAGAGGGCTGTCTGAATGCTCCCAATAAATATATTATATATAATTTTAGTCAACTAAAAATGTCATTGCCAACACCAGACCTCAAATGTACAATAAATTCTAAACCTGTCCTCCGCATTAGGTAAATTTACCTTTTAAATGACAAAGTAACAAACCTATTCTGAGGACTAGGCAGGTGCTCCGGAGACCTAGAGCAAGGAAGGAAATGGTGCCCCTAGCTGCTGTTGGAAATGTAAAATACAACAATAAGTAGGGTTGAATGATGCCTCAGGCCTCTGGGCTCCACTGGAAGTTCCTGCAACTAGTCCCTGTAACTTCCCTGAACCTAGTCCCTGGTTCAAAAGCCAGTGTGATTGAAAAAAACAGAGGGACAGATTTAAGACTTATTCACGCAGCGCACCAGCCGCAAATGCTGCACTGTATGAAAAGGAGAGAGGAGGAGAGCGCCATATTTACAGAAATACGGCACTCTCATTTCCTTTCCCTAGCACCTTTGCTGAAATCAGATGCCGTGTGCCACGGTGACACCTTTGTGCCATAGTGCCAGGGTGTCTCCGTTAGTGTAGCGTAGGTTTTGTACTAGAATGATAGCCTTCCAGTACAAAATACCATGCGTAGACTAACTTTATTCTTTTACCCTCTTTGTATTTGTAATGTAAAATGCAGCACACCTACAAAGTCAGAAAAGGAAGGAGAAATGAAAGCCTTTCTCTTCCTTGCACCCATTTCAAACTGGGGTAGTTTTCTGACGGGAAGAGGTGTGGCACCGCGGCCAGGGCGACTGACGCTGGAATCTGGGGACCAGGGTTCGATCCCCGGCTCCGGCGGCAGGTCAGCCCAGCACCATGTGACTCTGGGCAATAGCTCGCTTAATCTTCCTGACGGCCCCCCAGCGCCTAGAGACCCTTACGGGTGATTGTGCGCTTTACAAATGTGGACTTTACTTTTACTTTACGCTAAACTTTATTTAGTAAATAGGGTTTAGTATCAGAAAAGTTGGATGGGAATGACAATGCACAACCCATGGTATGCCCCATTGATGCCAAGTAATGCAAATCAGTGCTATATGCTGCTTCACATTATTTTCATGTTATTTCCAGCAATAAACAAGTTTAGCGCTGAAAAGTAAATTGGAAAAAAAAGACTTTGCGCTGATTTGCATCACTTTTTTTTTACGCAAACAGCGTAAAATCTTAGTAAATCTCGCCCGTGGTTTTATTTTAAAAATGTGTCGTTTTGGACAGTGTGTACTGGGCCCAAGCAGCATCAGAACACTTAACATAGAGAAAAGAAAAATATGAGTACAAATAAAATACAGTGAAAATGGTGAATAAAATACAGCTAGAGAGAGAAAGAGAAAAAATATATGCAATATTTACAAAGTATTTAGGCTGCTGATGTACTTTTTATCATAATGTATATACCAAACAGGTTTACAAAGCATTGTGTGAGGTATCATTGCACACATCTCAGATAAACAGAATGTAAGTGAAAACAGAAGAAGAATTTAAGTGAAAAAAGGAGTCATTGGCATGGAAACGTTCATTGCTGACAAAAGGCATCAGAGTTCCTGTAAATACTGTCAGCTCTGTAGACACCTGGGTCTTATCCACAAACAAGTTCTGCAGCTGTGAAAAATGTCAAAACCCTGTACAAGAGGAAGTACTTCCCTCTAGTGTTCCTTTAAATCCTTCGTTTGTTTTTTTCTACAGGTCTGATTGGCCTTTGTGCCAGGTCACCACAGAACACTTTTTTTGTGCATGCTGTTTTCAGCCTCCTCTGCAATGTTAATGATTGTATGTGTGGCTGCCCAGGTGCAGACCTTAGAGGAAACACTGCTCCCAGCTAAGCGAGACTAGGGCATGGTCTATCACATTGCCCTGGCGACTACTTACCCCTAAAGTAACATTGCCAACCCTGTAGAGGTCGCACAAGTGTGTGGTATCTTAGGACAGACAGCGTCCCCCTGCTTGTTTCGTAGCTGTGAACAATCAAAGCACTAGTGTTGAAAATAGGCCACCACTCAAAGGTACTTCCTCCATGTTTCTCAGAAGGGGCATGGGAACCCTTGCCTGACCCTTATTTTGAGACCTGTCTGTGTCTCTCTGTACCTCTCCCTGACTCTGTTTGGGGAAACGGGACCACCCTTCTTATTGGTCACTCCCAGGTACCTTCTTGGACACTCTGGTACTGACCCAGAGGTCAAGCTCTCTGGATTCAGCAAGCTTTCTGTCATCCAGATTCAGGTGAAACTTCACAGAACATGTACTGAGCAAGTTCTCTCGCAAATAAAGACTGTACAACTCAATAAAATATTTCACTTTAATGCCTTCAACCAGTCACTCAGTGTCTTGCTGGAATAATCCAGGAAATCTACCAAAGAATGGTTCGGTAGTTTCTGACTGTATCTAAACCTTGTCTGGTATTTTTCGGGAATGAGTCTAAACTTGGCTACAAGGATTGCTTTAAAGGTGGGCATACTTTATCTGGTTCCATAGCTCTAGTGTGAGCAGAGTCTCCCTCCCCACTGTAGGCATATGCTTCCAGAAACTTTCTCCCGAATATTCCTCTGAGATGCTGTGCATCCTTAGGGCTACCTCAGTCCAATGTCCACTTGTAGATATCATCCCCTTTATATAGCTAGGCACCAAGTCTTTAGGAATTTTGACCTTTTTATCTCCATTGGACACTACGGTATGATTGCCACCATTGCTTTTGGACTCTACTTGATTAGTTCTGGTGTCCAGCTCTCTGAGACTTAGCTCATGGGCCATTTTTCTTTCTTCCATGGTCAGTTTCTCCGTTTCCAAGGCTCTTTCAGCCTTCTTTTCCTCAGCCTCCATAGCCAGTTTGTTTTCCTCCATCTTGTGCTTGACCAACTGCAGCCTAAACTCCGTTTCAGCCTTCTTGTCCGTCAGCTCTTCTGGGGTCAGGCCTTCTGAGGACACACTGCTTTCTGCTCTGGGAGGGAGTGCAAATCCAAGAGACAAGTAACCCCCCTCCCCTGTGTACTGCACTTCAAGACACGTGGCCAAGTCCTCCACTTGCTCGTCCATATCATCATCCCCCTCTTGGTCATCCACTGCTGCTACCAGTAATTAATGAACGTCTGTCCAGGCCCTCAGAACTCTTCTGGAGCTCTAGCTTCCTGATGTTCCTTTTGGCCGGAAGTCCCATCTCCTTACAGAACTCCTTGACCTCAACCTCAGTGCAGTTATCCAGATTGGCCAGCTTAAACTCCATCTCTACAGGAGTAACCACAGGCACAGTCAGGTAGATTGAGTGTGAATTTAGAAATAGCAAAATAGCCAATCAAGGAGAATTTTTAAAGTGGTATCAAATTATTTATTTGAAAATTTAGTGCTACACAACATCTCTGTATGGCACTATCCCACCACTGAACACCAATGTAGGACATTAGGTTACTGGTTGAGGGGGGTGAAACCATATGTAAGGAGCAACCACAACTCTTGTCATGGTAAAACACAAGCAGACCCCAAATTAACCTCTGCTTAACCCTCTGGTAGCTTGCCACAAAAGCAGTCTGGCTTTACTTAGTGGTAATGTGTAAATTATGTATGCAGAAAATAAATAGTAAAAAAGTGAAAACACAACAGAAGGAAAATCCCAAACTTATTTAAAAAAAAAATGGAGTAAAATTGAATAAATTATTTGACACCAAGAAACTATGCGAGGTCTGTGTTGAGGATGAGTTTGCACAGCTGCTGTTCCAAGGAGCCACAAGAGCAGCAATAAGGGCTTGCATTGAGGCTGCATCACACCGCATCAGTTCCGATGAAAGGCTGCAGGGTTCCCATCGAGGATGCATCACACAATGACGGTTCCGAAAAGCTGTGCAAGCTTCAATGAGCTCTTGTGTCGAGACTGCATCACTCTGTGTTGTTTCCGATGAGGTGCTGTGAAGAGCTGCGCCAGTTTTGCACTGCACTGCATCAGTACGCTACCACAGTTTGGCTGGCAGAGCACCTTAAGCCCCACTTCCAAGGATCCAGGAATGGAGGAGCACCACTTGGAGAAATTAAGACTCACAGCGGGCAGAACCCAAGGTAGTTGGAGACCTTTCTGTCCCTGAGGCTCTGATTATGGGGCAAGCCAACTACTCCTTGGAATCACACTGGTGGTACTGGGATAAAGATGCAGGTATAGCCATTCTCATGCAGGCAGCAGAGTAGATACGTAGTTGGGCAGAAGGGCAGCAAGCCAGTCCTTCTTCCAACACAGCAGCACACCATTCTTTCCCCTGAGTTTTCCACAGTTCCATGAGTGTACTGAAGAGTTGGGTCTAAATGTCCACTACTCATACCTGGCACCCACTCTGAAGTGGGAGAAGCTTCTTGATTCGTTCTCTACAGAGGTGTCTGGAATTTTGTACCTCTCTGTACTGGTCTCAGCTCGTCTGGGGGCGCAAAATACTTATGAGAAACCCTTTGTGAGTGTGCTAAGGCAGAGTCTTTTTGATGTACAGGTGTGATAGGTGACAGCTCCACCCCCTTATCAAGTCAGAGATGGCCTATCCTGCCAACACCAATTCCCCTAAATCTCACTGTCTTTGAGTGATACACAATGATCAACTGCCTGTTACACCTAGCCACATGACACAGGATATATGCTGCTGGCAACAGATGGTTTGGACAAGAAATGCGATCTTTCAAAAAGTGCCATTTTCAGAATTTGAACTTAACATCTGATTTTATCATTAAGGTTGTTGCATGGATTCTGTTTGAAAACAGAACTATGCTTGGGAATGCAGAGCATCAGTATGTAGGGCCTGAGTGACCGTACCACATCGGTACCTATGGGCCCAAATCCTGACTAGCTCATAGTGCCTTACCTACCTTTCAAACATCCCAGAGTAACAGGTAAGTTGGCACCCCAGAACACAACACTCTAGTCCCATGAAGGAACCATCATAATGGATCATTGCCTTTCATTGTCTCACTCATGAGTGTCCCCAATAAACTAAAGAGAGACATGAGAACAGTTTACAATATTTATTGACACTATCATGCTCTATCATAAAGCAACTGTGCTGCAATTAGAAATCATACACAACGGAGCTGTGTTATTAGCATTACTAATAAACTGTCTACAATGAAAAGCCCTATCATGGCGAATGATATAACTGCCTAAGCCTAGCCTCACTATGTGAGCACTATGATATATCACCGATCTCTGGGATTAGGACTGTGCCCCATACCTGCCATTTACCATTAGCCAGTCTGCATTTTAGATTGCGCAGAAATGGCGCCTCAACCTGTGGCCATTCCTCTGTTAGAAATCATCCTCTTGGTTTTCTAAATGACAAGTCTCCACATATATGATAAGAAGTGCCATGCTAGAAAACAGCAGCTGGGTCTATCTGTCATGTCTATATTTTAGAATGTGTTAAGTTAACCACAGAAAAAAACAGGACACAGTGTTGTTCGACATTGTACGAAATTTCCAGACTGAGTGCCGGAAGAAGTACTGACTAACAAAAGTAAGTGTAGTGTATTTCTAAAATAATATTGTGGCACAAAAACTAATGTCTTATTATGTATCATGTGCAAAGCAAAGCTGCCTGCAATGTGTGCAGTTAGACTAACATAGGGGAGAACTACAGTGAGCCCTAAAGGGAAATCACAACACCCCCTCCTTGTTCGGGACAGCAACGCAACAACGAACTAAATAATAAAAACCTAAGTCAGAAGTTACGCAAAACCAATGCTTTGCTATCAAGCATATTATAAAAAACTATTATAATCATAATAAAAAACATAGCATGTCAATTGTTTTAAAAGTAGCTAAATTAAGGTGTGTCTGAGTGATCTAAGATGTCTTTCACAAATTCAAAAGCCAATAAATCCAGAATGGATTCCGTCTCTGCAGAATTGTTCCACAGCCCAGTTCACAAACTCCAGAGAACAGACATGATCCTCGGTATCAGCCAATGCTGAGAAAGTAGCTGGGTAACCCGTATTTGTATTATTAGAGCAAGCATTTAGTGATCTGTGTGCTGAAGCACTCATCTCCACTGGAAGAAGTGGCTCATAGCTCTCATTATGAAAAAGCTGTAGGCCCAAGGGATAACTCCGAAAATGGACAGGTTGGAATGACAATCACCAGTCAGGATCCAATTCTTGGAGTACTAATATTCCGAAAAACCTTACCATGTGTTTGCAACGTAACTGGACCAGTGGTAGTTCCAGAGAGCTTCAAGTTGGAACATCTATTGCAGAGGAGCAAAAGTAGAATAAAAATGCCGCAAATGAGGAATAACACCAATAGGATGCCTCTGAATGCACAAGAAAAAAAGGGAATGATTAAAAGGCTGTAATACGCCAAATATTTTTTGGAAGGAACTGACTATGCCAGAACTGAGGCCTTTAAAAATATGAGCAAGGTCTGCAGTATTAGTTGCATTAAAAATGCGATTAACTAATTTGTGCCAACATGTATTGGGAGGTTACTGTTTAGCCAGGACTGTATTTCACTGGGCGTCCTTGCAACTTGTAATTTAAAGGTTTCTAGAGCAGATGCTAGTTCTACTTCTTTTTTAAACAATTGTGCTCAGAGTCTGCATAGCTTGTTGATATCTGCCTTCAAAATTGGAATGAAAGGCCACAACGAGCTTTTGTATCCTCCTTGCGGAGGTGGGAAGAGCACGTTATTGCCACAGAGGACAATGCGGAAAAACGACAAAATATATGGGATCCCAGCATTTATTCTACAACATTCAGGGTCTTTTAACATTTAATGGCTGGCTTTTGAATGAAACTGAATAAGGAGAAACATGGCGGGGGCTGGTATTCATTTAGAAAACAGGCCAAATTCGCTATTGAAGCACCATGAATGATAGCGTATCCTAAGAACTGGACACTTAGGGCCAGATGTAGGTAATCCCAGATTACCGATTCTTAAAATACTAAATCATACCGATTCGGTATTTAAGAACAGGCAAATGGGATGTAGGTCATTTTTCCTAAAAAATTACCGAATCGGTAAGTTTCGGTAATTACCGAATCGGTATTTACCGATTCGGTAATTGCCATTCATTCCTATGGGCCTGGAGGCCCATAGGAATGAATGTCAATTACCGAATCGGTAAATACCGATTCGGTAATTGGGGGAAACTTTGAAGGGTGGCAGGGTGTCACTTTGACACCCTGTTGCACCCCTCAATTGTGCATGGGTGCAAATGTTGCAGACATACATGCCCTAAGGGCATGTATGTCTGCAACATGGCACTGTTGGAAAAGCAAAAAAAAATGCTTTTTCAAAGGTTTTCATTATTTACCACCAACTTCTAGTTGGTGGTAAATAACGAATCCTTAACTGAGGAATGCACTAACTTGAGTGCTTCCTACATCCTGGATTCTGTAATTTACCGAATCGGTATGTTAAGAATTCGGTATTTTACCGAATCCTTAAATTACTGATTTGGTAAAATACTGAATCCTTAAAAAATGCCACCTACATCTCAAAAACCCAATACCGGTCGGTAATGGCCGAAATTCGGTAATTTCGGCCATTACCGACCGGTATTGGGCCACCTACATCTGGCCCTAAGAAATGTGATATGCGATTTCTGAAAGTTAAACTTATAGCCATATGCAGTGAATCCTAAAATTAAGCGATCCACTCTGGCCAAGTGTGGATTTAACTCATCGTTCACACACTAGAAATCATTTACATAATACAATGTATCCAGGCCAATATCATGTAGAATTGACACAATGCGGGCAGAAAATAATCCCAGGATATTCTTATAGCCCATATTGAGCCTTGCATATCTTCTTTGAAGGTAAAGCACCAAGAAGGCTGTCCAATCTCATCTTTCAGGTGCTAGATTGTGACTGAAAAAAACAATAGAAATATCCAAGGTTGATTAGTGCCATACTTGTTGTATTTTGTATTGCAAATGTGTATGTATGACTGTTTAAATGTCTGTAGTCTAAGACTTTCGATATGAATGATCTGGTTTCAAAACAGGAAAAAGAGGATTTTCATCTGAGAGCTACAGGGTTCAATTACTCCCTAATACTCCAACTTTGAGAGTATTTATTTCAAGGAGGCGTTAGCATCTTGTTTAATGGGATATTGTGGTTGTACTTGCGGGCTGGACCTTATGGGTAAGATATGATAAGCAGAGTCTTTATCCTAGCCAACATGATCGGGGTTTAAAGCCAGGGCTTGTACAAGAGTACATTCTTCTGCATATGCTTCTTTGACCTCATCAGAGACAAGAGCAGAAAATGAAGGAAGTATTACATCCTCACCCTGTGAAGATGTTTGGACAAAGAATGGGGGCCAATCGACCTTTGCTAAAATGATGTCCTAAGACAAAGTCAAATGCTCTCTGAAGATTACTTTAATTCAGTCACCCTCAATATGTATATCTATGTCAATTCAATTCAATAAAGCTTTATTCAATTACTTTCAAGATAATCATAAAAGCAAATATCACACATCATTCCAATCATTACAATCTGTACAACTTTAAGAACAATTTAAAATACAATCAGAAATTCTAATTAAAACACCCTCATGAGGCTACCTATTGTACATGAACGAACAAGTACATATTATCAAAAGTACATATTAAAACAGTTTTGCTGCATTTGATAAAAAATTTTTTTAAAACAGATAGTGACCTTATAAAATGTTCATTCTCTAGAGATCTTGGGGAGCGGAGTTGGCCTAACGGCTAGGGCGGGCGACCTCGAATCTGGGGAACTGGGTTTGAGTTTCGGCAATGACGCTGAGCATCCTGTGATTCTGGGCAAATCACTTAATCTACCCGTGCCTAAAAAAAATTAATGTGTGTCCTCATTTAAGGTAACTGGAGCTATGTAAAGCGCTTTGGTACCCGATTCAGGTCAAGTTCGCTCTATATGAAACTCTGCAAAAAAAAAAAAGTCAATGCTATAAATGCAGGGTGGCATTGTCTGAAGCCAAGTTACTTTAGGATTGGTAAAATCCACCTTTTTTTTTTTGGACATGATAACATATACAAAATAAAAAGATGTGCAATGTTGATTGTTGGGAGTCATCATCACATGGGCACCAATCATTCATAATAAGGAAGTGTATTAATCTGTGAAACATTACTAATCTAAATCGAGTCAGAATGTTTTTGAGCTATGACTGAATACTATAGGTGGTTAGTATAATTTGATTTGCCAAAACCGTTGGCTTCACTATTTCTGCGGAAAGTCTAATTGTGTCCAGAAGCACCAAACAGCTTCCTTTAAGATCTTTTCGAGAGAGAGTAATCATTGTACTAGGGTCATCGTAATATTCAGGATGCCCAACCTCATTCATGAAGATTTTTACGTATTTTAACCATCGTATAGTAGAGACCCACTCTAGCTTAAGACTATCAGTTAAAATATCCCAGTTAAAAATGTTTTTTGTTGTGGTCCAAATCCTATGCCATAGTAAAATGGGTTCTGTTTTTATAAGGTCAGATATGTGCGGCATCCCTAGCTCAGAATGACATATATAAGAAGATGTACTGTTTGGGACTGGCAACAGAAATGTAGAAAAGGCATTCTCAACCAGCTGTAGGGGCTGTGAATCTGCATAGCCCCAGACGCCTGCACCGTACATAGCAGTGGAGATACATTTGGTTTGGTAGATATGTAATACCTCTACAGGAGGTTGTTTACCCAGCTTCCCCCAAAAAATTAGCTAATACAGCAGTAGCTTTTATAAACATTAATTTCCTAGCCAGGACCGCCTTGGACCACGCCCCCTTCGATCGAAAAGAATGCCTAAATTGGAAAATCTTTCAGTAAGTTCGACTTGATTGTAAATATCTCTACGTTTTGTACTACCACCCCTGCATTTCATGATAAGCGTTTTTGAGATAGTCACTCTGAGACCCCATTATACATGAATATAGAAAAACTGGTCACAACCCTTTGGAGCCCTAGCTGCATACGTGACATTAATACAGCGTTGTCTGCGTACAGTAGGGCAGGTATGGGACGTTTGTCAATTTGTGGCCGGTCCTGACACTGATTCGCCAGAATTTGACCTATTTCATTAATATAAAGTGTAAATAAAAAAGGAGTCAAGACACAGCCATGTCTTACCCCTGTCTGTATTTTAAACATGTCTGTGCACTCCTCACTAATCCTGTAGCGCACCCTTGCCTTTGTGTCACTACATAGTTGCCTTAAAAGATGTATGAGTGAGATTACCATACCAAAGTCCTTCAAGATCTTCCATAACATATCATGTATGACACAGTGAAAGGCTACTGTAAGATCTACAAACGCTAGGTATAGCCTGCCCTGTATATCTATGTCAGATAACCTATCTGGAGAAGCTTTACGCCTATCTGGGGTTTCAACTGTAAAGAAGTAATCAGTTGATTTCACTGGCAATAACTCCTGGAGCTTCCTGCGCACTATGGTGACTTCTCCTGCGCTGAAGAGGAGAGTCACTGCCCGACTCCTGTTCAGGAGTGTTCTCAGTGTCTGTGTCATATTTTGCAGTGATAGCCACAACTTTCTTTTTCTAAAATTGGGGTTTAAATGGAGGAGGCTCTCCTCCTTCTTTATCTTTACATCAGACAAGCATTATTAGTCTCTGTTCAGCAACACATTCTCTTCTTGCCTGCACTCAGATCACCTTCCTCTCTCATAATACTTGTCAGATGACTCCAGTAAGAAACGAGGAGGACGTATATCGGAAATCTGACACCTATTTAGTGCCTTGATTTTAGTGCAATCACGAACATTGTATCACCTTTCTGAGGGCTCCGGGGTTCAGAAAACCTCAGCTAGGTTTACCTTTCTGTTTTTGTTTAAATATAGTTTTTTTTAAATAAACTCAGGATTTTGCTTGGCGTCCTTGTCGGAAATAGGTTGGCCAAGTGGTGGTTTTGTAGGTCTGGTTCCCAAATATTGTGTCCTAAGGATGCATTCACATCAGCAATAATTATAGGAAGCTCACGTTCACGGTTGGCTTGTGCGACCCGAGCGCGCCTCTGGCGTATAGCCAGATATGCCTCTTCACCCTTAATGTTAGACAGAATCATTGCGGACACCACTGGAAAGTTTCCCATTAGTTTCATCCCTAAATCCAGGGCCGCAGCGGCCCCATGCTCATTCTGTATTTGTTTTAATGCACCCAGCAAGACTGACATAGACGGAGTGCTATGATGGAACGAGCTCCTGGTGAACATCTGATGCTCCCCGACCTTGCACACGTTCAGGAAGGACCTCAAGACATGCCTCTTCAACTGATCTGGATTTGCCCCCCCCGTGCCTTGAGAACCTCACGGGTGAGTTGCGCACTCTATAAAACCGTGATTGATTGATGGATGGTATATGCAGCAGCAAAGACTGAAAAGGATGAGTTGCAGACACCTAACCCTGGAACCGTTTCATGTGGTAAGCACATAGATAGTATTCTGTGTTTGTCTTGTGGTTCTGTAAGAGGGCACAAAGCTTCAAGTTGGTCTATTTTTTGGGCAATCTTAAATTGAATTAGTGGACACCTTGGCCACAACTGAATGAACAATTACAGAACTTATGGTAGGCACTACAGGCCACTAGGCTTGTCCTAGAGGACCAGTCCATGGCGACACAGCCAACAAAGTGCGTGAAACATATTGTGCCAAGCGTCTTAATAGTGTGCCCAAAGCAAGATTTGATGCATGTGTTTGTAGAAGATTGAGATTAGCTACATCCAGCTAGTTCTGGTCGGGCATCTACATCATAATGTAGTAAGTGCTGGGCCTTGTTGCGCACATTGTTAAGTTAGCATAGGCTTATTAGAAGTTTAAACGCCATTTTATCTTTTTGCCGCTTTTGCACACAACACTGCATATAAACTGTTGTTGTAAGTTAGGCTGCGTGAAATGCTTCACATGAGAAAGGCATGTTTTCAGCATCCCTAGACTTACATCGTGACTCTAGTATGCACACTGAGTGCTAAAGCCTCCAAGGTTATCATAACAAGGTAGCTGTTGTTCGGGCTGATTGGCTCAAGTTTTAGCCATAACATACATGCAGCTGCAGCCAACGTGATTCTGGCGCCTTTAATATTGCACTGTAAGCATGATTTCAGGCACTTGGAAGAATCCCGTGTTTCCAGAGAGACAGAGAGTTTTTGCAGATCCTGATGTGATACATTCCTGCTGATTATAGAGGTATGGGGTCCCCTGCACAAGCCTAAGAGACCTTCTATACTTTATAAAACATAGTTCCTACCTAGGAAGGGTGATTTACTAGGCGCTATAGGACCTATTTTCACCATCCTTGTAATATGATTTCCCCTTTTGTGTTTTATGGAATTGTAACAATGCTGACCATATTATTTCTAATTATATGTCTGCTTATGTTAGCAAAGATACTGCATCTTAGAGCACGTCGTTAAAATAAATATTTTAACCTTTTCCCGTGTCTCTTTCTACTCCTGTTGTGGACTAGTATGAGAGTATAACGAAAGAGTGTTCTTACTTCCCACCATTCCGGAGTATAACCTAAGTTGTATGTTCTGGGTTGTCTAATCATTGGTTCCTTTGCTATAGGACGAAGAGCTAATGTGACACTGATGCTAGATGGTTAGGGTTTCTAGGCACTAAGGTGAGTTTTTCTGTACACCACAATTCACTGAGGTCTTGGGTCTCTGTGCACAGTTCAGTGTAGGAGCAAAATCCCTGCGACAAAACCTTAGGGGACCAGAGCGTACAGGTTTTGGTACTTGTGGGAGGGCGCCAAGGAACCAAGTATTGTGTTCCCAGTAAGACAGTGGTATTTCCATGAGCACACAAGCTCTGTAATGTACTGGAGGTGCAGGAGTAGTACATGTATGAAATGTGTTAAAAAATGCATCCACAGCTAGAAAATCAACCCAGAATACAATACTTCAAAACGATAATCATCATTTACCTCTTCCACAAAGTTAAAAACACCACCTGCATTAGTATGTCCATGATACGTTACATGTACATGAACAGCATATCTGCAATTAACAGGAATTACAACAGCGGTTGCAGCCATTAATAAAACAGAAATGGAAACAAAGTGCAGCACAAAAAGGGTTATCCTTTGAAACTTTCAAACTTGAAATAAGACAGAACTTGCTGTTTCCTAAACACTGTGGAGGGTTAATCCCCAACACCAAAGACATCTCCTGTGGCAGGTATAAGGGCTATTATGGATACACACAAACACTACTCAGGAGACATGTGCAATAAGTATCAGACCGAGCATTGGCAGTGCCATGTTGCAGGGATTCTGTGTAAACAAAACTATGACTGGGATCACAAAATGTCACTATGTAGGGACTGAGTCACCATACCCCATCAGTACCTATGAACCCCAATCCAAACTAGCTCCTAGTGCCTTACCTACCCTGCTAACCATCCCAGAGTGACGGGTTAGTTAGCACACCAAGACACAACACTCTAGTCCGATTAGGGAACCGTGGAAAGAGATCGTCAGCTTTAATTTTTTCACTCATGCATGTCCTCAATAAACAAAACAAAGACATGAGAACAGTTTACACTGTTTATTGAAACTATTGTGCTCTATTATAAGACAATTGCGATGCAAATTCAAAACATAAGCATGCCAGCAAAGCGAGTAGCATCACAAGTAAACTATATACAATGAGAAACCCTACCATGTTTGAAGATATATCTGACTTATCTGACTTATCCTCACTACGGGGGCACAGTATTATATCATGAATCTCTGACATTCATATCGAACCCCATACCTCTATTGTTATTAGGCGATCTTCATCTCAGGTTGCGCAAGACTGGTGCGTTCGTCTCATGACCTCTTCGCTACAAGAATTCACCTCTGTTTTCAAATGGCACATCTCAGTGTATATGATATGTGTTGTTGTTAGATTTGGGGGTCTCTAGTTGGCACAGGTAGGTACTTGTAACAAATAGGGACCCTCTCCTCTAGTCAGGACAAGGGGATTACACTCCCAAAATAACCCCTGATCACCCTCTAGGCTGCGTGGCGCGAGCAGTCAAGGCTTATTTCAGAGGCGATGTAAGTTAAGCAGTTGTGACCACATACAGTAACCCAGTGACAACACTACAAATGGACACCACACAGGTTTTCTATCAAAAATAAGTAGACTTTTTATAGAGTTACCACAAGACCATAAACGACAAAAATACACAGTATGATTACTTTAAGATGGTAGATTTAAGCTTAGTTCAGTTCAGTTCTTAGATGCGACACTCTGCGTCAATGTACCTTAGGTTGCGTGGCGCTTCCACAACAAGCAATGCCACAGCAATGGGAAATGCGGCAAAGTCAGGAAATAAAGACGTGAAGATCTTCCAGATGCGGCACGCTTCTCGGGGATGCGAGAAGTTCTCGTTTCGATGCGTGGACTGTAGCGGCGACACCCATAAGATGCGACGGCAACAGCTCCAGAGGCGACGCTCTTCTTCACGATGCGTGAGCCTTCTGCTCGATGCGACAACTACAGCGGCGACATTCAAGATGCGACGGCAGCAGCTCGGATGGCGGCGCGCTTCTCGGAGATGCGAGGTGCTCTTAGTCGATGCGGTGCAATGCGACAGTTCCAGCGGTGACACCCTCCTTCTTCGGAGTTGCGACGGCAGGCACAGCGACACACTCTGACCTCGTTACGAGATTCTTCTCCTGATGCGGTGCAGTGCGACAGCTCCTGCGGCCAAACCCTCCTTATTCGGAGTTGCGACGGCAGCAGCAGCGATGGTGACATGCTTTCTCTTCGTTGCGGCACGCTTCTCTCCGATGCGGTGCAGTGCGAAAGTTCCAGCGGCGACACCCTCCTTCGGAGTTGCGACGGCAGGCACAGCGACGGCGACACGCTTCTTCATTGTTGAGTCGCGCTTCCAGCTCCTTGCGACACACAATTCCTCAGAAGGCCCAAAACAGCAGCAGGCACTTCCAGGAGAACTCTGGGGAGCTGGGGTGAAGTCTGTTGTCCCTGAGACCTCAGCAGGATGCAAGCTCTTTTCCAAGCCCTTGGAGATTCTTCACAAGTTGAAAGCAAAGTACACAAATTTTCCCCAAGCAGCACTTCAGCTTGGGAATAGTCTCTCCTCAGTTTCTTCAGGTTCCTCTCCTCAGTAAAGGTTTCTTCTTGTAGTCCAAAGTGATCTAATTTCATGGGATCATGGTCCAAATATTTATACCCAGAAATCCTTTGTTCTCTAAGGGGATAGGGGCCTTTGCCCATTCCAAACCAGTTCTGAAGCACTCTGTTTACCAGACTTCTACTTTCCTTTCACAGTGCAGGGCAGGCACATCAGACGCCCCACAGGAGGTGGAGCCAGCATTGTGGAAGGCAAGTACAGTCCTGGAGCACTTTGTTTACAGGATTCCTTCTCTTCTTTCAGTGTGCAGGGCAGAGACATCAGCCGCTCCCCAGGGGGTGAAGCCAGCATTATGGAAGGCAGGCACAGCCCTATTCAAGGTTCAGGTGCACTCCTCCCTCCCATCTAGATGCAGATCTCTATATTCACCACTGGGTGACTCAGTCTGTCTCCTGGAATTCCCCAGCCCTGTCACTCACAAAACCAGACATAGGAATACACAAAATAGCAGCGGCAGGGTTGAATGGTTAGACAAGTAAATACCTACTTTCTAAAAGTGGTATTTGCAAACACAGAATATTAAAACCAACTTCACTAAAAGATGTATTTTATTATTCTGAGTTCAGGCATACTAAACTCGAATTTCTACCATGTTTTCTGAGACAGTAAGGAATATAAAGTGTAACAATTCTAACAGCCCATTCTGGCCTACGGAGAAAAGGTAGCCTTGCAATAGTGAAAAAACTAAAATGGCTGTAATTCACTTTTAGGACATGCCACATACATCAGGGCTTGTCCTACCTTATACTTACAATGCACCCTGCCCTTGGGCCTACCATAGGGGTGACTAATATGAAGAAAAGGGAAGGTTTAGGGACTGGCAAGTGGGTGCACTTGCCCAGTCAGCATGACAGTACCAGACTGCACACAGACTCTGCAATGGCAGACCTTAGACACATTTTACAAGGCTGCTACTGTGGGTGGCACAACCAGTGCTGCAGGCCCACCAGCAGCATTTGGATTACACGCCCTGGCACACTCAGTGCACTAGACTAGGGTCTGACAAGTAAACCAAATAGCCAAACATGGAACCACTGATTAGTACATCAATTTACAGTAGGGAGCACTTGCACTGTGGCACTGAATAGCAGTGTCACAGTGCCCAAAGCATCTAACACCAGCAAAAATACATGAGGCAACAGCAAAAATTGAAGGGAGTGTCACCAATGGTGCCAGGTTTAACAGTTGTCTTTTTGAAAACAGCAGATGTGAATATATGCTGTGTCTAAATGGCAAACTGCGTTGCTATCCGAGCACAGAAGACAAGGCACAGTGTTGTTTGACCTTTGAGATGTTCAGACAGAGTTCAAGACAGAAGAACCAAAAACAAAAACATGTGTGGTGTTTTGAGAAAATATTGTTGCACAACAAAAAATGTGCTGAGTGCAATGTGTGCAAAGCAAAGCAGCCTACAACTTGCAGTTAGTTAAACTAAGGGAGAACTAAGTGGACCCTACAGGGAACTCACAACACCTCCTTCATCTTCATAAGTGTTCCTTCTCCAGTCTTTCCTCCTAAGTTAATGATAAAGGGGAGGACATAAACTTCTCATATTCTGTTCTCTACACTGAGAGAAGAGTATGGGATCACCTTCAGCAAACAGCTGCCCACGGAAAACAAACAGACAACGTTGAAAGCAGTCACAAGCAACAACAGGCTAAAGCCAGAAACAGCAGGCAAGTGGCAGCAGGTGGCAGCAGAAAGGCAGGAGGAGAAAAAGTGGAAAGAAGCAGAACCATTAAAGCAGGTTTGCCACAGGCACATGCTGCAACATTCTAATGCCAGCTGCCTCCGTGCAGAGCGAGAGCTGTAATGCCTAATGTACTTGCTGAAAATACTTGGCGGGTCCCAGCTGTTGGCTGCTCTACCTCTGGAGTACCCGTCGCTGAGCATTCAGCTTTCAGGCAGCGCACGGCATGAGCCATATGAGTCCTGCTTTGGCAGTGTCTGCCTGCTTTGGTCGAATCCCACCCCACAGAACTCCTCATAGTTTCTTCCATCAGTTCTGTGGCAACATCTCCTGGTCCCCTGCTTAGCAACTCACTCAACTCGTCAACTTGTGTCACGTGGCAAAAGTCGCGTGCAGAGTAAACATTTATTTGTAAAAGCCTTTGGTCCTATAAGCAACACTTCACCGTGAGCTCTCCCTAGTTATGAAATCAACTTTTAGCTAACCCTATTACATGAATAGGTAATGTAATATATCCATGTATTAACTATGTAATACTAAATCTTTTATTATAACTATTTGGTGATATGTTGGAAACATACCAATAGAAATTATTTACAAAAGAAAATAAATATATGGTAACAATTCAAATACCGATATTAACTGTATACTGACTCTTGCTTACTCAGCATTTTCTAATGATCACATAAACTAAACATTTAAAATATTTCAATTTCATTTATGAGATTCCATGGAGCTCAATGCTATCTTATGTTGTGCAAATAAGTTTGTAAAGTGAATATAGCTTTCAACTGTTCTTGTTTATATCTATAACTTTGTAATATGTTCTTCTCTGCATCAAAAGTAATCAAAAGATCTCTGCTATTGAATATATTTTCTTTACCTTTATCTTTAAATCATTGTCTATTATGCTAAATGTTCCTTACAGATTTTCTGCTTTTATTTCCTCTGCGATACAAAAGGGGATGATGGACGGAGCATTTGAGCAATCCCATGAGGCACAGGGTCAGACTGATTTGCATATAGCCATGTCTGAACTGGGGTGGCAGAGTGGGCTAAAGAACGGTGATGGATTAAACCCAGATCTTTTGACTGGGTGTGAGTGTTTGATTGGTTCAGATGCTCCGTCCATCACCACCCCCTTTTGTACCGCTTTTGGCCGCCATAAGTGTGGCAGGGTATGCTCAGACGGGAGTCCCTTGCTCACTTTGCCACTGGATTCAAGCAAGCTGGCTGTAATGCCAGAAACCGGTCCTCGGAAGCTTGTTTCTGGTCCAGGTAAGTCATGGCTTGGCAGTTCGGGCTGGACTGTTCCCATGAGTCACAGGGTCAGACTGATTTGCATATAGCCATGTCTGAACTTGGGTGGCAGAGTGGGCTAAAGAACGGTGATGGATTAAACCCAGATCTTTTGACTGGGTGTGAGTGTTTGATTGGTTCAGATGCTCCGTCCATCACCACCCCCTTTTGTACAGCTTTTGGCTGCCATACGTGTGGCAGGGTATGCTCAGACGTGAGTCCCTTGGCCACTGGATTCAAGCAAGCCGGGCTGAAGACGGCTGTAATGCCAGAAACCGGTCCTCGGAAGCTTCCGGTCCAGGGAAGTCATGGCTTGGCAGTTCGGGCTGGACTTTTCCCATGAGGCACAGGGTCAGACTGATTTGCATATAGCCATGTCTGAACTGGGGTGGCAGAGTGGGCTAAAGAACGGTGATGGATTAAACCCAGATCTTTTGACTGGGTGTGAGTGTTTGATTGGTTCAGATGCTCCGTCCATCACCACACCCTTTTGTACCGCTTTTGCCCGCCATAAGTGTGGCAGGGTATGCTCAGACGTGAGTCCCTTGCTCACTTTGCCACTGGATTCAAGCAAGCCGGGCTGAAGACGGCTGTAATGCCAGAAACCGGTCCTCGGAAGCTTGTTTCCGGTCCAGAGAAGTTATGGTTTGGCAGTTCGGGCCGGACTGTTCCCATGAGGCACAGGGTCAGACTGATTTGCATATAGCCATGTCTGAACTGGGGTGGCAGAGTGGGCTAAAGAACGGTGATGGATTAAACCCAGATCTTTTGACTGGGTGTGAGTGTTTGATTGGTTCAGATGCTCCGTCCATCACCACCCCCTTTTGTACCGTTTATTTCCTCTGCAGCAGATCAATGTGTTATAGCCACAGCTGTTGGGAAATTAAGGGCCTAATGTAGATCTTGGCGGACGGGGCACTCTGTCAAAATTGTGACGGATATCCCATTAGCTGAAATATAAATCCCATTGGATATACTAGAATTTATATTTTGGCAGACGGATTATCTGTCACTATTGTGATGGAGTAACCCTAAATCAGGCCCTAAATCTTGCTTTAATCTCTATGGTTTCTTCGGCCCTTTAAGAAAAACATGAATGTATTATCATGTAAGGTAGCTTTGTGTTGCTTTATAGATTCCAGTGAGAAGTGATACATCAACTCTCAGCATAATTGACCAATATAATGTTTCAATATGTACCTAGGATCTGGTACCACATGTACGTAGGTTTTTCTGGTCGCAAACAACCCGATTTGAAGAATTGGGCCGTTTGTGACTGGAAAGATGCATTTTTCTTTGTACCAAACCCATTTTGCGATTTCTTAGGAGTCGCAGAATGGGTTAGCGAGTTGGTATCAGGAAGGGGTGGGTTAAGGGGGTCCCTTCCTAATAGGGACTCGTAAGGGTATGTAAGAATGTTTTGCGACAGGAATGCAGTAACAAAACATTTGTATTTTACCACCAACTTCAAGTTGGTGGTAACCCATATGCAAATGGGAAGAGGTCCCCAGGCCATCCCTTCCCCTTTGTGAATGCATGCAAAAAAGTTTTATAAGGGCAGGCAGTGGTCCCGTGGACCACTGCCTACTCTTAAAAAATGAAACAGAAACGCTAAATTTTTCTTTTTGAAAAAAGGGGCTGCATGTAAAAAAAAACATTGCTTGATTTAAAGGCAAACACAGACATTGTGGTCTGCTGTCTCCAGCAGTCCACCATCCCTGTGTTTTTAGTGATTCCCAATGGGTCCCAAATTGCGACCTTCCTCATGAATATTAATGAGGTAGCTTAAAACAGCAAGAGAGAGAGGGTTTTTTTGGGGTAAGCTAAGAAGAAGCATTCTTCGTCCCCCTCAGAAATATACTAACAACAACAAAAGAGTACACTTTTATTTACAGAAATTAGCAGTTGGGGAAGAAACACAATGGATTCTTTTAGAAAGCCCTCACTCACCAACCTGGTTGGTGACATGCTTCATCATTGGGCCCCACCAGGAAGGTCTAATACCTTCCCGATGTGCTTCGACGCCAGAATTACTGCAGAGCTGGTTGTTTTTGTGTGTAGGTTAAGAAGTGTTTTGATTTAAAAGTGACTAGTTTGTGTCTGAGAAAAGTTTTATTCGTAGACCAATCTAGCACGGTTAAAAAGTGACAAGCGGGTGGTTAAAGAGCTGGATAGATATTTCAGCTATGCCACGCTATAAACGGTCAACATGTTTCAGCCTATCCTGATGCAAGTTGCTAGGCATTCATCAGGACCAGTGTGAAGACCCCGGCGGTATGAGCGCGCTAAGGCTCACCCTAACCTGGAGGTCAAAGTGTGAAAAAACCAGGAAAAAAAGAAATTATTAAAACCTGTTGTGGGTAGGGTACCTGAAAAGTGTTCGGCACCTAGCAATGATCTGAAAGAAAAACAAAACACAAACAAACACAAAGATATGTAGAGACAATTACTTCATAGGTTCACTTGGTGTCAGTTTATTTCATGGCGATTGAATTAAAAAGTGCTCCTTTGAATTGGCGCATTTAACAAGGAAACTCATGGAACTATAGTGCAGTAACGTGAGTTTATGGGAGTGCACCAATATTGCAAGTTTTAACATGATTAAACGTGACAAAGGGGCCACTCAATATGTGGTTGACAGTAGCGCTATTGAGCCTGCATGCCGCTCGGGCGTTGTATGGTATGTGTGCGTTTTTCGGCGCCCCGCAGAAATAACGTGACTTTCAGCACCGTGTTTGATGTAACAGGCCAATGGTAGAACTCGTAGCTAAACCAATATGAGTAAAAGCTTACATGTGGCGTGATCCCTAAACACACCATGGTTCTCGGGAGGGGGTGGTGGCTAGTAGGCACACCCTGTAGAAGAAAAGTAAGCAGTAAAAAACACAGCTCATTTTTTCGCAAATTACTTATCTATCTCGTAGTAGGAAGGGTTGAGATCACTCACGCCAGCAAAGCCAAGCACCCGCTTGGCACCTGGATACAGCCTCAATTCACGGACCCCGACGATACTTAGGCAGTGGAAATATCAATCTTTAAAAAGGGTGCTGCTGTTTCCGGGCCGAGTGCTGTGGATGTGTGTAGTGTTTTGAACACGTCATTACGCGTGTTTAGTCTCGGCCAATCGCCTTGTTTCTTCACAGATGCATGATCGGTCTAGTCAGCAAAAGCTAGAACGCTGACTATGGTTCCGAACAACTTCATATTGTGAAGGGAAAAAACTTTATTGGCAATGTTATTACTCCATGAAATCTCGTGGTGAGGGAAAACAGTAACAGTCGGATCAGAACGTGCAGAAAAACATATCAAAGAGTTTAGGACCTCACGATACCTACCGGGAGGAGGGGTCTTTTCAAACAAAATGTGTTTGGTGTAGTTCCCACGGCATGGTCAGATAGCGATCTTGCATACATCGCAAACTTGTGTGTTCCTTGCCCTATGGTTTTGTCAGTTTGGGGCCCAACAATAGAAACCTAACCTTATACCAAGGTTATGCAGTTAGGTAGATAAGGCGGTTGTGTGTTAACCCAGTTAGGGGTATGGCACTAGATGGTAATGCAAAAGTTTGTCAGACCCATGAGCAACTCTGTAAACTGAAAAGTTTTGAAAGTATGAACAGTCGAGTATATTGGACAGGGAGAAAAGCTATTTTTATTTTTGAAGTACAGAGTTCCACGGAACATTATCATTGAGCCCAACTTTGTTTGAGCCCAGGCGATAGAGCCATCTCTGTTCCTTTTCAAATAGAGCTTGGTGAATGTTGCGGCTGGTGTTCACTTGTTCAATAACAGTCCATCTTAACTCGTCTTTAGTGTGTTTAGTTTAGATGTAGTGTTCACGGATTTCCGTTGTGATCCTGCCACACCTGATATTACTCCTGTGTTCGCACATGTGCTGTTTTACCTTATGCGTTGTCATTCCTACATAATTCAACCGACACGGGCATGTAATTAAGTACACAACGTTTATGGAGTTGCAATTAGTGTGGGCGATTTGGGACCAGGTTTATCCAGGTTCTAATTCAAGAGTTTTTGTGTACTTGGTCATGGGACATACACTGCAGCTGAAACACGGGTAATGGCCAACTATCTTATGTAAGCCCCAAGAGGTGGTGATGAACGGGGGTCCTAGTGCTTGCTGCACTCTAGGTATTGTATGTACAAGTGAGTCTCTGAGACTGCAACCTTTTTTAAAAGAAAACTGTGGTTTCTCCATTTTCTGTTGTTACTCGTTAGAATGCTCCAGTGTTTATTTATCACTCTCTTCACAGTGTTGGATGCGGTGCTGTATGTGGTGACACAACTCAAAGGAATTCCATTTTCCTCCTTCGGGTTGTCCTCCAGGAGTGCCTCTCTTGGTTGGTATCGTGCCCTTTTGTAGCTCTTATTCAGTATTCTCTCACGGTATCCCCCAATCTTCAGTTTGGATGTCAAATCAGTAGATTGGGTCCGGAAATCCGTTAGGTTGCTGCAATTCCGCCTCAGGCGTAAATATTGGCCGTATGGTAAGTTTTCCCGGAGTGTCCTGGGATGGAAGCTCGTGTATTCCAACAGATTGTTTTTGGCCTTGGGTTTCTTAATGCGTCCTTGTAGTAAAGTCCCCGTCGCCCTTCGAGATGATTACATCCAAAAAGATCACCTCATGGTGGTCAAAAGTGTGGGTAAACCTTAAATTGTGGTCCCGCGTGTTAATCCATTGCAAGAATTCCATCAGGTTGTCTTCAGGTCCTTTCCACACCATAAGGATGTCATCTATATACTTCTTCCATAAGGTTATGGAAGAGACATAGGGGTTGTTGACATCAAGGATGTGCCGGCGTTCGAAATCGTGTACATAGAGGTCCGCCACAGTTGGGGCAAAAGTGCTGCCCATGGAAGTACCGGTGGTTTGGAGGTACAGGGTAACTTTGTATTCAAAATAGTTGTGTTTCAGGCCTAAGCTGGCACACTTGATTATAAAATCCATAGTCAGTGTTCTAGCTTTCGCTGACTAGACCGATCATGCCTCTGTGAAGAAACAAGGCGATTGGCCGAGACTAAACACGCGTAATGACGTGTTCAAAACACTTCGCACGCCCACAGCACCCGGCCCGGAAACAGCAGCACCCTTTTTAAAGATCGATATTTCCACTGCCTAAGTATCGTCGGGGTCCATGAATTGAGGCTGCATCCAGGTGCAAAGCGGGTGCTTGGCTTTGCTGGCGTGCGTGATCTCAACCCTTCCTACTACGAGACAGATAAGTAATTTGCGAAAAAATGAGCTGTGTTTTTGACTGCTTACTTTTCTTCTACAGGGTGTGCCTACTAGCCACCACCCCCTCCCGAGACCCATGGTGTGATTAGGGATCACGCCACATGTAAGCTTTTACTCATATTTGTTTAGCTACGAGTTCTACCACTGTTACATCAAACACGGTGCTTCAAGTCACGTTATTTCTGCGGTGCGCCGAAAAATGCACACATACCATACGACGCCCGAGCGGCGTGCAGGCTCAGTAGCGCTACTGTCAACCACATATTGAGTGGCCCCTTTGTCATGTTTAATCACGTTAAAACTTGCAGTATTGGTGCACTCCCATAAACTCACGTTACTGCACTATAGTTCCGTGAGTTTCCTCGTTAAATGCACCAATTGAAAGGAGCACTTTTTAATTCAATCGCCATGAAAGAAACCGACACCAAGTGAACCTATGAAGCAATTGTCTCTACATATCTTTGTGTTTGTTTGTGTTTAATTTTTCTTTCAGGTCATTGCTGGGTGCCGAACACTTTTCAGGTACCCTACCCACAACAGGTTTTAATAATTTCTTTTTTTCCTGTTTTTTTCACACTTTGACCGCCATGTTAGGGTGAGTCTTAGCGCGCTCATACCGCGGGGGTCTTCACACTGGTCCTGATGAATGCCTAGCAACTTGCATCCAGATAGGCTGAAACATGTTGACCGTTTATAGCGTGGCATAGCTGAAATATCTATCCAGCTCTTCAACCGCCCGCTTGTCACTTTTTAACCATGCTAGATTGGTCTACAAATGCAAATTTTCTCAGACACAAATTAGTCACTTTTAAATCACAACACTTCTTCACCTCAACACAAAAACAACCAGCTCCGCAATAATTCTAGCGTAGAAGCACATCGGGAAGGTATTAGACCTTCCTGGTGGGGCCCAATGATGAAGCATGTCACCAACCAGGTTGGTGAGTGAGGGCTTTCTAAAAGAATCCATTGTGTTTCTTCCCCAACTGCTCCTTTCTGTAAAAAAGTGCACTCTTTTGCTGTTGTTAGTATTAATGAGGTAGGTCAATTTGCGACCCCTTTAGGAATCACTAAATGTGTCAAAGACCCATTAGTACATTGGTGTTTTTGATTTCCTGAGAGCGAAACGCAAAATTATACTATTATGAATTAAAAAACTGAAACCTACGTACATGTGGCCACTAGTTTATTAGCTAATGGAACACTCCTTTAGCAAATCATTCATTTTAGTGTGTGAAATACATTTTTAAATGTGCGCTTATTGATCAATTTTTCCATTTCATTGTCATTGAGTGCTCTCACCATGTCCGTTTGAGTATAGTTTTCTTTGTGAGTCAAAGGTATTAGTAACCCGTTTGTAGGAGAGAAACCCACATGTTATCTGCTGAATAGTATCATTCAAAAATGTAAAATATTCTGGACAGTAGCCTGCTTGTAATAATAAATATGAATTTGAAATTGTGAAGTGTGATGCTCCCAGAGTTTTATACTACAAAATGATATGGTATGATCTAAGGTGTGATCCGGCTTCTCTGGAAAGCAAGGGATACGTTCTTTCAGGGACAAGAATCCTCACCCTCCAAGGTAGCATGCTTCATCATAGGATTTTGTCTCACACTAGGCAGGTGGTTCAATATCTAGTGGGCCCCTCAACAGTAGACCTGGAACCTTTCACTGGCTGTGTTAAGTGCTCATGTGTTGGTGATAATAGTGGGTTTAGTGTAAGATGGATTAGAGAATCAAAATTGTCTATAGTTCCTTCCAGGAGGGAAACATCGTTTACAACGTGGTGTTTACACTGCGTTGCCTTTACAACGATGACATTACAACGCAAGTCGTTACTACGACTTGCGCTGGATGGCGCTGTTGTATAAGGAATATTGTAATTTTATATTCTAACACCTTCCCTACTGTTACGTGGGCTGGTGTTAGAATATAAAATTGTAATATTCCACAATCCACGCACACCAACGCAAGTCGTTGTAACGACTTGTGTTGTAAGCGTTGTAAAGTACAGCGACCTAAAAGATCGCGTTGTACTAACGTACATCCTTCCAGGACTTTAGACCTTTATTTATGGGAACTGGAAACATATAGCACACAGAGGCCAAGTTGAACATGAGGTGTGTAGTGGGCCCTCCCTAACCCAATTCAATGACTACTTTATGTCAATTTTACTATTCAGTAGTATTATTTTTGTGAAGGCTAGTGTATGAAGACTATTAAAATGTGAGTGATACTTCTTGAACAATAACAGAATACAAAGCAAATACTTATTTTCTAATCTTACAGTTCTTCACTTACAATGCAGAAAATTTAGTGAATACAAACAATTTGAATACTGCTGGACTTTAATGAATATCACCAGACTGCTAATCACATACTTCTATTCACGTGTTGCATGCTGAATTGATAATGATGATTAACATATTCTCTTCTTATCCTTTAGTATGCAGAGATTGGTATTAATGTGTATCCTATTGTTTATTTGTTTACTATTGAAATATTAAAGTATGTATGTGCAAAGCATTTCTGTAAGATTGTGTGTAACATATTACCAGTCTGCAGGCTGTAATAAGGTGACATTACAATCTACTGTTGAAGAACTATTAGCTTTAACAAATGCTTATCATAATAAATAAATGCAAAAAGAACAATTGATGGACAGAATACAGAACAATGTCATACATTCACCCCAGTACAGAGATCTGGGCCTAAATCCATAGTTTTGTTGCTTACTATGTCATTCCAGATTGGACCCAGCCATATGCAAATCTTGACCCTGAGCCCAATGGGATCAGTCCAACCCAAACTGCCAGGCCAGGTCCTCCCTGGACTGGAAGCAAGCATCCAAGGACCGGTGTCGGGCTTTCAGCCCTCATCAGCCAGGATAGCTTGACTCCAGTGGCATGGAGAGCACAGGACCCACGTCTGGACATACCCGTCCCACTCAGGGTGACAAATGCAAAAAGAACAATTGATGGACAGAATGCAGAACAATGTCATACATTCACCCCAGTACAGAGATCCGGGCCTAAATGAGCAAAAGAACGATGGATTTAACCCAGAACTATTGACTGGGGGTAAATGTATGGTTTATTCAGCATTCTGTCCATCATTTGTTTGCGTATCACAATAAATAAGCCAGATGGACTGCATTCATTGTAAAATTTCACAATAAACAGATCAGAGCTTTGCCATCTGAAATAAGTTTTTCAATTGATCAATTAGGCCTACATCCTTTATCTTCTGCTTGTAAAAAGCATAAACATTCCCACAATCCAAACATGCTGTTGTGCCATTGCAAATATGGGCAGCATAACAATATGACATCCTTACTGTCCTTGTTCTCACCTTTCATAATAAATAAATATGGAACCTGAGATAACGTTTACAAATAAACCAATAAAGCCTATAATATTTAACAATGCTTGGCCATATTAACCAACATGGGCATTCTGAAACATCCAAAACCTTGAAATCATCAGGCATATCAGTTATAAAATTGCAAAAATATACCAAAAATGGACACCCTACAATATTTCAATCACCTTTAACTTGCAGCAGATCCATAGTCGCAAAGCAGGTGCATTAACCTACCTAGCTATAGTAAAGGAATGTTTTTCTTCAAATACACACAAATCACAGCAGAGCTTTGCCCTCTGAAACGTCAATGCTGCTTTTATACCGAGAACGTTGTCACTTTTTTGAAGTGAAAAAAAATGACATTCACAGAGTCACAGAGCAGGTGCATTACCCTACAAAGTTATATTTATGAAGTGTGCAAATCTCCCCCAGAATCGTCAGTAATTAACACTTGCATTCGGCAGTAATTTGTGAGATTTTATATAAGAAAATAATTGCATACAGTCTGTGACAATCACTGCCTTTAAACTGTTTGTATCAGAAATGTTTGAAAATCTGCAGTAGTGCCACACATAGGTAAAAATATTTGTGTTATTTAAACAAACTTAACTTTGATTATTTTTTTATTCTGACAACTTATTCCAATATTTGCAATTTTATATTTGCTTTCAAAGAAAAAAGGCGCCCCCAGCCTCATTCACCTTGAATAGAGAAAGCACATTACCTTCCATGCAGGGCTTTAGGCCAGGTACTGCCGGTGCTCTCCATTTTGACCTATGCGTGAAAAATCAATCTTGACTCACAGGCAGTGCTGCCATGACCGGTCTTCTAAGAGAGCCTTTTGTTGTTTGATAGTAATCTGAAGTCCACAGCAGGCAGAAGGGGTGTAGGGCAGCGATACTCTTACAATGTGGCATAATGGCCAGAGCTGCCTACTTTAGTTGGAGGAACCAGGTGCGAGTCTCGACATTGGCAATGACATCCTGATATTCTGGACAAATCACTTAATCCCCCCATGCCTACCAAAAAAGCATGTGTCCTTGTGTAATGTAGCTGGTGCTCTTGTAAGGCACAAAGCAAACACAGGGAGATGATCGACGGAGAGCTGAAACTTTTCAGATACTCACCCCCAGTCACAGATCTGGGTTGAATCGATCATTGTTCTTTAGCTCACTTAGCCACCACGGTTCAGACCCAGCCATATGCAAATGAGTCTTCACCCTGTTCCTCATGGGAATAGTCCAGCCTGAACTACTAAGCCAGGTCTTCCCTGGACCGGAAACAAGCATCCTGGGACCAGTTTGAGGGTAACACTCCTCATCAGCCAGGCTTGCCTGAATCCTGTGGCAAAGTGAGCAAGGGACCCACGTCTGGGCATACCCTGCCAACTTAGGATGAACAAAGCAAACACAAGGAGATGATGGACGGACCACTGAAACTTTTCAGACAATCACCCTCGTATAAGGCACTCCACTATCTTCAAGTCGACAGCCAAATTGCAGAAGAGACTTCAACGCATTCAAAACGCCTCCTCTCGACTCATCCTAGACATACCCCGCCACAATCACATATCCGGCCACCTGAGAGACCTTCACTGGCTCCCCGTCAACAAGAGAATAACGTTCCGCCTTCTCACTCATGCACACAAGGCCCTCCACGACCTAGGACCCAATTACCTCAACACTCGCCTGACCTTTTACACCCCCACCCGCCAACTACGATCGTCCAACCAAGCCCTCGCCGGTATTCCACGCATCCGAAGAACCACCATGGGAGGAAGATCATTCTCCTACTTAGCGGCCAAAACCTGGAACTCCCTCCCCACTCACCTCCGTCTCACACAGAACCACCTCTCCTTCAGAAAACAACTCAAAATATGGCTGTTTGATAGGTAGCGAACCCCTCTCCCCCAAGCGCCTTGAGACCCTCTGGGTGAGTAGTGCGCTATACAAATTTTTACTTGACTTGACTTGACTTGACTAAAACTGCAAAGAAACTGTGCACAATTTGGCAGAGTATGTGTCCAAAGGGATTATGGGCTGTGGCAAAGGTAGTAACATGATTGACATCTCTATGGAGCTTCTTGGCTTGAGCATAGTCAGGCGTGGGTCAGGTTGGTGTCTCTATGGAGCTAAATGAGTTTGGGCATAGGCAGTCACATGCCTTTGCTAAATAGGGTGACCAACCATCCATAAATTTCACGGACCATCCATTAATTGGAAGTCACGTCCGTTGTCCGTGACGTTCTCTCTTACGGACGCCTTTTGTCCATAATTGGGGGGTTACAGCAGCCTTCAAAGCTCACCATTGAGAAGCCTCAGTGTTCTGAGAACTCCCTGCTGGGGCCACCTCACACTCCTCTGTGCTCTAGAGCAACCCCTCCTCGTCCTCTGACAGACTGTGATGAAGCATTGTCATTCTGTATGTGGCTGATTGTGGCATAACAAATGACAATGGGCCACTCTTATACAAGGAGAGCAGCCCCAGGGACGTCCGAGCAGCATGGGGCTTAGGAGGGTAATAGATCCCTGGGGAAGGCGTTGGGGGCGGGTCCATGGCAAAGCTTTAGGTGGGAATGCTTTGCCACACAACGGGAGGCAGAAGAATAAGGCAGTGATGGCCCCGGAGCCGGTGTCCCACTCCTGCAGGCAGCCAGAATGGCAGCCAGAATGGGGGAGGGCCTAGACATTAGGCCCCTGCCAGTAAATGATGCCGAGGCACTAGCATCCTGGCCTTCATCAAAAGCAGCCGGATGGTTAGGAGAGGCATGGGACAGCTCCTGGGTGAAGCATATGGGAGGGGAAGGCTGGGAGGATACTTCTGAGGAGGAGGCCACAATTTTTGTGGGGGCAGGCGGAGAGAGGCCTGGAGGCAAGTTTATATCATGAGGGTACAGGGGCTGGGACAGTGGAGTGGGCAGGTCTGGATCCTGGGCCAGCAGCATGGGGAAAAGAGGGGGGCCACAGGAGGGAGGGGAGTGGGGCCAGTGAGGACAACAAGTTGCCTGGGGAGTTAGAGTGGCTGTGGGTAGTCAGGCATGGGAGGGACTGGATATTTTTGCATCCTCGAATGATGAGGTGTTGGGCCTGGACAGTGTGAGTCAGTTTGACGCTTAATTATCAAAAGGGAGTTCTCTGCGGAAGAAGGTATGGGCCAAAGTACAGGGTAAGGGAGATACTGGGGGTCGAAGTATAATGAAGTCTTTGGGGGAGGAGATCCCAGGGGGAACAGGACCAGGGTTGGCACAGGGGCCAGTGTCAGCATCTGTCGTGGCTATATTAGAGTGGAGTGGGTATGAGGAGGATGGGGAGGATGTCAAGGAAGGGTCAATGTAGAGCGGGAAGAGAGGGGATTAGTCAGGGTAAGGAAAGGGGCCAGGCAACAGTTTGGCAGGGAACCAGCACATCAGACTAGACATTTTTGTTGGAGGGCACAGAGCGGTGCAGCATGGGAGACTTGGCAGGGCTCAGGTGGCATGTTGGCACCGAGGAGAAGCTAGCGTGGAGCCCAGAACGGTGCGCCCATTAATAGCGGGGGAGCCCGTCGTGGCTAGCAGTCGGTGGCCCAGAATTACCTCGCTGGCCCCAATGCCCAGTGTGTCCCGGTGGACTGCTGGGGCATCAAGGAGGGATATCAATGGGCAAAGGTGCCCATGGAGTACCGGTGAGTACAGTCAGCTCAACCGCAGGCAGGGTGGTAGGGCCCTTAGGTCAGAGTTGACTCAGGAGTGGCCCCAGGTTATGGGGCATGAAGAACTAGATTACGATGAGGAAAGCCTCGAGGAAGATGAATTGACGGAAGAGGAGGAGCAAGATGGGGGGGCTACCTAACATTTGACGTAGTATTTTGCAGGCACCGGCAGAGAAGCCGCGTAAGGCCTCAGGGCCCACTGCGAGGGCACTGAGGACATAAGAAAATAAGGGGCCACTGGCGGGGAAGAGCGCAACTGTACGAGCACCCTCCTTGAAGCCAGGTAAGGCGGAAAAAGTACAGGCAAAGCCCATAAGGGTGTCAGTGGGGATAGGGGTGGCGGAGGGCCAGGGGGAAGTGGGGGGACGTTTGAGGAAAGGGAAGTAAGTCGTGGACATTGGGGTAGGAACTTAAGAAGTGGGAGACGCAAAGGGAACTAAAATTGAGAGTGGAACCAATACAGAAAAGTTGACTGAGGGCGGAGAAATTAAAAGGGACAAAAAAGATGGCCCACAGAGTAAGGAGCTGAAAATTAAGAAATTGCCTCATATTGGGGTGACAAAACCTCTAGGGGCCCATTTAATACTGACAACGATAGAGTGCGTATGGAAAGGGGAATATGCTGAAATGCATAGAGAGGTGAGGTCCAAGGAGGGATCTAAAGAGGAGGAATATGAGTTACCCAGGCGGCCGAAAGTCCCGTTTACAATAGAAAATTGGAGAGCAGCGTTTTTGATTTATGCAAGCTTGGAGCACTGTGTAGCGGTATTTAAGTACATGGATGTCATTAGAAAGGCACATTTCACGGGAGGGGGATACTCATGGGCACACTATGATGAGGAGTTTAGAGCACTAAGGACTTGGGAACCCGAAGCAAAATGGGGGGAACTGGACACGGATTTGTGGCAACACATGATGGGAGCGGTCAAAGGGGGATGACGATATTTACGGCCATCGGTTTGCCTATAGTCTACTGGCCCTTTCACGGGAGACCCACCTGTGGAGGGGTGGGGGTCCCAGGGAAGGCTCAGTCTGGAGCGGGGGGTGCTGGGACTTTCATAAAGGTCTGTGCACACTGGAGTTCATCAATTTTCTCCACGAGTGCTCGAAATACGGAGGCCAACATGCACTGGTCAACTGCTTTGGGGGCGGATACCAATGGGGAGGTCAGCAATGGCATCAAACAGGGAGTAATGCAGGAGGGCACCAGCAGTATTTTTTAGGCACAGGGAGAGGTAAGGGGCTCCAAGGGCCTGGGCCCAAAGGCTCGTACTCCGGTTAGACTCAAGAGAGTTAAAGCGGGGCTACAGGGATATGAAGATGAAAGGGCACACAGGTTTTGAGAGAGGTGTTCAGATCGGGGTTTCATCTAGGGTACAGGGGTCCAAGGCATAGAAGATGGTCGGACAATCTAAAATCAGCTACAGAACATAAACAGCTACTAAAAGAGAAACTGAATAAAGAGGTTAAAGAGGGGAGAATGGCATGGCCTTTTGACAACTGACCCACGTAGAACTTGATTGTCTGTCCAATAGGAGTGGTGCCAAAAAAGGAAGTGGGGCAATACAGTTTGATACAACACTTGTCCTGGCCAGAAGAGAGTTTGATCAATGACTTTATTGATGAGGAGGCAGCCCCAGTATCTTACTCATCAGTTGGCGTGGCCATGTCGTTTGTACTGACGGCGGGCGCAATTGCACCAATGGCAAAATGTGAAATAAAATCGGCTTTTCGGTTACTTCCAGTCCATCTAGATGATTGGGTTCTACTGGGTACCCATTTTGAAGGAAAATGGTGCGTGAACAAAGCTCTGACTATTGGATTTTCTATTGCATGCGCATTGTTTCAGTGCTTCAGAATTTTTCTACAGTGGCTATTTACACAGTGCACAGGTCACCAACTAGTAACCCACTTTTTAGACGATTTCTTGGAGGAACTTGGGGTGCCGCTGGCACCGGAAAAGACAATGGGCCCCAGTATGGCTCTGTCTGTTTTAGGGATTGAAATTTATTCTAGGGCAATGCGGCGCACTTGCCAGATGACAAAAAAGTGAAAATGTTGGAATTGTTGAGGAACATGTTATCTAAGGACAAAGTAAAGGTCAAAGACATACAGGTACTGTTGGGACAGCTCAACTTTGTGTGCAGAGTAGTGAGGACAGGAAGGACTTCTGTAGAATATTGGGGCATGCATTGTCAGGTCAACACCTACCTCATCATGTGTTGGGCTATCGGAGACGTGATATTGCTTTCAGAGCTTTACACGTGCCTGATGTGAACACTGACATAGCTGACTCTTTGTCTCGTTCACAGTGGGGGAGATTCTGTGTGCTGGCCAAGGATGCTGACAAGACGCCGACATGAATGCCGTCTCATTTGTGGTACATAGACAATGTAGGATGCCGCAATTGGTGGTAGGTTCTTTGTCGAAATCTACCTGGGAAGCTTACAGTTTAGCATGGAAGGAGTTTCTGAAGTCAGGTGCCCAGCGGCGCTCTGAGGTCTGGCGGCGGCCAGAGGATGTCATTCAGTTTATAATGGATGTCATTGGCAAAGGTTTGTCTAGGGTCACAATCGCCGGGAAGCTTGCAGGTATTGCCTTCTTGGGCAAGCTGCTATGGGGCTACCCTCTGGAGGCAGGGGAACTGGGAAATAGAGTCTTAGAAGGACTGGCCAGGGAGAAAGGTGCAGGCGGAATCTCTGGAAGCCGCTTTCCTGTTGGATTTTGTGTCGAGTAGTTGAAACACTGCGAGAGGTATGCAGGGACCACCTAGAGAATTGTCAGTTTTCAACGCTGATGGTGTGGATGTTCTCCCGGGCTTTTAGAGTATCAGAGCTACTGGGTAACAGGAGGGGAGGAGGAGAAGTGTGGCAGGACGTTGTTCCCCAAGAGGGCTGCAGATATGGTTGAGTCAGTCCAAAATGGACCAGAAGGGGAAGGGAAAATGGGTCAGGTTGCAAGCAATGGACCCCCCTGCTACATGCCCGCTCAGGTGGGCATATCGAACGTTCAGTTTAGCAGGAGGGTCAGACAGGGCAGTTTTTAAACGTGTGAATGGGAACAGAGTAACAGACTACCAGTTGCGCACTGTGCTGTGGAAGGCTTTACACCTTATTGGGGTTGATGGGGCAGGCTTTCGGGCATACTCTTTTCGGATTGGGGAAGCAACAGAGGCGAGCAAAAGGAGATGGGTGCAGGAGGATATCATGCACTTGAGTCGCTGGTCTTCCGATTGTTTTAAGCGCTATGTAAGGAGGGGAGAAGGGGAGAAGGGGAGGCACATGCATAACCATCCAATGTCTGCGATTCATGGTAATTATTCTTGTTGCAGATTTTGTGCCCGGCCCCCAGGCGGAGGAACTGACCATTTGGGTCGTGGGCACTCCTTTGTAAAATGCGCACAAAATCAAGCATGTCAGTGTTATTTTGGTGTCAACCTAGGTATTAACAAGTGTTTGTTTAAGGTTGTATGGAGAGGTAAAAGGGGCATGTGCTGGAAGGAGCTAATTCCCTATCTTAACAAGTGGTTAGTGGGTGGCAGGTGCCCGGATATTTTGTTGTTGCACCTTGAAGAGAACAATTTGTGAAAAGAGAAGGGCTTGGTGCTGACGAGGGCTATGAAGAAGGATTTGGCCTTGATTAAAGAGCAGTGGGCAGGTTGCTTTGTTCTGTGGACTGAGATTGTGTCTCACAGGGTTTGGGAGAGAGCCGTCAATCGGGGCGCTATTGATAGGGCAAGGCGGAAAGTGAATACAGAATTTTAAAAAAGAAAACAGAATTGCACGTTTTTGCAGGAGTTTGGGTTTTGGAAGGATTAGTAACTTAGAGATTTTTGAGACAGTGGAATTATTCAGGGACGATGGCGTGCATCTTTCTAGGGTGGGCATGGACTTATACCTTTTGGAAATTAGGGAGGTGTTGACAAGTTCTTTGAACGTGCAGAAACATGCAGGTAGGTCACTCCCCCTCTGCACAGTACTGCCTGTGTCTCCCTGCCCCAGCTGCCGCAGCTGCTGCTGAGGAAGTTCGAGGCCCTCCACCACCCGCAGGCTACCACCTGCACCTCATCCCTGGTGGCCAGTGGTAGGTCATAGGTAGGTTTGTTCATCCTCCACTTTATTGCTTTTATTGTATTGCCTGTATTTTCATTGTTGTGTCTGTGACTGCTGTTGTCTGTCTTCCCCCGCTGCCAGTACGTAGTCCGTGCCCCTTTTTCTTCCCTCTTTTCCCCTCGCTGTCCCTGTGCTCTCTCTGCCTGGTCTTTCCTTCTGTACCCCTCGCTGCCCCCATGTCCCTGCCCGGTTTTCCCTTCTGTTCCCCTTGCTGCCCTCGTGCCTCTCTGCCCTTTCTGCCTTCTGTTTTTAGCTGCCCCTGTATTTCTGTATTCTGTATTTCTCCTCTGTGCCACTTGTTTTCCCGGTATTTCTGTGCCCTTTTTGCCTTCTGTGCCACTCGTTTTCCCTCGTTTTCGTGCCCCTTTAGCCTTCTGTTCCACTCGTTTTTTGTGCTCATCTGCCTTCTGTGCCACTCATTTTTCCCTTGTTTTTGTGCCTCTTTTGCCTTCTGTTACACTCGTTTTTGTGCCCTTCTGCCCTCTGTTCCACTCGTTTTTTTGTGCCCTTCTGCCCTCTGTGCCACTAGTGTTTCCCTTGATTTTGTGCCTCTTTTGCCTTTTGTTCCACTCGTTTTTTGTGCCCTTCTGCCCTCTGTTCCACTCGTTTTTTTTGTGCCCTTCTGCCCTCTGTGCCACTTGTTTTTCTCTCGGTTTTTGTGCCCTTCTGTCCTCTGTTCCACTCATTTTTTGTGCTTTTCTGCCCTCAGTGCCACTAATTTTTCCTCATTTTTGTGGCCCTTTTTCCTTTTGTTACCTTTGTTGTCCCTCATCGCCATTGCCACTGAGTCCCCTGCGGCCCGCCCCCCTGACTGCCCATTTACTGCCCCCGCCTTCCTGCTGCTCCTCCCTCCAACCTCCCCATATATCCTGGCCGCTGCGCGATGAGGAGAGCAACCCTTGACCCTACCAGGTAGGTTGCTCCCCCTCCACACAGCACCGCCTGTGTCTCCCTGTCCCAGTTGCTGCTGCCGAGGAAGTTCGAGGCCCTCCACCACCCGCAGGCTACCACCTGCGCTTTATCCCCGGTGGCCAGTGATAGGTCATAGGTAGGTTTGTTCAACCTCCGCTTTATTGCTTTTATTATATTGCCTGTATTTTCATTGTTGTGTCTGTCACTGCTGTTGACTGTCTTCCCCCGCTGCCTGTACGTGGTCTGTGCCCCTTTTTCTTCCCTCTGTTCCCCTCGCTGTCCCCGTGCTCTCTCTGCCCGGTCTTTCCTCTGTACCCCTCGCTGCCCCCCTGTTCCTGCCCAGTTTTCCCTTCTGTTCCCCTCGCTGCCCCCGTGCCTCTCTGCCCGTTCTGCCTTCTGTTCTTAGCTGCCCCTGTATTTCTGTATTCTGTATTTTGCCTCTGTGTCACTCATTTTTCCGGTATTTCTCTGCCCTTTTTGCTTTCTGTGCCACTTTTTTCCCCCTCGTTTTTGTGCCCCTTTTGCCTTCTTTTCCACTCGTTTTTTGTGCCCATCGCCCTCTGTGCCACTTGTTTTCCCTCGTTTTTGTGCCTCTTTTGCCTTCTATTCCACTCGTTTTTTGTGCCCTTCTGCCCTCTGTTCCACTTGTTTTTTTGTGCCTTTCTGTACTCTGTGTCACTAGTTTTTCCCTCGTTTCTGTGCCCCTCTTTCCTTCTGTTACCTTCGTTGTCCCTCACCGCCCTCGCCGCTTCGTCCCCTGCGGCCCCGCCCCCCTGACTGCCCACTGCCCATTCGCTGCCCCCTCCTCCCACCTCCCTGCTGCTCCTCCCTCCAACCTCCCCATATATGCCGGCCAATGCGCGGCCGCGCCGAGGGCCGTGCCGAAGTCGCCCCTAAGGCGCCCCTAAGACGCCCCTAAGGCAAGCCCGTCTGTGCACGTCCGTGCCTGGACCGCGCCCAGCACCAGAACCCCTGGCCCTGGCACCCACTACGATGACCACCGCCACTACGACACCAGCACTCTGCACGTGCCCAACTCCGGTCGGAGCCACACCTGCTTCAAGACCGCCCCGAAACGCACACCCGGCCCCTTCGCCTGCCTTAACTGCAGCTACACCAGCATCAGAGCCGACGAACCCCCGCCAAGAAAGACCCCAACCACCTCCGATGCATACTTGTGAACACCCGCTCCACACGCAAGCATGCCGTCGAGCTCTGAGACCTGCTCGACACAACATCCCGGGATGTCTCCTTCCTGACAGAGACCTGGTTTAACGACTCCTCCGGACCCGACATTGCCATAGCCATCCTAGACGGCTACAAGATCACCTGCAGAGACAGCACCAACGGAGTCGGAGGAGGAATTGCCATTGTCCACAAGAACAGCATCGGGGTCTCAACTAGCACCGACGACGCACTCAGCACCGCCGAACACATGCATTTCCAGATCCACACAGACCCTAACTCCACCCTCAGAGGCACCCTCGTCTACCGACCCCCCCGGACCCCGCCTCCTGTTCAGCAACTCCATCGCCGACTTGATCAGCACGCAGGCCCTGACCTCCACCGACTACATCCTCCTCGAAGACCTGAACTTTCACCTTGAGAACAACGACACCAACACCATAACCCTAATCGATAACCTCGCCAACCTTGGAATGAAACAACACCCACCCACTCCGCCAGCCACACGCTCGACCCTGTCTTCTCCTCAAGCCTGCACGTCTCCGTCAGCCACACCACCAAACTCCTCTGGACCGACCACCGCTGCATCCACTTCGCCTCCCAGAAACCCACCACACACCACCACACCCAACAGATCCCCCGCCGCTGCTGGAGCAAAGTCACCGAAGACCAACTACACTCAAACCTCGCTTTCAGCCCACCCACTGAACCCTCCAACACCTATGACGCTGCCCACAGCCTCAGACGCTGGATCGAGGACTGTGTCAACACCCTCACCCCGCTGAAGAAAACCCCTCACAGAGACACCAGCAAGAGGGCCAGCTGGTTCACCCCAGAACTCCTAGCCTCCAAGCAAGCCTGCCGGAAATTAGAGAAGAAATGGCATAGTGAACAAACACCGGACAGCTACGCAGCACACAAGGACGCCATCTGCAACCACACCACCTCATCAGGGCAGCCAAGAGGACCTCCTTGAAAGACCCCCTCAACAACAACGCACACAATAGCAAGGAGCTCTTCAACATCATGAAGGAACTCTCCAACCCCGCTCCAATACCAACGGCATCCTGCCATCGCAAGCCCTGTGAAACTCCCTCGCCACCTTCTTCCACCGCAAGATAGAAGTCTTGCCAAGGTAAGCTTACCTTCTGAGGAACGTTTCCTGGAAATTTCTTCCAAGTCCGTGGTGAATTGAAACCGAGCCCAATCCACCCTGTGTAGGCAAAATGTGATATGTTGCGGTCAGCCTTATCGTTTGATTTTGCCCGATCTTGCGAGACCAGATACCCGTGGTTGGCGTTCTGATCTTTTAGGCACTATTTTTCAATTACAACTTTAATAATGTAGAACTCCTGTTCTATTGATTGGATGAAATTAGTTCTTGCTTTGTTTTATTTATTAAAATGTTCTCTATTTTTCTAAAATGATGTGGGATTTTTTTTCATTGTGTTTTCACTTTATTACTGGCTGTGTGCTACTCTAATGCTGAATACTGTGACTCTAAGTAAAATCTGACTTCTTTAGTGCCAAGCTACCAGAGTGCTAAGCATAGGTTATTTTAGTGACTTTTGTAGTTCAACCTGACAGGGATTGTGATTGTCTCCTGAGAATGACTTACACCCCTCTCAACAAAACAATTATGATTTCCTTCTTTGTGTAATTTTGCAGATAACCTAAAATGCACCACATTCTACTCCTTTGTAAGTGGTCGTTATTCAATTCAATCTATACCGATTCATTCAGGATGTTTCTTCCCACCTATTTTATATATATTTTCAGTATTTTATATATTTAGAGTAGAGAGCTAATCTTCTCCCAGGAAGTAGTTATACTTCTCCAGAAAGCCTGGAAGTGGGGCTTTTTTGCCTTTTAGAAAATAAGAAAAACGGGATGTGTTTAAAAATCAAAAAATGAAACCTTGAAGTTTAATTTTTAAGAGTAGGCAGTGGTCTGTGGGACCACTGCCCGCTCTTCAAAAGTATTATTATTTACATTCTCAAATGAGACGGCGACCCCTTCCCTTTTGCGAATGGGTTACCACCAATTTTAAACTGGTGGTAAAGTGTTACTGATTCTGCTAATATACTAACTGTTTTGTATACTGCTTTTGTTAAAAGAATAACTATTTTATCAAGATGTTGTAACTTTACTTCCTCATCATCATCTGTGATGTACATGTCATCAAAAAGGAAACTACAGCTAAATCAGATTGTAATATCTCATTTATTCTAGCTGAAAACACCCCAGGACAAATTTCCAACCCTGGAGACGTCGAGAAATGTAATTTCTGCCTGGGCAAAGAAGGTAAACAAATATAGTTCTGGTGCCAGACTTTGTGTAAAAAACATATTCCCCATTTCTATAATAATATTTTTTTTTGCATGTTAGTTGCATCCTTAACTCTGTGGTACGTGCAGTTTGTACTTATTACATTTTGCAATGTAAAAGGAACTTGTGATACTCTAAGACTATTCTCCAAACGTTATATGGTTTCAAAACTGAGTAAACAGGGGTATTCATTTCTGATGGGTCTGGTACTAGTATTCAGTGAGATTGTTATTTCTCTTATATTTGATTTAAGATCTTCTAAGGCTTCGTGTTTTATTGTATATTGCTTCTGAGCTTGTGGCTTTCTCAAAGGAATGATGTGGGGTGTTGAACCTTTAAATCAGCCTTTTCGCTTTTTATATAACACAGGAGCTAATTATAATGTCTAATTCATAGAATACTTGTGATTGAGGCACTAGGGAGGAAAACACCCTCATTATTACATCCGTCGATATCAGAGACTCAACGACATCATTAGAGGGCCAATCCTTTTCAACTAGGATTATATCAGAAAAGTCAATTAATTGTGGCTGAAATATCACTGAAACTGTTCCTTCAATGTCTACTTCTATTTGTATTTTTGCCGTATGTAATGAAGCTGGTTCAATTAAATGCCCATCAAGGGCTGTATTTTACAAAGTGCACCGGAGGCGCAATGGGCGTTTGCACCCTCTTTACGTACCGCCAGGACACTTTGGTATTTCACAAGGGGCCGCAGATGCTTGTGCAGAGCCTTTGATAATACCGATAGCACTGGTGCACATATAGTGCCACCGCTATCATCAGAGGGCATTTCCTCATGAGCATGGCGGGTGGCCCCTTGCAAATGTGGGAATCTCTTTGCCTCAGAGCCTTCACTCTAGTATAGACGCAGGTGCAAAAGTAAAGAAGTTGTCAGGAGGCATGCTGACAGTGCACCACCTAAAAGAGGCGCACTGTCATTGCACCCCTGATGGCAGCCCTTTGGAGGGGGTGACATTCCCTTGCAGGTGGGTGCAGTCACTCACTGCACCCTCTTGCATGGGGATCTCTAACCCTGCTTAAAAGTTCAGGCCAGTTTCCACCTGCACAGGAAAACATTGAGCGGCTGCTTCAGAGTCGCTCCGTATTTTAATTGATTGCACAGCTCCCAGGGCAGCACGTGTTTGCAGCTGCCCTGGGGCCAGCGCATTCAATCTAATATGACGCACTCTCCTTATTAGCGCCAAGTGCACATTTTGAAAGGTGCGCCCAACACTAACAAGGAAAATGCACTGCATTGTATAAAATGACCCCTGGCATTTCTATTTGCACACATTCATTAGTCTTCTCCATGATCAGGAGGGGGGTATGAGGTTCCAATGGTCTATCGTTACTTCTGCCACACTGTCTAATATATCCACCATCCATGTTCCATTTTTTAATTGAACTCTCTGCAAGGCATCCTTTTTCCTTGCTACAGCTACTCCGTTCTTCTGAAATAGTGGTTTTGAGGGTCCTGGCCCTCCACTGTCTCCTCTTCCTTTGTTGCTAGGTTTATTCTTTATCAATTTATGGGAAAGGGAATAAGCACCTTCACCATATTCTGTCTTTTAATCTCTACTATTCTATGCAGAACAAGAATAACTCCCATCAGAGGATTAACATCTCTCCGGAGCTCACGTTTCTCCCCTGTCTCAGGTTATGTCTTCTCTTCATCTTTGTGATAACATTTTTGCTTCTCATTAAATCGCCTAGGTACTTTATATTTTCCCTCATTCCTAGGATATTTGCATGTCTAGCTTTCTTTCTTTTGGTGGATTCTCATTCGCAGTCTTTAGTTTTATTGTAGGTCTTTGGAATCTAACCCCTAGGGTATCTCCGCATGACAACATAGATGTGAGATACTATTTTTGGTAACTCCACCTCTTTCAGATCTTGTGGATTCAGAGTCTATTTGTGACAAATAGCCAATATTGTTGCATTACTTTTAATGTTTCCAAGAACTATCTTGGCAACTGTGTGTATTTTCTCTAAACTTTTCATTCCTACATCCGCTGTAGATGAAGCTCCATGTTCCTCCTGCATCAGTTTCTTTACTTCTCACAAAACTGCAATTAAAGGCATAAGGCATGCAGTAGTGTAAATTGTGGCTAACACATTTGTCCAATGACTGCCACAATTAATCAGAACTATAACCATTGGTAAATACATATTTAATATTCAATGTTTCTTCTGAGTGGAGTAAAGGAAATACTCACTCTCTCTAATTTGTATATATTCCCCACTAACCAAAATTATATTTCATTCTGTTTATTTGGGCACCGACCCATTATAGCCTTTATAGCTTGTGTTTGTGTAGATGTTTACACTGCTTCGATCACCTCAGTTCCTAGATATTGTAATACATACTGCCTCAATTGCCTGTATATATTTATGATTTTTGTTAGTATCCCCTTTGACTCCACAGTATACACAGATCTCACTCTGGGTGTAGTTGTATGTAGGGGTGGATGGAAAATTAAGCACCTCCAGCGAGTTCACTAAGTTTTAAGTAGTGCCAGCAAACCTTTGCCAAGCACTGCATGGTGGAGTTTTGTCTTGTGCACGGCTGGCCAATGTTAATTTGGTGAATGCAAATGAGAATTTATTTCCGTAGCACTATTTAGGGGTTCTAGAACACCTCCCAGTGAGATTTTCTCAAAACAGGAGGTTGCAGCAGGTCACGACTGTCCGTGCTTAGAAAACTGCAGCTCAAGCAGAAAAAAGCAGTGTGGTGCCGTACATTCTGATTTAAAGCACGGAACAAGCTCCCAGCGTTAAAAATCAGTGCAAGCAGCGTGATGTGCGGAATTCCGCAGAGTTTTTATGTAACTCCATGGAATTCTGTGGAGTGAAACCCTGCGACCTCTGCCCACCCTTAGTTGTATGTAGCTAACACTGGCCAAGTTTATCCTGGCATTTAGAGCTGTCCCAAATGTATTATTTGCACTTAATGGGGAAGTCTTCCCTGAAAGAGGGCTAAATGCTCTATATATGTTAAAGATACTTCAATAAAAGAAAATAGGTCATATTGAGGTGGAGGGTCAGTCTTTACATGGGAAACAACCTTTGCAATGCTGTCATTACAACGCACTACATTTACAACGCAGTCATTACAACGCAACTGCCTTTACATCGCATGCCATTACAACGCAGCCATTATAACGCATATCGCTACAACGCATGCCATTACAACACATTATAAGGTAAGTATTGGGGAATAGTAATGTTTCCCCCTACACTATCCAACACTTACCCTACTGTTGCACTCACTGGAGTGGGAATAGTAATCTTTAACCCTACACTATCCAACACTTACCCTACTGTTGCACTCACTGGAGTAGGAAAAGTCATTTTTACCCCTACACTATCCAACACTTACCCTACTGTTGCCCTAAAAGTATTATTCGTTGTAATGGTATGCACTGTAATGGTAAGCACTGTAATGGAATGCGTTGTAAATGTAGTTTCTAAAAATTCATTGTGATGGCATGCGTTGTAATATTTGTATTTTTGCCGTATGTAATGAAGCTGGTTCAATTAAATGCCCATCAAGGGCTGTATTTTACCAAGTGCACCGGAGGCTCAATGGGTGTTTGCACCCTCTTTGCGTACCGCCAGGACACTTTGGTATTTCATAAGGGGCCGCAGATGCTTGTGCAGAGCCTTCGATAATACCGATAGCACTGGTGCACATATAGTGCCACCGCTATCATCAGTGGGCATTTCCTCATAAGCATGGCGGGTGGCCCCTTGCAAATGAAGGAATCTCTTTGCCTCAGAGCCTTCACTCTAGTATAGACGCAGGTGCAAAAGTAAAGAAGTTGTCAGGAGGCATGCTGACAGTGCACCACCTAAAAGAGCAGCACTGTCAGTTCACCCCCTGATGGCAGCCCTTTGGAGGGGGTGACATTCCCTTGCTGGTGGGTGAAGTCACTCACTGCACCCTCTTGCAAGGGGATCTCTAACCCTGCTTAAAAGTTCAGGCCGGTTTCCACCTGCACAGGGAAACATTGAGCGGCTGCTTCAGAGTCGCTCCGTATTTTAATTGACAGCAACACAACAGACCCTCCGCACTCGATCAACCATGACTCCCTGCTAGCCTGGGCCAGCGTGAGCATCGATGACACCATCAAGACCATGTGCACAATCCACTCCGGCTCTCGGTCAGACCCATTCCCACACCACGTCTTCAACAGAGCATGCAGCTCCATCGCACCCCACCTGCGCAATGTCAACAATCTCTCCCTCGAGACCGTGACCTTCCCAGAGATCTGGAAACACGCTGAGATCAACGCCCTACTCAAAAAATCTAAGGCAGACCCCAGAGACCTCAAGAACTGCCGGCCCTTCTCTCTGCTCCCCTTCCCAGCCAAGGTCATCGAGAAAAGCGTCAACAGACAGCTAACCCGATACCTCGAAGAAAACAGAATCCTGGACCCTTCCCAGTCAGGGTTCCGCAGCATCCACAGCACAAAGACTGCCCTCATCGCCGCCAATGATGACATCAGGACTCTGCTGGGCAATGTCGAGACTGCAGCACTCATCCTCCTAGACCTCTCTGCTGCCTTCGACACCATCTGCCACCGCACACTACGTGCATTCCTCCACGCCGCAGGGATCCGAGACAAGGCTCTGGATTGGACTACTTCCTTCCTCTATGGCAGTACCCAGAGCATCCGCCTCCTCCCGTTCCATTCCAAAGTCTCTGAGATCATCTGCGGCGTACACGAGGGATTCTCCCTCAGCCCAGCGCTGTTCAACATTTACATGGCCCCGCTCGCACACGTAGCCAGACAGCAGGACCTCAACATAATCTCCTGCGCCAACGACACTCAGCTGATCCTCTCCCTCACCAAGGACCCCATCACCACCAAAGCCAACCTCCACGAAGGAAAGAAGGCCGTCGCCGACTGGTTGAAGACCAGCCGTCTGAAGCTGAACTCAGACAAGACGGAGGTCCTCATCCTCGGCCCCAAACCTTCAGCCTGGGACGACTCCTTGTGGCGGACGGCACTGGGTGCAGCCCCAAAACCCACTGACCACACACGAAACCTGGAAATCATCCTCGACTCAACTCTCTCAATGACCAAGCAAGTCAACGCCATCTCCTCCTCCTGCTTCAACACCCTCCGCATACTCCGCAAGAACTACAGATGGATCGCGACAGATACAAGAAAGACAGTCACCCAGGCCCTCGTCAGCAGCAGGCTCTCAGAAACGCTCTCTACGCGGGAGCCCCAACCAAGCTCATCAAACGACTACAACGCATCCAAAATGCCTCTGCACGACTGATCCTCGACATTCCACGCCATGGCCACATCACCCCCCACCTGAGAAACCTGCACTGGCTCCCCATCAACAAGAGGATATCCTTCAAGCTCCTCACCTACGCACACAAAGCCCTCCACAAGACCGGCCCAGCCTACCTCAACAGAAGGCTCTCCTTCTACATCCCCAACCGCCAGCTACGCTTCCCCGACCTCTCACTCGCCACCGTCCCGCACATCCGAAGAACAACCACCGGTGGGAGATCCTTCTCCCACCTCGCCACCAAGACGTGGAACACCCTCCCACTGAGCCTACGACAGACCCAAGCCCTGCTGACCTTCAGGAGAATACTCAAGACCTGGCTGTTCGATCAGTAGCGCTCCCCCCCCCAGCACCTTGAGACCCTCGTGGTATGTAGTGCGCTTTACAAATGATTGATTGATTGAGGTTTCTGTTCTTGTGGTTCTTTGCTACTTCCTACCTGGTATGTTTAATTGGGTACATCAGGCTGTCTGTTTTATTTCCCTTCCTATTTCTAAATTCCTATTCTCTCTTATTCTCTGGCATATTTCTGTTTCTCTCTTTTTTAGATTATCTTCCTCTCAGGACCTGTACCGCTTTATGGCAATCTGGCTTTTGCAGCTCATCTGTTTTGTTTCAGTTTCATGTATTTTTGTGCTTAATTTTGAATACGTTTTTTCGATGAGTAGATTACGTATTATTTCTTGGAATGTTACGGGTATCAGTAATCCAGTTAAAAAACAATGTGTATTATCCCATCTTGCTAAATTGAAAGGCCAAGTAGCCTAATTGCAGGAAACGCATCTTAAGGAGCAAGATTTGCTTTCCATGTATAAATTATGGATTGGAAATGTTTTTTGTTCCCCATCAGTTAACAAGAATGGTGTTTTAATCCTGTTTCACAAGTCACTAAATGTTCTTTTGCAAAATGAGGTCAAAGACAATAATGGTAGATGGCTTTTATTGAATGCTAAAGTTAACAATACTCAACTCTCTATCTGTGATGTATATGGCCCTAATAGTATTGATTTAGTATTTTGGAATGATTTGCCCTACGCTCCTTTCTTCTCATGCCTCAGAAAACTTGATTTTGGGAGGTGTTTGCAATCAATTTATGGATCCTTGTTTAGACCATAAATCCCAAACCAAATTCATCCCAATAGAATGCAAAAGACTTTCCACAAAGCTATTACATCTAGAGGATTGTTGGATGCATGGAGAATTTCTCATCGCAATGTCTTGGAATTTTCCTTCTCTCCTGCTCACAGGGCACATTCCCGAATAGATTACATATTTCTCACTGAATCATCTCTTCAACTCATGGCAAACGCGGAGATTGGCTCCATTCTCATCTCTGATCATGCCCCTGTCATTTTAAACATGGACTATCCCACTTCCACTCCCATCAACAATTCCCTTCTATTAGACACTCAATTTGTTGAACAATTTTCACAAATTGTACAGGAATTTTACAGTAATAATCTCTCATCTGAATCATAGTTTAACTTTATTTGGGATGCTTTCAAAGCTACAGCCAGAGGATTTATAATAGATTTTGTTTCCCGATAAAAAAAAAAGGCACTTAATGATGCAACATTAATTTTAACACCTCTAGGCCTTAGTGCATCAATATTTTACCTTAAACTGCTCTGATACTTTATCCAATCTTATTAAAGCTAAAATGGAATACAATAAACAATCCTGGGATAATGCCTGCCGCAAGCTCCTAAATGTAATGCTAAAATGTATAGCGGCCATAATAAAGCTGGCAAATCCCTAGCCAACTACCATGAAATTAAAAAACAGAAATCCAAAATCGTTGCCATTACAGATAGCGCAGGAATGAGACATACCACAGATACTAAGATCCCTGAATGTTTCACTGAATATTATACTTCTCACTACACTCCCGAGTCAACCCCTTCCGCTGACCAAATTGATTCATTCTTTCAAACCATTCCCTCAGATAACCACTTTGATCTCACATCCCTCGATAGTCCAATAATAGAACAAGAAATCACAAATTCCATTAATCAACTTCCCAAAGACACAACTCCTGGTCCGGATAGTTTTGCTGTACGCTTCTTCCTTCATTTCAAAAAATTTCTGGTCCCTCATTTGTTAGTCCTCATAAATCATTTCTTAGCCTCTGGTAAAACGCAAGGTTCCTTCCCTCAGGGGATGCTTTGTTTGATCCCTAAAAAAGACAAAGACCCCTCATATTGTAAGAATTACAGACCCATTTCCCTTATTATTATGGACTATAAGATCTTTGCTAAATTATTAGCCCTTCGTATCAATCAGGTCATCCCGGACCTAATTAATACATATCAATCAAGGTTTGTAAAAGGGCGATCAATTGCAGATAACTCCAGGACTTTTCCTAAACATTATTCATTTAGCCTTCAAGGCTGATTCACCAGTTGCTGCAATTACGTTAGACTCTGAAAAGGCCTTCAATAGAGTAAACTGGGAATTAATTTTTGGAGCATAAAAATGGCATGGCTTTAGCCCTCCCATTCTTCAATACATCCAGTTGTTATACTCTGCATCCTCCACCTCTATTTGGGTGAAAGGATGTCAATCCAAATACTTTTCACTCCACAGAGGACCTAGACAAGGGTGCCCTTTATCCCCACTTGTATTTATTCTTGCCTTAGAAATCTTTTTGGAAAAGCTTTGCCATTCTCACAGCTTATGGGATTCCAATGTAAACATACAAATATTACGTTTACTGCATAAACGGACAACATTTTATTATACCTTTCCAACCCCACTACCTCTTTGCCGGCATTTTTTTCTTTGCTAAAGCAATATTCTCTAGTCTCTGGATATAAACTCAATATTGACAAATCTGAAGTTCTGCCATTAAATAAACATTGCTTTTCTGATGTTTGGTATATGGAGTTCAAAGGGAACTCAAAAAGTATTAAATGTTTAGGTATCCTTTACACTAATAGTATCAAAGAAACCATTAAAATTAACCTTGCAGCAATACATAAAAAACTTTCGGCACTCATTGATAGTTGGTCCCCACTATTTTCGTCTTGGTGGGGTAGATTACCTACAATAAAAATTATGCTGCTTTCGATCATCGATTTTTATCCCTCCATGCTCCCTATTACTCTCCCACTTTCTTTCTTTAAATCTATTAATCGCTCCTTGACCAAATTCCTATGGAATAATTGCAAGACCAGGATTTCACTTATTCAACTTCAGCAGCCCAAAGACCTAGGAGGGGTTACATTTCCTAATCTTAGAATGTTTCATCCTGCATTTACCCTGAAACAAGTTTGGACCTTCCGCTCCGTATCCTCAAATACACCATTAATGGCCTGGAGCTCACCAGAACAATCCCAATATGCACCATTATCTTTTACTGCTGCAACTCATTTATCTCAGCCCCTTAGACACTTTTTCTATCCTACTCTCACACATTGCAGTTGCAACTTCTTTGTTTAAGTTTCATCTTTCTCACTCGGATAACTTTGCACATACTCCTGTTTGGTACAACAAAAACTTAAAGATTAAAAACAGAGCTCTATTTTGGAAAGAATGGATTGATAAAGGCATTATTACATTTGAGCACTTGATGATTGACGAGTCTCTTATGGACTTCATAGAGATCCGAGAGAAGTATGATATATCCCCTTTACATGCTCCTCATTACTTCCACCTCAGATCATCCATAATTCAAATCCAGTCACAGAATCCTCGTTGGATTCATACACTAAGACACCCACTCTCTCTGTGGATTTCTCCACTAAGTTCAAGGCATCCACTATTTACAAGATATTTTCTCGCCCTACTGATATAAGAACCAAATCCAGTATAGAAATTATATGGGGAAAAGATTTGTCGCAAGACCTGTGGCTCAATTTGGGCAAACATTCACACCACCTCATGATCAGCAAGTACAACGCAGACCCTTTATTACTTGTATCATAGGTTTTTTCTTACCCCTACAGATCTCCATAAGTTCAAGTTGTTGGATGTTACTAAATACTGGTCTTGTCGTCATGAAAATAGTGATATACTTCATATGTTCTTTCTCTGTCATCTGGTTAAGAGCTTTTGGCTTCTCATTTGGATGAAATTGAATGACATTTTATCCACCAATGTTCCATTTGATGTTATGCACATTTTTCTGGGTAGCTCCTCCCGTATATGGGGTACCCAAGGAAGCCTGGGTACATTTATAGACTTGTTTATAGCTATTACTTTTCAGATCACTAACTTGAAGTGGAAGGACACTGTTAAAATCTCGTACCAAGCCTGGTGGAACCTGTTATGCCATCATCACAGACTAGATATCGCACATGCCATCTCTAAACCGTTATTGATTAATACATATTTACTTTGGTCAGCACTGACAACATTTCTATCCAGGATGGCTGTTTGACCTACTTCGTATGCAATACGTCATTAACCTTCTTAATGATATTATGTTCAGTTAGTTGTTACTGCTATTTCTGCATTACTGTTCAGCTGCTTCTTATTATTTTCCCTTTTCCTCCCTTCCTCCTCTTTTTATCCTTATTTTAAAATGCTAAACTGCATATGCTTAATTACAGGTTTAGAAGGTTTTAATTGGTATGATCATATACTTCCTAATAATGCTCATACCCGTTTGGATATTTACTTGTTTCCTTCTTCTACTTACTTTACTAAAATTTGGGTTATGGTACTGTTTGAACTTTGCTTGTATATTTTATGTAAATTTTTCGCTTTGCATAATATCTCAAAAAGGCATTCCAAACTAAAGACAAAAACAATTAAATAGATGCCATACTTCACAGGAAGTAATCATCAGATGGGAGGGAATCTAAAAGCTAATCAACTAGTTTGTTACCACATCCCCCTAGGCTCATAGCAGGCATAAAATTGACACCCATACCAAATCATGCCTGTGCTGCAGAGAGGATCAAAGAAGGACTGCTCTGCTGTTCCCTGGGCCCAGCAAAGAGAGGCTGCGCCAAAGAGTGGACTGCAAATGTTGAACCTTGGCGCCTTAGACTAGCAAAGAAAGGACTGTGCCTCTGATGCCATGCTAATGAAAAAGTTGCACATCAGCCTCAAACAGAGAGGATGACGCTACTGAGCCATAAATGTTGAGAAGCCTGCACCCTTGAGAGCCCAGCACGAAGAAGCCTGATTTATTTGAAAAGTTTTATATAGCGCTGCAAGACCTGGGTCTAGCAGAGCGCTTTACATGAGCATTAAGATTCCAGTCGGTACAGTAGGTTCAGCTGGATCATAAAATGTACAGACATTACACATTAATAAAAACACTTCTTAAATAAGCAAATAGGCTAACAGTTATGGCCATGAGTAGAACGAAAATGTCACTACAGACAGGTAACACAGAAACAATAAAAAAGGCAAGGGAGCTAAAGAAGGGTTGTTTACCCGGGACAAGGCTTTCGTTTATGCAGTTAAATAGGATAGGGCTGATTAAATATACATTGTCCGAAACATGCAGCACAGCTCAAATTAGGAAAGGGGGAGAGGGAGAAATCAGGGTTTTAAGTGAGGAAGCGAAGAAAAATCGAGTGAAATAGGGTGGGAGGGAACAAACGAGAGGAGAAGAGAGCAACAAGTTTGGGGAGGAATTGAGGAGGAGCTAGAGGTAAGCGTTGAAAGGAGGGAGGTTAGCATTAGAGTGGAGAAAAAAGTTAAGGGAGAGAGAGGGGAGAAGAGTCGGACAGAAAAAGACTGTCGGGGGGAATGAATAATGGGGGATGAATAAAGGGTTGAATGCAGCAATTACGGAACACAGTTTTTGCAGAGAAGGTGGGATTTGAGGTCTTGTTTTAAAGCTGTGGTATGAGGGTTGCAGCGCAGGTCTCTCTGGAGAGCATTCCAGATGATCGGGGTGTTTCCCAAGAAGGAGCGGGGTTGTGTGGAGCTCCTATTTGATAGGGGGGATGAGAAGTAGAGCATTTGAGCTTCTCATCTGCCGGGAGCAGCCCGCTTTTTCAAGTTTGGTGGTGCGATATAGAGGGGTTTGTTGGTGGATGGCTTTGTGTGCAATGCAGGCAGTCTTGTCGGATCTTCCCTCAACGGGTAGCCAGTTTAGGGCCTTGAGGGCTGGGGAGATGTGGCAGGAGCGTTTGCAGTCGGTGATTAGCCTGGCTGCAGAGTTGAGCACAGATCTGAGTGGGGCAAGGTGTGTTTTGGGGATTCCAGTGAGGATAGCATTACCATAGTCTATTTTGGAGAGGACTATGGATTGGACAACCCATTTAAAGTCATCAGAAGGAATGAAGGGTTTGAGTTTTTTAAGATGCCGGAAAGTGCAGAGAGCTCCTTTCACCGCATTTTTAATGTGGTTGTTAAGAGTAAGTTTATTGTCGATATTGCAGCCAAGTGATTTTGCTGATTTAGATAAGGAGAGCGAGCAGTTCAGGGCATTGAGGTCAGAGAGCCAGCCTTGGATGGGGAGCTTGTTGTTTTTGGGTGAGAAGAGAATGATTTTGGTTTTACAGGGTTGAATTTGAGGTGATTGTAGAAGAACCAGGATTGGATTATACTCAGGGCATTGTTAAGGTGGAGAATATCGGAGAGGGATTTGATCTTGTAGTACAGTTGGGTGTCGTCCGCGTAGAGATGCTAGTTAATTCCTGCTTGTTTCAGAATGAGGGTAAGGGGTTCCATAAAGAGGTTGAAGAGGGAGGGAGAGAGAATGGAGCCCTGGGGTACGCTTAGGGAGACCGGCATGGGGTTGGAGAGGCAGTCCTTGATTTTGATTTGTTGTGTTCTGTGTTGGAGAAAGGAGGAGAACCATTTGATGGCAAAACGGGTTTTGAGTGAGTTAAGTAGCGATGCGTGGTTAACTGTATCAAAGGCAGCGGAGAGGTCAAGGAGAATGAGAAGGCAGGACCCCCCCATTCTAAAGGAACCGGTGGAGGTCGTCAAAAATCTTGAGCATGGCTGTTTCCATGCTGCATCCTTTTCTGAAACCGGATTGCAATGGGACAAGTAGGTGGAAATTGTCAATGTGATTGTAGAGTTTTCGGAGAGCACATTTTTCCAGGACTTTGATAGCAGTGGAAGGTTCGAAATGGGGCGAAAGTTGTTAGGGTCATTTGGGTCGGCAGATGAGGTTTTGAAGATGGGAGTGATTTGACCAAGCTGGAGAGAGTCAGGGACACACCCCGTGGCAATGGAGGAGTTAATGATTGAAGTCCAGTAAGGGGCGATGATGTGTTTGAGGTCATGGAAGATGCTGGAGGGAGAGGATCTTTGGAGTGCGAAGAAAACTTAAGTTTGGAGATGATGTTGAGGACTTCCTGTTCAGTGATAGAATGGAAATTTTGTAAGGAGGCATTATTTTTGAGCTGTAGGATGGAGGGGAAGGAATCAGAAGAGGTAGGAACAGGACTATGTGTTGGAGTGCTGGGATGATGGGGCAGGGTCGACGTGGGCGGGAGGACTAAAAAGATATCACCCTCAGGTAGAAGGGAAGGTGAGGCAGGGGTAGTGAGGGAAGATTGCTCGATTTTGGTGATTTTCTCAGAGAAGTTGGCAATTTCTGCGCATCTCTCTGAGAAGTCCATTAGCTCCGAGGGGGGGGGGGGAGGGCAGCTGATGTTTGTTTTCTAACAATATTGAACAGTTCTCCGGCCCTATTTTTGGCATGATCAAGCTGTGAACAAAAAAAACTAGCCTTTTCCTTGAATATGTGTTTCCTATATTTCAATCTTGCTGATCGGAGGAGTGCTTGATGGGAAGGAGAGGGGTGTTGTCTCCATGTTCTTTCAGTCTGTCTAAGAGAAAGTCTTTCATTATTCAGATCGGAGTTGAACCAAGATTTGGATGGGATGTTTCTTTAATTTTTTTAGATTGGGAGAAGCTAAGAGATCCAGCACCTTATTAACTGTCTTGTTAAAATGCTCAGTGAGCTTGTTGGCATTGTGGGATAGAGGGGTGAGCAGGAGTTGGGCTTAGAGTTCAGATTCAAGTATGTCTGAGGGAATTTGACTAAGGTTTCTGGTTCATTTCAAGGGTTTGGAGACTTTTGTTGGGGGAGCAGGATTAGTTACAATCTTAAAAAGAATGAGTAGATGGTCCGACCAGTCAGTGAGAGTGATGCTGGTAAGTGACATAGGTCGTTGTCAGAAATGATAGCGTCAAGAGTTGCTCCTTTGATGTGGGTTGGATGTTGACATAGTTGTTTGAGATCGTTATTCTGTAGGAGGTTACTGAGATGCATGACTATGGGATCCTCTACATTGTTCCAATGGATGTTAAAATTTCCTAGGAAGAGATGTTTGGAGTTTGAAAGAGAGGATAGTGAGATGAAGTCAGACCATTCTTCAGCAAAGAGAGGCGGTTCGCCCAGCGGGTGGTATATGTTGTGCAGTCGGATGGGGGGAGCACCCTTTATCGAGAGTTCAGCACCAAGGTATTCAAAGGTTTTGTGGTCAGAGTCTTTTAGAAGGGAAAGATTAAGGACGTTTTTATATATTACGCCAGACCACCACCTTTCTTAACGAACCTATCTTTCCTGAGGATAGAGAAGCCGGGTGGGATGATTAGATCCAGATTAGGTCCAGAAAAGCCAGGTTTCTGTCAGGAAGGCGATGTCAATGTCTTTGATGAGTATAGTTTTGGATAATTCGGTTGCATGTCGGACCGCCGAGCAGCAGTTTCCAGCATGCAGAAGAGGGGATTTGGGCTGTCTGATGTAGGTTTGCAGTGAACGGTGGTGAGTTGAACAGGGAGTCGGGGATGCCAAGGTACAGCTTAGGAGACCGAGTCCTGACCCTCAAAGTTGCACCTGATTCTGCTAGGCACTGCGGAGCCATAAGAGTGCAGTTTTGTTGCTCAGCAAATTACTGCCAATTAAGTAGGTCTTAGTGGAGCTTGTGGAGTTTTATGGAAATACTTTGCAGAATTCCATGGAGTTCCGTGACTGGGTGAAATATTATAATCGCATCCTCCTGACCTAGCAGTGATGGGAAACATCCTTTACAACGAAACTTTTACAACGCAGTGCTTTTACAACGCAGGTTTTACAACGAAAACCATTACAACGCATTGCGCTGAGGGGCGCTCTAGGATAGGGAATAGATTTAATTTACTATCCAACACCTTCCCTAGTGTCCACGGGGACTGGAGTTGGAATAGTAAATTAAACTATTCACTATCCAGCACCCCAAAGCGCTATGCGTTGTAAAGGTTTGCGTTGTAATACTTGCGTTATAACAGCATGCGTTATAACAGCATGCGTGGTAAAAGCATGTGTTGTAACGTCATACATCCAGCAGTGATTTATGGGTCCGATTCATAAAAGTAAACTGAGACGAAAGTCTAACTTTATGACTTTTAATATTCACAAAGGGCGTTTAATACTCGTAAATGCCCTTTGTGAATACCAAAAAATTAACTTTACAACTTTCTTTATACACAAAGGGCATTTAAGAGTAGTAAATGCACTTTGTGACTACCGAAAGCCGTAAACGGGCCCTCTGTGGTTGTCAGCAGATGTGGAGTCCCCTTGATTTGATTGCTACGTGTCCACTAATACATTTGAGAAGGTAAGGAGACTCCAAACTGGAATGTGCTGGGGAGCATTAACACGGCACAAAGTTTTTTTTCTGATAATCAATATTTAGGAGCCTGCTTAGTTGTGTCTCGCTAAGTGTTGGCACAGGTAGCAAAACAATTGTGTTGATAAAGCCTGTTTATCCAGCTGTCACTTTTAGTACTCCCTGTTCCTACTTGTTTAATTTGCGCTTCTTGTTTAAAAAAAAAATGTATCTGTGTGCATGTGATGGGGGCATGCTTCGGTGCTGCTGTGCAGGAAAAGTTTAGAATCACAACAATGCTATCCATAGAGCTGGTTTTCCCGCCCAGCATTGCACATTCCGGCTGCAGTCAGAATCTGATTCATAAAACACGGTGCGCCCAGATGATCGTCATTCAAGCATTAGCCTGCCTCACCAGCAAGGATTTGCTAGGTGTCAGAATGTCCACTAGTTAGCTTGTCAGCTTAGTCTTGGCAAAACCTTCACCACTGACATTTCATTCTTAACATCAATCCAGCCAATGACAAGTCAGTGAACCATGTCACCATCCAAGCAAGCCTAATTTAAATTTCGTGCAGCTCTAATTATTATTTCAGCAGCCATAACATAAAACAAAATAAAGATGAGAAAAACTCAAAGCATGTTATACCGCACATCCATCCCTACTATCAACAGCAATTAGTCTAAATCCTACCTAACTTTATATCTATTATTGTCAGCTTTCCAATTGTTGTATTGGCTGAATAATAAGCACCATTTCTCATCTTGTTATGCCAAACCCCCAATAATTCTCCATCAAGAGGCGAGGGGGAGTTTTGTGTGGGGCTCTTCACAGCTACATATGGGAAAGGCAGACACTTGCATTCAAATATGCTTCCTCCCACATTAGCTCCATGCTCTGCCAGATGACCTTGCAATGTTGCTTACTGCACACAGCATCTTAAACAGCAGAATGGAAGATGTTCTCTTTGCTGCATTTCTATTATTTTTGTTAGTGTGACTAATGTCAAGTCCTTTATAAAATATTATGCCAGTCCTGCACATAGATACCTATTTTCACAATTTCAAACATTAGTTTCCTAGGCTCTAGGCCTTTCATACACAAACTTAAAATGATTATTGCGGTCATGTTTATCTTACAATTAGGCCCCATTTGTATGAAACATGTACATCATCAGAAAAAGTCCTGCCACTCAAATCACCCCAGTCGCGTACAACTATCGACTGATAACACCCATCATTTATTCCTTATTTTTTATTTAACATGACAAGCATGTTGGTATTAAGCCATTTTAATGGAGTTAATATCTAACAGTAATGCTTACTATGTGTATATAATGCATTTTTTGTGGTATTGGAAAATAAAAGCTCTAGGTGCATAACATTGTAATATCGTGAAATAGCTGGAGTGAACCGGAGTGATGAGGGGTGTTGAGAAATTAATCAAGAGTGGATGTAGAACTTTGAATTACACAGTTACTTTACAATTACTTACACATACATTTCACATTTTCCTTTTTTTAGGCATATGAAGAATTTGCCCAGAATCTCAAGATGTTCCGCCAAGTTCCAAGCCTAGGATACTAATAGTCAACTCTCTTTTTTGTGATAATGCATGTGCCACTTACTTAAAAATTGCTTTATCTAATTAATATTACATCAACATGTTGGTGCAAAGACTCCTACCACCAATGTGTAATTTCCTTGACAAGAACAGAGGCACAAAAGTGCACGGTGGAGTAAAACGTTACCTGCAGAGGCACACAAGGCTGGATGTTGTTGCATGACTCCAGTGTCTAACTAATGTGCAATGAAGATGTCTATTATTGAATTGACTTGGGGATGTTTGCTATTACAATCATTGTGCCTTCTGCACCAGGTTTGAAGTCACATAAAACATAGGCATCTGCCCTCGCTCTTTTTTATGAGAATGGTCAATCTGTACATCAACTACACAAATCTTTTCTTCTTGAAGTCCACCAATAAATTCAGAAGTGTAGGTTTCCTCCTATGAATAGCTAGACCTGGACCAATTGCTGCAATTTTGTTCCTTCCTGACAAAAGATGAGGGTAAATGCTGTCAAAGTCATTAATCACCAACTTTAATTGTAAATCAACCAAACACACGCACATTTGAAACAGCTGTTATTCACGTAAATGATCTCTGTGGTTATGCTATGGCTTATTGCAAGTAACAAATGGTGTAAAGCTTTAACAGCGTTGTTGCATTCCGTAAATGAAAATGTAAAAAATATAAATGGAGCAACAACCGAAACTGATAGAAAAATACGAATGAACGTAAAACAAAAGGTGATAACAACACTAGTGACTAACCAATTCGAGCTGACAGGTGATATGAAACATAGAAGAACATCTATATGTATGTACTAGGAAAAAGTGATTATCAGTAATGAAAGTAGGCCAGCGCAGAAATTAAATAAAGTATAGACAAAGCCAAAAGGTCAGGCGTTGTCTGCCAACCTTAAAACTTTGTCAATACTTATTTAGTTTTATCATGGTTTTTTGTAAAACCTCATTGTATGGAGGAGGTGACATATAAACATATTCAAAAATTAGCTAAAAGCTCAAAATTTTTTGGGACATAAAAAGTACACATTGTCATAGTAGCCAGTGGCGCTGATGGGAACTATAAAATGCTTGGCTGTCATATATTTGTACTGATAGTCTACAGATATGACATTGTTTCACCCACCAGAGCTTGGCAATCTAATTTAAGGGAGAGGGCTGTAACTTACCTCCCGACTGATGTGGGGAATGAAGGTGATGGATGCTTGTGATTTAGGAAGGAACGGACTAGGGCAGTGAGTAGTGTCTATATTTGATATACGGAAATTTAGAGATTGGTCATGCCAGGCAGCACCCAACATGTAAACTGGATTCCAATTAAATAGCCCTATAGGTGGAAATTAATAATGTCTCTGGGAAGTGTCAGCCACTATGTATTCTTTGGGTGGGGGATTTTAATTGCACTACCTGTCCGTATAGCACTGATCAAGTCTGTGGGCTGCTGGACATAGAGGGCCAGCCCCAGCCATATTTTATCCACACACCACAGGGTGAGGCCTTAAACTCCATCATCATCTAGAATGATTTAGGCCTCATCAATATCCTGGCTAGTAGTCCCTCATCTCTGTGCCCCACTTATGTTGGAGGCGGCAGGGAAAGATTTATTGATTTTATGTTTATTTCAAGGAAGTTCCTGACGTTCGTTGGTGACTTTGTGGTCGAACCAAACAATGTTAGTGACCATATACCATTCAGAGCAGTCCTTAGTGAGAAGTGTGGCTCAATGGTTAGAGCGGCAGACCCTGATGCAGTAGTCTGGCCGGGACCAGGGTTCAATTCCCACCTCGGCGGGTCTCGGGCTCAATTTCCTCGCACCTGATAATTCTCACCTCGGTGCCTATTCTACTCATGAGTCCCACTCTGCACCTCTGGGCAATAGCTTGCTTAATCTCTACAACGGCCCCAACAATGCTGAGGATGCCTGACTTCACCTTAGGGGTGCCCAGGAGTGGGCTCCTCACAGGGAAAGGCCAGGAAGGGTTCCTCGGCGGTATTCGTACAAGCGCTGAGATGCCTATGGGTAGTCGTGCGCTATACAAGTGCGTAATCATTTCATTTCATTTCATAGTGTACTAGCTCAGGCAGGGAAAGGCAATGGCCACCTGATCCACTACAATCGTAATAAAGGGGTAAGATTAAACTGGAATAAAATAAGGCCAATTGAGGCAAACACTGTTATAGACAACTATGACCCGATTATGAAGTACCTCCAACATGACTCTCCCCCAGATGAGGTCATCTGTGAATTTGAATTGATTTGCGCAGACGTAGCCACAAGACTAAAGAAATCGGTCCAGATAAGGGAACCACAGGAGATACGGTGGTTTAACTCCAAATGCTCTAAAGCTCAAAAGATCTTTAAAATGGCCCTTCATGCTAACCCCCGTGAACTCAAATTAAAAGTGCAAGGCAGGTTTATAAAAGTACAATTAATCAGAGGGCAGATGAATTGAGGAGCTTAGATTGGGATGATTTTGAGAGAGCCAGTTCCCTCAAAGATTCTATAAGCTTTTGGGATATCATTAATCGCCCACTGTTTATGGAAGAGGTGAGGCAGATGGATTCTCTGATTTTGAGGGACGTCTGGCAATCCCATGTCTTGGCCATATTTAATCCAAACTGCCTCCTGTTAGAGGAGGAAAGTGGGGATTTACCCCTAGATCTAACCTCTTAATTAAGCCTATCCCTTTCAGTAGCTGAGGTTGAGGAGGCCTTAGCGAAGAAAATTTGTATGAAAGCTCCAGCGCCTGACGGCTCACATTAAATCTGTTTAAAAGTAATCCTAACCTCTGGGCTCCCCTACTGACCAGTGATGAGTGGCCCCATCCCAGTAACCTGGAAGGAGGCAATCGTGGTTCCAGTGTTTAAAAAGGGTAATAGGAATGATCCTACCTGTTATAGGCCAACTTCCCTTATCAATGCCACAGAAAAGGTGTTGGGGAGGGTCGTTCTTGCCCGGCTTGATGTTGGGCGGCCAACACAGGGGTCATGTCCAAAACGCAATATGGCTTTAGGAGGGGGATGGGTACGACGAGCAGTGCCTCAATTTGTCCCTGATTATGGGCAAGTCCATGAAGGCCATAGGGTGTTCTGTCTACCTGGCCTTCACCGACTTGTCCAGTGCCTTTCATACAGTCAATCAGGAGAAATTGTGGGCACTAATAGGGAAAATGGGAGTCGAGGAAGCACTGATTGCCCTCCTGTTGGGTGTCGAGGAAGCACTGATTGCCCTCCTCTGTAGGCTTCACGCTACCACCACTGTTACCATATTATATGGCCGCAAGGGGAAAAAACCAGGCCTATAGTCTCCACAGAAGGTGTTCGGCAGGGGTGCATTTTAGCTCCCTTTCCCTTTTTAATTCATACAAACGGCCTAGAGGCATTTTTATTAGACAAGGAAATCGATTTTCCCCGAATTGGGGGCAATCCGGTCCCGCTACTATCTTATGCAGATGATACTGTGCTAATGGTCCTGACAGCAAACAGTCTCCAAAAATCACTCAATGCCTTCACAGATTTTATGTTGACAATTGATTTAAACGTGAATTTTATTAAATCATACACTATGGTGTTTGGTCCTAAATCGACTAAAATTAGACATTTTGCTATAAGGGATGAGTATTGATAAATTGAAAAATTTTAACTATTTAGGGAACATTTTTAATAATAAGATAAATTGGGTACCACTTGTTACTGCAAGGGTGCAACATGCGGGCAGGGTTGTGGAGGGGCCCTTCCGCTTTGCCTGCAAACTGGGCCATAGGTCTGTGACAGAGCTGGTTACACTCTACAAAGCCAAATGTTTGTCGGTTGCATCATATGGGGCAGGAGTTTGGGGTTACCATAAAAGTCGCCACTTACAGGTCATAGAACACAAATGCGCAACAAGGTTATTGATGACCCCAAATAGCGCCCCTACATTCTTTTGTCATCGTGAGTTGGGCTGGAATTTTTAGAGGATCATATAGATATTGCCCCTTTGCTTTTATGGGCAAAAATGTGGCTGTCTGAGGAGTTAATGTTCTCAAGGGAGGTTATTAAAGATTGTATTAATCTAGATAGAGCACTGCCGATCACTTGGCTCTGATTTGTTAGAGATACACTGATAGGCCTGGGACATTACTTTGACAATCCTGCTAGTATCCATACAAATGGGAAAGTCATCATAAAGGAGGCCCTTTATGCCAGGGTAAATAAACCCTGTTCAAAACTAGAGGTGACAGGTCTCCAATGTGTGTTCCATGCCCAACAGCAATTTTATCTAACATTCACCATAAATGTACAGACACGATTTTATTTAACTAGATTTGGCTTATGTACTTTGCACCTTTTATTGGCTTTCCTTAGACATTCAGGATGGGTTGACAAACGTACGCCCTAATTTGGCATCTCAGAGCACTTTATACCGTATGCTATTTTGCCCCCTTTATAAAGAGCAGAGGGCAACATTTCTAGCCCCGCTGTTAAGAGAAATCAGGCACTGTACCTATATCGAGGGCTTTAATTATCTGCATTCTCTGGCTACCTTGGCTTTATGCACTGCAGTTTCTAATTATATTGAAGTTGCAATGGCTATTAGGAAACGTTATGACTCATGATGTCATGAGCATGATGGATGATACATCTAGTTGTGTCAAGTACTCTGTATTTTGGACTATATCCTTTTTTAAATGATTTATTTTTATGAATTTCTTTTTTAATAGTTCTATCTATGCCGCTGTGTAAATAGGCCATTGACATTTTTACCTGTAATGTTTGTTTGCACATTTTTATGGTCTCTGGAACCGAATAACGTTACTTTTGATTTGATTTGATTTGCTCTTTTGTTTTTGCAAATTGTTTTGCACTATTGCAAGATTTGCACACACATATGGTCAACTCAGAATGTAAAAAAAGGCACATTCGATATAGAAATGAGTCTTGCAAAATGCCCTTGGGGACTGGTAGAGATTTGGTGGGATGAGGCAGGAAAAGGACATTCCTCTCCTGCTACAACATTCCAATAGATTGTATCAATTGGTATGCGACCTGAATTGTTGTTGCAAATCATTGATCTGATACCAACTCTCTTAAGGAGATTGGTTGACGCTTAGTGAATATGTGCATTCTTTGGCATCAGTGGCGAAGAAATTGGTGCACTGAATCTTCATATGTCATGCACTGAATACTAGCTTAAGGAAAGCCCTCTCCCTTTATAGGTCAGGGATCTTTTAAAAATGTCATCAGTCAGCGAACAAGTGAACACAAATGTAGAGACCATCAGCTAGATGCATCAAACAAAAATCCGCAAAAATTTGCGACCGGTATTTTTGCCTTTGGGATGCATCATCCGAAATGCAAAAATCGCAAATTGAGAAATCGCTAAATTGCGATTATTTGCATTAAAGGAATCTCAAATTGAGATTCCTTAAATGCAATGCATGAAAGTTTTAAAAATAGCGAATTCGCTATTACTGCACGCAAATTACCATGAAGTACAACTTCATGGTAATTTGCAAAAACTTTCAAAAATGCACTAAAGTGCATTTTTCAAAGTTTCATGTTGCGCACACACATGCCCTAAGGGCATGTGTGTGCGCAACATATGTGCACAGATCAATTTCAGGGGTGCACCCTTGAAATCGCAATCTCAATTTGCGAGTCACTAATTGCGATTCGCAAATTGAGATTGTCTTCCCATTCATTCCTATGGGCCTCTAGGCCCATAGGAATGAATGGGGAGGTATTCCTTAATTGCGACTCGCAATTTGCGAGTCGCAATTGAGGAATTCTAAGAAATCGCTATTTCTTTAGTGATTTCTTGATGCATTCCATTTTGCTATTCCTTAATAGCGAATCTGTATTTTTCACTATTAAGGAATCGCAAAATGGGTTGTTGATGCATCTGGGGGCATGTTCTGTTCTCCGTCGAATGTCTACCTTGCCTCATTCGTAGCCATTTTGACTTGAAAAGGAGAAATATTATTGATTAAACGTTTTGAGGAACTCCCCACGTAGAGGTATGTTGTGATGCAGGTGGTTTGTTCATCAGTCGCACCACAAAATGAAGTTGGGTCGCAAAAAAATATGTGGGTAAGAGACACCGCCTGGTTTACAACCCCATTTTTATGTCTAATCAATTAGAATGTTCAGCAATTTCTACTTGGGATACCTCCCCAGTCAAAAGAGAGCTTTTGAATGTGCTTTTTTCTGTAGTCTTCCTAGAAAATAAATAAACTGTTGGACACACTGAACAGCAGCTTGTTTACTCATATGCTGAGCCCCTAGATTCCCAAGCATCCCAATTAAATCCTGTACTACTGATCTCAAGCCCTTTTGAGAGTGAGTCTATAGAAGGATTTGATGCAGTTAGATTGAGCCTGACATTTCAGCTGAGTCAAGGGTAGTCAATGCAACCATTAATTTAATTTAATGTTCAATTTAACTGTAGATGTATGACACGAACACATATATTCATGCCACTGACAAGGGGAGTTACTGTATTCTGCACAGTCTGTGGACATGGGACCCGATAACCTAGCAATTCTTCAAACAGTAAATTAGAGTGGTCAGTTGAAATGTAAGTAACAACTAGATCATTGTCTTCAAATTAACATCCCAAATGTAGCTATTTTGAACGTGATGAAGCTGGAATTTCCTGTTGCAGCAATCTCCAGGTCTGCTGTGTATTGGGAGTCAATATCCAATGATACGGGCCATCTTTCAGGCAGACAACCACCCAGAGCAAACACAATCATTTCGCCCTAATCCTTAAAGGATTTTCACTTACTTCCTCTTCCAGCATGCATCAAGTTTAAATCAATATGCATCATTTACACGACTTCTCCCAGCAATAAATATGAAAATCCAGCTGAAAAACTACTGTATGCAATTAATGAAACTAAGAATCCTTCTGTTTGCATGTTAACCCTAAAGCATTCAAGTTTGGCAGCAATACCCTCCTTCATCTCATACTGCCTCCCAGATTCCTGATATACTGGTCTCAGCACTTTGCAAAAAAGTGCAAAATATGTATGAAAATTGAGTGTGAGATCAGTCTTTACATACAAGATTCATGCAAGATACTGGCAGTAGATAGTAATTTTGAAATTTAGATTTGCCAAATCTGAAACCCATTTTTTGTTTGAACCAGTATGATGCAAAAACATAGGGGCATATTTATTGGAGCCTTGCATCATGCATGCACCATGCAATGTGGTACATGCATGACGCAAATCTCTAAGTCAGATTCATAAAGCCACACAAAGTCACTTTGCATGGCTTTGAATGGCTTAAAAAATCTCGAGTAGGGCAATACAGCACAAATTGCTGCCAGATAACCACCCAGAGCAACATGATCAATTCACCTAATCCTTAAAGAATTTTCACTGCCTCGCTTATCCAGCATGCATCAATTTTAAATCAATGTGCATCATTTACATGACCACTCACAACAATAAATATGATAATCCAACTGTGTAGGAAAGAGCATAGAAAGAGGCAAAACACTCCCAGGATTGTTTTTGTGCAGGGAGATGCCCCTTCCTGAACAAAAACAATCCTGTCTACAAGACAGACCCCCTTTCAGCATGGTGCAAGGGTGCCTGCATTGCCCTAGGCTGCCAAAACAATACCAGCACTGGGGAGAAAGGACAGGAATGTGCCATATTGGATAAATAGGGTGCATTTCTGCCCTTTCCCTGCGATGCATGACAGTGCAGTAAGGTGACTTGCTGCACTGCCCTGTGCCACAAATTTCATAAATGTGGCCCTATTTGACCATGAAATTGTAAAAAAAAGTTCCAAATTATCGTAACGCGAAATTATTTTTTTTGCAATATTTTCACTTTCTACTCATATCCCTTCTTTTCCCTCATTACCACCAATAAAGTGATACAGAAACAAATCAAAGGTATTAATGAGTAATTGATACAAAAGGTTATGATGGGCGGAGCCTGAGCTTGAGCAAATCAAACACTCACCCCCAGTCAACTGATCTGGGTTTAATCCATCACCATTCTTTAGCTCACTCAGCCACCCCAGTTCAGACATGGCCATATGCAAATCAGTCTGACATTGTGCCTCATGGGAACAGTCCAGCCCGAACTGCCAAGCCATGTCTTCCCTGGACCGGAAACAAGCATCCTGGGACCGGTTTCGGATTCATAATCCTCATCAGCCAGGCTATCTTGAATCCAGTGGCCAAGTGAGCAAGGGACTCACGTCTGAGCAATTGACAGTTTACCTGATCACATGCACAAGAAGTGGACGGTTTTTCAGCTAGCCAAAAGTGTGTTTACTCGATTTGTCTAACCGGTTAACGAATAAAGTGCTGGAGCGCTTCAAAAAAATTGTAAATGAATGAAGCACAACAAGCAGTGCATGGAAAGAGTCTACTGCAATGCAGAGTCAACAATCAGTTCACCTACACTTGTAACAGTACATTTATTAGGCAGCACTACCCTGGTCGCTTGATTCATTGAGAGAGTGCTTCAAAGCGCTTCGGCCCTGATTATGAGCCCTATGATATTTGGATGTGGTAAAAATTACCGGTTCTGGTTACTAACTCCTGATGTAGTGTCTCAAATTCCAACTTTTTTCTTAGTTCTGCCAGACAGGGCCTACCAGCTTTACTACTGGAACCAGGGCTTCTAGGCACTAGCACTAGCGCGGAACCAGGAAGTAGTGACCAATGAGAACAGGAAGTGCCCCATAAATTACATCTATCATACTACTTTCACAGTTGTTATCTAGGATTCTACTTTCCAATTCTATTTGCCATACTGAAGAGCCATCCACTTCTGTAAACATCCCAAATCATAGCATGGCTTCAAACTATTTGAGAAATTTTAATATCAGCGTCCCAGAAGTGCGGATCCTGATGGTCAAGGAGGTTCATAAGACGCTTCGGGGATATTTACAAGCCCCTAAAGCCCCTACAACGTCCCTTTCAGATGCTTAATGCTGCCTTGTTAATAAGGCACCTTTCATGCTGCATTTAGCATGAAAGGGGAGGGCAATGGGTGTTGCAGTGGGCGTTCCACCACATCACCCATTGATTTTGACGCTTTCTCCTATTTACAAGGGCAGCGTAAATAGGAGGCAGCACCAAAGTTAAGACTAGGGAAAACCTTGTCTTAAACAGTGGAAATGAGGCAAAATGCTTTGTTTCTCCCCGTTTTTGCTGTTTCCTTGTGTGCTGCCTTGTGCAGCACACATAGAAACAGCAAATTGCCTATGATTGTTTATGTGCTTCCTGCACATAAACAATTCTTTTAAAAAAATGCAGTTTTGAAACTTCTATGTGTGCTGCATTAAGCAGCACACATAGAAGTTACAAAACAGCATTTAATGATTGTTTATGTGGAGGAAGGGGGACCTTCCTGCACATAAACAATGTTCCCCTCATCACAGGCACTCTTTCAATATGGTGCAAGGGTGCCTGTGGTTGTCTCTAGGCAGCTAAAGTTAGCACCAGCGCAGGGGGGAAACGCAGAGATGTACCATATTCTAGTAAATTAGGTGCAGCCCTGCATTGCTAAAGAGACAAAGCATATTGTTAGCCTTCTTGGCTTAATGACATGCTTCGCCACATTATTGTAAATATGTCCCTTCATCCAGAAGAAATTGTTAAGGTGAGAGTGCAATTGGGAGCAAACCACCAACAAATTGAATGCTGTGTCCCCGCATATATATCTTTTTTTGAGGAATGCAAGAAGTACTTCCAAGATCTGAAGCAACTTGTCAAAGAGTTACTCTCCAAACACCAAAATGGTTCCCTGGAAACTGGGGTTGGGCCAGCAACAGAATTAAGCTCCTACTGTATGAGTAAGAAATGTGCCCCATCATGTTCCTCACGAGCAGTGAGGGCATTGAAGGTGGAGTTGAAGCAAGAGGCATCGAATAGCCAGATGAGTACAATAAATTCTAATTGGATCTACATACAAACTGAATTAGTAGGGGAAAAACAATTTTGATTTGAGGAATATTAAAGGGATACAATTGGTTTGCATGATTATGGAAGTCTTTCACATTCGAAAAGCCATATGCAGAGGTTCCCCTTGGGTGAAGGAAAGGTTGATCTACCCCTCATGTATCTACATTTATGACTCGTGATTGGTGCTCCATCTAGTAAACTATCCGGGGCCACGCAGGTCAGAAACTAGCCATGAACCAATACACTTAGGGAACACAGGTTTTCAAATAGTTAATCTAAAAAAGTAGTGAAAAAACATGTTGGGCTAGGTAGTGACAGGGATCCACATGTATAGTTGTCAGACAGTCAATCATCACTGAATGTGTCAATATTGTTGTCAGTAACTTCGGCATGGCTGGTCCCAGCCCAGCTATAAAAGTAGAAGGGTTATGTGTTGGTCTAGCTACCCCACCATGTAAAAAAATGCTGGCTACAGAAGCATCAAACAAAAGACATCCCAGTCTTCTGGAGAGAGGAATCTTTTTGACAGAGAACTAGGATGCCTTGTGGTGAAAGCCAGAGATCCCTGGAAGCCACAATGCTGATCAACCTGCTTTCAATCAAGACCATCACCATCTGGACACGGAATGTGAGGACCATGTACAAGACAGGCAAGACTGACCAGTTGGCAGTGGAGATGGAAATATGCACCCTTGCCCTGCTTGGCATCAGTGAGACCAGATGGATATAATTCGGACAATGAAAGACTGACTCTATGAGGAATGCTGCCGTATCCTGGAGATGAGGAAGATAATGCCCTACATACGCAAGGAGTAGCACTGATGCTAACGCTAACAGCACTCTGATTGGATGGGAAGCACACAATCCCAGAATCAACACAAAAGAGGAACACCATGAATGATATCCAGTGCTATCCATCTACAAATGACAGCAAAGAAGTGGAAAAAGAACAGTTTTACAACTGACTTCAGTCCATCTTGGAGAAATGCCTTGAGAAAGACTTTACCATAAGGATGGAGAACCTCAATGTCAACTTCATGAACTAAAAGATGGCATTCAACACTGTGGAGAGAGAGACTCTTTGGAAACTCCTTTGCCACTACAGTGTGCCAGATAAGCTTGGAAGAATCATCTCAAACTCTTATAAAGGAATGGCCTGCAAGATAGTGCATGGAGGACAACTCACAGAAGCCTTTCAAATGAGGGCTGTAGACCACCAGGGTTGTTTGCTCTCACCTTTTCTCTTCCTGATGGCCATAGATTGGATCCTGAAGACATCCACAACGAGCAGGAGCCATGGATCCAGTGGACACATTGGATGCAGTCTGATGACCTGGACTTTGGAGATAACCTGGCCCTACTTTTTTATATCCATCTGCTGATGCAAAAAAAGACTGACGTTGTAACAGCCTCATAAGCACGATTTAGCCTCAAAATCAACAGGGGAAAACACCAAGATCCTGAAGTCAATCAGATCCAGGATGGCTGCAGTCATCCTTGCAGGCAATGTACTGAATGAGGTTGAGGCCTTCACTAACCTGGGCAGTGTCATAGACAAGCAAGGTGGCACAGATGCCAAAGTCTAGACAAAATCGGAAATGCAAGGGCTGCCTTCATTCAACTAAAGAAGATCTGGATCTCCAAGGATCCAACGCTGCAAACCAAGATCAGTCTTTTTAACACCAACGTAAAGTCAGTCCTTCTGTATGGAGTAGAAACTTGGAGGACATCAGCAACTACCATCAACAAAGTCAAGACCTTCACCAACATCTGCCTGAGCAAATTCCTCCAAATCATCTGTTTAAACACATCAGCAACAATGACCTATGGCAGCACATTTTCCAACACATGAAAAAATCATGAAAAGACACTGGGGATAGATAGATCACACCCTCCGCAATCCTGCATTAAACACCACCAGGCAAGCCCTGACCTGGAACCATCAAGGGAAAAGGAAAGGAGGGAGGCTAAGAAACACCTAGTGCCAGCGCCTCGAGGCTGACTGAAAGGAGATTAATTGGATTACATCTGAAGTCGGATTAAAAGAAAAGTCTAGGACAGAGATGGGTGGAGAGTCCTGGCTGATGCCCTATACACCAAGAGGGGTAGAGAGCATAAGTAAGTAAGTTGTGTGTACCTAATGTTTCTATTCTGCAGGGTATTCGTCACCCCACAGTCCGTGCCAGCACATGATAAAATGATAATAACACAAAGGAACCCGATAACCTAGCAATTCTTCAAACAGTAAATTAGAGTGGTCAATTGAAAAGTAAGTAACAACTAGATCATTGTCTTCAAATTAACATCCCAAATGTAGCTATTTTGAACGTGATGAAGCTGGAATTTCCTGTTGCAGCAATCTCCAGGTCTGCTGTGTATTGGGAGTCAATATCCAATGATACGGGCCATCGTTCAGGCAGACAACCACCCAGAGCAAACACAATCAATTCGCCCTAATCCTTAAAAGATTTTCACTTACTTCCTCTTCCAGCATGCATCAAGTTTAAATCGATATGCATCATTTACACGACTACTCGCAGCAATAAATATGAAAATCCAGCTGAAAAACTACGGTATGCAATTGATGAAACTAAGAATCCTTCTGTTTGCATGTTAACTCTAAAGCATTCAAGTTTGGCAGCAATACCCTCCTTCATCTCATACTGCCTCCCAGATTCCTGATATACTGGTCTCAGCACTTTGCAAAAAAGTGCAAAATATATATGAAAATTGAGTGTGAGATCAGGCTTCACATACAAGATTCATGCAAGATACTGGCAGTAGATAGTAATTTTGAAATTTAGATTTGCCAAATCTGGAACCCATTTTTTGTTTGAACCAGTATGATGCAAAAATATAGGGGCATATTTATTGGAGCCTTGCATCATGCATACACCACACAATGTGGTACATGCATGACGCAAATCTCTAAGTCAGATTCATAAAGCCACACAACGTCACTTTGCCTGGCTTTGAATGGCTTAAAAAATCTGGAGTAGGGCAATACAGCACAAATTGCTGCCAGATAACCACCCAGAACAAACATGATCAATTCACCCTAATCCTTAAAGAATTTTCACTGCCTCGCTCATCCAGCATGCATCAATTTTAAATATATGTGCATCATTTACATGACCACTCACAACAATAAATATGATAATCCAACTGTGTAGGAAAGAGCATAGAAAGAGGCCAAACACTCCCAGTATTGTTTTTGTGCAGGGAGATGCCTCTTCCTGAACAAAAACAATCCTGTCTACAAGACAAACCCCCTTTCAGCAGCCCTAGGCTGCCAACACAATACCAGCACTGGGGAGAAATGACAGGAATGTGCCATATTGGATGAATAGGGTGCATTTCTGCCCTTTCCCTGCGATGCATGACAGTGCAGTAAAGTGACTTGCTGCACTGCCCTGTGCCACAAATTTCATAAATGTGGCCCTATTTGACCATGAAATTGTAAAAAAAAGTTCCAAATTATCGTAACGCGAAATAATTTTTTTTGCAATATTTTCACTTTCTACTCATATCCCTTCGTTTCCCTCATTACCACCAATAAAGTGATACAGAAACAAATCAAAGGTATTAATGAGTAATTGATACAAAAGGTTATGATGGACGGAGCCTGAGCTTGAGCAAATCAAACACTCACCCCCAGTCAACTGATCTGGGTTTAATCCATCACCATTCTTTAGCTCACTCAGCCACCCCAGTTCAGACATGGCCATATGCAAATCAGTCTGACATTGTGCCTCATGGGAACAGTCCAGCCCGAACTGCCAAGCCATGTCTTCCCTGGACCGGAAACAAGCATCCTGGGACCGGTTTCGGATTCATAATCCTCATCAGCCAGGCTATCTTGAATCCAGTGGCCAAGTGAGCAAGGGACTCACGTCTGAGCAATTGACAGTTTACCTGATCAGATGCACAAGAAGTGGACGGTTTTTCAGCCAGCCAAAAGTGTGTTTACTCGATTTGTCTAACCGGTTAACGAATAAAGTGCTGGAGCGCTTCAAAAAAATTGTAAATGAATGAAGCACAACAAGCAGTGCATGGAAAGAGTCTACTGCAATGCAGAGTCAACAATCAGTTCACCTACACTTGTAACAGTACATTTATTAGGCAGCACTACCCTGGTCGCTTGATTCATTGAGAGAGTGCTTCAAAGCACTTCGGCCCTGATTATGAGCCCTATGATATTTGGATGTGGTAAAAATTACCGGTTCTGGTTACTAACTCCTGATGTAGTGTCTCAAATTCCAACTTTTTTCTTAGTTCTGCCAGACAGGGCCTACCAGCTTTACTACTGGAACCAGGGCTTCTAGGCACTAGCACTAGCGCGGAACCAGGAAGTAGTGACCAATGAGAACAGGAAGTGCCCCATAAATTACATCTATCATACTACTTTCACAGTTGTTATCTAGGATTCTACTTTCCAATTCTATTTGCCATACTGAAGAGCCATCCACTTCTGTAAACATCCCAAATCATAGCATGGCTTCAAACTATTTGAGAAATTTTAATATCAGCGTCCCAGAAGTGCAGATCCTGGCTGAGTTGATGGTCAAGGAGGTTCATAAGACGCTTCGGGGATATTTACAAGCCCCTAAAGCCACTACAACGTCCCTTTCAGATGCTTAATGCTGCCTTGTAAATAAGGCACCTTTCATGCTGCATTTAGCATGAAAGGGGAGGGCAATGGGTGTTGCAGTGGGCGTTCCACCACAGCACCCATTGATTTTGACGCTTTCTCCTATTTACAAGGGCAGCGTAAATAGGAGGCAGCACCAAAGTTAAGACTAGGGAAAACCTTGTCTTAAACAGTGGAAATGAGGCAAAATGCTTTGTTTCTCCCCGTTTTTGCTGTTTCCTTGTGTGCTGCCTTGTGCAGCACACATAGAAACAGCAAATTGCCTATGATTGTTTATGTGCTTCCTGCACATAAACAATTCTTTTAAAAAATGCAGTTTTGAAACTTCTATGTGTGCTGCATTAAGCAGCACACATAGAAGTTACAAAACTGCATTTAATGATTGTTTATGTGCAGGAAGGGGACCTTCCTGCACATAAACAATGTTCCCCTCATCACAGGCACTCTTTCACTATGGTGCAAGGGTGCCTGTGGTTGTCTCCAGGCAGCTAAAGTTAGCACCAGCGCAGGGGGGAAACGCAGAGATGTACCATATTCTAGTAAATTAGGTGCAGCCCTGCATTGCTAAAGAGACAAAGCGTATTGTTAGCCTTCTTGGCTTAATGACATGCTTCGCCACATTATTGTAAATATGTCCCTTCATCCAGAAGAAATTGTTAAGGTGAGAGTGCAATTGGGAGCAAACCACCAACAAATTGAATGCTGTGTCCCCGCATATATATCTTTATTTGAGGAATGCAAGAAGTACTTCCAAGATCTGAAGCAACTTGTCAAAGAGTTACTCTCCAAACACCAAAATGGTTCCCTGGAAACTGGGGTTGGGCCAGCAACAGAATTGAGCTCCTACTGTATGAGTAAGAAATGTGCCCCATCATGTTCCTCACGAGCAGTGAGGGCATTGAAGGTGGAGTTGAAGCAAGAGGCATTGAATAGCCAGATGAGTACAATAAATTCTAATTGGATCTACATACAAACTGAATTAGTAGGGGAAAAACAATTTTGATTTGAGGAATATTAAAGGGATACAATTGGTTTGCATGATTATGGAAGTCTTTCACATTCGAAAAGCCATATGCAGAGGTTCCCCTTGGGTGAAGGAAAGGTTGATCTACCCCTCATGTATCTACATTTATGACTCGTGATTGGTGCTCCATCCAGTAAACTATCCAGGGCCACGCAGGTCAGAAACTAGCCATGAACCAATACACTTAGGGAACACAGGTTTTCAAATAGTTAATCTAAAAAAGTAGTGAAAAAACATGCTGGGCTAGGTAATGACAGGGATCCACATGTATAGTTGTCAGACAGTCAATCATCACTGAATGTGAAAATCTTGTTGTCAGCAACTTCGGAATGGCTGGTCCCAGCCCAGCTATAAAAGTAGAAGGGTTATGTGTTGGTCTAGCTACCCCACCATGTAAAAAATGCTGGCTACAGAAGCATCAAACAAAAGACATCCCAGTCTTCTGGAGAGAGGAATCTTTTTGACAGAGAACTAGGATGCCTTGTGGTGAAAGCCAGAGATCCCTGGAAGCCACAATGCTGATCAACCTGCTTTCAATCAAGACCATCACCATCTGGACACGGAATGTGAGGACCATGTACAAGACAGGCAAGACTGACCAGGTGGCAGTGGTGATGGAAATATGCACCCTTGCCCTGCTTGGCATCAGTGAGACCAGATGGATATAATTCGGACAATGAAAGACTGACTCTATGAGGAATGCTGCCGTATCCTGGAGATGAGGAAGATAATGCCCTACATACGCAGGGAGTAGCACTGATGCTAACGCTAACAGCACTCTGATTGGATGGGAAGCACACAATCCCAGAATCAACACAAAAGAGGAACACCATGAATGATATCCAGTGCTATCCATCTACAAATGACAGCAAAGAAGTGGAAAAAGAACAGTTTTACAACTGACTTCAGTCCATCTTGGAGAAATGCCTTGAGAAAGACTTTACCATAAGGATGGAGAACCTCAATGTCAACTTCATGAACTAAAAGATGGCATTCAACACTGTGGAGAGAGAGACTCTTTGGAAACTCCTTTGCCACTACAGTGTGCCAGATAAGCTTGGAAGAATCATCTCAAACTCTTATAAAGGAATGGCCTGCAAGATAGTGCATGGAGGACAACTCACAGAAGCCTTTCAAATGAGGGCTGTAGACCACCAGGGTTGTTTGCTCTCACCTTTTCTCTTCCTGATGGCCATAGATTGGATCCTGAAGACATCCACAACGAGCAGGAGCCATGGATCCAGTGGACACATTGGATGCAGTCTGATGACCTGGACTTTGGAGATAACCTGGCCCTACTTTTTTATATCCATCTGCTGATGCAAAAAAAAGACTGACGTTGTAACAGCCTCATAGGCACGATTTAGCCTCAAAATCAACAGGGGAAAAAACCAAGATCCTGAAGTCAATCAGATCCAGCATGGCTGCAGTCATCCTTGCAGGCAATGCACTGAATGAGGTTGAGGCCTTCACTAACCTGGGCAGTGTCATAGACAAGCAAGGTGGCACAGATGCCAAAGTCTAGACAAAATCGGAAATGGAAGGGCTGCCTTCATTCAACTAAAGAAGATCTGGATCTCCAAGGATCCAACGCTGCAAACCAAGATCAGTCTTTTTAACACCAACGTAAAGTCAGTCCTTCTGTATGGAGTAAAAACTTGGAGGACATCAGCAACTACCATCAACAAAGTCAAGACCTTCACCAACATCTGCCTGAGCAAATTCCTCCAAATCATCTGTTTAAACACATCAGCAACAATGACATATGGCAGCACATTTTCCAACACATGAAAATATCATGAAAAGACACTGGGGATAGATAGATCACACCCTCCGCAATCCTGCATCAAACACCACCATGCAAGCCCTGACCTGGAACCATCAAGGGAAAAGAAAGGAGGGAGGCTAAGAAACACCTAGTGCCAGCGCCTCGAGGCTGACTGAAAGGAGATGAATAGGATTACATCTGAAGTCGGATTAAAAGGAAAGTCTAGGACAGAGATGGGTGGAGAGTCCTGGCTGATGCCCTATACACCAAGAGGGGTAGAGAGCATAAGTAAGTAAGTTGTGTGTACCTAATGTTTCTATTCTGCAGGGTATTCGTCACCCCACAGTCCGTGCCAGCACATGATAAAATGATAATAACACAATGTTATTAACATTTCATTTACGCTGTCTGTCTGAGCCTCTCAATATGTATGGGGAAGGGCGGGCCGAGCATGTCAGGGATGAGGAGTAGACTGCAGTTATAAGTGCGCATGTGTGTTTGGCCATCTGTCCTAAGCTGTCCAAACACACATGTGCAACTATATTTCTCCAACCCAGCTGTGTTACACAGCTGGATTGGAGAAAAGGCACATGCTCCAATGCACCTTCTGAGGCTGCTCAGACCAATCCTGGCGCTGCTCTCACGTTAGAGCAGCATCTAGATTGGGTATGGAGCCTGTGCCCTGAGGGCCCATCCACTTCTGTCTGATGAGGGAAGCAGCGAGTCAAGCGGGAGCGGAGTAGCAGGTAAGTCTTTTATATTTTCTTATTTATATTTTATTTCTCCCCCCCCCTCCTCAACCCATCGCCCTCTCCACCCACAGCTGCCCTAGCACATTAGGTTGGTGGCGGCTGTCACTTCTATTCTGCAATCACTGATTCCATGTGCCCCTTATCTTATTACAGCTGGCTCTACCAATTGGCATCAGTGAGCAGCCCATTTTTAGCAGTGAACCATCACCCAAAGGATGAGGGAGGAGAAGGGCATCACAGTCTTCTGTCACAGCCACGACTCCGACTGTCACAGCTACCAACATTAGCACTTTTGGAGTCACCGTCATTCCACCCTCTAACTATGTAGCCACAACACCAGCACCAGTTGTGACATCAATATCAGCAGCAAGTACTTAGGGCCAAGCTACCACTGGGCCTGTCACCACTGAACCTTCTCTTACTATGGCTGCTGTAAGAAGCATCCCAAAATAACAAGTTACTTACCTTAGGTAACTCTATTTATGGCAGATTCCTCACCTTGTGACCACCCCCAGGTGCCAGACTGGACCTGGAGAATTTTCTCAGCAATTCCCTCGCATGCCAGTAAGTAGTTTGATGTGGCTTCACGTTGTTTGTGTCCCACCCCGGATATGAAGTCAGGGGCGCTGTGCAGTCACCACCTCTGCAGGCTAAAGTCCGTTTTTTTCTGATATCTATCCACTCCGTCGGACGTGGAGCCTTCAATAAAAAGATTGTGCCAATGTGCAGATCTCTATATTGGAATCTTATTAGTATGGATTGGACAAGTCTATTACACAGAATGGAGTGGTGGGTGGGTCAGAGAGGAATCTGTGTCTAAATAGAATATTCACCAGAAAAAGGATTACTGAAGGCAAATAAGTTGTTTTTCTGATGGATACTTCTAACTGCAGATGATGGGTCTGTGTAATGGTTACAACCAGGAAATCATGCAGGGTAGAACATGCAAAGTGCCCGTCCTCCAAGACCTGGTTTTCCAGACAATATTGCTGTGTGAACTTGTGGAGTGACACCTACATAGCAATCTGGCAGATGTCCAAAACTGGCAAACCGATCAGCAACACTGTGGTAGCAGCCTTTGCTCTGGTGGAATGAACACATAGGCCTTCTAGAGGCTGTTTCTTGGCAAGCCAATGATAGATCTTGATACACAAGACAATTGATCTAGAAATTGCCTTTTTCTGTACCACTTTCCCCTTTTCTGCCCCACAAAACCCTACAAAAAGCTGATCAATCACCAAATTTCTTTTGTACAATTGATGCAAAAGTTGAGGACCCTCTTAGAGCCAAGAAGGTGAAGTCTTTCTTCCTTTGTAGATGGGTGAGGTGGAGTGAAGAAAGCTGGCACGGGGATAGACTGCCCTTTGTTTAAAGGGCTGACAACCTTTGGTAGAAATACTGCTTTCATCTTGAGGACTAGCTGGTCCAAGAAGATGGTTGTGTAGGGCTGTGTATAGAGAGTGCCTGTAATACAATCACATGACTAGCTGACATGTTCTTCAGTGTAAGTAGTACAAAAGGGGGTGGTGATGGACGGAGCATCTGAACCAATCAAACACTCACACCCAGTCAAAAGATCTGGGTTTAATCCATCACCGTTCTTTAGCCCACTCTGCCACCCCAGTTCAGACATGGCTATATGCAAATCAGTCTGACCCTGTGCCTCATGGGAACAGTCCAGCCCGAACTGCCAAGCCATGCCTTCCCTGGACCGGAAACAAGCTTCAGAGGGCCGGTTTCTGGCATTACAGCCGTCTTCAGCCCGGCTTGCTTGAATCCAGTGGCAAACTGAGCAAGGGACTCACGTCTGAGCATACCCTGCCACACTTATGGCGGTCAAAAGCGGTACAAAAGGGGGTGGTGATGGACGGAGCATCTGAACCAATCAAACACTCACACCCAGTCAAAAGATCTGGGTTTAATCCATCACCGTTCTTTAGCCCACTCTGCCACCCCAGGTCAGACATGGCTATATGCAAATCAGTCTGACCCTGTGCCTCATGGGAACAGTCCAGCCCGAACTGCCAAGCCATGCCTTGCCTGGACCGCAAACAAGCTTCCGAGGACCGGTTTCTGGCATTACAGCCGTCTTCAGCCCGGCTTGCTTGAATCCAGTGGCAAAGTGAGCAAGGGACTCACGTCTGAGCATACCCTGCCACACTTATGGCGGCCAAAAGCGGTACAAAAGGGGGTGGTGATGGACGGAGCATCTGAACCAATCAAAAACTCACACCCAGTCAAAAGATCTGGGTTTAATCCATCACCGTTCTTTAGCCCACTCTGCCACCCCAGGTCAGACATGGCTATATGCAAATCAGTCTGACCCTGTGCCTCATGGAAACAGTCCAGCCCGAACTGCCAAGCCATGCCTTGCCTGGACCGCAAACAAGCTTCCGAGGACCGGTTTCTGGCATTACAGCCGTCTTCAGCCCGGCTTGCTTGAATCCAGTGGCAAAGTGAGCAAGGGACTCACGTCTGAGCATACCCTGCCACACTTATGGCGGCCAAAAGTGGTACAAAAGGGGGTGGTGATGGACGGAGCATCTGAACCAATCAAACACTCACACCCAGTCAAAAGATCTGGGTTTAATCCATCACCGTTCTTTAGCCCACTCTGCCACCCCAGTTCAGACATGGCTATATGCAAATCAGTCTGACCTTGTGCCTCATGGGAACAGTCCAGCCCGAACTGCCAAGCCATGCCTTCCCTGGACCGGAAACAAGCTTCCGAGGACCGGTTTCTGGCATTACAGCCGTCTTCAGCCCGGCTTGCTTGAATCCAGTGGCAAAGTGAGCAAGGGACTCACGTCTGAGCATACCCTGCCACACTTATGGCGGCCAAAAGCGGTACAAAAGGGGGTGGTGATGGACGGAGCATCTGAACCAATCAAACACTCACACCCAGTCAAAAGATCTGGGTTTAATCCATCACTGTTCTTTAGCCCACTCTGCCACCCCAGTTCAGACATGGCTATATGCAAATCAGTCTGACCCTGTGCCTCATGGGAACAGTCCAGCCCGAACTGCCAAGCCATACCTTCCCTGGACCGGAAACAAGCTTCCGAGGACCGGTTTCTGGCATTACAGCCGTCTTCAGCCCGGCTTGCTTGAATCCAGTGGCAAAGTGAGCAAGGGACTCACGTCTGAGCATACCCTGCCACACTTATGGCGGCCAAAAGCGGTACAAAAGGGGGTGGTGATGGTCGGAGCATCTGAACCAATCAAACACTCACACCCAGTCAAAAGATCTGGGTTTAATCCATCACCGTTCTTTAGCCCACTCTGTCACCCCCGTTCAGACATAGCTATATGCAAATCAGTCCGACCCTGTGCCTCATGGGAACAGTCCAGCCCGAACTGCCAAGCCATGCCTTCCCTGGACCGGAAACAAGCTTCCGAGGACCGGTTTCTGGCATTACAGACGTCTTCAGCCCGGCTTGCTTGAATCCAGTGGCAAAGTGAGCAAGGGACTCACGTCTGAGCATACCCTGCCACACTTATGGCGGCCAAAAGCGGTACAAAAGGGGGTGGTGATGGACGGAGCATCTGAACCAATCAAACACTCACACCCAGTCAAAAGATCTGGGTTTAATCCATCACTGTTCTTTAGCCCACTCTGCCACCCCAGTTCAGACATGGCTATATGCAAATCAGTCTGACCCTGTGCCTCATGGGAACAGTCCAGCCCGAACTGCCAAGCCATACCTTCCCTGGACCGGAAACAAGCTTCCGAGGACCGGTTTCTGGCATTACAGCCGTCTTCAGCCCGGCTTGCTTGAATCCAGTGGCAAAGTGAGCAAGGGACTCACGTCTGAGCATACCCTGCCACACTTATGGCGGCCAAAAGCGGTACAAAAGGGGGTGGTGATGGTCGGAGCATCTGAACCAATCAAACACTCACACCCAGTCAAAAGATCTGGGTTTAATCCATCACCGTTCTTTAGCCCACTCTGTCACCCCAGTTCAGACATAGCTATATGCAAATCAGTCCGACCCTGTGCCTCATGGGAACAGTCCAGCCCGAACTGCCAAGCCATGCGTTCCCTGGACCGGAAACAAGCTTCCGAGGACCGGTTTCTGGCATTACAGCCGTCTTCAGCCCGGCTTGCTTGAATCCAGTGGCAAAGTGAGCAAGGGACTCACGTCTGAGCATACCCTGCCACACTTATGGCGGCCAAAAGCGGTACAAAAGGGGGTGGTGATGGACGGAGCATCTGAACCAATCAAACACTCACATACAGTCAAAAGATCCTTGTACTGGAGTGAATGTATGACATTGTTCTACATTCTGTCCATCAACTGTGTTTTTTGTAATTTTCACCCCGAGTGGGCTGGGTATGCTCAGACGTGAGTCCCAGGCTCTCCACACCACTGGAGTCAAGCTATCCAGGCTGAATGAAGGCTGATAGCCAGAAACCAGTCCTTGGATGCTTGATTCCGGTCTGGGAAAGACATGGCTTGGTAGTTTGGACTGGACTGTTCACATGAGGCACAGGGTCAGAGCTGATTTGCATATAGCCAGTGTCTAACCCAGGGTGGTGTGGAGTGCAAAAAAACGATGGATTTAGGCCCAGATCCTTGTACTGGGGTGAATGTATGACATTGTTCTACATTCTGTCCATCAACTGTGTTTTTTGCAATTTTCACCCCGAGTGGGCTGGGTATGCTCCGACGTGAGTCCCAGGCTCTCCACACCACTGGAGTCAAGCTATCCAGGCTAAATGAAGGCTGATAGCCAGAAACCAGTCCTTGGATGCTTGATTCCGGTCTGGGAAAGACATGGCTTGGTAGTTCGGACTGGACTGTTCCCATGAGGCACAGGGTCAGAGCTGATTTGCATATAGCCAGTGTCTAACCCAGGGTGGTGTGGAGTGCAAAAAAACGATGGATTTAGGCCCGGATCCTTGTACTGGGGTGAATGTATGACATTGTTCTACATTCTGTCCATCAACTGTGTTTTTGCAATTTTCACCCTGAGTGGGCTGGGTATGCTCAGACATGAGTCTCAGGCACTCCACACCACTGGAGTCAAGCTATCCAGGCTGAATGAAGGCTGATAGCCAGAAACCGGTTGTAATGGTATCCAGGCAGGTTCCGCAGGAGCGTCAGGAATCCGAAGACAATTCCACAGCCTTCCCCTACGGCCTTCCGACTCTATCAAACACTAGAGTATCGAGAGGCTCGCCAGGGGAAAACAGGGAGACAAAACAAGGAAAGGTTGGGAAGAAACAAAAGAAGACTTGACTGTAATCTTCTGCGTGATTGGATAACCCGCTGTGAGGAATTCAGGAGGACGTCGGGCTGAAAGAAATATATGTTATCTAACAACAGCTTCTACTATACATAAGCCTTTATGTTTCTCTATATCAATATGACATACCACCAATGTTTTGTCTGATGTTCAGGACAGGTGTACAGGATGTGTAGAAATTCGTCTTGAGCTAAAACTAGAGTGATGGAACAAGATTGAGTGATAACTCTCTTCCAACAATGAACATATACTGTAAGTTCCTAAGCAAAACACTCTCACTTGTTTTGATGTACAAGACTGTCCAACGTATGTGGTACTCAACAGTACACTTGACAAGCATTCAATGCCAACACCAGCACAGGGCAATGGAAATCTACAGAACAAAGCACATGTATGAGAACCAATAATCATCAAATGTCTTGCATAAACAAATAGGCAGCGCACACCGCTGTTACCGTGATTCTTTGACGAGTATGTGATATCTTGCACCTCAATTTGAATCCACGCAAGTATCCCCAAGTACAGAAGATAGCTGGCCCAGATGATAGATGATGAAGGGCCAGCTGTAATGCAGTCAAGTACGGAATGGAAGGGACAAAAAAAGTGGACTTGCCTAATGGCAGAGGACAAGCCCAGCCTACAGGCGTACGCTGTGCAAAAATAACCTAAATACCTAAATAGAGGGAAATCCCCAGGCCACCCGGCCTGACGGCGGAGACCAAGCCCGGCCGTCGGGCGGAGTAGCAGCGAGGAGGCAAATGAAGGCAAGAAGCACTTGCTCGGCCAGACAGCAGAGACTAAGCCCGGCCGTCAGGTGAAGCAGCAAACAAATAGGTAAATGAGGGCAGGGATGCGTAGCCCGGCCGTACGGCGCAGACCAAGTCCGGCCGTCAGGCGAAGCAGCAAACAAATAGGTAAATGAGGGCAGGGATGCGTAGCCCGGCCGGACGGCGGAGACTAAGCCCGGCCGTCGGGCGGAGCAAGAAACGGGAGTGGGAACAGAGCAACAGTGCCCGGCCGGACGACGGAGACTAAGTCCGGCCGTCGGGCGGAGCATAGAAAGGGGAGACGAGTTAGCGAGCTCCAACAGAGTGGCAAGTGGGAGCCTAGTAAACACGTCCAGAACACGAAGGACAGAACACTTCCTTCTGAGTACACCAAGCGGAAGAGGACAAAAACCGGAAGTCAGGCACAAGGAACAGGACGAAACTGGAACACGGAGCTAGACGCAAGAACGTAAAGCGTCGCTCCCAGGGCTCATTTCTGATTTATAGTGGCTTGGTCTTAAAGGGACAGTACATGTACTTCTCGGGCATGATTCTCGGGGCATGACACCGGTCCTTGGATGCTTGATTCCGGTCTGGGAAAGACATGGCTTGGTAGTTCGGACTGGACTGTTCCCATGAGGCACAGGGTCAGAGCTGATTTGCATATAGCCAGTGTCTAACCCAGGGTGGTGTGGAGTGCAAAAAACGATGGATTTAGGCCCATATCCTTGTACTGGGGTGAATGTATGACATTGTTCTACATTCTGTCCATCAACTGTGTTTTTTGCAATTTTCACCCCGAGTGGGCTGGGTATGCTCAGACGTGAGTCCCAGGCTCTCCACACCACTGGAGTCAAGCTATCCAGGCTGAATGAAGGCTGATAGCCAGAAACCGGTCCTTGGATGCTTGATTCCGGTCTGGGAAAGACATGGCTTGGTAGTTCGGACTGGACTGTTCCCATGAGGCACGGGGTCAGAGCTGATTTGCATATAGCCAGTGTCTAACCCAGGGTGGTGTGGAGTGCAAAAAAACGATGGATTTAGGCCCAGATCCTTGTACTGGGGTGAATGTATGACATTGTTCTACATTCTGTCCATCAACTGTGATTTTTGCAATCTTCAGTGTAAGTAAGCACAAAGAACTGCTGTTCATTAGTTTAAATAGAGCACACATAAGCAAAGTAAGAACCAAATGAAAAGCCAAGTGAAGCACACATGGTGTTGGGGGAACATATAAGACAGCTCTTTAAAATTTGTGGTTTAGCAGCCACCACTGCAGCTCTTTCTCTTAGGCAGTCTGGTCTGATAACTGAATGTAATGCAACAGGTTCTCATGCTGCTGAGACTGTAATTCTCAACTGCAGAGCCCATATGTGCCACCTACAGTTCTTTACTCAATAAGCAGCATGCCGAAGAGGAAGATTTGATTTGATTTATGAATTTGTATAGCACGCATACGCCCAAAGGGTGTCTTGGCACTGGAATTGGCAGGACGTTGGAGTTGGCAGGACCTAGTGATGCTGATACAAAGCCAAGAAGTCTCTCACTGAGATCCATGTTGAAGGTTGAAACATCAGGATCACAGCCCGAATGTCCTGGACTCGCTGAGGCAGAGGAAAGCTTGAATAAGCACAATGTTAAGAATGGCTTCAATAAAAAAGAGCTTCTGGGAAGGAGTCAGGTGTGACATGTTGAGGAAAGTCCTAATGATGTCATTTTGTGTGGCTGCCATCTGGAGGTGGTTTATGACTGTTTGAGGCACCTGCCCTTTAACAGCTATTTATCGAGGTATGGAAGGATTGGCATTCCCAACCTCTGCAGATTGGCAGTGACCATCACTTTCATGAACACCTAAGGTGCACTGGTAAGGCCGAAAGAGATCCACAAGAACTGAAAGTACTTATGGCCTACCTGAAACCACCGGTAGCATCTGTGTGACTGTAGGTCGGGGATGTGGAAGCAAGCGTCTTGCAGATCCACCACCACCATCCAGTCGTCTGGATCCAAGACACACAAAACTCAGACCAGGGTGAGCATTTTTAATTTGTTAAGAAGGCAAAGATCAAAGATAGGGTGGAGACTTTGGTTCTTTTACATCAGTAGTAGCAACCAGTCCCAATTTCTGATGCTGGCTCCCTCTCAATTGCTCCTTGGCCAAGAGAACCTGAACATCTACTCGGAGTACAGACAAATGGTCTTCCAGAAGGTGCTGTGGTGTGGAAGGCATCACAGGAGTTGTCAGAAAGGTAATAGAGTAACCATTCTGGACAATTTGGAGCAACCACTGGTTGGATGTGATGCTACTTCATACGGTGAGGTAAAAGGCAATGGGTCCTATTACTGGGCATTTGGGTGTCATTGACGGGAAATCAAGCAGTTTGCTGCAGCTGAGTAGGGATGGAGGCAGGTTTGAGTAGGTTGCTGTTCCCGGGGGATTGGACACTGATAGCTGGATCCCCTAGCTCTGCTGCAAAAGACTTGGAAGATGTATTACTGCTCAGGCAAGGTATGATGGTGCCTCTGTTGGAACCCTCTTCCAATCCCTCGATAGGGGTGAAGTTGTTGGGGAAAGTGCTATACAGGTGGTGCCAAACCAAGAGAGCATGCAGACACTTTGCTGTCTTAAAAGTGTCCACCTTGTCTACGAAGAGAAGTGTGTCATTGAATGACGTGTCATGAGGGAGTGATGGATGTCACACAAAAAGCCACGTGTGTGATTCCAACTGTGCTGCTGAAGCACCACACAGGCCCTGACTGCACCAGCCAAGCAATCAGTTGTGCCCAGGTCCGATGGGATGGAGTATATTGCTGCATCCTGGCCATCCTTAAAAAGGCATTGGACATTGGGCCTAATTTTGTCTGGGATGGTTGGTAAGATGCCCACCACCATGTCCCATAACACACGGGAGTATCCCCCAGGAGGTAGCTGGTGTTTACCAATCGGAGTGCAAGGCTAGCTAAAGAGAACATCTGTTTCTCAAATACCTCCATGTGTTTTGGCTCTGTCTGATGTTGGAGTTGGAAATTGCATTTAGGTTTAACCTACTTGTGGAGGCCTACACCACAATGCTCTCTGGAGTTTCTGGAAGGGTCCTAGTAAGCAGGACTATGCCATCTTGTAATCTGCCTATTAACTGGGGCACAAGATCCTTACTTTGCCCAGGTGCAAAGCACTGTATCCATCAGAGCTTTATTAAACAGTAGTAAAGGCTGGTGAGCCATTGAGGATATTGGTCTTGACCTCATTAGTTGTTAGTAGGGTAAGGCCTTGTACATCTGCTGCTCTTTTTGTAGCAGTGGAAAACAAGGCAGCTTGCTCTGTAGCTCTAGTAGGTTTGGGTGAATGGAGGCCAATGTCAGGGGATGTATCAAGCCTACTGGTGTCCTGTAGCTCATCATCATTGATATGGCATTCATTGCCATCATCAGGATCTTCCAATTCTTTTTTTGCAGCATTTATTTATTGGCCTTTTTCTAACAAAAACACCATCATAAGCCAAAGGCAACATCTCACAGTGTAAATATAGCAACTTTAACAGTGGATTCGATGGCTTGCGGAGTCTCTGGTCCAGTGACAGCAGAAACGGCATGGCCTCAGGTTCCAACGAGCTGGAGGGGTTCCCGTCGGCCTGTGCTAGTCCCGAGAAGTTCTGTGAAGATGTTTCAAGATAGGGAATTTGGTTGTAGGAAACATTCAAGATTACTTGGGGAAGTTTGGGGGGGCAGGGAGAGTGAAGAGTGAGATGGTGGAAGAGGCAAATAAAGAGAGATAAAGAGAGATAGAGGGCCTGTTGGGTAAAGGGAAATTAGGCAGTGTGCCATTAATATCAGCAAGCATAGGATGTGAACATGGGTGTCACTGCTGTTCAGAGCCCACCAGGTGGGGTGACTTTGTTCTCCAATACAGGGGCTAGTCTCGTCCCCCATGTCTCACACATTCACACCAATCAGTCTCTAGCCGTGGGGGGAGTTGTGTCAAGCTAGCCCATTCTGATCTCACCCAGAGCAATCTGTCAGGAAGGTGCCCGAGGCCCTCTTGTACGTTTCTGATTTGTCCACGGGATTATACAAAAATCCTTCATGTAAGACCACCTTGTGCAATTCTGTGGTCCATTCTGTGTGTGTTGGGCAAGTGAATTGGTGCAAGTAACAGAGAATGCATACCTTTGCTGCTGCCAGTGCCATGCCCACACACAATGAAGTAATGCCAATTGGGCCCAGGATTTCACAAAAAATGAGGGAGCCAGCCATTGCATGTATGCCCAGACAGGTTCTGAGTAAGGTAGTAAGCGTCTGCAAGTCCACCAAATGGTATGTATTTTACAGTCAGCATCTGAACACCTCCAGCAGCGGCTGTGAGGCAACAGCGTGAAGGACTTTGAAGTACAAGAACTTATTGCATGTCTCTCTGAGGACTCTTTCATGGTACTGGAGGAAGGTTGTTCAAACCTCTGGAGTATATTCCCTCTCATGCTTGCTGCCACTTCAAGCAGGTTTGGTTAAGGGTAGGGACTAAATGAACTTTCTTTAAAAGGACTCCATAAAGTCCAGACACTGATCCCATACTTCACTGTGGAGGTAGTTTAAAAATGGGTGAGGCAGGGAGTTATATTGGGAAGGGGCTCCATGCCAAGTGGAAAGAGTGGGTTATCTGGCAGTGTCTCCAGTAGCAAACGGGGAGAGGGTAAACTCCCTCCTCCGCTCTAGAAATGGTTTAAGCCTGGCTTCACTGAGGAGCTGGTCAGTGTCGAGTGCCCCTTCCATGTGGGCCAATGGAAGGGTGCCTATGTGCTTATGAGCCACCTCCCATGCAGCAGATGTAACTATGAGGACAAGGTTATCCTGCCAGGGGTGTGCAATGTAGATAAAATGCATGGGGCTTATGAGCTCATGGGGCCACGAGAAGTAGCTCGATTTGCACCCATATCAGTGTAGGTAAGGCGCAAGCTGGGAGAGGTGGAAAGCAAGGTTGTTGAAAGTCATGCCCCAGACTTCTATGATGGTCCCAGTAAAGAAACTCCACTGAAAGGTGGAGTGATGACAGCCTCGGAGAAGGGAGTCATCAGCAGTGGATGTATGACATTACAACGCATGCTTTTACCACGCATGCTGTTACAACGCAGTTTTTACAACGCATAGCTCTTTGGGGTGCTGGATAGTGAATAGTTTAATTTACTATTCCAACTCCAGTCCCCGTGGATAGTAGGGAAGGTGTTGGATAGTAAATTAAATCTATTCCCTATCCTAGAGCACCCCCCAGTGCAATGCGTTGTAATGGTTTTCGTTGTAAAACCTGCGTTGTAATAGCACTGTGTTGTAAAAGTTTCGTTGTAAAGGATGTTTCCCATCAGCAGTTGAGGGGCTGAAATGGCTGGAGTTCATTAGAGCTCCTACAAGGGAACTGCCTTCAGATATTTAAGTGGTCCGGGTCCCTCTGAAGCTTAGACCTGTATGTATTTAAAAACGGGCATGCAAACTGGACCCTTTCGGGCCCTGTGCTCATGTCCTTAACTTTACAGACAAAAACACTGATCGGTTTCTACACAATAGGTGTAAACGCGTGAAGGTAATCGATGTCGTTTCTGTTTCTGTTTCACATGTTTTACTTACTCTTACATTTCCTAAGAGTGGTAGCAATTGCCAGGATTTTGTGTTACGTATTTTTTTCAGACAGCATATTTACTCTTGTATAGTGCATGCTTTGAATCTATTCACATTCAGGTGTTTACAGGGGCCATGATTGACTTGAGGCTGAAGGCAATGCAAGTTTCTACCAGTGCCTGTCAGTGGGTTAAAAGGGTGTTCATAACAGATGGACATCCAATCCTTGGCCTCTCTGTAGAACGCACAGAGCAATGATCACGTATGCCAATTGCTCTTGTGATTCTCTGCAAATGTGTAGATAGGGTGGCATGTTTTAGCCATGCTCCTAACTCTACAGACCACGCCTCTTTAAGGCAACCATCTCGACCCCTCCAAGCTTTTTTTCATCCTACTTAAAACCCTGATTGCCTTCAGTGCATTCTTCTTAAACCGAGTGTAACTGCGAGACAAGAAATGGTTCCGAATGACGGGGCCCAAAACTGTGATATAGTGCAGCCAAGTCTATAGTTGACCTTCCGATGACCCGGAAGTGCTTCTTTGTTAACCTACCATTGATCTCTTGTCTCTCTACTCGCTTCCCATGAGCCAACCTGACACAACTACTTGCAAAGAAATGATTTTTAATTGAAAGCATAGCCGAGGCAGAGCAACTCGTCCAGAAAAAAGTTTTCGTTAAATGAAGCGAGAAGAGTTGTGCTTTATTTTTTATTTTTTCCAAATCCTATTTATATTCTCAATCATAAACGCGTATTTATACCTGGCTGTCTTCGCCCTCTCACACACACAATACAAAGTACAACGTTATTTTAGAAACTGCAGTGCGGCTGTATCCCAAAACACTTTATGTTATCAGAACAAATAATTATTCTCCAGGCCTGGAACACAAGGCGAGAACATTGTGATGATATATTTGACAAGTGCAAAGTTCTAGATAAAAGGGGAGGGGTAGATGGAGGAATGAGTACGGAGATAGAGAAATGAGTGACACATATGGGGGGAGAGAAGGAGGCCTATGGACTGTAGGAGAGGCAGCGCCACAAATAAAGAAACCGTGCAGATGGGGAGGGAGAGAGACAGAGAGGGATAGTGAGACTGGAAAGAGAAGAGGGAACAAGGAGATGAAGGATGAGTTCGAGGAAAGAGAACAAGGATAAAGGAAACAAACAAGAAAGGAAAAACGCCGAGTGAACACAAGAACAAACAAATGAAAAGAGAAAGGGAGCGCGGAAAGAAGGATGGAAATGAAATTATAGAATTTAAAGATAGCAGGAAATATGAATGAGAAAAATTACGAAGGGACTGCAGAAGGAAACGAATAAAGGAGAGATGGGGAAAGAAGAGTGCAAGGAAGGTAGTGTGAAGGAGTTGCATGATAGGAGAACAAGAAAGAAAGAAAGAAAGAAAGAAAGAAAGAAAGAAAGAAAGAAAGAAAGAAAGAAAGAAAGAAAGAAAAATAAATAGGCGATGGCTGGGGAATGAGAGGTGTGGCAAAAAGAGTAAAGGAGTAAGAAAGATGAAGGCGGGCTACCGACTTTATTGAGGAGGAGAGGTGTGCGCTGCTCTCGGTGCCAGGTCACTGCTCATTTTGGTTTTGTTTACCGCCCAAGCGCTTTCCCTCTAATCAGGGATCTTGGATGGCGCCAGAGAACAGTCTTTATTAGAACTGATTGACTTCCAGTGAGTGACAATGACATCCTGTACTCATAATTACCGTAATTAGAAGGGGCAATTATTCCACCCCATTGGCGAGCGCGCACATTCAAGTGGAAACGTGGACTTGTCAAAACAACGCGAGGCTTTCTCCGCTTTCAAGGCTCACCTGCCATTACTGAGGGGATAGATGCCCGCTTCTGTCTGTGCCATATCCTTCCATGCCAGGCATCACCGTCCAGGCAGCATCTCGAAAATGAAGGGCTGCTGCTCTCTAGAATTCTGCCAGTGCCCGGCTGCGCTGACCTGCTGCCCCGGGGCTATTTCACTGCCCTTATGCACATGCCATAGCATTGAATCAAAGCCATATAGGCCCTCTTAATGAGTGCCCGGCGTCACGGGGTGTTAATACCTCAGTGTTACAGAGTGGGAATACCACAGTGTTACAGAGTGGTGATACCACAGTGTTACGGAGTGGTAATACTGCAGTGTTACAGAGTGGTAATACTGCAGTGTTACAGAGTGTAATACCGCAGTTTTACAGAGTGGTAATACCGCAGTATTATAGAGTGCTAATACTGCAGCGTTATAGAGTGGTAATACTGCAGTGTTATAGAGTGATAAAACCACAGTGTTACAGAGTGGTAATACTGCAGTGTTAGAGAGTGGTAATACCATAGTGTTACAGAGTGGCTGCTGCTCTCAAGAATTCTGCAAGTGCCCGGCTGTGCTGACCTGCTGCCCCTGGGCTATTTCACTGCCCCTTATGCACATGCCATAGCATTGAATCAAAGCCATATAGGCCCTCTTAATGAGTGCCCGGCGTCACGGGGTGTTAATACCTAAGTGTTACAGAGCGGTAATACCACAGTGTTACAGAGTGTAATACCGCAGTTTTACAGAGTGGTAATTCCGCAGTATTATAGAGTGCTAATACTGCAGCGTTATAGAGTGGTAATACTGCAGTGTTACAGAGTGGTAATACCGCAGTGTTACAGAGTGGTAATACTGCAGTGTTAGAGAGTGGTAATGCCATAGTGTTACAGAGTGATAATACTGCAGTGTTACAGAGTGGTAATACCGTAGTGTTACAGAGTGGTAATACCGCAGTATTACAGAGTGGTAATACCATAGTGTTACAGAGTGATAATACTGCAGGGTTACAGAGTGGTAATAGCACAGTGTTACAGAGTGGTAATACTGCAGTGTTATAGAGTGGTAAAACCACAGTGTTACAGAGTGGTAATACCGCAGTGTTAGAGAGTGGTAATATCACAGTGTTACAGAGTGGTAATATCGCAGTGTTACAGAGTGGTAATACCGCAGTGTTACACAGTGGTAATACTGCAGTGTTACAGAGGATAATATTGCAGTTTTACAGAGTGGTGATACCACAGTGTTATAGAGTGCTAATACTGTAGTGTTATAGAGTGGTAATACCACAGTGTTACAGAGTGGTAATACTGCAGTGTTACAGAGTGGTGATACCGCAATGTTGGAGAGTGGTAATACTGCAGTGTTATAGAGTGGTAATACCTTAGTGTTACAGAGTGGTAATACTACAGTGTTATAGAGGATAATACTGCAGTTTTACAGAGTGGTAATACCGCAGTATTATAGAGTGCTAATTCTGCAGCGTTACAGTGTGGTAATACCTTAGTGTTACAGAGTGGTAATACCGCAGTGTTATAGAGTGCTAATACTGCAGTGTTATAGAGTGGTAACACTGCAGTGTTATAGAGTGGTAAAACCATAGTGTTACAGAGTGATAATACTGCAGTGTTACAGAGTGGTAATAACGCAGTGTTAGAGAGTGGTAATACCGTAGTGTTAGAGAGTGGTAATACTGCAGTGTTACAGAGTGGTAATACCGCAGTGTTAAAGAGTGGTAATACTGCAGTGTTACAGAGTATAATACTGCAGTTTTACAGAGTGGTAATACCGCAGTGTTATAGAGTGCTAATACTGCAGTGTTATAGAGTGGTAATACTGCAGTGTATAGCGTGGTAAAACCACAGTGTTACAGAGTGGTGATACCGCAGTGTTAGAGAGTGGTAATACCATAGTGTTACAGAGTGAGAATACTGCAGTGTTACAGAGTGGTAATACCGCAGTGTTAGAGAGTGGTAATGCTGTAGTGTTACAGAGTGGTAATACTTCAATGTTACAGAGTGGCAATACCGCAGTGTTAAAGAGTGGTAATACTGCAGTGTTACAGAGGATAATACTGCAGTTTTACAGAGTGGTAATACCGCAGTGTTAAAGAGTGCTAATACTGCAGTGTTATAGAGTGGTAATACTGCAGTGTTATAGAGTGGTAAAACCACAGTGTTACAGAGTGGTAATACCGCAGTGTTAGAGAGTGGTAATACCATAGTGTTACAGAGTGAGAATACTGCAGTGTTACAGAGTGGTAATACCACAGTGTTAGAGAGTGGTAATACCGTAGTGTTACAGAGTGGTAATACCGCAGTGTTACAGAGTGTTAATACCATAGTGTTACAGAGTGATAATACTGCACTGTTACAGAGTGGTAATACCACAGTGTTACAGAGTGGTAATACCGCAGTGTTACGGAGTGGTAATAGCGCAGTGTTAAGGAGTGGTAATACCACAGTGTTACAGAGTGGTAATAGTGCAGTTTTATAGAGTGGTAATACCGCAGTGTTACAGAGTGGTAATAGCACAGTGTTACAGAGTGGTAATACTGCAGTGTTATACAGTGGTAATACCGCAGTGTTACAGAGTGGTAATAGGGCAGTGTTAAAGAGTGTTAATTCCGCCGTGCTATAGAATGGTAATACCGCAGTGTTACAGAGTGGTAATAGCGCAGTGTTAAGGAGTGGTAATACCGCAGTGTTACAGAGTGGTAATAGCGCAGTGTTACAGAGTGGTAATACTGCAGTGTTATACAGTGGTAATACCGCAGTGTTACAGAGTGGTAATAGGGCAGTGTTAAAGAGTGTTAATACCGCTGTGTTATAGAATGGTAATACCGCAGTTTTACAGAGTGGGAATACTGCAATGGTACAGAGTGGGAATACCACTGTGTTAAGGGATGGTGATACACCAAGTACCACTAACAGCGTAACACTTGTAATCCAGTTTTTTTTTGTTTTGGTGTGAAAACATAGTTACTGGGCTATATTTGTTGAGATGTATCAAAAAGTTATAACCCCTTGAAGCTGAGTGATGGGTAACCGTGATCTGCAGCAGAATGAAAAAAAGTAAAAATGTATTTTGGTATATTTCCATGCACACAATGATCGTTCTCTTTGTCATTTAGCAATTTTAAGACCCACACAGTGCAGACGGCAAGCCTGATCCATTATAACATCATTGGCTACTATCCAATAAGTCCAAGGGAATTGTGTGATTCTGAAGCCTGTCGTTTCCCACATAATTATAGATGTTCTGCTCTTTCCACTTAATCTTTCATCTTATGCATATTTTGCCCAAAAAAATGAGGACAGATTTAGTGAACTCTGATAACGCAAGCAAGCAAGGGAAGTTTTTTGTGTAATCTCAATGGAAAAGATCAGAAATGCACCATATTTGATTGTTTAAGATATTGTGCGATTCTGCTCTCTCATAGCACAGGAGCACTTCTGGCTGCCTAGTGCCAATGCAGGTACCTTTATGCCATGACACCAAAATGTCTCTATTGTGGTCAGAACTATTTTTGTGCTTGAGGGATACCTTCCAGCACCAAAACAGTTCTTAGAGGTGTAACCCTCTTTGTATGTGTGCTGCAGCATGCAACAAACATGAAAAAAGGAAATAACGAGAAATAAAGAAATTTCTCCTCATTACTGCAGCCTCGGGTAGGCACACAAATTTGATGTAACCCCATTAATACTGACTTCAGTAAATATGGGTTTGCATCACAATAGATGGGTAGATGCACACCCATGTTTTACTCATAGGAGGCCTGTAGGAGAGTGCCCCTTTTTGACAGGTTCATCCCCACTTTGTGCCTGGTATGTGATGTAATTTTGACTGAAGTGTACTCGGTTCCTGCTAACCAGGTCCCCATTGCCAGTGCTCTTTCCCTAAATCAAGGTAACTGTTCAATTGTACTCCAATTGGCAAGACCTTTAGCACCCCTGTGAGCCCCTAGTAAATGGTACCTCTGGTATCTAGGAAATGTGTACTAAAGAGGTTCCCTAAGGGCTGCAGCATGTTTTGTGCCACCCTGAGAGACCCACCAAAAACTCACGCAGACTGCCATTGCAGGTTGCATGAAATGGTGCAACCAAATGTAAAAACATGACATGGCACACACCCTCTGTGCCATGCCCAGAGACACTGCATGCAATATATGTAAGTCACCCCTACAACTGGCCTTATAGAACTAAGGCATGGTGCATCACATTACATGTGAGTCAAGTCAAGTCAACAAAATGTATATAGCGCGCTACATACCCAGAGGGTCTCAAGGCGCTTGAGGAAGGGTGGGAGGGTTACTTGTCGAATATCCAAGTTTTAAGTTGCTTTCTGAATGCAAGATGGTTCTGAGTGAGACGAAGGTGAGTGGGGAGTGAGTTCCAGGTTTTGGCGGCCAGGTAGGAGAAGGATCTACCTCCCATGGTGGTTTTATTGATGCGAGGCACGGTAGCTAGGGCTTGGCAGGAGGAACGTAGCTGGCGGGGGGGGTGTAGAAGGAAAGTCGAGTGTTGAGGCAATCGGGTCCGAGTTTGTAAAGTGATTTGTGTGCGTGGGTTAGGAGGCGGAAAGTGATCCTCTTATTGACGGGGAGCCAGTGGAGTTTTTTCAGGTGACTGGAGATGTGGTCTTTACGTGGGATGTCGAGTATTAGTCTGGCCGATGCGTTCTGGATGCGTTGGAGTTTTTTCTGGACTTTTGCGGTGGTGCCGGCGTATAGGGTGTTTCCGTAGTCCAGGCGGCTTGTAACCAGTGCATGGGTGACCGTTTTTCTGGTTTCGGTGGGGATCCAGCAAAATGTTTTTTTGAGCATGCGAAGAATGTTGAAGCAAGATGATGAGACGGCGTTGACCTGCCTGGACATCGAGAGTGAGGAGTCTAAAATGATGCCCAGGTTCCGTGCGTGATCCGTCGGGATGGGTGCTTTTCCAAGAGCTTCTGGCCACCAGGAGTCATCCCAGGCGGAGGGGGAGGTTCCTAAGATAAGGACTTCTGTTTTATCTGAGTTAAGTTTTAGACGGCTATGCTTCATCCATTCAGCTACTTCTTTCATTCCTTCCTGAAGGTTGGTTTTGGCGGTATTAGGGTCTTTGGTGAGTGAGAGGATCAGTTGGGTGTCATCTGCGTAGGAGATGATGTTGAGGTTGTGTTGGCATGCGATGGTCGCGAGGGGACTCATGTATACGTTGAAGAGGGTGGGGCTGAGTGAGGATCCTTGTGGTACGCCGCAAATGACTTCAGTGGCCTCTGACTTGAATGGTGGGAGGCGGACTCTCTGGGTTCTTCCGGTGAGGAACGAAGTGATCCATTCCAGTGCTTTTCCTTGGATTCCGATGTTTCTGAGGCGCTGTAGAAGGATGCTATGGCAGACTGTGTCGAAGGCTGCGGAGAGGTCGAGGAGGATGAGGGCGACTGTGTCTCCATTGTCCAGTAGAGTTCGAATGTCGTCTGTTGCTGCGATGAGGGCGGTCTCCGTGCTGTGTTTGGCTCGGAAGCCGGACTGTGAAGGGTCGAGGGATTTGTTGGTTTCGAGGAAGGCGGCGAGTTGGTTGTTGACAGCTTTCTCGATAACTTTGGCCGGGAATGGTAGGAGCGAGATGGGTCGGTAGTTTTTGAGTTCGGTGGGGTCAGCTGTGGGTTTTTTCAGAAGGGCGCTAAGTTCGCCGTGTTTCCAGCTTTCCGAAAAGGTGGCGGAGTTGAGGGAGCAGTTGATGACGTCTCGGAGGTGTGGCGCTATGATGGAGTCTGCTTTGTTGAAGATGTGGTGAGGGCAAGGGTCTGTTGGTGATCCTGAGTGAATGGAATTCATCAGGCGGATGGTGTCCTCAGTGGAAATAGGGTTCCAGTCATTGAGGATGTTCAGTGGGGGTGAGGGTACGGCCGAAGGTTGGGTGGGTTGGTCTCCAGGTTGGTTGTCGAAGCTGTTGTGGATGTCTGCGATTTTGTCGTGGAAGAACGAAGCTAGGGAGTCGCAAAGGGTTTGCGAGGGAGTGATGTCGTTGGAGTTGGCGGAGGGGTTGGTAAATTCTTTGACGATGTTGAATAATTCCTTGCTGTTGTGGGCGTTGTTATCTAGTCTGTCTTTGAATGCAGCTTTCTTGGCTGTCCGGATCAGTTGGTGGTGTGTGCGGGTGGCGTTTTTGAATGCGTCCCTGGTGCTGGTGTTTGGGTCTTTTTTCCAGGCTTTCTCGAGGGAGCGACAGAGCTTCTTAGATTTTTTAAGATCATCGTTGAACCAGGAGGCGTTTTTGCTGCCTAGTTTGGTTTGACGTTTTTTCAACGGTGCTAGGATGTCGGCGCTGTTGGATAGCCATTGGGTGAAGTTAATAGCTGCTTGGTCGGGGTTTGAAGTGTGGACAAGGGGGTTTTGAAGCAGCGAAGAGGAGATCTGGTCGATGGTGATTTTGTTCCAGTTTCTTCGTAGAGTTGGTTGAGGGATGTTGTGAGTAGTGGGCTTATTGTAGTTGAAGTGAACGCAGTTGTGGTCCGTCCAGTGTAGAGTTGTGGTGTGACTGAAGGAGATATGTTTGCTGGAGGTGAAGATGGGGTCGAGTGTGTGACCTGCGATGTGGATGGGGGTGTTAACAATTTGTTTGAGTCCGAGGTTGGCGAGATTGTCCGGGAGGGTGGTGGTGTTGCAGTCGGAGCTCTTATCCAGGTGGAAGTTGAGGTCTCCAAGTAGAATGTATTCCTTGGAGGGGAGAGCGTGAGGGGTGATAAAGTCGGTGATGTCGTCGCTGAATTGGGCGCGAGATCCTGGAGGTCGGTAGAGGAGGGTGCCTCTGAGTGTGGTCTTGGGGTCGGTGTGGATCTGGAAATGGAGGTGTTCGGCGCTAGCGAGGTAGACGTCTGAGCTGGTAGAGATGCGGATGGAATTCTTATGGACGATGGCAATGCCTCCTCCAGTGTGCTTGACGCGGTCCTTATGAATGATCTTGTAACCTTCTGGGATGGCAATGGTGATGTCTGGGGCTGAGGAGGCGTTCATCCACGTTTCTGTAAGGAAGGTGACGTCCGGAGAGATGGTGTCTAGTAGATTCCAGAGGTCGATGGCGTGTCTGTGGATCGATCGGGTGTTGAGCAGGATGCATTTAAGGTGGTTAGTGTCGGAGCTCTGTTTGATGTTCGAGGATGAGGAGTTGGTCTTGGTGCCGTCGAACTTGCAGGAATTGCAGGAGAAGGGTCCATGTGTGTGTCCAGGGGCGGCTTGGGCGCAGTTGGGAAGGCGGCCGGGGTTAAGAGCTAGGAGGGTGGAGGCATCATAAGTAATGCGGGAAGGCTGGATATAGCGAAGACCAGGGGGTCTGGCGCTGGGCGCGGTCCTGGCGCGGACGGGCGTAGACGGGCTTACCTTTGGCGCACCTTCGGCGCGCAAGGGGCGCGCCCGCTGCGCGTGAACGCTGCGCGAAAAAGCATCTGTCATATATGGTTGGTGGGGGAAGGGGCGAGGGAGGGTCAGCAGGGAGGCGGGATCGGGCGGAGAGGACGGGCTCTGAGGCACAAACAACAAACAAAATGGAATCCGAGTCCAATTAGCAGCAGGAAGGGGCACACCGAGTGAATGGTGGTTCCAATGCTTTTTAAAATTAAAGAGGAGCACTCGGCAATGTGATGATTACACAGGCGCTATGTTAAGTAGCAGCTGGCGCACACAACAGCTGGGCATGCGCGTCTGAGCCAAGGAGAATGCAGGAATCGGCAGAGCGCTATGAATGGGTTAATATACCCACGCTTGTGGCTTCACTCGGCAGAGCACTTTAAATGAAATAATATGCACAGGCTTGTGGCTTCACTCGGCAGAGCGCTTTAAATGAAATACTATGCACAGGCTTGTGGCTTCACTCGGCAGAGCGCTTTAAATAAAATAATATGCACAGGCTTGTGGCTTCAATGAATGCGGCGCAATCCAATGACAAGGCAAGTAATAGGTTGTAAATACAGTATTGCAGGCAAAGCAGCGAGTATATTAACGATACCACAGGAGCAGGGAGCAGGGAGCGACCGCTTCTGAGAGCGTCAGGACGGTCGAGATATCTTCATGAGCAGATATGCGCCTGTGCTGTCTAGTTAAATTATTAGAAAGTACCAGTGAACAGGGAAGCGATCTTAAGTATATGTACTTGGCACTGGTCATTACGAGTTCCCCAGCTGCATGATGTCTTCATTGAAACCTATGGTGTTTGATATCAAACAACTTTACTTAATACATCCTTACTGAGTCCAATACTATCTACACATGTCTCTTTACCATTCAACAACAGGTTGTTACGATTTCCCACTATGGGCTACTAATTAGATGCACCATTAAAATCATGTAGTAGGGGTAGAGATGTGGTTTGCAATTGAGTCACCTGTTTCATCAACTTTGTTGTTCCCTGAGGAATTGGTTTGCACTGTCCTCTTATTATAGTAGGACTTGATACCACCTTGAGTTTTGTGCCAAGGTAAAGTTTAGGCATATTACCTGACATCTGCAGGTAAGCTCATGCATTTTTTATGGCATAAAATTATGTTTACTTGTTGGTTAGTGACAGTCGTGGTAGCACTGAATCAGTTCCAGGACCTTTCCTGTAACCTAAAATTGTTGGAATGAGTGCTATAGTTTGCCATACAAGATCAAGTGTATATCATGTAAAACATGGTGTTTGTTTCAGGTAAACCCATTTGCTTTTTGTTTTGCATCACCTTTGTTTACACATACCTTGCAGTAGCTTCCTTCCATAAGGTCATGATGAAGGCAGCCACACCTCTGTTGGGGGTATTAGGCTGAAACATTCTGACCTATTTTTCACTCTATGGCAGGTTTAATTCCCTCCTGTTCTAGTTTGCTTTTCAATCCTGGTACGGGGAGCCCTAATAAAGCCTATTGCTTTCCCTAGAGCTAGTTTTATTTCACATTTACTTTGATCTGCACCCCTCATCACAATCAGTTCATCTAAGGTATTTTGTATTTCTCTTCCTACCAAAAAACATTCCTGAGCTCCTCCCTCTCATAGAGGGGTTGTAGTCTGCATTATGACTAGTTTCATAATGCGAGAAGGTTACCCTATGATGAAGCATGCCACCTTCGGGTGGGTGGGGGAAACCGTCCATTAAAAGGGACACTCAAGTAGCACTCTTCTTTCTCTTGTGTACCCAGAGGTTTTTCTTTTGTGTTCTTAGGGCCATATGTATCAAGCCTTTTGTGATTCGCAAAGGCCGAAATTCGCAGAATTTCGGCCTTTGCGAATCGCAAACGGCCTTTTTGCATGATTTGGGATGTATGAAACATTCCCAAAATAAGGAATTGCAAACTTGTGCGATTCCTTATTTTTCCATAGCATTTAGGGAATCGCAATTTTGCGATTCCTCAAATGCTATGTATGTAGCATTTTTGGCTTGCGAATTGTGGTCAAGAATTCGCAAATTACCACCAACTTGTAGTTGATGGTAACTTGCGAATTCTTCCAAAAATGCACAATTTGGCATTTTTAAAGGTGGCATGTGATGCACACACATGCCCATAGGGCATGATATGCACACACATGTACATTTCAGGGGTGCAGCAGGGTGTCTTTGAGACACCCCTGCACCCTTGTAATAATTCTCAAATTGCGATTAGCAAATTGCGAGATCGCAATTTGAGAATTATTTTGCATTCATTCCTATGGGCCTCCTGGCCCGTAGGAATGCATTGGAAATTATTCCTTAATTGCGAATTCGCAAAATGCGAATTCGCAAATAAGGAAGCTTAAGGAATCGCAAAAAAAGCGATTTTTTTCATACATACCATTTTGAAATTCCTAAATAGCGATTCCTTAAAATCGCTATTTAGGAATCGCAAAATACTTTCTTGATACATATGGCAGAATTTCGGCCTTTGCGAATCGCAAACGGCCTTTTTGCATGATTTGGGATGTATGAAACATTCCCAAAATAAGGAATTGCAAACTTGTGCGATTCCTTATTTTTCCATAGCATTTAGGGAATCGCAATTTTGCGATTCCTCAAATGCTATGTATGTAGCATTTTTGGCTTGCGAATTGTGGTCAAGAATTCGCAAATTACCACCAACTTGTAGTTGATGGTAACTTGCGAATTCTTCCAAAAATGCACAATTTGGCATTTTTAAAGGTGGCATGTGATGCACACACATGCCCATAGGGCATGTATGTGCGCCATATGCACACACATGTACATTTCAGGGGTGCAGCAGGGTGTCTTTGAGACACCCCTGCACCCTTGTAATAATTCTCAAATTGCGATTAGCAAATTGCGAGATCGCAATTTGAGAATTATTTTGCATTCATTCCTATGGGCCTCCTGGCCCGTAGGAATGCATTGGAAATTATTCCTTAATTGCGAATTCGCAAAATGCGAATTCGCGAATAAGGAAGCTTAAGGAATCGCAAAAAAAAGCGATTTTTTTCATACATACCATTTTGAAATTCCTAAATAGCGATTCCTTAAAATCGCTATTTAGGAATCGCAAAATACTTTCTTGATACATATGGCAGAATTTCGGCCTTTGCGAATCGCAAACGGCCTTTTTGCATGTTTTGGGATGTATGAAACATTCCCAAAATAAGGAATTGCAAACTTGTGCGATTCCTTATTTTTCCATAGCATTTAGGGAATCGCAATTTTGCGATTCCTCAAATGCTATGTATGTAGCATTTTTGGCTTGCGAAATGTGGTCAAGAATTCGCAAATTACCACCAACTTGTAGTTGATGGTAACTTGCCAATTCTTCCAAAAATGCACAATTTGGCATTTTTAAAGGTGGCATGTGATGCACACACATGCCCATAGGGCATGTATGTGCGCCATATGCACACACATGTACATTTCAGGGGTGCAGCAGGGTGTCTTTGAGACACCCCTGCACCCTTGTAATAATTCTCAAATTGCGATTAGCAAATTGCGAGATCGCAATTCGAGAATTATTTTGCATTCATTCCTATGGGCCTCCTGGCCCGTAGGAATGCATTGGAAATTATTCCTCAATTGCGAATACGCAAAATGCGAATTCGCAAATAAGGAAGCTTAAGGAATCGCAAAAAAAAGCGATTTTTTTCATACATACCATTTTGAAATTCCTAAATAGCGATTCCTTAAAATCGCTATTTAGGAATCGCAAAATACTTTCTTGATACATATGGCCCTTAGTGATTTAGCACATCAAGCTAGGGGTTTCAAAGCCCTGCTGCCTTTGATATGAAACCCCAGTTTTCCCCAGACCTGGAAGATGCCACCCCCTGCCCGAGGCCAATCTGGCACCAGGACAGGTAGGAAATTAGCTATGCAAGTAGGTACGTTGCACCACAAGACTAGTCACACCCCTAAGGCGGGCTGCACGATATGCTCGGTGAATGAAGGATTCAATCATCTTGATTTTGGAAGAATTAGGATCTTTGGGACAGGGTTATGCTCAGTACCCACTGAAAAAGGTCATTTAGAAGGTGTAGTAAAGCCAAAGGTAAGTAGCCCATTGGCTACCACCCTTCACCCCCTCAACACCCCTACATTCAGTATTTAGGTGGCCCCTCGACATCAGGAAAGCAGACTCACCTGAATAAAGAAGAAGAAGGACAAACAAGGGCCAAAGAAACAAGAACTATTGATTAATTGTGGAATTTGGTGCAAAACCCTGCCTGCTCATGTCCCAACAATTGTGACAATGTGACTCATCCTGCAGCTGTGCATCCTCCCAAAAAGCCATGGAGGGCTGCTAGCCGTTCGCCAACCAGCTAGCATCTTTCTTGAATTGGAGGAGCCACTTCCCAACCTGAAGGCCCCAATCCCAAAGCCCAGTTCACCGTTCTGCTGACAACAGGGTGCACCAAAACAGCAGCCACCCAGGAGAAGGTCTCTATATTCCAGAGGGTCAGATTAATCTCCCCCAAAAGTTGGGCGACACCAGGACCCCCCAGGAGCTATCCTACAGCAAAACCCGTGGTACTGGACCACCTGCAAAAGACAAGAGTTTGTTTGTGTCCAGCCCGGACACCAACACCTCCAAGACTAACCCATGGACGTGGGACCCCTGCACCAGAAATGCCATCACTGAGACTGGTCCTGCTGTTCTGGTTTGTCTCTCTATGCAGGTCTGACCAAGAGCCACGAAAGCCTACGATGCATGGGAACAGCCAACCAAAAACCCTCTTCACCCGAGCTATCCAGCCCAGGTCACCAAACACTGACTGTGCCCCCCTTCTCTCAAGACCCTCACAAACTGAGCCCCCTGATTGGAGATCCCGGATTTGTCCCTAAGTTCACCTCTGCAGCCTGTTTCTAGGTGAATCCCTTACTTTGTCAATGGTGTGGCATGCAAGGCTACCAACCGGTCCAGCACCCCTGCACCTGGACGCTCCGGGATAGGTAAGCTCAAACTACTTGTGGATCTTGTGACCATGACCCAAAGTAGGGACCCATCTTCCCAGTCAGGATAAGGGGGTACACTTCTAAAATAACCCCTGCTCACCCCCTTGTAAGCTTGGCACAAACAGTCAGGCTTATCGCAGAGGCAGTGTGTAAAGCATTTGTACATGACCAGCAGTAAGACAAAGAAAACACTACAAAAGGACACCACACCCGTTTTAGAAAAAGATCCAATATTTTATCTGTGTACAACAAGATCAAAAACAATAAAAATCCACCACACAGTTCTTAGATATATCGAAACAGAAAAATAGACTTAAAATACAGGGGCATATTACCAACAACTATCGATATTTATCGCTAAAGAAGCTTAGCGAAATTTTTTTATCGCCAAGCATCGCCGGATTTTATCGCAGAGATAACGTGCTATTAGCAACGTTTATGTCCAATGCGATAAAATAACCGGCGATAGCGCCAAAATGCGTGAATATCGCTGGAAAACCAGCGATATTCACGCATCATCGCCAATAGGGTCTTAACCTGAATATCCACCTCCCATTGGATATACAAGCTAAGAACTGGTCTGAGCAGGCGTTAGTTTTCAGCAGCATTCACGCTTAGCGCACATTTTTTTATCGCTACACCTGCCTTGCTAATAGGCGATAGCGACGTTAGCGACTGCTTTCAGTCGCTAACTGGTTGGGTACGCTCACTTTGCATGTCATTAGCGATAAATATCGCTGACATGCAAAGCGGGCACCAAACCGCTCGCTATCACCTAAAAGCTGTCGCTAACTGATATTAGCGACAGCTTGCTAATAGGGCGATGGAATTATCGCCTCTTTGCGGCCGAAAACGGCCGCAAAAGCGGTGATAATGTCATTTCGCCTGCCTTGATAATATGCCCCACAGTTCTTTAAAGTCGATAGCGCTGCCCGGGGCCATCACAGCCTTGTGAACAACCAATCCAAACAGTTCTGGCTCAATGCGGCATCGCAGGCTAGCCACTGTGTCGGGGAGACCTGCAAACAGTACCTTTAGAAATCCAGGGAGTTGGTGGCCTCACGCTGAGCCTCGACGAGCAGGTGTCAGCAGTCATAGGTTCCGGAGGTTGGTGCAGAAGTCGTCGGCCTTTGAAGTCACACGTGTTACAGATGGAACTCTGAGTGGTTGAAGTCAGGAGCATTGGTGGGCATCTGGGCTGTGGTGCGAAGTGCAGTGGTGCAGCGTACAGTGCCCTCAGGTCACGGTGCAGGTAGCGGCTCAGTAACAGTCATCCAGCGGTGTCGGTGAGACCAGGGCTATGGTGTGAAGTGGTACAGTGCCCGTTGCTGTGCTAATAAGTCATGGTTCAGGCAGCGTTGTTGTTGCTGAAGTGCAGTCAACGGCAGACGAACTGGGTTCAATGGCGCCAGCATCTGTAGGCCAAGCTTGCAGTGCGGGACTGGGCGGTGCGTCGTGTAACTTATGAGTGGTGCCCTCAGACCACGGTGCAAGCAGCGGCATCAATGTCGGCGTGGAGCAGCGGCATCAGGGATACCAGGGTGGAGGTGTGAAGAAAGGCGGTGCGAAGTGCAGTGCCCACAGGTCACGGTGCAAGCAGTGGCTCAGTGGCGGCATCGGTTGTTGTTGTCGGTGAAACCAGGGTTGCTGTGCGAAGTGTGGCGGTGCCCTCTGCGGTGCCTTCAGGACACGAGGCAGGCAGCACCGTCATTGACGGCGTTAGGCTCCTTGTTCTTCTGTTGAAGCACAAAACACACAGTTCCTAGTGCTGGTAGCAGATGAACTTGAATTCTTTGCTGTTCCTGAGACTTCTTACACAAGAGGCAAGCTCTACCTCAAGCCCTTGGAGAAACTCAAACAAAGAAGTTGCAGAAAGTTCAGTCCAGTCCTTTCTCTGCCAAAGACAGAAGCATCCACTGCAGGCCACCACAACAAAGCACACATCAAAGTGGTAGTTCCTCCTTACAGCTTCTCCAGCTCTTCTTCTTGGCAGTTTCCTTAATCCAAAAGAGTTCTAAAGTCCTAGGGTCAGGGCCTCAATATCTATACCACATTTTCTCTTTGTGGAAAGGATCTTTGTGCCCAGTCCAAACCAGTTCTATCCTCTCTGGCCCAGCTTCACTACAGGAGGTGGAGACAGCATTGTGCAAAGGAGACACTGTCTATTCAGGTGCTAGTGAAAACTCCTCCCATCACTCTAAATGCAGACCAGGCCCATTCAGGAAAGGCAGGACACACCTCAACCCCCATGTGCCTGTCTACAGTGAATGCACATCCCCAGCACCTGTGGTTCAAAAACCAGATGGTCAATACACAAACCAGCCAAGGCACACAGAATGGTTAAACAAGAAAATGCCTACTTTCTTAAAGTGGCATTTTCAAACACACAATTTAAAAACCATCTTCCTAAAATGTTATTAAGTTCTGAGTCCAGAGAGCCTAAACTCCATTTCTCCATGTTGTCCCAATGGACAGTTATACTTGTTAGATGTTAAAAAAATAACTCCCATGTTAGCCTATGGAACAGATAGCCTTGCAATAGTGAAACACAAAATTGGCAATATTTCACTATCAGGACACGTCACACATACCAGGACATGTCCTACCTTTCACATATACTGCACCCTGCACTGAGGGGTGCCTTACATGTAAGAAAAGGGAAGGGCCTGGCAAGTAGGGGTACTTGCCAGGTGTGCATGGTAATACCAAACTATGTGCTGACACTGGAGTGGCAGGTCTGAGAAACCTTTGAAAGGCTGCTTGTGTGGCTGGCGCAATCAGTGCTACAGGCCCACTAGCAGCATTTGATTTCCGGACCCTGGGCACACACAGTGCACTATACTAGGGACTTAGTAGTAAATAAAATAAGCCAAAAATGGAAACACCTATCCATAAACACAATTTACTGTAGAGCACTTGCCCTTTAACACTGATTAGCAGTGAGAAAGTGTACATATACACTAAACCAGCAAAACGATGTCCAACGCACCTTTAAAAAAAGGAGGCCAGAAAGAATAGGACAGGGGAAACATGCCTCTGGTACCTAGGGCATGGGTACTAAAGAGGGTCCCAGAAGGCTGCAGCATGTATTGTGCCACCCTAAGAGAACCACCACCAAACTCTTGCAGACTGCAATTGCAGGCTGCATGAAATGGTGCAAACAAATGTAAATACATAACATGGCCCGCCACCTGGAAGACAACAACATATTAGACCCATCCCAATCCGGATTCAGACGCAACCACAGCAGCGAGACAGCCCTCATCGCCGCCACAGACGACATCAGGCACCAACTAGACAACGGCGAAACATCAGCCCTCATCCTCCTGGACCTATCAGCTGCCTTCTACATGGTATGCCATCACACTCTAAAAACACGCCTCCTAGAAGCCGGAATCCAAGAGAAGACCCTGTACCGGACCACGTTGTTCCTCTCAGGCAGAACCCAGAGAGTCCGCCTCCCACCCTTCTGATCCAAAGCCACCGACATCATCTGCGGTGTCCCCCAGGGCTCATCACTCAGCCTGACGCTGTTCAACATCTACATGGCCCCCCTCGCACAAGTGGCCCGCCTTAACAACCTCAACATCATCTCCTACGCCGACGACACCCAACTCATCCTCTCCCTCACCAAGGGCCCACTCACTGCCAAAACCAACCTCCACGATGGAATGAAGGCCGTCATCGACTGGATGAGGAGCAGGCGTCTGAAGCTGAACTCGGAAAAGACAGAGGTCCTCATCCTCGGACCCACCCCCTCAGCCTGGGACAACTCCTTGTGGCCGACCACAATGGGAACACCACCAACACCCACCAACCATGCACGCCACCTAGGCTTCATCCTCGACTCCTCCCTCTCCATGTCGAAACAGGTCAACGCTGTCTCCTCCTCCTGCTACAACACCCTCTGCATGCCCTGCAGGATCTACAAGTGGATCCCGACCGAAACAAGAAGAACGGTTACACATGCCCTCATCAGCAGCAGACTGGACTACGGCAACGCACTCTACGCAGGAATCCCAGCCAAACATCTACGCCGACTACAACGCATCCAAAACGCCTTCACCCGACTGATCGTCAACATCCCCCGCCGCAACCACATCACCCCCCACCTGAGAAACCTACACTGGCTCCCCGTCGACAAGAGGATCACCTTCAAGCTCCTCACACACGCACACAAAGCACTCCACAACACCGGACCAGCCTATCTGAACAGCAGACTCAGCTTCCACACCCCAAGCCCACCAGCTCCGCTCTGCCAGCCTCGCCCTCGCCGCTGTCCCCCGCATCCATCGTACTACCTCGCCACAAAGACCTAGAACACCCTCCCTACTCACATACGACAGACCCAAGACCTACTCGCATTAAGAAGACTCCTCAAGACCTGGCTCTTAGAACAGTAGCAGCTCCCACCCCCAGCGCCTTGAGACCCTCACGTGTAAGTAGCACGCTTTACAAGTATTCAGATTGATTGATTGATTGATACCCACAGACACTGCATGCAATATATGTAAATCACCCATAAAGCAGGCCTTCTAGCCCTTAGTCAGGGTGCATTATTTTACATGTGAGGACATATCTACACGAGAAGATATACCGCTGTGCTGTCTAGTTCAATTGCTTGACAGTACAAGTGAACAGGGAAGCCACCTTAAATATTTGTACTGGGCCCTGGTCATTGTGAGTTCCCAAGCTACATGGTGGCTTCACTGAAACCTATAGTGTTTGTTATCAAACAACTTGTCTTAACCCCTTCGACACTCATGACGAGCTCAGCTCGTCATGAGGTACACCTCTCGTACGCTCATGACGAGCTGAGCTCGTCATGAACCGCGGGTTTTTTAAAAGTTCAGCGCACAGCGGGAAAATGCGCCGCCCGGATGGTGTTAATAAATACATACTGAAGCCAGTAGTAGATTTATGAAGGTATGCACCCAGAGGGTACCTTAGAGTTGTACTCTGAAAGCCTACCATCGTCTTAATGAGCTGACTGGCTGGTATCTACCAGGCTGCCACCATAGAAAGGTTTCTCACCCCCTGCAGGTGAGAGCCAGTGCTCAGAGTGGTCAGAAACAATGCCTGCTTTGGCAGGAGGTATGTACACCTCCTCCAGCAGGATGGCTAATGATTTAGCACATCAAGGCAAGGGGCTTCAAAACCCCTGCAGCTTTTGCTATGTGACACTGGCTTCCTCCAGACCTGGGAGATGCCACCTCCTGGCCTGTGGCCCATCTGGCACCAGTAAATGCATGAAATTAGCTTTGCAAGTAGGCGTGTTGCACCACCAGGCTAGTCACACCCATAGGTGGGCTGCATGATGTACTCCATAAAGGAAGGATTCCATCATCTTGATTTTGGCAGGATTTGGAGCTCTGGGACAGGGTTATGCCCATTCCTCACAGGAAGTGGTCACCCCAGGGGATGTAGTGACTATTGGCTGCTACCCTTCACACCCCTTAACTCTCCTAAATTCAATATTTCGGTGGCCCCCTGACACCATGAAAACATATTCTCCTGACTAAAGAAAAAGGACAAAGAAGAGCCAAAGAAGCGGGAACTGCGGACTACCTGTGGAATTTGGCACCAAAATCTGACTGACTGCTCCTGTCATGACAATTACAATAACCTGATTTGTCCTGCACTTGTGCATCCTTTGAAAGCCTCGGATGGATGCCAGCACTTTGCCAACCAGCCAGCATGTCACCTGAAGTGGAGGAGCCACTTCCCTGAAGGCACCTACCACTCCATCTGGTTCAAAGTTCTGCTGACCATCAGGTAAACCGAAGCAGCAGCTGCCCAGTAGGTCATGGTGCTCCAGAGGGTCCAATCCACCTCCCCCAAGCTTGGAGATGTTAAGGCCCCCAGTAGCTGTCCTGCACCAATACCTAGGGTACCTGACCCCTTGCAGCAACCAAGGCTTGTTTAGTTTCCAGACTGCATACCAACACTGCCAAGACCAACCTACCAACGTGGGACTCCCGCACCAGAGAGACCATCAACATGAGTGGTCCTGCAGTCCTGTTTTACAGGTCTGACCAAGAGCCATGAGTGCCTACGACGTAGAGGAACAGCAAACCAAAGTCCTCTGCACCCAAGCTCCCTGGCCCAGGTCCACAAACACCGACTGTACCCACCTGCTCTCAAGACCCTCACAAACTGAATCACGATTTGGGAGCTCCTGGACTTGTCCCCAAGTTTCCCTCTGGAGCCTGTTTCTAGGTGAACCCCTTACTTTGTCAACGGTGTGGCATGCAAGGCTACCAACCAGACCAGCACCACTGCACCAGGACACTCCAGGACAGGTAAACTCAATATGCTGGTGGAGCTTGTGACCTTGACCCCCTACCACCTGAAAGGGACTCCTGAAATATAACTGCAAATTATTGTATGCAGTATATGTTTCTTTTTCCATAAGAAAGCATTATCACGTAAAAGCGCATATGTGTGACATTTTGCTTGACTGTAAAAATTGATAACTCAAAAAGTACTTACCCGATTACGAAGTTCTTGCTGTTAAGAATTTTAGAACTATATGTTATTTTTCTAAATTGGTCTCGAGTTTCAACATTAGTGTGTCTAATTTATTGACTCTGTGTGTACAACAAATGCTTAACACTAACCTCTGATAAACCTGACCTGCTCACCCACACTACCCCAAAAGAAAGCATTTGGGATTATTAATTTAAGCCCTTTAAACCAGTAAGGGCCACCTGGACTTTCTACATAGAGTACCTCATTTTGGTACACTACATAAAAAGCCAGATTCCTACAATGCTTCCTTGAAGCAAGATAAGGCAAGGCAGAACTATGTCCTGCTTTGTGTTCCTTTTTTCTTTTTTGCAAAGTCATGAAAAGCTACGCAAATCGAGCTTTGCCTGGCTTTCTATAGCTCATAGCTGCCAACAACGTAATGCCAACCCTTTGCAAAATCTTAGTAAATCGGTGCCTGTGATCTAAATCAAATGTGCCAAAAGGAACTAAAAATAATGCTACACATGTTGCTGCAAAGAAGCAGGTTTTTTACCATGCAGTGGTAGGTCACCCTTCGGTTCGTGATTGCTGTATTTAGGTGTTAAACTAATACCAATGAGGTGAAATGTTTGCCCATATAGCGTAGTAAAGTAATACTGCCACAAACTGTCCTACATTACTCCACATAATTTGCCTTTTTCTGCACCATAATTTGGTCAACGCCCCATATAATTTAGTCCTCCTCTCCTGCAGCAAATGTGTGGCCCTGAATATGAATCACCACTAACAATATAAAATCCTGCTGAAGAGATTATCAACAGACTACTTAGACTCCCAGTTATGTGTACTATAAAACCTCAGATTTGAAGAGCAGATACAGAACCACGAACCTGGTAGGATAGCACTGTAAAATAAACATAACAGAGTAAATCTGACTATTTATCCAGGCACTCCCAAATGCTTTTGCAGGAATAAGCTGTGCCAATTCAGGCCTGCAGTGCTTCCCACTGAAGCAGTGTAGTTTTGGCTTCACCGTTTCATTAGTTCATGTTTTACCAGGCACATCTCGTGTGTATGTGTGTGTGTACATATATATATACACACGCATGGCCTCATGTACTCGTGTGATGTAACATTATTAATGTAATTTGGTGCACTGACAGAACAGAAAGTGCATTCACTGGGATCTCGACATATATACATGTGTGTGCATTACTAATGTTTTCATTACACTAACCTTATATTGCAGTTTCTAAATATATATGAATTTGTGTGGTTTAAATACTGTTGTTAATTCATATATATTCAAGTATTCATTTGAATAGTACTATGCATTTATATTTTACTGTATATATATATATATATATATATTTATAATCATGCATTTAAACCAGTATTGAGTAGCATGCCACGTTAACTTGACCAAATGTCTGAAGCATTTAGATTTCTTAATGTTTAACCTTCAGCATGAATGTTTGCTTTGTATGCAATGTTTTTCTCCCCTCTGCAGTAGCAATTGTGTGATCTTATGAATGGAAAAAGGGCATATTGTGAGACAGAGAAATAGTGAGGTTCAGGAGGAGTACTTTGGCAAGGATGAGAAGCTTTAATGAACAAAAGGAGGACTGCTGTTTGTACAGAATTGGAAGACGGGAGGAATCCAAGGACATTCTAAAGGACCAAAGGAAAGGAGTTTCAAGAGTAGTTGCCAAGTTTTACTGTGTGAAGGTGGAAAATAATGAGACATGTAATATGGAATTTTTCAAATGCTCTTTTGGAGGGTGTTTAACTGGAGATCATACTTTAGCAAGGTTCAGATTCCCTTTTAAATTTTGTTAGCTACAGACCTCTTTGCAACATCTCTGCTGTGTGGCTTCATGCTATACAATATTCCTTTCCTCTAGAGAACTTCTACGGAAGGTACTGCCATGCTAACACTTTCTCCGTTATAGATCTAACTAGCGTTTCCTCATCCAGTATTATTTAGAGTAGATTTAGATTAGGAGATGTAGGTTTTCCTCATGCATAGCGTGGAAGAGGGTCGCAAATCATTTACTGGTCATCAAATCGTTTCTTTAATACTATGTATTGTGATTACTGAATTTCTTATATTTTTTATGTTGCTAAAGGTAAAAAACATTCATCGTTTTGGCCTGCCTGTAGTAATCCTGTATTTCAGCAATATATTCCTGAGACTTGTGTATAACTGCCTGGTTTTGAATTTGTAATAAATGCATATTTAATTCAATCTTCCAACTCAGACTTTTACCCTGTGGCCAAATGGGTTACCCTGTAATTGTTAAATTGCAGTTGATCCTAATTCCTTTTATTACTCAGGCACCTAGAAAGTTTGATTGCAGGAAGCAAGGAAGAAGGAGCCAAATACTACATGGTAGCAGATGGTAGCAGAAGACGGTTAGGTCCTGGGATAGGTGAGTCAGGAGATTTTATAAGAGAATAGTTACATTCCTAGTCCCAGTCCTATTCCCAGAGCCTATATTTCGAGTCAGAGGATCCAGTGGTTTCTTGTGGAGTGGTTACAGTGGAGGAGTGAGTATTAATAAGGTTGCACATGTATGGCTTATGCTTAGCTTGTGGTGATACAGTAATTGTGTTGTGTTTGGCGAAGGTTTTTGAATGTTGTCTGAATACAGTGCATAATGTGGAGAAGTTGAAGTTGTTAACGGGTCCGACATGGCTTTAGATCCCGGAATGTTGTTAAAAAGTGTAGAATACACTGTATTGTAATTGTCTGCTAAGGTTTGTGGTGAATGTAGTGAAATGGTGTTGATAGCCCAATTGAGATAGGAACATTTAACTTTATGTGTGAAAGTGAGGTATGATTAGTGTGGTGGAACTTTTGCACAGAGGGAAACTGTACTGATCAGGGTGCTTCCCTGCAGGTTGAGGTTTCATTCAAATATGTGTCAGAGTAGATTGGGAAGCGTTGTTTGGAATTATTTTTTGTGTGATTTAACTCTGTTGATTTCTTTAGCAAATGCCATTGCATTGTATTTGTTTCCATGAGTATCGCTGAAGAGAGTGTGTTTGGAAATTTAAAAGGAGGCTTAACCAGTGAAAGGAGTGAGACTGATATCACAGTGTGCAACGCTGGAATTGGTCACGTGGTGTAAAGCCGCACTATTATTGACTGTTGATTTGGAACAAAAACTGTGAATGAATTATCAGGTCCTGCCTTGAACGAACAATTCTAATTGTGATTATTGACATATTTATCTGAAAATGAAATGTTTTAAAGCCACACGAGATTTCATTAGGGGAGAAGTGAACACACCCATTAGAGAAGAGGAAGAGGCACCACCTGAAGATATTGCGGGTCATTATATGTTGATAAATGTAGGCTACACACTTGTTTTTGGCTTAAACAATGGCACAAGATCACTGAGAAAAAGGTGCACTGGTGTTTCCATGCTAATTTAAAGTGAGAATCATTGAAAACTTGAGGAGAATTTTATATGAGATGAAACCACAGCATAGACCTACACAGTTTGAAGCGCTTAATGCTTGGGAGCATGTAGCTCATGCTAGAGTGAAAGAGATGTATCATGGAAGAGCTAGAAAGGCAGTGCGCACTCATGCTGATGCAAGGTGAGACAGAACAGAGAAGGTGGAGAACTGATGGATGGAAGGTGTGAAATTAAATCCAGCAAAAATAAGCGATGAAGTGGAGAAATGGAATGAGAGGAAAAGGAAAGAGAAGAGGGATAGGATAAAAGAAACAGATGGGGGAAATGAAAACTGTAACAGTGACACTAGTGATGGTCTTCTAGAAGTATTGTTGTCAGGACGACCACTTCCGTATAATGAAATTTGAACTGTGGGGGGTGGAAATGTTAATGCAAGTGGAAATACTGAGTTGGCTACTGCACCAGTAAATGAGGATCCTAACGCAAGGGGGGGGGGTTCGCCTGTGAATAAGGATTAGAATGTGATGGGAGGAAGTTCAGGAATCTGCCCCACTGGCACCTCCACAACTCTTAATGCCCAAGATGCTCTTACTGTCCCAGTTACCACTGGACCAGTGGTTGCTATATACAATCACAATTCTGCAGGAAATGGTACACACAGTTTGGCTGTTCCTACTCAACAATGGCTTTCAGGAAACGCACTACAAGTTTGAGGGTGGGAGAATGTTATCCTTTAATCCCAGTTAATGAGAGTTCCCCTTGTGATGCGAGTGCAGACCCGACCACGATTCAGACTAGATTTGGACCTTTGAGGTAATTTAAGGGGTTTGCCAGATTTGGGTTTTCTCACATGGGAACTACCCCTGAATGTGCATAGCAGCACACACTGAGTGTAGGCAGTATCAAAAGATATTGTGGTGCAGTCTAGTCTTAATGTACAGGAATGAGATGAGTGGTAGAGAGCCTTTAATGCTAAATCAAATGGGAGTGGGAATACAGAATTGAGCGATAGAACAATTCCATCCTGTTTGAAGGTAAACCTGGTGGATATGGGAAAACTGAAGTTAGAATTGGATGAAATGATAAGTAGGAATCTTGAATTGGACACTTATCAACAAATTTTGCTTTTGTTTATGAGCAAGGATGTTACTAAGAGAGTGCGACAAGCGTATGAAAAATTGTATGAAGTGGCTCAGAAATATGAAGTTGATTTGGAGAGGACAAAGACTTTACAGAAGAGCCACCAACTCTGCTTTTGTAATCGGGATATAGAAAATATGAGAATATCAGGGATGAAGATGTAAATTCAGGAATTATTTTAAAGCATTCAGGGTTTGGAGTGCGCTGCATACATTGAAAGTCAAATGGTCAACAAGGAAAGGTCCCAAAAGATTGATGGGGGAATCACCTCCTTCTGGAGAAGGAGGTGCATGAGCTACAAATTTTCCTTTATGAGAAGTACCCAGTTGCGACTATGTTCATGTGCCTTGGAGTAGAATAGATTTTACATCATTCACTAATAATTTCCCTAGGGTTAAAGGAAAATCTGGTGGAATGGTAGAAACAAATGAGTGATTTGTGAAACTCTTGAAAGTCTTATGGACTGATTTGATTACTTTGTTTGATATTGTGGACCCAAGTGACTTATGGACAACCTGTAAGATAGCTACAGAGTACCCTGGGAGGGAACCAGCAAAGCATCCTTTGACTAATGGTCCATCACCCATAATAAAGAGAAAGTACAACCAGGTGATGATATGGTTGAGGTCTAAAGTGCCGCCCCTGGATATTGACTGGATCAAGATTGACTGAATGACCCAAGAACCTAAAGAGAAAATTCATGCACATTATGAGAGGCTGTTGCAGGCATTTAAACAGTATAGTGGAATGGAAACGTTGAAGCCCAAGGACATGGAACAGAGGAGATCAACTACAACCTTTTTGATACTTTGGAGCAAGTCAAGAAATTAAAGGAAGAAGTGTCAGAGGCTGAGCAACAGATTTGAGTTAGTGCAAGGTGAGGCAAGAAGTATAAGGACGAGATTTGAATTTCGAAAGATGGAAGATCTGTGTTTCCAAACAGTACACAGTCACCAATAGCTTGGCATTATCATGGTCCGACTCATGTAGGGAGAGATGCCATGGTCAGGTTTTTCAGGCTTAATCCAAGGTTTAGGTTGATGGCTGAAGCATTGTGCCACAGATACACTGTGTGTCAACTGAATGTGTTGGGAAAATAACTGCAGTGGCATTGAGCCACATAGAGAGGTAAGGTGATCCCTTTACAAGGATGCAGTTGGATTTCATTGAGATGCCTGTGTGCAATTGATTGAAACACGTGTTGGTTGATGTATGCATTTTTTCATGAGGGGTTGAGGCATAGGCACACCCAACATCTCACAGTAGCAAAGTTGTTGTTGAGGGAGATAATACCCAGATTTGGCTACCCAACTTCTTTGGAATCTGACCGAGGTACACACCTCAACAAAGAAATCCTGAGGATGCTGAGTGCCACTTTACAGGTTGAAAAGAGACTCATTTATAGCTTTAGAGATGTGGCTTGGGTCTTGTGGAGCAGGTCAATGGGGCTTTGAAATTCAGACTTGCCAAGAGTTCTGCTTCCAATTCTTTGAAATTGCCTGATACTTTGCTGCGTAAGTTAATGAGACTCTGCAGCATCCCAGATTGTAGGACAGGATTGTTCCGACATTAAATCATCATGTTTAGGGCAATGAAGATGCCAGCCATACCTGCAAATGCGCTTGTCAAAATGACTGATTATCTGATACTTGATTACTGCAAAGAACCGGATGATATGGTGTGTTCTGTGTCTCATCCGAATGCACAGCAATGCCTCATCTGGAGGAGTGCTATGCCCTTAGTGACCTGGAGCTGGGTTGTGGTGAAAAATCATGTCCAAAAGAGTTGTCTGGAGCCTCGCTGGCATGAGCCCTTCCAGGTGATCCTTGTCAACACGACTGTTGTGAAGTGTGGCGGTCTTCCCAACTGGATGCATGCTGCCGATACTCGCCGAGTTCCGAGTCTCCTTTATGAAATAACAACACCTCTCCCAAAAGTGCCATTAGTGGTCAAGAGATCACGGGAGCAAGTTAGTCAAGTTATAGGGGAACAGCAAGAACCTGAGACAGCATTTGTTTGCTCTGAGTGAAGTCCTGGAGAGTTGGTTGTTGAAAATGAGGAGAGAGGCTAGTCCTGAGCCAGACTCGGACCCAGACGAAGGGCTTAGTGCTGTCGAACTGCGAGGGGCTGTAGGAGAACATTGGTCAAAAGATCAGGACAGTGAGAGACTGCTCCCACAGGGAGAAGATGACATCCCAGGCATCCCAGAGGATACTGAGGATTCTGATATGAGTGACGAAGGACGAAAGGAGACTGCACTCACAAGGTCAAAGCAAGCAAGAGTGCCCTGTCGGAGGTACTTTTTCCCTGAATGGGCTTACATCCTTGCATATGGCAGGGAAAACAAGTTCTGGGAATTCTGTGAATGTTCAGCTAAACCTTTTGGAACTTGACCTTCAGTTCAATCTTACTTTTGAACTTCCTTTGTTAATGAGATTGAGTGCCTTGAGACATCTTATTCTGGATGTGGCTGAGTTTCTTTTCCTGGCTGTCAATGAGTTCCCTGTGCTAGTCGATGAACTGAAACACTTCATTCTTTAACTGATTGTAAATTAACTTGAACTGTTTCTTGTTAGAGACGTTTAAATAGACTTTGTACAGAAGAAAGAAGAGTACCGAGGCCCAAGACAGCTGAAAGAGTCTAAGGTTGTCCTGTAGAAGACCAGACTGTAGGGCTAAAAAGACTCAAAGACCTTTGTAAATATTCTTGTTGCATGTCATTTGAACTTTTGTTTTGCTGCCTGCACAGATGGAAACCGACAGAGAACACTATGCAGCTGCCACGTTCCACCCAAATATTTAGGTTCCAATGAAGAAATGGCAGTCAAATTTAATATTAATTGGCATAGATACATCATAACAGGCATACAAAAAAAGTTGTAGTTGCAGTACTAATTATAGTGCTGATAGGGCTATATTCAGCTACACATAGATCAGTGGAACTCAAGCCTACTGTTCCCATTACCACGCCAGATCGTGCTGATAGTAACCCACAGTTGTTGGGGATTAAGGAATTGCACACTGATGTATCAACGGGAGATTTTTCTTCAAACGCTTAGTTTAGATTGCTTTATGAATACATTGACACTATGAATCTGAAGGACTGTTCCGTTTCAACCCAGTTCCCTGCTTCTGTTTCAGAGGGTGTTACCTATCAGAATAATACTTTGACATATGGAATCTCTTGTAGTCTTCTACTAAGTATATATTATAGACAGGGTAGTTTCCAATTCTATTTTTCTAATTACGATTTAGTCCTTTCAGAAGTTCCTATGTTCACACATTTAAATAATAATCCTTATTTTAAAGGTGTAGAGATTGCAGGCAGATTTTTTGTGTCTCTTAAGCCTCCAGATACTTCATATGTACACAGACATAATTTGAATTGTTCAATGACAGATGTGGAGGAGAAATTCTTGAATCTAGTCAGGTGCAGTAGCGAAGAAAACGAACATCAGGTGAAGGGGACTTTGTCTTTATTTTAGATTGGCAACATGAGGGAAAGCTGTGTATACACATTGACCAGAGGTATTTCGACACGCTTTTTATAGGAAAGAGCCAATATGAACATATTTTTGAGGTGAGGAGAAAGAATGACCTTTTCTTGGAGGGACGAGATCCTCTGACTCCTGGAGTGTACTTTATTTGTGGACAGTATGCATATTTAAAATTGCCCTATGGATGGCACGGTACATGTTATCTTGGTATACTTTTACTGAAGATTAACCATGTGGAACATTTTAATGATCCTGTATGGGAAACAAGACCTAGTACTAGACAAGGTGCTAGTGCAGCGGAAGTAGTAGGAGATAGTTTTGGTGCCATAATCCTTTCTGTCGGAGTAATTCTGAATGATCTGTAAATTAGAAAGCTAACTACCACAGTGGATAAATTTACTGCTAGTGCCGCAAATTCTTTATTACTTGTAGTTACTGATGTGGTTGGAAAAAGGTCCATAGTTTTGCAAAACAGACTTGCGCTAGACCTTTTACTCACAAAAGAGAGTGGAGTCTGCAAGAAGTTAAAAGTAAAAAAATGCTGTACTTACATCCCAGACGAAAGTAAGGATCTGGGGAAATATATTCAGAATATATCTGGGCTGACAAAATATTTGAAAGAGGTAGAAGTGACAGGTGCATTGGAAGCTTTTGGAAGTGGATTTGCTTCAATGGGCAAGTGGTTTGGAAGCTTGGGAAGTGGAACTCTGGGCGCCATTTTGAAACCTCTTTTGATAATTGCCCTTTGTGCAATATTCCTACTTATGATCTTTAAGGGATACAAGAATACACTAGTTAGACAAGTAAGAGGAGAGTCAGAGGAAGTATTATGATAACATTAAACGCCTAGAAGACTCTATATGAAAGGTGCTCAAAACTACAATGTTTTAGATCGTCCGTCTGACATGATCTTCTTGTAATCTGGGATGGGTTGATTCGCCATCAGAGGGGGAACGGGAGTAGTGCAATTTTGTCTCCACCCTTTCATGTTCGACCAGGCCAGAAATATATTTTTATTTATAGATGGCCTCATGTACTCGTGTGATGTAACTTTTTTAATGTGTCGTGGTGCACTAACAGAACAGAAAGTAAATTCTCTGTGCGATCTTAACATATATATATGTGTGTGCACAACTAATGTTTTCATTACAGTAACCTTGAATTGCAGTTCCTACATGCATATGTATCTGAATTTGTGTGGTTTGAATAATGTTGTTAGCTCATATATACCTATGAATTCATTTAGATTGCATTCTGCATCTATATTTTACTGTATACATATCTATAATCATGCACTTAAACATGTATTGAGATGCTTGCCATGTTAACTTGACCAAAGGCCCTAATCATTTTGATTTCTTACAGTTTAACTTTCAACATGAATATTTGCTTTGCATGCAATGTTTTTCTCTCAGCGGGGAAGAGGAAGATGGCGGATTGACTCTGCAGTGAGTAGCAGCGCTATATGAAAGCTCCCGACGGATGGCTGTTTCTGTGGGAAGATAGGTGAAAACTATAACCAGCAACAAAGAAACAACTCGGGACTTAAACATTCCCATAACTCTAACAAAAAAAGGACTTTGCGTTAAAACAACTTTGCCTCTAAACACGCGTACCTCTTATGCTCCGTCGAGACGTCCAGTGCTCTTTGCTTTCAGGAGATACCCGGAGCTCAGTTCTCTATCAGTCTGGACAACACCAGTTTGTATTCCATTGGATTGGTATGGCAGCTTGTCTTTGATCTGGCCGGCAGGTAATGGATCCTCCCAAGATGAGCACATAGCTGGTCGGATGACTCACAACAAATTCCGCTGCAATTGGCATGGACAATTCTACTATGGAGGGGATGAACGCTACAACTAAAAAAGCCTTTCCTCAAGTTTGTAAACCGGTGATACAGCTGTTACACTCGGGGGACGCCGCTAACCTCCTTGCCTCTGCTTTGAGCCCCCTATGGCAGACATCGCTATGGATGATGTTCAGCTCAAGTCACCGGTGGGGTCATTTGATGCTGCTTTGCCAGTAAGCATTGTTAAACCTACTAACGGCGCTTCTATTGTAGAAAAAGGAAATGGGACTGTAAATGACAGCAGAGATGATTGTGGACTCGGGAGGAACCTCCGATTTACAAATTGACAGAGAATATACCATAATAGTTAATAATGAAGCTGTTGAGCTGACTAAACCTCTCTCTCCTGGGATGGTGAATAGCAGTGTGGCAGACAACGGCAACTTAAGACCTGCTGCTTCAACTTCAGGGAACCTGGACATGCCTGCGCCAATAATGGTAGACAAGGCTGAGCCAATTAATTCAGTGGATACTTCACCGAATGCTATGGAATTATCAGCTGAGACTTCGGTATTCTCCTTATCACCAGCAAATATAGACAATTTACCTGACTCATCTGACTCACCTGACCACCTATCAGAGTCTCTTAATGCACACCCTCAGTCTATTAAGAGGAAAAAAGCAATACTAACTTGGCAAAAAATGCCAAGGCTGGTCATAAAATTGGAATATCTGATAAAAAAATATTTTACTCTTCAACAACAAGGCAAAATCATGACTGCCACTAAAAGTAAAGGTAAATCAAGTAGGCAAGATAGTACCTTGCGAAAGTGGGTTACATCAAAGGGAGGTGTCAGAGCGATTGTTTTGAGGCTACCTGGGTTAGTCCAAACTGTGCCTAACACTAGCAGTCAACTCATCTCCCCTTCCCCTTCTGTAAATTCCGCTATAACTGACTGCTTCCCTAAACAAATAGGCACAACTGGGAATTGTGGTACGGTTGAGGCTTCAGTTACAGTGGCTACTGACTTATCTTGTGCTCCATCAGCATCAGTGATTTCATCAGAGCCCTCTTTAGCCACAATCATGCAGGCCCTGTTAGAGCAAAGAGCTGAAGCTCAGGAATACTACACACAACTCAGAGTGGATAATGTCAATATACAACAATCATTGTCAGCAGTAACCAATAAAGTCTCAGAACGTGCAAATGAAATGGCAACCTTGCAACAACGACTTTCTGATAACAAAGATGCAGTAAGGCGCTCCACCAAGCTGCTCAAAGAACATGATATGCAACTTAATGCTTTACAAGGCAAAATCGAAGATTTAGATAATCGCAAACAACGGAATGATTATTTGAATATTTGGAATTCCAGAAGGGAGAGAAGGCTCTGACCCAAAGTTATTTATTGTGCAAACATTCCAGAAAGCCTTTCCTGACTTAGCAGACTGGGACTGGGAATCCCAAATACAAAGAGCCCATAGGCTTCCACCCTTCCTTAATCAAACAGATCAGACCGGCTCACGCCGACCGTGACCAATACTTATATATGTTGCTAACCTTTTACTATGTTAAGCCATTTCTATTAAAGCCCGGCTTAATACACCAGTCTTAGTGGATTCTCTCTCCATCGTCCCATGGTCAGATCTATGTAAAATCACGATGGACAAAAGGTGAAGGATGAAGCAACTTATTGATTCTTGGAAAGCACTAGGTGCATTGGCTTATTTGCAAGAACCTGCCCGGTTGAAGGTTATTAAAGATGGACGGTCGCAGATCTATCATACTGACCACGAGGCAAAGATGGCTCTTGCTAAACTACAACAACATCCTTAGATAAGAAATTGATGCAAAGTATTCAATAATATTCAATATATATTGGACATGTGATGCAACTTTCTTTGAATTATCACGAATACTGTGGGATCATTGTTCCCTCTCTCACATACATATGTTTCCCTTCTTATTTCTCTCTTTCCTCCTCTCTCTCTTCTATTACTTTGAGAGAAGGCACTGGCATGGATCATCTCATTCCTCGCAGGAAGAACCCAGAGAGTCCGCCTCCCCCCGTTCAGATCCGAGGCCACCGAAGTCATCTGCGGCGTACCCCAAGGATCATCACTCAGCCCAACCCTCTTCAACGTCTACATGAGCCCTCTCGCAGCCATCGCACGCCAACACAACCTCAACATCATCTCCTACGCCGACGACACCCAGCTGATCCTCTCCCTCACCAACGACCCCGCCACCACCAGAGCCAGCGTACACGAAGGGATGGAAGATGTCGCCGAGTGGATGAAGAACAGCCGCCTGAAACTGAACTCAGACAAGACGGAATTCCTCATCCTGGGATCATCGCCTTCCGCCTGGGACGACTCCTGGTGGCCCCCTGCCCTGGGCACCACTCCCAAGCCAACGGACCACGCACGTAACCTGGGCTTCATCCTGAACTCCTCCCTCTCGATGACCAGACAAGTCAACGCCGTCTCATCATCGTGCATCAACACCCTCCGCATGCTCCGTAAGATCTTCCGATGGATCCCCACCGAAACCAGGAAGACTGTCACCCAGGCACTCGTCACCAGCCGTCTGGACTACGGAAACACCCTCTACGCCGGAACCACAGCCAAACTACAGAAAAGACTCCAGCGCATACAGAACGCCTCCGCTTGACTCGTCCTGGACATCCCCTGACACAACCACATCTCCGGCCACCTGAGAGACCGGCACTGGCTCCCCGTCAGCAAGATAATCACATTCAGACTCCTCACCCACGCACACAAGGCTCTCCATGACCTGGGCCCCAAATACCTCAACAACCGCCTGACTTTCTACACGCCCACCCGCCAGCTACGATCGACCAGCCTCGCCCTTGCCGCCGTACCACGCATTCGCAGAGCCACCGCCGGAGGAAGATCCTTCACCTACCTGGCAGCCAAGACATGGAACTCCCTCCCCATCCACCTTCGGCTGACCCAGGACCATCTCTCCTTCAGGAAGCAACTCAAGACCTGGCTTTTCGAGCAGTAACGGACCCCTCCCCCCAGCGCCTTGACACCCTACCGGGTGAGCAGTGCGCTATATAAATTATATGATTGATTGATTGACCTTTTTTTCATCTCTATCTTTTCATTGTTTATGTACTATAATATTAGCAATGTTGGGAGGTCTTGGAGAGTTCTGCCTCCCTATGCTGTCATCAATCGACAGCAAGTCAATGGGGGTGATTCCTTTTCTAGGACACAGGGTAGGTGGGCGGGCAACCTGCCAAGGTTTGGGGTGGGGTGGAGATTGGGGGTGGGGAGGACTGTTGAGGACAAAGGTTTTATGGGGTTATAAACAATTGCTATGGGGTGTAAAACAGGGGGTTTACATACTAAACTTGAATGTAATACAGAAACTGCATGGACAACAATAATCTGCCTGTGTTTATATTTAATTACTTAAAAAGCTGCTGCTTCTTCCGAAGCCTCAAGTGGGGAGAGTTAATAGGAGCCCTAAGTGTCAAAAGTTTACATAATGGTATAATTAGATGTATAAGTTAGAATGTGGCCGGGCTTAATTCACCCACTAAACGACGCTTGGTGAGAGAGGAGCTTAAGATGTATAAGCCACTCCTAGCCGTTTTAGTAGAGACACATTTGGCTAACAAAGATAGGGGTTTCTTTAAACAGCTTGGCCTAGAGGTATTAGAATGTACCTCACTAAATGCAGCAATTAGAGGTGTAGCTATTCTTAAACATAAACATTGTGTCTGTAAGAAACTTAAAACAGCTTCTGACCCAGGTGGCAGTTGGGTGATGTTGTAACTCGAAATTCATAATCGGAAACTAGTTATTTGCGCAATATATGGGCCAAATCAGGACAAACCTGCTCTTTTTGATAAATTAATGTTGGAGCTCTTGGACTGGCAAGGGGAAATCATAATCATGGGGGACTTTAATTGCACTTTACATTACTCTATTGACTCAACAAATCGACTTGCCTTCCCAATGATGAGTAGGGTTCGAAAGTCGATTCTTGAGCTGGCTCGGCTTCACGGGCTGATGGATTTGTGGCGAGCATTACATCCTATGATGCCGGGCTTTACGTATTATTCCAGACCACATTAACATTACTCTAGAACTGATCTAATCTTCGTGAATAGCTGTCTTTTAGAAAAATCCAATATAGAGGTCTGCCCACGAATAATGTCTGACCATAATCCGTTATTGTTACATATACAGTCTCTAGGAGATGACAACAGTAATTGCCCTTTCTTATTCCCCAGATACTGTCTGATCCAGAATGTATCTCTCATACTCAGGGCGTTCTTACTGACTTTTTTCAATATAATACGGATACTGCTTCGCCTTTTATTCTATGGGATACGATGAAAGCTGTCATACGAGGGTCCACGCAACAATATATATATCATACGACTAAAATCATGCAAAGTCGGGTGAAGGAGCTTCGTAATACTTTAATAAAATTAGAATGATCCCATGCTCAACAGATCATGTCGAATGGATTAAATAAAGAAGCTATATATTCTGCATTGAATAACACAAGGATGCTCATGACCCGTCAATTTATAGAGAAGGCTACAGCGGCCTACAATAAAAATACATTGAACCAATATGAATATGGGGATCAGGTAGGGCGGCTATTGGCTTACCAGGTAGCAGACAAGAAAGCTAAAACCCGGATAGACTTAATTAAGGGCAGAGATGGTCGAGGGTATACTTCGACTAATTTGGTCTTAGAGCAATTTTATCAGTTCTATTCAAAGCTATGTGCTGTATCTGATGACTTTGAGTCAGGGGTGGCAGAAGAATATTTGCAATTATTGAATCCTCATGTTCTTCATTTAGAGGCTAAAGACCTTCTCCAGCTTGATATAACAGAGGAAGAAATTATGATTGCCATATCAACTTTACCTTCGGATAAGGCAGCCTTGGATGATGCTCTATCCAAAGAATTTTGTAAGGTCTTTAAGACCTCAATTCTACCATTGCTTCAATTAGTTATACATCATATAGCTGAAGGCAAGCAAGTCCCTAAGTCCTGGAGTATGACTAATATTGTCTTCTTTCTTAAGAAAGGGAAGAGTTCTGAAGATTGTGGGTCATATCGCCCAATATCTCTTATAAATACTGACGCTAAAATATTGCGAAAGTGTTGGCAAATCGCTTGACACCGCATATGCCGGGGCTGGCATCAGAACACCAACATGGATTTATCACAGGCAGAGACACTACTGCACACATTAATACAGCTATAATCACCTTTGATATCGCTAACAAAACATCTAATAATATGGGGATGATTCTTTTAGATGCAAAAAAAGCATTTGATCGGGTAGTATGGGATGCATTGTGGTTGATATTGCACAAGAATGTCTTACTTGACCGGTTTATGAAATGGATTAAGGCACTATATATATACTAACCCGCAGACAAAATTAGTATATGCTAATTTGCATTCTAATACATTTTTAATACAACGTGATACAAGGCAGGGATGCCCACTATCCCCATTGCTTTTTGCTCTCTATATCGAGCCCTTTATCCAAACTCTAAATCAAAATAGAGATATTATCCCTTTCAGTAATGATAATTACTAACTTAAGGCGGTAGCTTATGTGGATGATATTACAATCTTTACATCAGGCCCAGCAACAACGCTCAGTATTATCCAGGAAGAAACAACAACTTTGGGGCGTTTCTCAGGCTATAAACTTAACATAAGTAAAACCCAAATAATACATAATCTGTAACCCGTAACACCTATCAGTGGTACTTGTAATGTAGCTACATACCTAGGAGTTAGAATTACTAAAAATGTAGATCAAATTTGGAAACTCAATCATGAAACATTGTTGCAGACAGTCATTAAACAACTTAAGAACTGGAATAAGCTGCCAGTCACAATTATTGGTCGAATCAATATCATTAAAATGATAATATTGCCTACATTCTTATATTTGTTTCGAGCTATCCCTTTACGGGTTCCTAACTATTTCCTTCATAAATTAGAGGGTGCAATTAGCAGCTTTATTTGGGGATATAAGCAGGCCCGGTGGTCGATAAAATTACTTAAATTTCCCTATAAATATGGTGGCTTGCAACTTCCTGATTTTAAGTTGTACTATTGGGCAGCATTTACAGGGCGTATACAAAGTGTATTAACTGATAAAATTCTATATTATGGGCTTATTTTGTTTTTAGGTACAGATCAGAGTATGTACTTATACAGGGTTAATGATCCTAAATATTATAAAAGAGTCTGATTCAAGACCATAAGGGGCATTGTCCGTATTTGGATTGAAATCCTTGGTTATTTTTCAATTGTTTTTGTGGATCTTACTAGACATGAATACTATAAATTATGGAATAATCCATCTCTCCCGAGTATATTTCATGACTCAGTCGGGTGTAAGTGGGCTAGATATGGCATTGATAGACTGGGACAGCTATATGATTATTCTGGTTTTCCTACTTATGTTTCGTTGCATCAAACTTTTGGCCTTCCACACCAGTAATTTTTTTAATATTTACAATTTAGAGACAATTTTTTTAAACGAAAATTAATGCAATTGCCATACTCTCATGTAGCTCTGACATGTTTTTTAAATTCTGCTCATAAAACTAGAATTAGCACAATGTGTACACACTTATGCGATGCTAGAAGTGCCAACCATAACAAATTATCAGCAAAATGGAGTCAAACCTTAAACATGGGCGTAGATGCACTTGAAATCACGCTAGCTTTAGATAAATTAGATAACTGTACACTCCGTTAACTTAAGGCTTCAAAAGTTTCGCACAATTTGTAGGATGTACTATACTCCAGATAAAATAATAAAGTGGCAGTAATCAATACTAGTGTATGGTAGTGGAAGCATGGATAGAACAAGCTCTCCCAAATGTGATAAAAAAGCTGCTGATATTTTACACATGTTTTTATCTTTGCCCTAAACTAGAAGATTTCTGGGTAAAAGTCAAACAATATATTGGTCAATGCTTGAATCTTGAGCTAACTTTTCTGTTACAGAGATTATGCTGGGGATCAAGACATGTGAATATCCTTATATGAGAAGCTTTATGTCCATTTTATTAGCTACGGCCCGTCTATGTATTGCAAGAGAGTGGATTAGCCCTAATTCTCCTTCACTATATGACTGGCTGATTCTTGTAAAAGATATTTACGAGAAAGAACTGGCACTTGCTAAAACTTGTTCGATCCGTTCAATGCTTAGATTTAATCGTATTTGGAAATACTTTGAACATTAGAAAGTGTGTTACTAAATTAGTACAGGATGTTTTTTTTCCTTTGTTTTTTAAAGTTTATATTTGTGTAGTCATTTTAGAACCTACTTGAAATGTGGCTATGATTATCTTTTAAAACCCTGTATGGTCTATTTTGCTCATGCACATCTATTGTGCTTTATTTATGTTTGTTTGTTAAAAATTGTCTGTACACCCTTCCAAAAATAAAATAATAAAAAAATAGCAATGTTTTTCTCTCCTCTGCAGGTTCAGTTGTGTGATTTTATGAATAGAAAAAGGCACATTGTGAAAGGGATAGTGAGATATTCAGGTTGTGGAGGAGTTCTTTTGGCTAGGATAAGAAGCCTTAGTGAACAAACAGAGGACCACTGATTGTATGGAATAGGGAGATAGGAGGAATCCAACTACTTTCCAATGTGCAGACCTAAGGAAAGGAGTTTCAAGTAGAGAAATTGCCAAGTTTTACTGTCTGGAGGTGGAAGATAATGAAACACATGATATGGAATTCTTGAATATTTTTTGGGGGGGTTTAATTGGGGATCACACTTATTCTCTATTCAGATTCCCTTCCAGACTTTGAGAGGTACAGACCTCTGTGCGACATCTCTGTTGTGTGGCTTCATGCTGTACAATATTCCTTTCCTTTAGAGAATTTCTAGAGAGGTTCGGCAATGCAGACAACGTTCTCCTTTAGTGGTTCTAATTAGGGTTTCCTCATACAGTATTATTTAGAGTAGATCTAGATTAGGAGATTTACATTTTCCTCATGCATAACAGGCAAGAGGGCCGCAAATCGTATATTGATCATCAAATTCGTTTTTTAATACTATTTATCCAATTGCTGAATTTCTTGTATGTTTTCTTTTGCTAAGGATAAACATTATTTGTGGTTTTGGGCTGCCTGTAGTTGACCTGTTCTTTTACAATACATTTCTGAGATTTGTATATATTAGTCTGACTTTGGATTTGTAATAAATTCATACTTAAATCCATCTTACTATTCAAAGTTTCACTGTGTTGCCAAATGAGTGACACTGTAATTGTTAAGTTGTAGTTGATCCAAACTCCTTTTTTTCCTCAGGCGCCTAGAAAGTTCCATTGCAGGGAGCACGGAAGAAGGGCCCAAGTTCTATGTGCTAGAACTACTGTTCAACTGTTGTCAGCCAGCACATCTTTGTTAATATACACTTCTGATTTTCCGTTCTTACTGATTTTAAATCTTTGGGTGCTCTACAGATCGGCTTAAGCAGTGCTGTATAACACTGCACTCTTTTTGCCAGTGACATCACATAGATTGTTTTACACCTAATCCCTGGAGCACCCATGCAGTACAGCAGTACAGATCTTGTTGTGGGCTTTAGCAAAGCCTGATATACTCTACTCAGAGGTATTATGTGCAAATTCCTGGATATTCTACTTGAATTGCATCATCCTTGATGTTCTGCACCTATTTCAATTAATGAGTCAATGTTGTGTGGGACAGCTGTTCAGGTTCTTGTTTAGTGTAGTTAATGAGCTATGTGATGGCAGGTGCCTAACTCTAAATGTTGAACACCCAGATTGCATAATACCAGGATTATGGAGGTTAGGGAAACAGGTTGTTGTTCTGCTACATGTATTTATATTGGCATTTATATTGCATGAACCTAGCCACCGAGCACTGTATATATTGCCTATTGTTTTGCAACATGTATATAGCATTTACTACCACTATGTGGAGCGCAAAAACATATGCCTACATAGTAGCACACTACACTGTGTAGGCTGTGTGGTAGGGAGAATGTTTTTGTTTGGATTCTGTGTGGGAATTGTTTTCAGTTTGTGCATAATGCCACCAAAGTGGGGTTATCGTGTTACGGGACACAGTGCTTAGCACTGTGATAGATGAAGAAATTTTAGAGACAGGCGCACAATTTAATCTTTTCAGTAAGCTAGCAGCTTTGAGAAGCTCTGCAGGTCCCTTTATGATTTTCTTATTTTCATACTCCATATAGCTGGTTACTGCACTGGGTTGGCGATTCTGAGATATTTTGTTTAAAGTTTATGGTCCTGAGCAGGCCCATGGATACTAAGGGGCCCATTACGATGGCCGTAACAGTAAACCAGACTGACCGCCAGAGGTGCGACGGTCCCGCTGTGCCTTTTAGGATGCGACCCTGGCGGTTGCATCCCGTATATTTAAAATTGTGGCAGGCAGTGCTGTAAGCAGCACCCGCCACGTTAAAAAGGTATGTTGAGCATTGGCATGCACAACGTGACAGGCACCGCGCAGTTCCTTCCACCTTGAGCATACCAATGAAGGGGGGTACCATGGGTACCCCCCATGTGCATCCCCCCAACACCCCGGGGCCTGCAACGGGCACCCCAAGCCAAACACTGCATTCCTTTCCATGGTGGAGTCCCCGCCATGGAAAGGCATTCTACTGCACCCCTCATAATATGGATGGCGGTGCCTGCAAGCCACCGCCACCATATTATGGGCCTTTTCTGCCCGGCAGGCAATCATAATGATTGGGGGTGGTGATCCGCCCGCCATGATAATAGGCCCCTAAGTGGTGAGTCAAGTGCTGAGGCTGGGTTTCCAAACCTGGGTCCCTAAGTCCCCGAAGCGGCAGCCTTATCTACAAGGGCACATCTCCTCTCCATAAATAGGAAGTAAAGAGCCTATCAAGGAATTCCCCAATATTTACCTGTGCTTGTCTTAAGCTCACTACAATTAGAGACTAGATAAACTAGAACAACATAGGCAGTATAATTATAATAGTTTCCAGACCCATATGGCCCAAAATAGTAATATGACAGTGCAGAATAGAGTGCAGGAGAGAAGCAACATTGGTTAATAATACAAATCCAACGCATATTTGTAGGTTAATGTAGGAAGGCCGTCGGGGCACGAAGAAAGTTTTAGATCTGTGATGAGGTAATTCATTTTTAAGTTTTGAAGAAAATAGATTTCAGATCATTTCTTAAAGTGCAATTTGGTCATTGAGTCTGTACTATGCACTCATCGTGACATGAAGACGCTGATGATTTCCACAGTCTCAGGATACAAATTTGTGCAACAAACAAAGATGTCTCAAGCCATCTCGTCCAGTGGTTGTTGAGTCTAGTGATTTCCTGCAGGTCATTTAGTAGAGTCATGGAGGCCAATGGATGGAGAGGGAGACAACTAAATTCTCTTAAGGATTTCCACACCTTTGCCCAAAACAATGACAAAGTTGGGCACAACCAATGTATGTTCAAGGAATCATATCCAGGACTCTTTTATCTCCAATTTGAGGTCAGGCTAAGATCTGCTGATTATCCAATACAGTGTCCAATGCAGCTTATGAAGAATCTTAGAGGAACTGAATTTATGGTTGTCCTCTATAATTCCACTGTCATGTGAGGCCAGTAGTTCCATCCAGTCTTCATTTTAGAATGGGATTTAAAGGCAGCCTTGCCAAAGAGATTTCAGAGCCTCCGCTATTGGTAAAGGGCAGAATGAGTCAATGAGAATATTATATACCCTGTGTATTACTGTTCTAATGCACATTCACATAAATATGTTCTTATCAGCGATAAAGGTTTATTGCATAAGTATAGCCTAGGCTGTAATAAGTGAGTAGCAGGTAATTCCCTTTCTGAGAGAGGGTCAGGTCACTCTCCAGCTCATGTTCATTATGGGCCATATGTATCAAGGCAAAATGGGTTCGCAAACGCTGAAATTCGCAGAATTTCGGCGTTTGCGAACCCATTTTCGCTAAATGGTATGTATCAAACAATTTGGGTGCAAAATAAGGAATCGCAAAATTTGCCATTCCTTATTTTGCGATTGCATTTAAGGAATTGCAAATTTTGCGATTCCTTAAATGCAATGTATCAAGGAAAAAATACATTCCAAAATGCCCTTAAGGAATCGCAAATTACCACCAACTTCTAATTGGTGGTAAGTTGCGAATTCTTTTAAAAAAACATTTTTTTGAAAATCCAATGGTGCCATGTGACGCTCATACATGCCCTAAGGGCATGTATGTGCGCCATATGCGCACACATGTCTTTTTCAGGGGTGCAGCAGGGTGTTCTTGAGACACCCCTGCACCCTTGAAATGATTCTCAATTTGCAATTAGTAAATTGCGAATCGCAAATTGAGAATAATTTCCCATTCATTCCTATGGGCCTCCTGGCATATAGAAATGAATGGGAAATTAATCCTTAATTGCGATTAGCAATTTGCTAATGGCAATTAAGGAATTTTAAGGGATCGCTAAGGAATAGCGAATTTCTTCATACATACCATTTTGCGATTTCTAAATAGCGATTCCTTAAAAATCGCTATTTAGGAATCGCAAAAGGGTATGATGATACATATGGCCCTAAATGGCTTAATATGGCCATGTAATTGGCCTACTTGCAGAGTGTTACCTGCCTCTGCCACAATTTGCCTGAAAAGTGGTTGTACAGCAGTCAACAGTTAGGCATTGTCTCACACAAGGGCTCCTAGATGAATATAGGTATCAAATCCTCACTGGTCTTCTCAGGTTTACAGTATGGGAGATCTGTGCCAGATCTCAAGTAGACTAGGTGAATTTAAATCTTACTCCAAATGGGTTTGTAGTTACCTCCTGCTGCACGTCATCCAAGGTCTGCCAAATACTTGGGCATAGGCTCTGGAAGTAGGGATGTGGGTGGTTCTGAGGCCCCTCCCAAAATAACCCTTCTGTAGTTCAAAAGGTGATTGAGCTATGAAGTTTTTTTAAAAGTTTGTTTATATATTGTCAAATGTTGCTGTGGGTTCAAAGTCACAGGTTAACAGTCAGGTTGTGCCTTCTGGCAAATTGAGTCTTTTTCCTTTGAAAGGGATATTGCTGTTTACTGTTCTTTCTCTGACTGTAAAGTGAGAGCATTTTGTATGTGACTTTTTTTTAAATCTTGCTGATCTACAGGAAGTGTGAAGTGAAAAGATGTAGGTTGGCATTTCTAACACACAGCAAAATGTAAATTCCTGTACACAAACTGTACAAATAGTTCAAAACAAATCAGCAGCAAAGAACGCACAAAAGAAGAATATTTTGAATTCTAAAGTGTGAAGGAAACAACAGGATCAAAAGAAATCAAGACTCTTTGCTTGGCTATGTGCAAAAGATAAATATTCACTAAAACCTGTTTTCCAGACATTATCATTTGCGCACTCCATAGTTTTATTTGTAGATTTGCATATCTGTGCAAATTTAGGGCCTAATTTAAGGTTCAGTGGGTGGGTTACTCCGTCACAAACATAACAGACATCCCATGTGCCGGATTATAAGTGCCATTGAATCTAATGTACTTGTAATATGGCAGGCAGGATATCAGTCACGTTTATGACGGAGTAACCCCTCTACTAATCTATATAGCAGAATCTAAAGGGCATATTTACAAAGGAATTGCGCCATTGGATCATCACTTGTTGCAACACTCCAGTGGCGCAATGCCATGCATTAAATTTGCAAAACGGCGTCAAGCCACTTTCTGTGGCTTAACACCGCTTTGTAAATATCGATACCCTTTGACGCAGATATCATGTGTGAAAACGGCGTGCAATGGGTGTTGCTGTTGGCGTTCCACCATAACACCCATTGCTTTTTTTTCGCTGCCCCAGAATTACAAGGATGTGTAAATCTGAGGCATAACCAAATACTAACACCAATGAAAAGCACGCGCTAGAGTGGCGCAATGAGGAGAAGTACTTTTATTTCTCCTTCTTTCTGCTTTTTCAATGTGTGCTACATTTTGGAGCACACATAGAAGGAGCAAAACACCTTTAATGATTGTTTCTGTGCAGGAAGGTGTCCCTTCTTGCACAAAACCCAATCATCCATGCGACGCAGGCTTCCTTGCAACATTGTGCAAGGGTGTCTGCACCAGCGCTAGGCAGCTTTTTTAGGGCAGGAGCAACGGAAAACACAGGGGAGTACAGTATTGTTGTAAATATTGCCCATTCCTGTATATTTTAAATGATGCAGCGCGGTGCAGCCAAACTGCTTCCGGCACCGCGCTGCACCATTTTATTGTAAATATTCCCCTTAGTGTCCATCTCAATGGGAAATGTGCAGTCTGTAAATGACAGTGCACTACAACACCATGCTTTAGTGAAAATTCGCTAGTGTGCTCTAAAATGCACCACCGGTTACATATCACAGCTCTGCCGCTCTTTTCCCGAATGGGAGTGGCTCATTTGCTGCAGTTGTTCTATTCAAAGCTATGTGCTGTATCTGATGACTTTGAGTCAGGGGTGGCAGAAGAATATTTGCAATTATTGAATCCTCATGTTCTTGATTTAGAGGCTAAATACCTTCTCCAGCTTGATATAGCAGAGGAAGAAATTATGATTGCCATATCAACGTTACCTTTGGATAAGGCAGCCTTGGATGATGTTCTATCCATAGAATTTTATAAGGTCTTTAAGACCTCAATTCTACCATTGCTTCAATTAGTTCTACATCTTATAGCTGAAGGCAAGCAAGTCCCTAAGTCCTGGAATATGACTAATATTGTCTTGTTTCTTAAGAAAGGGAAGAGTTCTGAAGATTGTGGGTCATATCGCCCAATATCTCTTATAAATACTGACGCTAAAATATTTGCGAAAGTGTTGGCAAATCGCTTGACACCGCATATGCCGGGGCTGGCATCAGAACACCAGCATGGATTTATCACAGGCAGAGACACTACTGCACACGTTAATACAGCTATAACCGCCTTTGATATCGCTAACGAAACATCTAATAATATGGGGATGATTCTTTTAGATGCAGAAAAAGCATTTGATCGGGTAGTATGGGATGCATTGTGGTTGATATTGCGCAAGAATGTCTTACTTGACCGGTTTATTAAATGGATTAAGGCACTATCTACTAACCCGCAGGCAAAATTAGTATATGCTAATTTGTATTCTAATAAATTTTTAATACAGCGTGATACAAGGCAGGGATGCCCACTATTCCCATTGCTTTTTGCTCTCTATATCGAGCCCTTTATCCAAACTGTAAATCAAAATAGAGATATTATCCCTTTCAGTAATGATAATTACTAACTTAAGGCGGTAGCATATGTGGATGATATTGCGATCTTTACATCAGGCCCAGCAACAACGCTCAGTATTATCCAGGAAGAAACAACAACGTTTGGGCGTTTCTCAGGCTATAAACTTAACATAAGTAAAATCCAAATAATACATAATCTGTAACCCGTAACACCTATCAGTGGTACTTGTAATGTAGCTACATACCTAGGAGTTAGAATGACTAAAAATGTAGATCAAATTTGGAAACTTAATTATGAAACATTGTTGCAGACAGTCATTAAACAACTTAAGAACTGGAATAAGCTGCCAGTCACAATTATTGGTTTACTTTTCTTTCTCTGACTGTAAAGTGAGAACATTTTGTATGTGAATTGTTTTTAAATCTTGCTGATGTACAGGAAGTGTGAAATGAAAAGTTGTAGGTTGGCATTTCTAACACACAGCAAAATGGAAATTTCTGTAAACAACCAGTACAAATAGTTCAAAACAAATCAGCAGCAAAGAACGAACAAATGAAGAATATTTTTTATTCTAAAGTGTTATGGAAACAATAGGATCAAAACATTGCTTCGTTAGGTGCAATAGATAAATATTCACTAAAACCTGTTTTCCAGACATTATCATTTGTTCGCTATATAGTTGTATTTGTAGATTTGCATATCTGTGCAACTTTAGGGCCTAATTTAAGGTTCGGTGGGTGGGTTACTCTCTCACAAACATGACAGACATCCCATGTGCCGAATTATAAGTGCCATTGGATGTAACGTACTTGTAATATGGCAGACAGGATATCGGTCACGTTTATGACGGAGTAACCCCTCTACTAATCTCTATATCAGAATCTTAGGGGCATATTTACAAGGGAATTGCGCCATTGGATCATCAATTTTTGCAACGCTCCGGTGGCTCAATGGCCTGTACTAAATGTACAAAGCGGCGTTAAGCCACTTTGTGTGGCTTAACGTCGCTTTGTAAATATCATACCCTTTGATGCAGATATCATGTGTGAAAACGGTGCACAATGGGTGCTGCTGTTGGCATTCCACCGTAACACACATTGCTTTTTTTTCGCTGCCCCAGAATTACAAGTATGTGTAAATCTGAGGCATAACCAAATACTAGCACCAATGAAAAGCACGCGCTAGAGTGGCGCAATGAGGAGAAGTACTTTTATTTCTACTTCTTTCTGCTTTTTCTATGTGTGCTACATTTTGGAGCACACATAGAAGGAGCAAAACACCTTTAATGATTGTTTCTGTGCAGGAAGGTGTCCCTTCTTGCACAAACCCAATCATCCCCGCGACGCAGGCTTCCTTCCAACATGGTGCAAGGGTGTCTGCACCGGCGCTAGGCAGCTTTTTTAGGGCAGGTGCAAGGGAAAACACAGGGGGGCACAGTATTGTTGTAAATATTGCCCATCCCTGTATATTTTAAATGGTGCAGCGCGGTGCAGCTAAACTGCTTCCAGCACTGCGCTGCACCATTTTATTGTAAATATTCTCCTTAGTGTACATCTCAATGGGAAATGTGCAGTCTGTAAATGACAGTGCACTACAACACCATGCTTTAGTGAAAATTCGCTTGTGTGCTCTAAAATGCACCACCGGCTACATATCACAGCCCTGCCGCTCTCTTCCCGAATGGGAGTGTCTCATTTGCTGCACTTGTCCCTGTGATGTTTTGATTTTTCAAACTCCCGATAACATATGCGATGGCAGCACCCCCTCTCTGAAAATTGTTCCAGCACCACTGTATTTGGGCCTAAATTTGCAAACATTTTGCGCTGGGTTTGTGCCATTGATGCAAACCAGCACAAATTTATTTTTGTTTAATTTACTTTCCAGTGCAAAACTTCCTTTGCACTGAAAAGTTTTTTGAAATTAAAGCAAAGCAGTGTATAGCACTACTTTGCATTACTCTGCATCAAGTGGGGCATCCCAAGAGTGGCGCATGGCAAGTCACATGCAACCACCTATTGTTTTTGCCTCAAAACCCTATTTACCAATAAAAGTACACAGGGTTTGTGCCTAGAAATAACACCACTTTAAAGCCCATGCACACACCTATGAACTACTATGGTGAAAGGTGTGTACATGGCACAAGGCATCACGATTCTAAACCAGTGCCAGGGAGAGAGGAGGACAGGGCCATATCTCTGTAGATACAGTGCTTTCCTGCTCTCTCACTGTAAGGAGAGGCAGTGCAGCAACTCGGTTCGCTCCTCTGCCTTGAATGACACTTTTCTAAATCTGGGACCTGGTGTGCCAAGTATGTGAGGAAGTTGCAATTTCATAAATATGATGGCTGCATGAAATTCTGCTACTTTCAGTCTATGTCTACCTGAGCCTCATTTAGACCGCTTTATTTTATTATTATTATTTTTTTGCCGTTTTATTTAGAGAGAACTCGGCCCCCGAAGATATCAGAGCACTTCACTTGAGCACCAGTTGCATTACACACAGACAAATTCATTTCTCGGCACGGGGAGATTAAGAGAAATGTCCAGAATCAAAGGATGTTTGAGCCTCCAACCAGACGCAAACCTGGTTCCCAAGCTTCAAAGTCGGCCGCCTTAGCCATTAAGCCACACCCTCCCCTTATGATATCTCAGTTTCTGGCGGGGGAGCAGGTTGCCCTAGGGACACTATGCCAAAAATAAATTTAAATCATAACAAGGTGGCATCTTGATTTCTACCCTACAGAGACAGCTTAAGTTCCAACCAGAGGAGAAAGAAATCAGGTTGTAGTAATTTGGAGGAGGGGACCAATGCTGTCTAGCTTTAAGGGGCATGCTTGTAGAATTTAGAGAACATTGAGAAGTCACACAGCAGAGTTATTAGGGCCAAGCTGGACAGCTCTCTTACAATATTGAATTCCACTGTGGATCATATCTGGGCTCAGAATGTAGCAAGAGAAAGAGGAACCATAGCATGTATTATGTGTCACTGCTTGGCTCTTTGCATCATTAAGATTCACAAGCCTACTTATACAAATTTAGCTCGGATATGTTGTACAATGTATATTGTACACCTTTTAGCCTGTCCTCATGCGTTTATTTTCCATTTGCCTATTTTAGACTTCATCGTTTCTCCGAATAAATATGTTTTGGAAATGATTTTCATGTCGTTTTCATCTCGGCGTAGCTATTTAAGGAGCATGCTACAATCCCTCCAGAGTTGTCCTATTTATTCCGAAGCACAATCACTGAGGGGTTTGTATTTTGATTTTTTTATACCTAAGTCTACTTCTACATCACTGACAGGAGCAGGTTATATTCCCCTCTCAAGAATTCATATGAAACCATTTCCTGTCTTTAATGATGTCCTCGTTCGGAATTCCTCTATCTTCTTATTTAGCAAAATGAAAGGACCATCTCCCAATTTGATTCTCTATTTGTCTCTAGTGGAGGCCTCTAAGTGATTATAATGGCTAGAGTCACAAAAAGGTAATACAGCTAAAACTGTAAATATTCTCTTTTCAAAACGTGTAGGTATATACTAGTTTTGGGGATTCAAAATTTTAAATAAAAGAGTTTCCAGTTGTACATCTGGAGAGCTGGTTCATTCAAAGCTTCGCAGGTATTCTACTGGGAAATTAGTGTGACTTTTTGGACGCTGGTAATCAAACACTTTGGAATTGTATGCACAGTACAATTCTGCACTGGTATATGCCAGCACCTTTGAGCAACTGCATATTTTATTCATGTACAAGAAAAATAAATTTTCCAGTGGAGCGATATCTTTCCCTACAGCCTCACGATGACTGGGTTGCTCTAGTCTCCTTCCGATCCTGTGAACTGGTTTACACCAGCCCTTGGCAGGAGCAAATCTCTGCAAATTACCAGAAAACTTGGCAGCCACACATAGCAACCATATTCCAGGGATGGGTACAATTGGCCATGGACGGCAATAATACAGCAAGAATTATCAACATCATGTCAAGGATAATACCATTGTTCAATGGATGCACATAGTATGCCAAGAATGCAGAGCATTATCTCTGAGGTGGCCTGTGCTGAAGACTTTGAGGTCCATACAAGACAGGAGTGGATCTTTAAACAAGACCGTGAACCTCCACTCGTGCAGCGAAGGAGTGAGCCTGTGTTGACCTACCAACCCTATGGGCTCCCAACAGGGTCTAAATAACCCTCTAAGGCATTTTAGTATCATAGGTAAAATATCTGCTCTAATATTCACTATTTGGTGCAATTTTTAGGGTTTGCTTGCACAGCGCTTGTGAAATCTATTGTTTTTAATATAAACTTAAAAGGGGCTTACATCCCGCCTCCTCTCTTTCCTGGCGCCACATCCTCTCCACTCCTGTGATACTTGTCAGGGAGCTCTTTCCTTCGTCCCAGACGATGATTAATTAAAACAGCTAATTATTAATCACAGGCGAAGTTGGTGCATTACCAATGCTTGTTACAAACTGGCCTCTTCGGAGAATCCCTTCCCACAAACCCCCTGGAGCAACTCAATTCCCTCTGTGCAAATCAAGCCATATATTTAAAGCTCTCCAGTTTGAAATTCCACCAGCTGCCACTGCTCTGGGCCATACTTTAAAAGTTCAGCAGCCGCCACTGACTACGGCACCTCCGATAAGCATTTCACTACCCGCCCTGTCCTCAAAATCATTTATTCATCCCTGGTTTAGTTTTTAAATCATCAAAGAGGTGGCTGTTTATGTACATTGTCACTACCAAGCGTATACAAATAGGAGGTAAAATATGAAGCCACTCTTGCAGGTGGTTGCAGGACTCCTGGCAAAGCGACAAACTAAGGTCAATACTGCTGTTGGTCAAATGAAATATAGATTTTCATCATGTAACTAGACTTATCACACAACCAATTGCACAGTGACGTGAAAAGTGTATAATTGTGCTTGCATTGCAAGGAATCCTTATGCAGCAATGCCTACTCTGCGTACGAGTTGCCATATATATGCATTTGCAAAAGGAAGCAAATCCCTCTTCAAGCGCTTCAATTGTGTCCCTCCTCCCACCTCCTTAGAACACCTGGGGCCTCATTTATGAGAAATGACGCATCGCTGCGTGAAAGCAGCGATGCGTCACTTCTCAGTGCGCACTCCTTGCGACATGATTGATGCGTCATATTTGCAGTATGACGCATCATGTCGCAAGGAGTTACAGATACGCCAGTATTTCTGACGTATCTGTAAGCGCAAAAGTCACGCATTGCTGGGGTGTGTCACAAAAGTGACGCAACTCCGGCAATGCGTCCTTTCACATGGGGAAAGCCCCATGTGAAAGGGCTTGCGTCAGTCTTACGCCTGCTGTGAGGCAGGCGCAAGATTTTGACGCAACAGCGTCCTAAAAGTGACGCAGTGAAATCTCATAGATTTCACTGCGTCACTATTACGAGGCTTTTTGCGGGGGAACGCCCCCTCTGCATACATTATACCTGACGCAGGTATAATGTAGCGCAGGGGTTTACAAAGTGATGCATCTGCTTAGATGCGTCACTTTGTAAATAGTGCGCAACAGGAGGCATGTTTTACGCCGCCGATGCGTCACAAAAAGTGACGCATCGGAAGCGCAAAACTGACGCAAGGCCTCATAAATGAGGCCCCTGAAGTCTGACGCCACCAGCCCCTCTCACAGTCAGGCATCTTATCCTGTTTCCATTTTCCCCCTGCTCTCCCTCCTAATTTCCCCTTTCCACCTCTGCACACATCTGCTAACCTCCATCTTTCCCCCCTGTCTGGCAGGGTACACAAGGGACAAACCCCCAGATTCATCATGCTCCTCTTTTGCGAGTCCTTAATAGCGATTATTAAGGAATCGCTATTAAAGACTCGCAAAACGGGATGCATGTAGAAATCGCAAAATTTATAGCGATTTCTACATCTTCCTTATTTGCGATTCGCTAATTGCTAAACGCAAATAAGGAATGACTCCCCATTCATTCCTATGGGCCAAAGGCCCATAGGAATGAATGGGGAGTCAATCCTTATTTGCGATTAGCAATTAGCGAATCGCAAATAAGGAAGCGATTTCAAGGGTGCCAGGGTGTACAAAGGACACCCTGTAGCACCCCTGAAATGGTGATTTACACTGGTGTTTCGCGCACACATGTCCAAAGGACATGTGTGTGTGTGATACGGCGGGATTTCTGATCTATTGCTATAAATCTAGATCCCAACTCAGGTCGACTGAACCGTTGATATCTGTCATAGAGTAAAAGGCAATCCACTACTAGGTCAATCAATAAGGACTTACACCACTCCAAAGAACCACCTACTACGAATAAGTTTTAAAAGTTTATTACAAAGCCAAAGTTAACTGGAGATACAAACATCTCAAAATAAGATTCAAAAGATATACTGGTATCAATACAAACATACATTTTCTAAATGCTCTTAGTCGGCAAAAGAATATCACCAAAACCAATTCAAAACTCATCAGAGTTGCAAGAATAGACACAAGCTGTAGCTTGTGAGTCATTTACAGAAAGGAAGAATTACAGATTAGACTGTCCCTACACTAGACTAAGTGACATCCCTACTTAGCAGAATCTTAACCTAAAAAGGTGTCAGCCGTGGTGACTTCCAAAGAAGATCACTCACTTCCCTTAGTCTTCGTTGTAAATCGGTCTCTCGCAGTTAACCTATCTGCCTACCCATCCGCTCTCTTAGGTTCCTCAGACCATCTGCCCTAACTCCACCCAGGGGTGCTGTCCCTAATGCAAAAATCACATTTACAATAGAAACGCCCTTTAGAGACGCCCCTCACGTGGTGTTGGTTCTGGCATTTTCCATGCTGATACTCCTCTGGGCCCATCGTTAGCGTTGACCTTGCTTCTCAGGCTCTTCTCCGGCAGGACGGTACCCCCCAGGAAATTCCTGAAGCCTCCTCCAGGCCGGTGCCTGGCTCCCTGAACAAAACCCTATTCATCACTCTCTTGATTGGAACCTCCTCGCACCTGCAAACAGACACTTGTACAGTGGGCCCCAAATTCCGGCCTCCACCGTATCTTCTAAGTCGTAAACCATCGAGCAGTCTCTGCAATTTACGCTTAACATGACCTTCCTCTAACTAACACATGCAGATCAAAAGAAACGACCTCATCTATTCAGGCCTTTTAGAATTACATGAAACGGGCCTGTGCACTCTGTCTAACCAGTATTCTAACTTATTACACACAATGGTTATATGAAACACTTCTATAAAACATATATTTCAGTTCTATGATCAATAATACCTTGAATTATAACAACATTAAAAATCCACATCAGGAGAGTGTAACAGCACCTTTTCATTCTCTGTGAACTGCCATGTGGCCTATACATTTCTACGTTCAGCAGCATTACATTCTCCTTTACAACAGCCACATAACATGGAATTTCAACATCATTCTAACATCTCTACACTCTTCTACATTAGCTTTTCACACTGATATATGCATTCTATTTTAATTAAACACTCTTATATATTTTCACTCTATAAATTCGACACTCTTATATAATCTTTACTAAACTAATGCAACGTGCTTGTAAATATGGTGCACTTCTATTTTTTCTTGATTTGCGCTCTCTCAGTTCCCCCCTTTGATGACTTTTAGTAGTCATCACCATCACAACACCATCCCTGAGGTATGAACTGAATCATACAGAACTCGTTGCAGTACTCCCTCGTTTCATCATCTCTAGAGCCCTCAGGCTCCTGTACTGATTGTCCTGCATCGCAGCCAATCTCCTCTCCTGCTCTCTCATGGATCTCTGCAACCTATTTGATCTATACCATTGGTACAGCCGCACCAATCCCCACAAAGTGATTATACAAATCACTATTATGATAATAGGTTTCAGTATGTACCAAATGAAACTCTTTCCTAGGTCGGCAAACCAACCTCCAACTTTACCCATTCCATGACCTACTTTTTCCCACACAGTTACCTGTGTCAAATCCTCAATCTCATGATGAATTTCAGTGATGTTCCGTATATATTTTTCTAGAGGTTTTGAATTGTCTGGAATGTAAGTGCAACATTCCTGAACCTTCAAAGCCTTACAGACTCCTCCCTCTTTGGCTAACAGAACATCTAGAGCAAGTCGGTTCTGTAGAACCATTGCCCTTATCGATTGCATCTCTCCCTCCACCAGCATTAATGATCTAGCAGTACTAGCGGACAACCTATCTACAACTGTTGCCAATCTCCTAATCTTGACATCATTCAGTGCTATCCCTAAAAGAGGAAATATAGCACCAAATACGTCTCCAACTACCTCCTCATAGTTTACATCCCTTCTTCCTCTAGCTTGAGTTCCTCTCTCTATAATTTCCAAATCCTCAGCATGGTATATTTTGCGGAAGACAATTGCTAAATAACTTGATCCATACCAATCATCCGGTAGTTTCACGTATGCATTTCTTCCACAAACAAAATATACATTCGGGATCACCTGCATTTCCTTCAAGAAATCTTTTGTATAATATTCTAATTGGAAAGCATGTTCACAATTTACTTCTCCCACAAACACATTCTCATAATAGGTTTTACCCCTATATATACACAGTTTCCCCTTCTTCTCTCGATCTAAAGCTATTGGACCATTACTACCCTTTCTTTGGTGTGACCTTTCTTCCTCGGTCTAATCTGTTTTCCATTGGCCTGAAGCCTTTAAGATCTTCTGTCTCCTGTATCGATCATCCACCTGTCCTATAAACCTTTTCTCAATTTCTGACACTTTACAAGTCAAATTATTTCTTCGGGCATGTGAAGTATCCAACGTTTTCCAAGGAATGAAAAATTTCTTTAATCTATCTTCACTCTTATAGTAATCCCACTTGTTCATGTGCTTGTAGTTTGGAACTTCTGGTAAAACAGCATCAAAGTTTGAAAAATAATACTCAAAACTATCACGCTCATAAAATATACTAAGCAACAAACTACATGTGATTCCATAAGTCAATGGAAGATGATGATATCTAATACCTTCGTCTACAGAGGCTGGTATTTGCATGCAAACGTAGCAATTCTTTACCTCCATAGCATCAATATATTTATAAAGCAATTTAGCATATGCATTTGATTTGAAATTTCTCTGTGATTCATCCACATGCAACCTACGAGTCTCTGCTGCTAGTAAAGCTTTATCTTTCTCTGTATTGTCCCCCCTTTGACCAGCAGTAGTAGGTTTCTGTATCGATACAACTTTTGCTTCCTTTGTTGCCTTCTCTTCCTTTTCATGTCCCACTACATATGATATAGTAACTACTAAAACTATAAGAGAAATTACTCCCACTAAAAGTGTGCCTACTATGCATTTTGTCCTGCGGTTTGGGTTGCCAGCCTCCATGATCTCAAGACAGTGTAGTTCTGGTTTTCTTTCACAACACAAAGTCTCTTTTCTTTTGTTTATTCAGTCTTTCTGAATCACACCTGGAAGCTGATAATCCCTCCTGCAAGATCAGTCTTTGAGTTTATAGCAACAGACAACCCTAACCCTTCTCCGTCCACTAAATGGAAGTCCCTAAATTTTTTCTTCTTCCACTCGGCGCTAGGTTATCTTTCAATCCGTTTATTTACAAAGTCTTTAGCAATCTGGAATCAGACGTGTTCCAGCGGCTCTAATCACGTATTCTAATATTTCCAAACAAAGAATGATCTCCTCATGTGTTGGCCTCGTTGAACAAAAAGTCGGAAATTCTATTCTGTTTAAAACCATGTCTCTTATCCCGCTCAGATAAGGAGGATTGGGGATAGTGAGTGTCAGCAACCCTTCGACCTCCACTCCGGGTATCACCAACACTATTTCCACTGTTATGATTGGGTCAGTACTCATCAATGTCACTTCCCTCACCCTCCCGGATCTCCGTGCACTGGACATCTGCAGCTAGGTAGGTCCACTCAGGAGTAGCGTATCTTCTGCAGGGCACTCGCACCCTCCTCGTTCTTCTCGGACCTTCTTGTTCCTGTCCTTGTGCACCTTCGTCCAGATCCGAGTCTTCGGATATAGGAACAAGAGTTCTCTCTGGAGTTGGCTTCAAGCTCGGCCTCTTCCTTCTTTCAGGGCAACTAGCTTCTCCACGCCTTGTTCTCCTATTTCTTGTCCTCAAACTCGGTTCTTGATCACTCTTGTCTTGATCTGTCTCTGAGCCGTATTCACAGCAACTTTCTCCTTCAGTGGCAACTTCAGTTTCACTGTCGTCCTGTCTTTCTTCTTCTGGATCTGTAGCACTCCCAACTTCTTCCGACACCCCCACAGCTTGACTGATCCCCTCTAATGGTTCGCCGTCCACAGCTGGATTTTCATCTGTGAGAGGAGCTGTTTCTTCTAAGGGTGCTGGAACTCTTCGAGTATGGGAAGCGTGGATCCAGTTTGGTAGCCCTCCACACTTTACAGCAGTATTCGTTGTCAGGATTATTTGGTAGGGCCCCTTCCAACGCACATCTAGGCAGTTCTTCCGGAAGTGCTTTTTAACTAGTACCCAATCTCCCGGGCACAAGTCGTGGCATAGGTCTCTTGAAGATGGAACTTCAGCAGCCTGCACCTGAAGAGACACAGAATGAATGACGTCAGACTTCCCCTTGCAATAATCCAGGATCAGGTCATCTGTAATATTCAACAAAGCTGTAGTTGGAGCAGACGGAAGTCTCATTGCCCTCCCCATTAGAACCTCATGTGGAGAGAGACCTGTCCTCCTGTCTGGTGTGCTACGCATACTCATGAGTACCAAGGGCAGAGCATCAGGCCAGCTTAAGGACGTCGATGAACATACTTTGGCTATTCTGGACTTCAGAGTCCCATTTATCTGCTCCACGATACCTGAAGCTTCTGGTCGATAGCTACAGTGCAACTTCTGATCAATGTTCAATGCAGAACAAAGCATCTTCACAACTACACTGTTGAAATGAGTTCCTCTATCTGATTCCAAGGAGGTTGGCACCCCAAAGCGCGGAATCAACTCTCTAAGCAACAACTTTGCTACTGTGAGTGTGTCGCACCTGCGTGTAGGGTATGCTTCAACCCATCTGGAAAATATGCATACAACCACCAGAACATACCTGAGGCGGTTGATTTTTGGCATTTCAATAAAATCTAATTGCATTCGGTTGAAAGGCCCCCCAGACCTCCCAATGTGACTCATTGTAACTGGTGTTCTTTTCCCTACGTTCAATTGTTGACAGGTGACACATCTTCGACACACTGCTTCTGCTGCAATCCTGAATTTAGGATTGTACCAAGTCTGCCTAAATAACCTCAGCATGGCATCTCTTCCTAAGTGTACTGGACCATGTATCTGTCGTGCCATTGGACTCACTAATTCCTCAGGTAATACTGCCCTTCCATCTGCTGAAACCCACAAATCCATTTCACTTTTCACACAACCTGCTGTTTCCCATGCCTTTTTCTCAGAATCAGGTGCGTTCTCTTGCATGTCTTTTAAGTCCTCCCAAGTATCAACTGTTTCTAGCATCATGTTTAACTCTGCCTTTTCCTGAGTCCCACCTACTTCCACTTCCGTGAAAGAATATCCTTGCTCCGCGCAGTAGCGGGCAACTTTATCTGCATATCGATTACCTTGCGACACAAAATCTGTATTTTTAGTGTGGGCTACACATTTAACAATCGCAAATGCTGCTGGACCTTGTAATGCTTCTAACAACAGTTGCACAAATTCCCCATTTCGAATAGGTGAACCAGAGGAGGTCATATAACCTCTCTGAGACCACAATTGCCCATAATCATGAACTACACCGAAACCATATTGGCTATCGGTATAAATGGTGACTCTAATTTTGCTACCTGCTAAACAGGCACGTGTCAATGCAATGATTTCAGCTACCTGAGCGGAGTGTACTCCTTCCAGGCAAGCGGCTTCCACAACTCCAGTAATGGTGCAAACAGCATAAGCTGCTCTCAACAGACCAGTAGTTTATAAAAGGGGGGTTGTACCCAACAAAGTCAATGGGACCTGGGTTCGATAGGTTATGAGAGGAAGGGGTCCCAGTATGTAGGGGGAACAATTAAATGCACTTCAAGTGAATTTATCAAACACAATTATTTTGATTCACACGGTTTTATTCACAGTGGGATCCAGTGTATTGAATATACATAGCATCAAATACAATCAACTGTATTAAAGTCATACAGTGCCCCAAGGAGGGAAGAGGGAAGTGATAGTGAAAGGTAAGGGAAGTGTTGGGATTATTGTGACAGTAAAATCAATACTTCAAAGACCTATACAAGCTATAATTGGTATAGCAACAACTGCCATCAGACATGGCTACATTATTTTGAGAAAGGCATACGACACAAGGTACAGTGTATATACAAAATATTGGCGTGAGGTTGCCGTAATGAAAAAGTCGATGTTTCGACCCTCTGTAGTTGCAGGGTACTTTAACCTTGCTGTGGGGTCTTCATCAGGACGAGGGGGTGGGGCAAGAGACCACAGAGTCAAGAATCCAGCGTGTGGTCTTTGATTGAAAACGGAAAACAATGGAGCTGCATCCTTGGAGGAAACGCAGCATTGATCGGCTGCCCTCGCACGGAGCACTTTGATTCACTTCTACCGAACCTACCGCGGATTAATTCCTGGCGGAGTTTGAATTTACCGCATCCTGAAACCAAACAGGACGCAACTATTGATGCAGCTCCATTGTTTTCCGTTTTCAATCAAAGACCACACGCTGGATTCTTGACTCTGTGGTCTCTTGCCCCACCCCCTCGTCCTGATGAAGACCCCACAGCAAGGTTAAAGTACCCTGCAACTACAGAGGGTCGAAACGTCGACTTTTTCATTACGGCAACCTCACGCCAATATTTTGTATATACACTGTACCTTGTGTCGTATGCCTTTCTCAAAATAATGTAGCCATGTCTGATGGCAGTTGTTGCTATACCAATTATAGCCTGTATAGGTCTTTGAAGTATTGATTTTACTGTCACAATAATCCCAACACTTCCCTTACCTTTCACTATCACTTCCCTCTTCCCTCCTTGGGGCACTGTATGACTTTAATACAGTTGATTGTATTTGATGCTATGTATATTCAATACACTGGATCCCACTGTGAATAAAACCGTGTGGATCAAAATAATTGTGTTTGATAAATTCACTTGAAGTGCATTTAATTGTTCCCCCTACATACTGGGACCCCTTCCTCTCTCAACCGACCAGTATCGTCTCTTAAACATGAGCCATCAACAAAGAAAATTTCATCAGGGTCAGTCAACGGGCTCATCCACAATATCTGGTCTTGGCTTGGTGCATAGTTCAGTCACATCAAGGCAATCGTGATCTTCACATTCTTCGCCTTCTATATCATTAGGAAGTGGCATCAATGTAGCAGGATTCAAAACAGAGCACCTCTTAAGGGTCACGTTCTCCGCAGCAAGAATAACTTGCTCGTAGCGCGTGAGCCTATTATTGGTTAAGTGCTGTGTCTTGGTCCTGGTCATTAACAGTTCTACAGAATGAGGTACATACACCACTAATTGGTGTCCCATGACGATATTTTCACACCTTTCAATGCTGACACCGGTTGCCGCAACGGATTTGAGACATCCGGGCAACGCTGCGGCTACCGGATCTAAAGTAGCCGAAAAGTATGCAACTGGTCTACGGGCATTTCCATGAGTTTGTACTAAGACTGACAAAGCACAACCCTCTCTTTCGCAGCAGTAAAGTGAAAATGGTTTTTCGTAATCAGGCATCCCCAAAGCTGGAGCACGGCACAAGTCCTCTCTCAGCTGTAGGAACGACATCAAACAATCCTTGTCCCATGGTACCGGATCACTCACCTCCTTGTGCGTCAGTTTTTGTAAGGGTTTGCTTTCAGTGAAAAGTTAGCTATCCACTGTCGGCAATAACCAACCATTCCTAGGAACATCCTGACTTCTCTCTGTGTCGTAGGCGCGTTCATCTTCATTATCGCCTCTATCCTATCTGGTGACACCTTGCACTTTCCTTTTTCTATCCGGTGACCCAAGTACTGTACTTCTGTCAAACAGTACTGCAATTTGCTCGGAGATACCTTATGCCCATTTTCAGCTAAATGGTTCAGCAAGGCGATGGTATCTGTCTTACAAGCTTCTTCCGTTCCTGACGCAACAAGTAGGTCGTCTATGTACTGGACCAGAACCGAGTTCTGTGGCAGTACTAGACTTTCAAGATTTTTCTTCAATAGCTGGTTGAAGATTGATGGGCTTTCTGTATACCCCTGTGGGATACGACACCATGTTAAGACACGATTTTCCAGCTTAAAAGCGAAAAGATACTGGCTCTCCTCATCTAATGGAATTGAAAAGAAAGCCTGACAAAGATCTATCACTGTGAACCACTCAGCTTGGAATGGTATCTGAAACAATATCACTGATGGATTCGGTACCACTGGACAACATGAAACAACTATGTTATTAATCTTTCGAAGATCTTGTACTATTCTAAATTTCCCACTAGGTTTCTGCAAACCCATAATCGGGGAGTTGCATGGACTACCCACGATTTCCTTCAGTATTCCCTGTTGAATCATGGAGTCGATTACGGGTTTTATTCCTGCAATCGTCTCCGGGGTCAATTTGTATTGAGGCGTTCTTGGATATTCAACATTTGGTTTTACCATGATCTTCACTGGTTCTACTCCTTTGATCAATCCTATCTCTTCTCCAGTAAAATCCCATACCTCTGATGACACTGTATCTCGTAAATCCCATGGAAGCTCCTCCACAGTCAGGGTAGGGTACAGTTCTACGCATACTCTCGAGTTTGCAACTTTAAAGGTAGCATCATCGTCTGTAGTCTGTACCTCCACTCCCTGAGGTGTGCAGTATATTGTGCAGTTCAATTTGCACAATAAGTCTCTTCCTAACAGACACACAGGACTAAAATCACATACTACAAACTGGTGTTTGTCGGTGTAGTTTCCTATTTTCACTGGCACTGGTTCCGTCAAAGGGTTAGTCATTCTCCTATTTGCGACTCCTACCACTTGAATTGTTTCCCCCGACATTGGTAGATCTGGAACCACTGCCGATCTCAAAGTTGATCGAGTAGCTCCGGTATCCACTAAGAATGTTGTAGGACACCCTGCCACTTCAGCCTCAACAAACGGTCCTCTTTGATCCACCTCTAGGACTGCCCCGAGGGTACAGTCCTCCTCTCTGCTTACACGTCGTCCCGTCAATGGATCAACGTAGTAACACTCTTCTTCGTCTATAAAAAGAGGCATTTGTCTATAAATCTTTCCCCCTGTCGTAATCTTTGGTGGCTGCGGGAACTGAGCTCATGGAGCCGAAGTCCCCCCTTTGGCCACCTTACTCTTTGACACTGTCACCCCTTGAACTGGAACTTCTTGAACTTCCTCCTCCTCTACTTCTAGTTCTCCATTTTCAGGGTTATAGGGACACTCGCGTTTCCAATGTCCCACCCGGTGACACTGGTGACACTTTGTCGTTTTTTTCAATGTAGCAATGTCTATTCTAGGTCTCAAGTTTTCCTCGCTGTCTTTATTCTGATTATTTGATTTCCGTCCCATTGTCCCTGTTCCCTGTTGCTGCTGTCCACCCCTTCCAGCTGACTGCATCTGCACCATCATCAGTTTCTCTTTTAGTTTCTTTGCTTTGGAATCTATTTCATCACTGCAATATCTTGCATATCTCAAAATTTCATCTAATGGTTTGTTTTGCCAACAAATGAAATGTTGCTGAATCATCAAACAAATATCAGGTCTCAAACCCAAAACGAACTTCGATACAAACTGTCCTATCTCCTTGGGATCCATTACATCTAATCCACTGTATTGTTTGAACGTTTTCAACAATCGCTCATAATACTCATGAACTGTCTCCTTGGGTTCCTGTCTTGTTCGGTCTATTTTTCCCTATCTATATCCTGTGGTGGCACCTTCTCCTTCAGCCATGTCATTACCCGTTCATATTTTAACATTACACTTTCTGACGGTCCATTAGTATTAGCATTCCTTTCTGGTTCTGCAGTCGGCCATTCGACACTAACTTTGCATGCTATCCACAAGTCTCCTGGGACCACAATGTCGAATAAGGTGTTCAAATCAATCCACAATACTTTTGAAATCTTGACAAACCTCTCTACCTGCTTGTACCACTCTACGGGATTTTCCCTTAACTTCGGAAATGAGTTGGTAAATGCGGCCAAATCTCCCCTACTCCAGGGCACGTGTGCATAACTCCCATTCGCTATTTCTCGCAAAGGGAATGCCTCCATCTGCATTAGCCTTCCCTCCGGAGACATCGCATTCTTGCTCCGCCTAACAGTTCCCTTTTTGGACCACCTCTCTTCCCATTTGTCCAGATCTCTCCATGTTCTTATTCCTGTGATCAGTTCCCTTATGTGTGTTTTTAATCCAGTCGTCCTCCTCTCATCTAAGTCCTGATCTGAATAATGCAACCTATGGTTACCCTGCAATGCCTTTGTTCTGGACAAATCTACCATATACTTTTCTGCCAGTTCAGACAGTTTCTCATGAGTTGCTCCTGCCTTTCGAGTAATATCCTTTGCTATAAACAGCAGCTCATCTTGTTCGTACATGTCAATCCTTTCTAAAGGCAACACACCCTCTATTATATCGTCCAGGTCAGATTTTAAGCTGGTCACATCGAGTCTTTTGGCTTTTATCACAGCCTTCAGTACGCTATCTCTGGAGAGTCCATTTACATCTCTCCCATCACAGCTCTGAGTCCTACGTCTGGGCTCAGGCGTGTTATGGGGAGTCCTCCCATGCTCCCATCTCTCCAGGTCCCATGCAGTTCCATCCTCTCTGGGTGTATAGTGAAACACTTCTCTATTTCCCATAGTCCCACATTTCCCATTCTCTCTGGTTTCTCTAGGTGCATGGTAAGACATCCCATTATTCCCCGTGCCTTCGCAATTCGCCTATGACCTCTGATCACTCGACGCATGGCAAGATCCTTCTCGGTTCCCCATGTTCCCACGATTCCAGTGCTGTACATTATCATCAGGTGCGTGGAGAGTGCACTTAAACCTATCCCTGTACTCTTGTGTCCTTTGGTCTCCCTCACTTTGAATGAGACGAGACATCCCTCCACACCCCGTACTTCTACCTTTTTGCTCCTGCCCATTTCCACCGTCAATATGACGTGTAACTCCTCTACTCTCCTGACTTTTACCATCCCACTCCTGACCGCTTTCGCTAGCCCCGCAGTGAGATACTGTCCCGTTGCCTCGACTTCCCCATTCAGGTTCTGCTCTTGACCTGTTGCTCGGTGCTTCTGTGGACCTATCCCATTCTCTCAAATCAGCCCTCAACTCTTTATAGGATTTCGGCCGTGGTCCCCTCAGGTCCATCGGTCCTCTCTGACCCCCCTGTTCTGTTACGGGATCCACTGCTGAATCCAATGGGGTGCTCCACGTTATTGGTCCTGGCAATTGCCTCCAGGCATTTGTCGTGTTATTCCTTCTTTCCATCTCAACTCTTTCTCTGTCTAGCCGTACTTGTTCTTCCTCTCTCCCTTTCTCTGGATGATAAACCGACACTATAGGACCTATGGTCACGGGTACTTGAAGAGCATCTGGCAATCCATAAGACTCAACCCTCTCTGTTGCTGGCATCTTCTGCACCACAACCCTTCCGACTACTCTCGGTACAGCACTATGTTGAGGTGTCTCCTCACCTTTGGTAGGTACCCAATTCATTATAGGGAGTGGCCTATTCCCTTCTATGTCAACTCTATCTTCCCTTGGGAGCTCAGTACCTTCTATCTCCCTATTGTCCGGGGGTGGTCTATCTATCAACAACCTATTTATTAGGCCATCCTCCGACTCGCTCTCGTCATCCTCTTCTATGGGTCTCTTTTCTCCTGTAACCTCTCTCATTGGGTACAACTTATCCACTTCAATCGTCTGTACCCTCCATTTCTTGGCTTCCTCATCCCATTTGGCATCTTGCACTGCCCTTACTGATCGCCTTACCCTTTCCTGGCGCCTGTTCTGATTCCTGTCGTGCGCCGCCCTAATCCACGCATTAAGGGCCTCAAACTGTGTTGGTCTGGGCAAAGGTCTCAATGAGGACATCACTGCTTTCAGCTGATGTAACACTTCTAGTCTAAACGTTCCGTATTTCGGAAAAGTCAGTTCCTCATTCCCTTCTGTAATCTTACTCCAAGTATCAAGCCACAGTATAGTATGCAACCCAACATTCGTTGCCATATAGTGAGCTGGTGTACCCTCTGGCGGTGCCTCTTCCCCGTAATAAGATTCCCTTCTTTTCCTCTTAAAGATCGCTCTCAAACATTTAAAACACTTCATGTTCAAAATCTACAAAATTTCTATTTTCTCCGCGTTCGTTTACTTCCTGATGACAATCCACCAATCTCAGCGCGGTTCTCGCTAACCGGCCTATCACAGCGCGGCTTCACACCAACCGGCCTATCACAGCGCGGCTCTCGCTGACGTCACACCAACCGGCCTATCACAGCGCGGCTCTCGCTGACGTCACTCGTCTCCCCTTCGCAGCAGTTCCCCTCCTTTCTCCGCTCGTCTCCCGGTCATGCATGCGTCCCATTCATACTCTGAAAAATGATTACTTCCGACCAAGCGATCACTTTCCTTGACTGTACGCCCACAGTCTAACTGTAATTGTCACCTTAACTGACGAAATGTCTTCCCGTATACGTCCAGACAATCGCCTTAACTGATAGGTTACTTACACACGGTAACTTTCTACCTGCGTCCGTTACCCACACACTCACTCTTGCGTTCCCCCTATCTCGGTCCTGCGTGCGATCAATGGTACCTCATGACCCCCTTTACTCTGGTCGACAACTACTCTGGATGTTCGATACACCCGAACCACTTAAGCTCTTCCCCGAACTTAAGATTTTCACAGTTTGCCAGGTTGCGCGCGCTCACAACCCTCTCTCAATCACACTACAGGCATTCAACTCCGCATGACATTACAATACAGATACAACACAAAACACCGCAATCTGTCAACGCATGACCCTTGTTATACTCACTCTCGTCCGACCCTGCTGCTTTTCTCTCGCACCGTCAGCACCTTCTTCGGCAGGCGATTCTTCCGCTGCTCATCTCTCGATCTCTAGGGACCTTGGGGTAATCTAACCTAGTCTAGATCACCTTCCTCTAGAAGGTAACCATCCTAATCTGCTACCAACTGATAGGGCGGGATTTCTGATCTATTGCTATAAATCTAGATCCCAACTCAGGTCGACTGAACCGTTGATACCTGTCATAGAGTAAAAGGCAATCCACTACTAGGTCAATCAATAAGGACTTACACCACTCCAAAGAACCACCTACTAAGAATAAGTTTTAAAAGTTTATTACAAAGCCAAAGTTAACTGGAGATACAAACATCTCAAAATAAGATTCAAAAGATATACTGGTATCAATACAAACATAAATTTTCTAAATGCTCTTAGTCGGCAAAAGAATATCACCAAAACCAATTCAAAACTCATCAGAGTTGCAAGAATAGACACAAGCTGTAGCTTGTGAGTCATTTACAGAAAGGAAGAATTACAGATTAGACTGTCCCTACACTGGACTAAGTGACATCCCTACTTAGCAGAATCTTAACCTAAAAAGGTGTCAGCCGTGGTGACTTCCAAAGAAGATCACTCACTTCCCTTAGTCTTCGTTGTAAATCGGTCTCTCGCAGTTAACCTATCTGCCTACCCATCCGCTCTCTTAGGTTCCTCAGACCATCTGCCCTAACTCCACCCAGGGGTGCTGTCCCTAATACAAAAATCACATTTACAATAGAAACGCCCTTTAGAGACGCCCCTCACGTGGTGTTGGTTCTGGCATTTTCCATGCTGATACTCCTCTGGGCCCATCGTTAGCGTTGACCTTGCTTCTCAGGCTCTTCTCCGGCAAGACGGTACCCCCCAGGAAATTCCTGAAGCCTCCTCCAGGCCGGTGCCTGGCTCCCTGAACAAAACCCTATTCATCACTCTCTTGATTGGAACCTCCTCGCACCTGCAAACAGACACTTGTACAGTGGGCCCCAAATTCCGGCCTCCACCGTATCTTCTAAGTCGTAAACCATCGAGCAGTCTCTGCAATTTACGCTTAACATGACCTTCCTCTAACTAACACATGCAGATCAAAAGAAACGACCTCATCTATTCAGGCCTTTTAGAATTACATGAAACGGGCCTGTGCACTCTGTCTAACCAGTATTCTAACTTATTACACACAATGGTTATATGAAACACTTCTATAAAACATATATTTCAGTTCTATGATCAATAATACCTTGAATTATAACAACATTAAAAATCCACATCAGGAGAGTGTAACAGCACCTTTTCATTCTCTGTGAACTGCCATGTGGCCTATACATTTCTACGTTCAGCAGCATTACATTCTCCTTTACAACAGCCACATAACATGGAATTTCAACATCATTCTAACATCTCTACACTCTTCTACATTAGCTTTTCACACTGATATATGCATTCTATTTTAATTAAACACTCTTATATATTTTCACTCTATAAATTCGACACTCTTATATAATCTTTACTAAACTAATGCAACGTGCTTGTAAATATGGTGCACTTCTATTTTTTCTTGATTTGCGCTCTCTCATGTGTAACATCCAACTTAGAAAAATGCACTAAAGTGCATTTTTCTAAGTTTTCACTATTTACCACGAAGTCAGACTTCGCGGTAAATAGCGGCCAAAAATTGCGATTTCGCAATTCTAAAATGGTTCACGAATTGCATTTAAGGAATCTCAAATAGAGATTCCTTAAATGCAATTCTTCGCAATTTAGCGATTTTAGAATTTGCAAATTTTGCATTTGGGATGATGAATCCCAAATGCAAAAAAAGCGCTCGCAAAGGGCCATATTCGCAGAATCTGGCCCTTTGCAAGCCGATTTTTCCTTCATGAATCTGGCTGTATACTTCCTCCTGCTCCTCATTCTCCAGGGAGTTCAGACAGGGAGATCCCAGAGGAGAAGGTAAGAGACAGGCCGAGCGAAGCGGCAGCAGGAGTAGTTATAAAAGGTGAATAAAAAAGTTTCTGCACTGTGTGTGCATGAGTCTGCACGTGTGGGTGTGTGGGTGTGCTTGTCTCTGTGTGCACGAGTGCCTGTGTGTGAATATCTGTGTACGTCCATGTCTGTGCACAAGTTCATGTCTGTGAGTTCCTGTCTGTGTGACTGGACACATGAATGTCTCTGTGCATGTGAGAAGGAGTTTGCCTGATACTACTCTGTGAAATGCTGGATTACCTGCCGACATGGTCGTTTCTGGCAGTCAGCTGGTGGTATTCCCTTCCAATATGCAGACACTGGCACAACGGTGTTAATACCTAGTAAAATACATGCCTGCACAATAGTGGTAATCCTTGGCACATGCATGTCCCTGGCACATCTGTGATGATCCCTGGCAATTTACTGGCCTTGGCACTATGGTGGTAATTCTGGGAAAGCCTCCACGTGAATTTAATTGAAAATAACCATAAATATATTTTTTTATAAATGCTGAACCTTACACATTGATTGTAATCTCAGGTCTATTTGGGTAGTTCCTGACAATCTGCTGGTTCTGGTAAAATGATGATAATCTCTTACTTAATGCTGGCCTTAGAACAATGTAACTGCAACAAATGATGGATGGAAAGCTGAATGATTCAAAGATTGTTCTCCAGTCAAGGGATCTGGGTTAAATCCATCATTCCATTGCCCACTACGCCACCCCAGTTTGGACCCAGCCATTTGCAAATCGGTCTTGACCCTGTGCCTCATGGGAACAGTCCAGACCGAACTGCCAAGCCAGGTCCTCCCTGGACCGGAAACAAGCATTTTGGAACTGGTTTTGGGGTATGTCACCCTTCATCAGCAAGGCTAGCTTGAATCCAGTGGCACAGTGAGCAAGGGACCCACGTTTGGGCATACACATCCCACTTAAGGCGAAAAGTGTAACTGCAACAAATGATGGACATAATGCTGAATGATTAAAATATTCTCCCCCAGTCAAGAGATCTGGGTTAAATCCATCGTTCTTTTGCCCACTACGCCACCCAGTTTGGGCCCAGCCATATGCAAATCAGTCTTGACCCTGTGCCTCATGGGAACAGCTGAGACCGAACTGCCAAGCCAGGTCCTCCCTGGACCGAAACAAGCCTCCTAGGACCGGTTTCAGGGTATGTCACCTTTCATCAGCCAGGCTAGCTTGAATCCAGTGGCACAGTGAGCAAGGGACCCACGTCTGGGCATACTCATCCCACTCAAGGCGAAAAGTGTAACTGCAACAAATGATGGACGGGTATGCCCAAACGTAGGTCCCTTGCTCACTGTGCCACTGAATTCAAGCTAGCCTGGCTGATGAAGGGTAACATACCCTGACACCAGTCCCAGGATGCTTGTTTCCATCATTTGTTGCAGTTACACAGCCTTAGAACAATAGTAGTAACTTACTGTAAATGCTAGTCCTGAAACAACGGTGATAATCCCTTGCATCCTGCTGGCCATGGCACAATTACAGTAATCTCTGGAAATTTGATGGCACTGGCACAATGATAACCACCCTTGAAATATTGTGGACAGCCCTGGTATTATAGTGCCAAGGCACAGATGCCAATAGTCAGGCAGGCTCAGAGAAAAGGCATGCATTGGCAATGCCAAATAGTCTTGCTTATGAATGCACTCTCAATCCAGACCTAAACATCTATGTAGGTTAATGACTACCCTCCTTCCATCTTTGCTGCTGCCAAAGAAAAACACAATAATCTACCTAGTTATCTAGGACACTTTAATAGCTATACAATGCCATGTGTGTGCCCCTGAAAGTTCAACTTCAGACAGCTGGATAAATAAACAAAAACATCACAGCTGTGGGGAAGGCAAGTCCTGTTTGTGGAGATACACAAGTTCTGCACAATCAAAACATAATCCTGGCCCCCAACATGTGGCCGAAGTTGAAGGCCATCCCCAGTGAAGCTCCCAAAGCTGTCTGGACAGTTGCACTCTCACGCCAAACCAATAACAAGCATTTGCATTTCTATATGTCTCACATTTTTGAGAGTTTGAGCTATTGGCTTTGTAAATGGCGATGCCTTTTTTTGCGTTATTTTTAAAACAGACAAAAAAATGCATTGTCATTTACAATGCCAATAGCTTAAACTCTTGCAAATGCAAGACCTATTGCATTGCAAATGCATGCTATACATTTTTTTTAAAGCGTTAGGAGAGAGTGTGTCCTGCTTGCTGTTAAGCTATTTGAGAAAATAGTGCTGAGAGGCTGTAATTAAAGCCTAATGAGTAACAACACACGTAACAGGGGTTGTCGCCACGGGAGGTTACAAAATGAGACAAGGCGGTACTGAGGAGGGACTACTAAGCCTTTTGACCAATAAAATACCACAGTTTACAGTGTAGACTGACACAAGCCAATGACAAATATGGGTGGAGAGTGGACGGAGCTTCAAGTCCCTACCTCAATACAGCATGCCTCGCAAAGCAGCGCATGCACTGGGCAGGCTCGTCCTGAAAAACCAATGCAAGTGAACATGTGTAACCTGTATAGTCTATATGCATAGCTAATGTCTTCAAAACCTAAGACAAATGTCTTTGGGCCATATGCATGAGAGTTACATGTTGCAATTCTCAAATAGCGATTTTTAGCGAATCGCTATTTGAGAATCGCAAAATGCTATGTATGTAGGATTTGCAAATAATTTCACGAATCCTACAGATTCCTTAATTGCGAATCGCAAATTGCAATTAGCATTTAAGGAATACCTCCCCATTCATTCCCATGGGCCTAGAGGCCCTTAGGAATGATTGGGAAGACATTCCCAATTTGCGATTCTCAATCAGAGAATCGCAAATTGAGAATGCAATTTCAAGGGTGCCAGGGTGTCAAAATGACACCCTGTTGCACCCCTGAAATGTGCATGAGTGCCCATATGGCACACATACATGCCCTAAGGGCATGTATGTGTGCCACATGGCACTTTGAAAAGTGGAAAAAAGTGCATTTTTCAAAGAAATCGCAAATTACCACCAACTTGAAGTTGGTGGTAATTTGTGATTCCTTATGGCCAAATTGCACTTTTTATGGGCCTCGTACATTGCATTTAAGGAATTGCAATTTGCGATCCCTTAAATACTACCGCAAAATAGGGAATCGCAAATTTGCAATTTCTTATTTTGCGAGGCTGTATTGCTTACATACACACCACTTAGCTACTTTGTGATCGCAAATGTCGAAATTTGGCGAATTTCGGCGTTTACGATCGCAAAATTGCCTTCATATATATGGCCCTTTGTCATTGCCCAGGTTTTGGAGAGAGGGTTTGACAAGGTGAAACTAACTGCATTTGCAAATGCTTGTTTATATATTATGGGCTCATTTATAATACTTCATATTTACCGGTGCGTCATCCTTTGGATCTGGAAACACTAGTTAGTTTGTCAAGATCACATTATCGAGCGTTTACCACATGGAAGTATGCCAGCTTGAAAAGATTATAAAACAACTATTTTGCTGGATTATAGTTGTAAAATGCGTATGAATTAAACTCATGCATTGCCGTGCTGTGAAAATCCCCAACGCTAATTCCACTTTACTTTACATCCGGTGGGTCACAGCAGCTCACCGGAAGTATTGCACTGCTTTTTTTTGTTTACATTGGCCTCATAGTCATTCACCTTATTTACAAAGGTGCATGTATTGTAAAGTAACAATATTGTGCTTATAAATGCACAAGTTTACTTCATTCATGGTGTCAGATACTGCTCAGATTCCCTTCTCTAAACCTCTCGACAGAACCACTGCTGGGATCCATCGAGCGAAGGTTTTTTTAGTTTGAAGTAGAGCTAAATCGAACTGGCCCCGTGCCTGCTCTGCTATAATCCCTCCACGGTAAATGATATCATAGCACGCTCACAGTGTGAAAGGAACTTGGCAGGCGCAGGATTTTCTGACACACATTGCCTTCCTGGTGGGCAAAGTTGTGGGGGTTCAGGGAATCTACGCGATCGGTAAGAGAGGTCGACTGCTGCTGAAATGAGAGGTCCTTTTGTTATCGAACAGCCCATCACTGCAAGTAAAAGGCAGCAGGTAGAAAGATACACCGGGCATGGTGATAGTTTATCCTAAATTATAACGGACACAGGGGCATATCATTGAAAGGGCGAGATTTTGATCGATACCTTATATCTATTGATCCAAACCTCGATCTGGTCGACTGAACCTTTGTTGCCTGTCTAGGAGGAAAACAGTACACCCATCTGCAAGTTAGTTCACCCAATAAAGGACTCTACTCCCAAAGATCACGGACAACTTCTAGCTTTCAAAAGTTTATTGTAAAGATATAATGAGCTGCAAATACAGGCATCTCAGAATGAGATTCACGAGATACACAGGTCCAATTACATACATGTGCTCTCGAAAAGCCCTCAGACGAGCAACAGAAATCACTAACACAAGTTCTAAGAATAATAAAGCTATCAGCATAGACGCATATCTCTCCTTCATTTAGGTTGGAGGAAAACACACACAGGTTAGGCGTCCCTACCCTGTTCTAGATGGTATCCCTACTTAACCAAATCCCAACCTAACAAAGGTGTCAGCAGTGAATGACCCCCAAGGGAAGTCACCCACTCTAAGTCTCTTGGTGAAAACCTAAAGTTCTCCAGTCATGACCCCTCACTGCCTACCCATCCGCTCTCTAAAGGGTCCTCAGGTATCTGCTCTAACTCCACCCAGGGGTGCTGTCCCTAATACAAAACAGTCAACAACATTTGAGACGCCCCTTGCGAAACGCCTCTCACGTGGTGCAACTTCAGGCTTTTTCCATGATGCTTTGTATTGGGCCTCAGACGTTAGAGTTGACCTTGCTTCTCAGGCTCTTCTCCGGCCCGCTGATACCCCTTAAACATTCCAGAACCCTCCTCCATGTCTGGGCCGTCTACTGAACAGACCTCTATTCATTCATTTATAATTGGATCCCCCCTTTCCTGTTGCAGACAGATATCTGCCGCCAAGAACCCAACTCTCATAGACTTCTAAAAAGGCTTGCAACATTTCTCAGCCCAGACATGTACGTGTAAATCAACGTTAAAACATTTCAGGCCTACAATATTTCTCATTATGATTATAGCATTCAACTTCTTCATTTAATTAAAGCATGTTAATACTCTTATTCTATTATTCAGTAAACATTTTATAAATCATGGCCCATTTAATGCGATGACCAAACGTTAAAACAATCTGTGTCGTGAAAAGAAACACCTTCCCTTTTAGCTCCAGCTCTGGCCCTGAGGCCTACCACGTTCTGCTCTTAACCACATACCATCTTATGTTTTAGCAGCTTCACGACATGGATTCAAAAAAATAATCACATCTAATAAAGTCATATAATGTCACACATTTCTGTATTTGTTCCACTTCTACTTAAATCTCTACATTAGCTATACATTTTTGAATATAATTGCAGGTACTATTAGCACTCATGGCATTTCTCTTCATGATTTGTGCTTACTACAGGTAAGTGTGATGTACTCATACATTTAAATCATTTTGCGCTCTCTCAGTTCCCCCCTTTGATGACCTCTCGGGGTCATCACTAACATTTAAACTGCAGTTATTGCTGGCATTCTCTGCGCTTCCAGAGCCCTCAGGCTCCTGTACTGATTATCTTGTATGGCAGCCAATCTCCGCAGCTGTTCTCTTTGGGCCCTTTCTGACCTTCTTGCTCTGTACCATTTGAATACCCTCACCAATCCCCACAATATTATCCCACAGATCAATATTATGATGATAGGCTTTAGGATATACCAAACAAAGCTTTTGCCTAAGGTGGAAAACCACCCTCCAACTGTACTCATTCCGTGGCCCACCTTTTCCCAGACATTTTCTCTACTCAAGTCTTCGATCTCCTTGTGAATATTAGTTATGTTCTTAATAACTTTCTCAAGAGGCTTCGAATTGTCTGGAATGTAAGTGCAACATTCCTGGACCTTCAAAGCCTTACAAACTCCGCCCTCTTTTGCTAATAGGACATCTAATGCAAGACGATTTTGAAGAACCATAGCCCTTATCGATTGCATCTCTCCTTCTACCAGCATTAAGGACTGAGCAGTGCTGGCAGACAACCTGTCGACAACTGTTGCCAGTCGTCTAATTTTAACATCATTAAGGATTATTCCCAAAAGAGGGAACATAGCTCCAAAGACATCTCCAACCATTTCGGCATCACCTACATCTCTCCTTCCCCTCGATGATGTCTGACCCTCAATGATCACTAAGTCTTGTGCATGATATATTTTGGGGAAGACAATTGCCAAGTAACATGATCCATACCAGTTGTCAGGTAGTCTCACGTAAGCATTTCTTCCACATACAAAATACACATTTGGAATCACTTGCATTCCCTTCAGGAAATCCTTAGTGTAGTACTCTAAATTAAAAGCATGTTCACAGTCAACTTCACCCACGTATACATTTTCATAATACGTTTTAGCTCTGTGAAGACATAACTTTCCTCTCTGCGCTTTATCTAAAGCTATTGGACCACTACTACCCTTTCTCTTGTGTGAC